>NC_090931.1:5518432-6126673 GCF_040938575.1 Ambystoma mexicanum | reverse complement strand
GTAATGGTTTTAGTGAGTTCAAAGAAGCAGATGCAGTGGTTTTAGTGAGTTCAACAGAAGCAGAGTTAATGGTTTTAGTGAGTTCAACAGAAGCAGATGCAGTGGTTTTAGTGAGTTCAACAGAAGCAGCTGCAGTGGTTCTAGTGCGTTCAACAGAAGCAGATGCAGTGGTTTTAGTGAGTTCAACAGAAGCAGATGCAGTGGTTTTAGTGAGTTCAACAGAAGCAGAGGTAATGGTTTTAGTGAGTTCAACAGAAGCAGAGGTAATGGTTTTAGTGAGTTCAACAGAAGCAGATGTAGTGGTTTTAGTGAGTTCAACAGAAGCAGATGGAGTGGTTTTAGTGAGTTCAACAGAATCATATGCAGTGGTTTTAGTGAGTTCAACAGAATCATATGCAGTGGTTTTAGTGAGTTCAACAGAAGCAGAGCTAATGGTTTTAGTGAGTTCAACAGAAGCAGCTGCAGTGGTTCTAGTGAGTTCAACAGAAGCAGATGCAGCAGTTTTAGTGAGTTCAACAGAAGCAGTGGTAATGGTTTTAGTGAGTTCAACAGAAGCAGGTGCAGTGGATTTAGTGAGTTCAACAGAAGCAGAGGTAATGGTTTTAGTGAGTTCAACAGAAGCAGATGCAGTGGTTTTAGTGAGGCGAACAGAAGCAGATGCAGTGGTGTTAGTGAGTTCAACAGAAGCAGAGGTATTGGTTTTAGTGAGTTCAACAGAAGCAGATGCAGTGGTTTTAGTGAGTTCAACAGAAGCAGATGCAGTGGTTTTAGCGGGTTCAACAGAAGCAGATGCAGTGGTTTTAGTGAGTTCAACAGAAGCAGATGCAGTGGTTTTAGTGAGTTCAACAGAAGCAGATGCAGTGGTTTTAGCGGGTTCAACAGAAGCAGATGCAGTGGTTTTAGCGAGTTCAACAGAAGCCGATGCAGTGGTGTCAGTGAGTTCAACAGAAGCAGATGCAGTGATTTTAGTGAGTTCAACAGATGCAGTGGTTTTAGTGAGTTGAACGGAAGCAGTGGTAATGGTTTTAGTGCGTTCAACAGAAGCAGATGCAGTGGTTTTAGTGAGTTCAACAGAAGCAGAGGTAATGGTTTTAGTGAGTTCAACAGAAGCAGATGCAGTGGTTTTAGTGAGGCGAACAGAAGCAGATGCAGTGGTGTTAGTGAGTTCAACAGAAGCAGAGGTATTGGTTTTAGTGAGTTCAACAGAAGCAGATGCAGTGGTTTTAGTGAGTTCAACAGAAGCACATGCAGTGGTTTTAGCGGGTTCAACAGAAGCAGATGCAGTGGTTTTAGTGAGTTCAACAGAAGCAGATGCAGTGGTTTTAGTGAGTTCAACAGAAGCAGATGCAGTGGTTTTAGTGAGTTCAACAGAAGCAGATGCAGTGGTTTTAGCGGGTTCAACAGAAGCAGATGCAGTGGTTTTAGCGAGTTCAACAGAAGCAGATGCAGTGGTGTCAGTGAGTTCAACAGAAGCAGATGCAGTGATTTTAGTGAGTTCAACAGATGCAGTGGTTTTAGTGAGTTCAACGGAAGCAGTGGTAATGGTTTTAGTGCGTTCAACAGAAGCAGATGCAGTGGTTTTAGTGAGTTCAACAGAAGGAGAGCTAATGGCTTTAGTGAGTTCAACAGAAGCAGATGCAGTGGTTCTAGTGAGTTCAACAGAAGTAGATGCAGTGGTTTTAGTGAGTTCAACAGAAGCAGTGGTAATGGTTTTAGTGAGTTCAAAGAAGCAGATGCAGTGGTTTTAGTGAGTTCAACAAAAGCAGAGTTAATGGTTTTAGTGAGTTCGACAGAAGCAGATGCCGTGGTTTTAGTGAGTTCAACAGAAGCAGCTGCAGTGGTTCTAGTGAGTTCAACAGAAGCAGATGCAGTGGTTTTAGTGAGTTCAACAGAAGCAGAGGTAATGGTTTTAGTGAGTTCAACAGAAGCAGAGGTAATGGTTTTAGTGAGTTCAACAGAAGCAGAGGTAATGGTTTTAGTGAGTTCAACAGAAGCAGATGTAATGGTTTTAGTGAGTTCAACAGAAGCAGATGGAGTGGTTTTAGTGAGTTCAACAGAATCATATGCAGTGGTTTTAGTGAGTTCAACAGAAGCAGAGCTAATGGTTTTAGTGAGTTCAACAGAAGCAGCTGCAGTGGTTCTAGTGAGTTCAACAGAAGCAGATGCAGCGGTTTAGTGAGTTCAACAGAAGCAGATGCAGTGGTTTTAGTGAGGCGAACAGAAGCAGATACAGTGGTGTTAGTGAGTTCAACAGAAGCAGAGGTATTGGCTTTAGTGAGTTCGACAGAAGCAGAGGTAATGGTTTTAGTGAGTTCAACAGAAGCAGATGTAGTGGTTTTAGTGAGTTCAACAGAAGCAGATGGAGTGGTTTTAGTGAGTTCAACAGAATCATATGCAGTGGTTTTAGTGAGTTCAACAGAAGCAGAGCTAATGGTTTTAGTGAGTTCAACAGAAGCAGCTGCAATGGTTCTAGTGAGTTCAACAGAAGCAGATGCAGCAGTTTTAGTGAGTTCAACAGAAGCAGTGGTAATGGTTTTAGTGACTTCAACAGAAGCAGGTGCAGTGGATTTAGTGAGTTCAACAGAAGCAGAGGTAATGGTTTTAGTGAGTTCAACAGAAGCAGATGCAGTGGTTTTAGTGAGGCGAACAGAAGCAGATGCAGTGGTGTTAGTGAGTTCAACAGAAGCAGAGGTATTGGTTTTAGTGAGTTCCACAGAAGCAGATGCAGTGGTTTTAGTGAGTTCAACAGAAGAAGATGCAGTGGTTTTAGTGAGTTCAACAGAAGGAGAGCTAATGGCTTTAGTGAGTTCAACAGAAGCAGATGCAGTGGTTCTAGTGAGTTCAACAGAAGTAGATGCAGTGGTTTTAGTGAGTTCAACAGAAGCAGTGGTAATGGTTTTAGTGAGTTCAAAGAAGCAGATGCAGTGGTTTTAGTGAGTTCAACAAAAGCAGAGTTAATGGTTTTAGTGAGTTCGACAGAAGCAGATGCCGTGGTTTTAGTGAGTTCAACAGAAGCAGCTGCAGTGGTTCTAGTGAGTTCAACAGAAGCAGATGCAGTGGTTTTAGTGAGTTCAACAGAAACAGAGGTAATGGTTTTAGTGAGTTCAACAGAAGCAGAGGTAATGGTTTTAGTGAGTTCAACAGAAGCAGAGGTAATGGTTTTAGTGAGTTCAACAGAAGCAGATGTAGTGGTTTTAGTGAGTTCAACAGAAGCAGATGGAGTGGTTTTAGTGAGTTCAACAGAATCATATGCAGTGGTTTTAGTGAGTTCAACAGAAGCAGAGCTAATGGTTTTAGTGAGTTCAACAGAAGCAGCTGCAGTGGTTCTAGTGAGTTCAACAGAAGCAGATGCAGCGGTTTAGTGAGTTCAACAGAAGCAGATGCAGTGGTTTTAGTGAGGCGAACAGAAGCAGATACAGTGGTGTTAGTGAGTTCAACAGAAGCAGAGGTATTGGTTTTAGTGAGTTCGACAGAAGCAGAGGTAATGGTTTTAGTGAGTTCAACAGAAGCAGATGTAGTGGTTTTAGTGAGTTCAACAGAAGCAGATGGAGTGGTTTTAGTGAGTTCAACAGAATCATATGCAGTGGTTTTAGTGAGTTCAACAGAAGCAGAGCTAATGGTTTTAGTGAGTTCAACAGAAGCAGCTGCAATGGTTCTAGTGAGTTCAACAGAAGCAGATGCAGCAGTTTTAGTGAGTTCAACAGAAGCAGTGGTAATGGTTTTAGTGACTTCAACAGAAGCAGGTGCAGTGGATTTAGTGAGTTCAACAGAAGCAGAGGTAATGGTTTTAGTGAGTTCAACAGAAGCAGATGCAGTGGTTTTAGTGAGGCGAACAGAAGCAGATGCAGTGGTGTTAGTGAGTTCAACAGAAGCAGAGGTATTGGTTTTAGTGAGTTCAACAGAAGCAGATGCAGTGGTTTTAGTGAGTTCAACAGAAGCAGATGCAGTGGTTTTAGGGGGTTCAACAGAAGCAGATGCAGTGGTTTTAGTGAGTTCAACAGAAGCAGATGCAGTGGTTTTAGTGAGTTCAACAGAAGCAGATGCAGTGGTTTTAGTGAGTTCAACAGAAGCAGATGCAGTGGTTTTAGCGGGTTCAACAGAAGCAGATGCAGTGGTTTTAGCGAGTTCAACAGAAGCAGATGCAGTGGTGTCAGTGAGTTCAACAGAAGCAGAAGCAGTGATTTTAGTGAGTTCAACAGATGCAGTGGTTTTAGTGAGTTCAACGGAAGCAGTGGTAATGGTTTTAGTGCGTTCAACAGAAGCAGATGCAGTGGTTTTAGTGAGTTCAACAGAAGCAGAGGTAATGGTTTTAGTGAGTTCAACAGAAGCAGATGCAGTGGTTTTAGTGAGGCGAACAGAAGCAGATGCAGTGGTGTTAGTGAGTTCAACAGAAGCAGAGGTTTTGGTTTTAGTGAGTTCAGCAGAAGCAGATGCAGTGGTTTTAGTGAGTTCAACAGAAGCAGATGCAGTGGTTTTAGCGGGTTCAACAGAAGCAGATGCAGTGGTTTTAGTGAGTTCAACAGAAGCAGATGCAGTGGTTTTAGTGAGTTCAACAGAAGCAGATGCAGTGGTTTTAGCGGGTTCAACAGAAGCAGATGCAGTGGTTTTAGCGAGTTCAACAGAAGCAGATGCAGTGGTGTCAGTGAGTTCAACAGAAGCAGATGCAGTGATTTTAGTGAGTTCAACAGATGCAGTGGTTTTAGTGAGTTCAACGGAAGCAGTGGTAATGGTTTTAGTGCGTTCAACAGAACAGATGCAGTGGTTTTAGTGAGTTCAACAGAAGGAGAGCTAATGGCTTTAGTGAGTTCAACAGAAGCAGATGCAGTGGTTCTAGTGAGTTCAACAGAAGTAGATGCAGTGGTTTTAGTGAGTTCAACAGAAGCAGTGGTAATGGTTTTAGTGAGTTCAAAGAAGCAGATGCAGTGGTTTTAGTGAGTTCAACAAAAGCAGAGTTAATGGTTTTAGTGAGTTCGACAGAAGCAGATGCCGTGGTTTTAGTGAGTTCAACAGAAGCAGCTGCAGTGGTTCTAGTGAGTTCAACAGAAGCAGATGCAGTGGTTTTAGTGAGTTCAACAGAATCATATGTAGTGGTTTTAGTGAGTTCAACAGAAGCAGAGCTAATGGTTTTAGTGAGTTCCACAGAAGCAGCTGCAGTGGTTCTAGTGAGTTCAACAGAAGCAGATGCAGCAGTTTTAGTGTGTTCAACAGAAGCAGTGGTAATGGTTTTAGTGAGTTCAACAGAAGCAGGTGCAGTGGATTTAGTGAGTTCAACAGAAGCAGAGGTAATAGTTTTAGTGAGTTCAACAGAAGCAGATGCAGTGGTTTTAGTCAGGCGAACAGAAGCAGATGCAGTGGTGTTAGTGAGTTCAACAGAAGCAGAGGCATTGGTTTTAGTGAGTTCAACAGAAGCATATGCAGTGGTTTTAGTGAGCTCAACAGAAGCAGATGCAGTGGTTTTAGCGGGTTCAACAGAAGCAGATGCAGTGGTTTTAGTGAGTTCAACAGAAGCAGATGCAGTGGTTTAAGTGAGTTCAACAGAAGCAGATGCAGTGGTTTTAGTGAGTTCAACAGAAGCAGATGCAGTGGTTTTAGCGGGTTCAACAGAAGCAGATGCAGTGGTTTTAGCGAGTTCAACAGAAGCAGATGCAGTGGTGTCAGTGAGTTCAACAGAAGCAGATGCAGTGATTTTAGTGAGTTCAACAGATGCAGTGGTTTTAGTGAGTTCAACGGAAGCAGTGGTAATGGTTTTAGTGCGTTCAACAGAAGCAGATGCAGTGGTTTTAGTGAGTTCAACAGAAGGAGAGCTAATGGCTTTAGTGAGTTCAACAGAAGCAGATGCAGTGGTTCTAGTGAGTTCAACAGAAGTAGATGCAGTGGTTTTAGTGAGTTCAACAGAAGCAGTGGTAATGGTTTTAGTGAGTTCAAAGAAGCAGATGCAGTGGTTTTAGTGAGTTCAACAGAAGCAGAGTTAATGGTTTTAGTGAGTTAGACAGAAGCAGATGCAGTGGTTTTAGTGAGTTCAACAGAAGCAGCTGCAGTGGTTCTAGTGAGTTCAACAGAAGCAGATGCAGTGGTTTTAGTGAGTTCAACAGAAGCAGAGGTAATGGTTTTAGTGAGTTCAACAGAAGCAGATGCAGTGGTTTTAGAGAGTTCAACAGAAGCAGATCCAGTGGTTTTAGTGAGTTCAACAGAAGCAGATGCAGTGGTTTTAGTGAGTTCAACAGAAGCAGAGGTATTGGTTTTAGTGAGTTCAACAGCAGCAGATGCAGTGCTTTTAGTGAGTTCAACAGCAGCAGATGCAGTGCTTTTAGTGAATTCAACAGAAGCAGATGCAGTGGTTTTAGTGAGTTCAACAGAAGCAGATGCAGTGGTTTTAGTGAGTTCAACAGAAGCAGAGGTATTGGTTTTAGTGAGTTCAACAGCAGCAGATGCAGTGCTTTTAGTGAGTTCAACAGAAGCAGATGCAGTGGTTTTAGTGAGTTCAACAGAAGCAGATGCAGTGGTTTTAGTGAGTTCAACAGAAGCAGATGCAGTGGTGTTAGTGAGTTCAACAGAAGCAGAGGTATTCGTTTTAGTGAGTTCAACAGAAGCAGATGCAGTGGTTTTAGTGAGTTCAACAGAAGCAGATGCAGTGGTGTTAGTGAGTTCAACAGAAGCAGAGGTATTCGTTTTAGTGAGTTCAACAGAAGTAGATGCAGTGGTTTTAGAGAGTTCAACAGAAGTAGATCCAGTGGTTTTAGTGAGTTCAACAGAAGCAGAGGTATTGGTTTTAGTGAGTTCAACAGCAGCAGATGCAGTGCTTTTAGTGAGTTCAACAGAAGCAGATGCAGTGGTTTTAGTGAGTTCAACAGAAGCAGATGCAGTGGTTTTAGTCAGTTCAACAGAAGCAGATGCAGTGGTGTTAGTGAGTTCAACAGAAGCAGAGGTATTCGTTTTAGTGAGTTCAACAGAAGCAGATGCAGTGGTTTTAGTGAGTTCAACAGAAGCAGATGCAGTGGTTTTAGAGAGTTCAACAGAAGTAGATCCAGTGGTTTTAGTGAGTTCAACAGAAGCAGAGGTATTGGTTTTAGTGAGTTCAACAGCAGCAGATGCAGTGCTTTTAGTGAGTTCAACAGAAGCAGATGCAGTGGTTTTAGTGAGTTCAACAGAAGCAGATGCAGTGGTTCTAGTGAGTTCAACAGAAGCAGATGCAGTGGTTTAAGTGAGTTCAACAGAAGCAGATGCAGTGGTTTTAGTGAGTTCAACAGAAGCAGATGCAGTGGTTTTAGCGGGTTCAACAGAATCAGATGCAGTGGTTTTAGCGAGTTCAACAGAAGCAGATGCAGTGGTGTCAGTGAGTTCAACAGAAGCAGATGCAGTGATTTTAGTGAGTTCAACAGATGCAGTGGTTTTAGTGAGTTCAACGGAAGCAGTGGTAATGGTTTTAGTGCGTTCAACAGAAGCAGATGCAGTGGTTTTAGTGAGTTCAACAGAAGGAGAGCTAATGGCTTTAGTGAGTTCAACAGAAGCAGATGCAGTGGTTCTAGTGAGTTCAACAGAAGTAGATGCAGTGGTTTTAGTGAGTTCAACAGAAGCAGTGGTAATGGTTTTAGTGAGTTCAAAGAAGCAGATGCAGTGGTTTTAGTGAGTTCAACAGAAGCAGAGTTAATGGTTTTAGTGAGTTCGACAGAAGCAGATGCAGTGGTTTTAGTGAGTTCAACAGAAGCAGCTGCAGTGGTTCTAGTGAGTTCAACAGAAGCAGATGCAGTGGTTTTAGTGAGTTCAACAGAAGCAGAGGTAATGGTTTTAGTGAGTTCAACAGAAGCAGATGCAGTGGTTTTAGAGAGTTCAACAGAAGCAGATCCAGTGGTTTTAGTGAGTTCAACAGAAGCAGATGCAGTGGTTTTAGTGAGTTCAACAGAAGCAGAGGTATTGGTTTTAGTGAGTTCAACAGCAGCAGATGCAGTGCTTTTAGTGAGTTCAACAGCAGCAGATGCAGTGCTTTTAGTGAATTCAACAGAAGCAGATGCAGTGGTTTTAGTGAGTTCAACAGAAGCAGATGCAGTGGTTTTAGTGAGTTCAACAGAAGCAGAGGTATTGGTTTTAGTGAGTTCAACAGCAGCAGATGCAGTGCTTTTAGTGAGTTCAACAGAAGCAGATGCAGTGGTTTTAGTGAGTTCAACAGAAGCAGATGCAGTGGTTTTAGTGAGTTCAACAGAAGCAGATGCAGTGGTGTTAGTGAGTTCAACAGAAGCAGAGGTATTCGTTTTAGTGAGTTCAACAGAAGCAGATGCAGTGGTTTTAGTGAGTTCAACAGAAGCAGATGCAGTGGTTTTAGAGAGTTCAACAGAAGTAGATCCAGTGGTTTTAGTGAGTTCAACAGAAGCAGATGCAGTGGTTTTAGTGAGTTCAACAGAAGCAGCTGCAGTGGTTCTAGTGAGTTCAACAGAAGCAGATGCAGTGGTTTTAGTGAGTTCAACAGAAGCAGAGGTAATGGTTTTAGTGAGTTCAACAGAAGCAGATGCAGTGGTTTTAGAGAGTTCAACAGAAGCAGATCCAGTGGTTTTAGTGAGTTCAACAGAAGCAGATGCAGTGGTTTTAGTGAGTTCAACAGAAGCAGAGGTATTGGTTTTAGTGAGTTCAACAGCAGCAGATGCAGTGCTTTTAGTGAATTCAACAGAAGCAGATGCAGTGGTTTTAGTGAGTTCAACAGAAGCAGATGCAGTGGTTTTAGTGAGTTCAACAGAAGCAGAGGTATTGGTTTTAGTGAGTTCAACAGCAGCAGATGCAGTGCTTTTAGTGAGTTCAACAGAAGCAGATGCAGTGGTTTTAGTGAGTTCAACAGAAGCAGATGCAGTGGTTTTAGTGAGTTCAACAGAAGCAGATGCAGTGGTGTTAGTGATTTCAACAGAAGCAGAGGTATTCGTTTTAGTGAGTTCAACAGAAGCAGATGCAGTGGTTTTAGTGAGTTCAACAGAAGCAGATGCAGTGGTTTTAGAGAGTTCAACAGAAGTAGATCCAGTGGTTTTAGTGAGTTCAACAGAAGCAGAGGTATTGGTTTTAGTGAGTTCAACAGCAGCAGATGCAGTGCTTTTAGTGAGTTCAACAGAAGCAGATGCAGGGGTTTTAGTGAGTTCAACAGAAGCAGATGCAGTGGTTTTAGTCAGTTCAACAGAAGCAGATGCAGTGGTTTTAGTGAGTTCAACAGAAGCAGAGGTATTGGTTTTAGTGAGTTCAACAGCAGCAGATGCAGTGCTTTTAGTGAGTTCAACAGAAGCAGATGCAGTGGTTTTTGTGAGTTCAACAGAAGCAGATGCAGTGGTTTTAGTGAGTTCAACAAAAGCAGATGCAGTGGTGTTAGTGAGTTCAACAGAAGCAGATGCAGTGGTGTTAGTGAGTTCAACAGAAGCAGAGGTATTAGTTTTAGTGAGTTCAACAGAAGCAGATGCAGTGGTTTTAGTGAGTTCAACAGAAGCAGATGCAGTGGTTTTAGAGAGTTCAACAGAAGCAGATGCAGTGGTTTTAGTGAGTTCAACAGAAGCAGATGCAGCGGTTTTAGTGAGTTCAACAGAAGCAGAGGTAATGGTTTTAGTGAGTTCAACAGAAGCAGAGGTAATGGTTTTAGTGAGTTCAACAGAAGCAGATGTAGTGGTTTTAGTGAGTTCAACAGAAGCAGATGGAGTGGTTTTAGTGAGTTCAACAGAATCATATGCAGTGGTTTTAGTGAGTTCAACAGAAGCAGAGCTAATGGTTTTAGTGAGTTCAACAGAAGCAGCTGCAGTGGTTCTAGTGAGTTCAACAGAAGCAGATGCAGCAGTTTTAGTGAGTTTAACAGAATCAGTGGTAATGGTTTTAGTGAGTTCAACAGAAGCAGGTGCAGTGGTTTTAGTGAGTTCAACAGAAGCAGAGGTAATGGTTTTAGTGAGTTCAACAGAAGCAGATGCAGTGGTTTTAGTGAGGCGAACAGAAGCAGATACAGTGCTGTTAGTGAGTTCAACAGAAGCAGAGGTATTGGTTTTAGTGAGTTCAACAGAAGCAGATGCAGTGGTTTTAGTGAGTTCAACAGAAGCAGATGCAGTGGTTTTAGCGGGTTCAACAGAAGCAGATGCAGTGGTTTTAGTGAGTTCAACAGAAGCAGATGCAGTGGTTTTAGTGAGTTCAACAGAAGCAGATGCAGTGGTTTAAGTGAGTTCAACAGAAGCAGATGCAGTGGTTTTAGTGGGTTCAACAGAAGCAGATGCAGTGGTTTTAGCGAGTTCAACAGAAGCAGATGCAGTGGTGTCAGTGAGTTCAACAGAAGCAGATGCAGTGATTTTAGTGAGTTCAACAGATGCAGTGGTTTTAGTGAGTTCAACGGAAGCAGTGGTAATGGTTTTAGAGCGTTCAACAGAAGCAGATGCAGTGGTTTAAGTGAGTTCAACAGAAGCAGAGCTAATGGCTTTAGTGAGTTCAACAGAAGCAGATGCAGTGGTTCTAGTGAGTTCAACAGAAGCAGATGCAGTGGTTTTAGTGAGTTCAACAGAAGCAGTGGTAATGGTTTTAGTGAGTTCAAAGAAGAAGATGCAGTGGTTTTAGTGAGTTCAACAGAAGCAGAGTTAATGGTTTTAGTGAGTTCAACAGAAGCAGATGCAGTGGTTTTAGTGAGTTCAACAGAAGCAGATGCAGTGGTGTTAGTGAGTTCAACAAAAGCAGAGGTATTAGTTTTAGTGAGTTCAACAGAAGCAGATGCAATGGTTTTAGTGAGTTCAACAGAAGCAGATGCAGTGGTTTTAGTGAGTTCAACAGAAGCAGATGCAGTGGTGTTAGTGAGTTCAACAAAAGCAGAGGTATTAGTTTTAGTGAGTTCAACAGAAGCAGATGCAATGGTTTTAGTGAGTTCAACAGAAGCAGATGCAGTGGTTTTAGAGAGTTCAACAGAAGCAGATCCAGTGGTTTTAGTGAGCGCAACAGAAGCATATGCAGTGGTTTTAGTGAGTTCAACAGAAGCAGAGGTATTGGTTTTAGTGAGTTCAACAGAAGCAGATGCAGTGGTTTTAGTGAGTTCAACAGAAGCAGATGCGGTGGTTTTAGCGGGTTCAACAGAAGCAGATGCAGTGGTTTTAGTGAGTTCAACAGAAGCAGATGCAGTGGTTTTAGTGAGTTCAACAGAAGCAGATGCAGTGGTTTTAGTGAGTTCAACAGAAGCAGATGCAGTGGTTTTAGTGGGTTCAACAGAAGCAGATGCAGTGGTTTTAGCGAGTTCAACAGAAGCAGATGCAGTGGTGTCAGTGAGTTCAACAGAAGCAGATGCAGTGATTTTAGTGAGTTCAACAGATGCAGTGGTTTTAGTGAGTTCAACGGAAGCAGTGGTAATGGTTTTAGAGCGTTCAACAGAAGCAGATGCAGTGGTTTAAGTGAGTTCAACAGAAGCAGAGCTAATGGCTTTAGTGAGTTCAACAGAAGCAGATGCAGTGGTTCTAGTGAGTTCAACAGAAGCAGATGCAGTGGTTTTAGTGAGTTCAACAGAAGCAGTGGTAATGGTTTTAGTGAGTTCAAAGAAGAAGATGCAGTGGTTTTAGTGAGTTCAACAGAAGCAGAGTTAATGGTTTTAGTGAGTTCAACAGAAGCAGATGCAGTGGTTTTAGTGAGTTCAACAGAAGCAGATGCAGTGGTGTTAGTGAGTTCAACAAAAGCAGAGGTATTAGTTTTAGTGAGTTCAACAGAAGCAGATGCAATGGTTTTAGTGAGTTCAACAGAAGCAGATGCAGTGGTTTTAGTGAGTTCAACAGAAGCAGATGCAGTGGTGTTAGTGAGTTCAACAAAAGCAGAGGTATTAGTTTTAGTGAGTTCAACAGAAGCAGATGCAATGGTTTTAGTGAGTTCAACAGAAGCAGATGCAGTGGTTTTAGAGAGTTCAACAGAAGCAGATCCAGTGGTTTTAGTGAGCGCAACAGAAGCATATGCAGTGGTTTTAGTGAGTTCAACAGAAGCAGAGGTATTGGTTTTAGTGAGTTCAACAGCAGCAGATGCAGTGCTTTTAGTGAGTTCAACAGAAGCAGATGCAGTGGTTTCAGTGAGTTCAACAGAAGCAGATG
This sequence comes from Ambystoma mexicanum, assembly GCF_040938575.1. Taxonomy (NCBI): domain Eukaryota; kingdom Metazoa; phylum Chordata; class Amphibia; order Caudata; family Ambystomatidae; genus Ambystoma; species Ambystoma mexicanum. The sequence continues at coordinate 6,114,620 of NC_090931.1, read as the reverse complement.
CAGTGGTGTTAGTGAGTTCAACAGAAGCAGAGGTATTAGTTTTAGGGAGTTCAACAGAAGCAGCTGCAGTGGTTTTAGTGAGTTCAACAGAAGCAGATGCAGTTTTTTAGTGAGTTCAACAGAAGCAGATGCAGTGGTTTTAGTGAGTTCACCAGAAGCAGAGTTAATGGTTTTAGTGAGTCCAACAGAAGCAGATGCAGTGGTTTTGGTGAGTTCAACAGAAGCAGATGCAGTGGTGTTAGTGAGTTCAACAGAAGCAGAGGTATTATGAGTTCAACAGAAGCAGATGCAGTGGTTTTAGTGAGTTCAACAGAAGCAGATGCAGTGGTTTTAGTGAGTTCAACAGAAGCGGATGCAGTGGTTTTAGTGAGTTCAACAGAAGCAGAGGTATTGGTTTTAGTGAGTTCAACAGCAGCAGATGCAGTGCTTTTAGTGAGTTTAACAGAAGCAGATGCAGTGGTTTTAGTGAGTTCAACAGAAGCAGATGCAGTGGTGTTAGTGAGTTCAACAGAAGCAGAGGTATTAGTTTTAGGGAGTTCAACAGAAGCAGATGCAGTGGTTTTAGTGAGTTCAACAGAAGCAGATGCAGTTTTTTAGTGAGTTCAACAGAAGCAGATGCAGTGGTTTTAGTGAGTTCACCAGAAGCAGAGTTAATGGTTTTAGTGAGTTCACCAGCAGCAGATGCAGTGCTTTTAGTGAGTTCAACAGAAGCAGATGCAGTGGTTTTAGTGAGTTCAACAGAAGCAGATGCAGTGGTGTTAGTGAGTTCAACAGAAGCAGAGGTATTCGTTTTAGTGAGTTCAACAGAAGCAGATGCAGTGGTTTTAGTGAGTTCAACAGAAGCAGATGCAGTGCTGTTAGTGAGTTCAACAGAAGCAGATCCAGTGGTTTTAGTGAGTTCAACAGAAGCAGATGCAGTGGTTTTAGTGAGTTCAACAGCAGCAGATGCAGTGCTTTTAGTGAGTTCAACAGAAGCAGATGCAGTGGTTTTAGTGAGTTCAACAGAAGCAGATGCAGTGGTTTTAGTGAGTTCAACAGAAGCAGATGCAGTGGTTTTAGTGAGTTCAACAGAAGTAGATGCAGTGGTTTTAGTGAGTTCAACAGAAGCAGAGGTATTGGTTTTAGTGAGTTCAACAGCAGCAGATGCAGTGCTTTTAGTGAGTTCAACAGAAGCAGATGCAGTGGTTTTAGTGAGTTCAACAGAAGCAGATGCAGTGGTTTTAGTGAGTTCAACAGAAGCAGAGGTATTGGTTTTAGTGAGTTCAACAGCAGCAGATGCAGTGCTTTTAGTGAGTTCAACAGAAGCAGATGCAGTGGATTTTGTGAGTTCAACAGAAGCAGATGCAGTGGTTTTAGTGAGTTCAACAAAAGCAGATGCAGTGGTGTTAGTGCGTTCAACAGAAGCAGATGCAGTGGTGTTAGTGAGTTCAACAGAAGCAGAGGTATTAGTTTTAGTGAGTTCAACAGAAGCAGATGCAGTGGTTTTAGTGAGTTCAACAGAAGCAGATGCAGTGGTTTTAGAGAGTTCAACAGAAGCAGATGCAGTGGTTTTGGTGAGTTCAACAGAAGCAGATGCAGCGGTTTTAGTGAGTTCAACAGAAGCAGATGCAGTGGTTTTAGCGAGTTCAACAGAAGCAGATGCAGTGGTGTCAGTGAGTTCAACAGAAGCAGATGCAGTGATTTTAGTGAGTTCAACAGATGCAGTGGTTTTAGTGAGTTCAACAGAAGCAGCTGCAGTGGTTCTAGTGAGTTCAACAGAAGCAGATGCAGTGGTTTTAGTGAGTTCAACAGAAGCAGAGGTAATGGTTTTAGTGAGTTCAACAGCAGCAGATGCAGTGCTTTTAGTGAGTTCAACAGAAGCAGATGCAGTGGTTTTAGTGAGTTCAACAGAAGCAGATGCAGTGGTTTTAGTGAGTTCAACAGAAGCAGATGCAGTGGTGTTAGTGAGTTCAACAGAAGCAGAGGTATTAGTTTTAGTGAGTTCAACAGAAGCAGATGCAGTTTTTTTAGTGAGTTCAACAGAAGCAGATGCAGTGGTTTTAGTGAGTTCAACAGAAGCAGAGTTAATGGTTTTAGTGAGTTCAACAGAAGCAGATGCAGTGGTTTTAGTGAGTTCAACAGAAGCAGATGCAGTGGTGTAAGTGAGTTCAACAGAAGCAGAGGTATTCGTTTTAGTGAGTTCAACAGAAGCAGATGCAGTGGTTTTAGTGAGTTCAACAGAAGCAGATGCAGTGGTTTAAGTGAGTTCAACAGAAGCAGAGCTAATGGCTTTAGTGAGTTCAACAGAAGAAGATGCAGTGGTTCTAGTGAGTTCAACAGAAGCAGATGCAGTGGTTTTAGTGAGTTCAAAAGAAGCAGTGTTAATGGTTTTAGTGAGTTCAAAGAAGAAGATGCAGTGGTTTTAGTGAGTTCAACAGAAGCAGATGCAGTGGTTTTAGTGAGTTCAACAGAAGCAGATGCAGTGGTGTTAGTGAGTTCAACAAAAGCAGAGGTATTAGTTTTAGTGAGTTCAACAGAAGCAGATGCAATGGTTTTAGTGAGTTCAACAGAAGCAGATGCAGTGGTTTTAGAGAGTTCAACAGAAGCAGATCCAGTGGTTTTAGTGAGCGCAACAGAAGCATATGCAGTGGTTTTAGTGAGTTCAACAGAAGCAGAGGTATTGGTTTTAGTGAGTTCAACAGCAGCAGATGCAGTGCTTTTAGTGAGTTCAACAGAAGCAGATGCAGTGGTTTTAGTGAGTTCAACAGAAGCAGATGCAGTGGTTTTAGTGAGTTCAACAGAAGCGGATGCAGTGGTTTTAGTGAGTTCAACAGAAGCAGAGGTATTGGTTTTAGTGAGTTCAACAGCAGCAGATGCCGTGCTTTTAGTGAGTTCAACAGAAGCAGATACAGTGGTTTTAGTGAGTTCAACAGAAGCAGATGCAGTGGTTTTAGTGAGTTCAACAGAAGCAGATGCAGTGGTGTTAGTGAGTTCAACAGAAGCAGATGCAGTGGTTTTAGTGAGTTCACCAGAAGCAGAGTTAATGGTTTTAGTGAGTTCAACAGAAGCAGATGCAGAGGTTTTAGTGAGTTCAACAGAAGCAGATGCAGTGGTGTTAGTGAGTTCAACAGAAGCAGAGGTATTAGTTTTAGTGAGTTCAACAGAAGCAGATGCAGTGGTTTTAGTGAGTTCAACAGAAGCAGATGCAGTGGTTTAAGTGAGTTCAACAGAAGCAGAGCTAATGGCTTTAGTGAGTTCAACAGAAGAAGATGCAGTGGTTCTAGTGAGTTCAACAGAAGCAGATGCAGTGGTTTTAGTGAGTTCAACAGAAGCAGTGGTAATGGTTTTAGTGAGTTCAAAGAAGAAGATGCAGTGGTTTTAGTGAGTTCAACAGAAGCAGAGTTAATGGTTTTAGTGAGTTCAACAGAAGCAGATGCAGTGCTTTTAGTGAGTTCAACAGAAGCAGATGCAGTGGTTTTTGTGAGTTCAACAGAAGCAGATGCAGTGGTTTTAGTGAGTTCAACAGAAGCAGATGCAGTGGTGTTAGTGAGTTCAACAGAAGCAGAGGTATTCGTTTTAGTGAGTTCAACAGAAGCAGATGCAGTGGTTTTAGTGAGTTCAACAGAAGCAGATGCAGTGGTTTTAGAGAGTTCAACAGAAGCAGATCCAGTGGTTTTAGTGAGTTCAACAGAAGCAGATGCAGTGGTTTTAGTGAGTTCAACAGCAGCAGATGCAGTGCTTTTAGTGAGTTCAACAGAAGCAGATGCAGTGGTTTTAGTGAGTTCAACAGAAGCAGATGCAGTGGTTTTAGTGAGTTCAACAGAAGCAGATGCAGTGGTTTTAGTGAGTTCAACAGAAGTAGATGCAGTGGTTTTAGTGAGTTCAACAGAAGCAGAGGTATTGGTTTTAGTGAGTTCAACAGCAGCAGATGCAGTGCTTTTAGTGAGTTCAACAGAAGCAGATGCAGTGGTTTTAGTGAGTTCAACAGAAACAGATGCAGTGGTGTTAGTGAGTTCAACAGAAGCAGATGCAGTGGTTTTAGTGAGTTCAACAGAAGCAGATGCAGTGGTGTTAGTGAGTTCAACAGAAGCAGAGGTATTAGTTTTAGTGAGTTCAACAGAAGCAGATGCAGTGGTTTTAGTGAGTTCAACAGAAGCAGATGCAGTTTTTTAGTGACTTCAACAGAAGCAGATGCAGTGGTTTTAGTGAGTTCACCAGAAGCAGAGTTAATGGTTTTAGTGAGTTCAACAGAAGCAGATGCAGTGGTTTTAGTGAGTTCAACAGAAGCAGATGCAGTGGTTTTAGAGAGTTCAACAGAAGCAGATCCAGTGGTTTTAGTGAGTTCAACAGAAGCAGATGCAGTGGTTTTAGTGAGTTCAACAGAAGCAGAGGTATTGGTTTTAGTGAGTTCAACAGCAGCAGATGCAGTGCTTTTAGTGAGTTCAACAGAAGCAGATGCAGTGGTTTTAGTGAGTTCAACAGAAGCAGATGCAGTGGTTTTAGAGAGTTCAACAGAAGTAGATCCAGTGGTTTTAGTGAGTTCAACAGAAGCAGAGGTATTGGTTTTAGTGAGTTCAACAGCAGCAGATGCAGTGCTTTTAGTGAGTTCAACAGAAGCAGATGCAGTGGTTTTAGTGAGTTCAACAGAAGCAGATGCAGTGGTTCTAGTGAGTTCAACAGAAGCAGATGCAGTGGTTTAAGTGAGTTCAACAGAAGCAGATGCAGTGGTTTTAGTGAGTTCAACAGAAGCAGATGCAGTGGTTTTAGCGGGTTCAACAGAATCAGATGCAGTGGTTTTAGCGAGTTCAACAGAAGCAGATGCAGTGGTGTCAGTGAGTTCAACAGAAGCAGATGCAGTGATTTTAGTGAGTTCAACAGATGCAGTGGTTTTAGTGAGTTCAACGGAAGCAGTGGTAATGGTTTTAGTGCGTTCAACAGAAGCAGATGCAGTGGTTTTAGTGAGTTCAACAGAAGGAGAGCTAATGGCTTTAGTGAGTTCAACAGAAGCAGATGCAGTGGTTCTAGTGAGTTCAACAGAAGTAGATGCAGTGGTTTTAGTGAGTTCAACAGAAGCAGTGGTAATGGTTTTAGTGAGTTCAAAGAAGCAGATGCAGTGGTTTTAGTGAGTTCAACAGAAGCAGAGTTAATGGTTTTAGTGAGTTCGACAGAAGCAGATGCAGTGGTTTTAGTGAGTTCAACAGAAGCAGCTGCAGTGGTTCTAGTGAGTTCAACAGAAGCAGATGCAGTGGTTTTAGTGAGTTCAACAGAAGCAGAGGTAATGGTTTTAGTGAGTTCAACAGAAGCAGATGCAGTGGTTTTAGATAGTTCAACAGAAGCAGATCCAGTGGTTTTAGTGAGTTCAACAGAAGCAGATGCAGTGGTTTTAGTGAGTTCAACAGAAGCAGAGGTATTGGTTTTAGTGAGTTCAACAGCAGCAGATGCAGTGCTTTTAGTGAGTTCAACAGCAGCAGATGCAGTGCTTTTAGTGAATTCAACAGAAGCAGATGCAGTGGTTTTAGTGAGTTCAACAGAAGCAGATGCAGTGGTTTTAGTGAGTTCAACGGAAGCAGTGGTAATGGTTTTAGAGCGTTCAACAGAAGCAGATGCAGTGGTTTTAGTGAGTTCAACAGAAGCAGATGCAGTGGTGTTAGTGAGTTCAACAGAAGCAGAGGTATTAGTTTTAGTGAGTTCAACAGAAGCAGATGCAGTGGTTTTAGTGAGTTCAACAGAAGCAGATGCAGTTTTTTTAGTGAGTTCAACAGAAGCAGATGCAGTGGTTTTAGTGAGTTCAACAGAAGCAGAGTTAATGGTTTTAGTGAGTTCAACAGAAGCAGATGCAGTGATTTTAGTGAGTTCAACAGAAGCAGATGCTGTGGTGTTAGTGAGTTCAACAGAAGCAGAGGTATTAGTTTTAGTGAGTTCAACAGAAGCAGATGCAGTGGTTTTAGTGAGTTCAACAGAAGCAGATGCAGTGGTTTTAGAGAGTTCAACAGAAGCAGATCCAGTGGTTTTAGTGAGTTCAACAGAAGCAGAGGTATTGGTTTTAGTGAGTTCAACAGAAGCAGATGCAGTGGTTTTAGTGAGTTCAACAGAAGCAGATGCAGTGGTGTTAGTGAGTTCAACAGAAGCAGAGGTATTAGTTTTAGTGAGTTCAACAGAAGCAGATACAGTGGTTTTAGTGAGTTCAACAGAAGCAGATGCAGTGGTTTTAGAGAGTTCAACAGAAGCAGATCCAGTGGTTTTAGTGAGTTCAACAGAAGCAGATGCAGTGGTTTTAGTGAGTTCAACAGAAGCAGAGGTATTGGTTTTAGTGAGTTCAACAGCAGCAGATGCAGTTTTTTTAGTGAGTTCAACAGAAGCAGATGCAGTGGTTTTATTGAGTTCAACAGAAGCAGAGTTAATGGTTTTAGTGAGTTCAACAGAAGCAGATGCAGTGGTTTTAGTGAGTTCAACAGAAGCAGATGCAGTGGTTTTAGTGAGTTCAACAGAAGCAGATGCAGTGGTGTTAGTGAGTTCAACAGAAGCAGATGCAGTTTTTTTAGTGAGTTCAACAGAAGCAGATGCAGTGGTTTTAGTGAGTTCAACAGAAGCAGAGTTAATGGTTTTAGTGAGTTCAACAGAAGCAGATGCAGTGGTTTTAGTGAGGCGAACAGAAGCAGATGCAGTGGTTTTAGTGAGTTCAACAGAAGCAGATGCAGTGGTTTTAGTGAGTTCAACAGAAGCAGAGGTATTGGTTTTAGTGAGTTCAACAGCAGCAGATGCAGTGCTTTTAGTGAGTTCAACAGAAGCAGATGCAGTGGTTTTAGTGAGTTCAACAGAAGCAGATGCAGTGGTTTTAGTGAGTTCAACAGAAGCAGAGGTATTGGTTTTAGTGAGTTCAACAGCAGCAGATGCAGTGCTTTTAGTGAGTTCAACAGAAGCAGATGCAGTGGTTTTTGTGAGTTCAACAGAAGCAGATGCAGTGGTTTTAGTGAGTTCAACAAAAGCAGATGCAGTGGTGTTAGTGAGTTCAACAGAAGCAGATGCAGTGGTATTAGTGAGTTCAACAGAAGCAGAGGTATTAGTTTTAGTGAGTTCAACAGAAGCAGATGCAGTGGTTTTAGTGAGTTCAACAGAAGCAGATGCAGTGGTTTTAGTGAGTCCAACAGAAGTAGATGCAGTGGTTTTAGTGAGTTCAACAGAAGCAGAGGTATTGTTTTAGTGAGTTCAACAGCAGCAGATGCAGTGCTTTTAGTGAGTTCAACAGAAGCAGATGCAGTGGTTTTAGTGAGTTCAACAGAAGCAGATGCAGTGGTTTTAGTGAGTTCAACAGAAGCAGATGCTGTGGTGTTAGTGAGTTCAACAGAAGCAGAGGTATTAGATTTAGTGAGTTCAACAGAAACAGATGCAGTGGTTTTAGTGAGTTCAACAGAAGCAGATGCAGTGGTTTTAGTGAGTTCAACAGAAGCAGAGTTAATGGTTTTAGTGAGTTCAACAGCAGCAGATCCAGTGGTTTTAGTGAGCGCAACAGAAGCATATGCAGTGGTTTTAGTGAGTTCAACAGAAGCAGAGGTATTGGTTTTAGTGAGTTCAACAGCAGCAGATGCAGTGCTTTTAGTGAGTTCAACAGAAGCAGATGCAGTGGTTTTAGTGAGTTCAACAGAAGCAGATGCAGTGGTTTTAGTGAGTTCAACAGAAGCAGATGCAGTGGTTTTAGTGAGTTCAACAGAAGCAGAGGTATTGGTTTTAGTGAGTTCAACAGCAGCAGATGCAGTGCTTTTAGTGAGTTCAACAGAAGCAGATGCAGTGGTTTTAGTGAGTTCAACAGAAGCAGATGCAGTGGTTTTAGTGAGTTCAACAGAAGCAGATGCAGTGGTGTTAGTGAGTTCAACAGAAGCAGATGCAGTGGTTTTAGTGAGTTCACCAGAAGCAGAGTTAATGGTTTTAGTGAGTTCAACAGAAGCAGATGCAGAGGTTTTAGTGAGTTCAACAGAAGCAGATGCAGTGGTGTTAGTGAGTTCAACAGAAGCAGATGTATTAGTTTTAGTGAGTTCAACAGAAGCAGATGCAGTGGTTTTAGTGAGTTCAACAGAAGCAGATGCAGTGGTTTAAGTGAGTTCAACAGAAGCAGAGCTAATGGCTTTAGTGAGTTCAACAGAAGAAGATGCAGTGGTTCTAGTGAGTTCAACAGAAGCAGATGCAGTGGTTTTAGTGAGTTCACCAGAAGCAGAGTTAATGGTTTTAGTGAGTCCAACAGAAGCAGATGCAGTGGTTTTGGTGAGTTCAACAGAAGCAGATGCAGTGGTGTTAGTGAGTTCAACAGAAGCAGAGGTATTATGAGTTCAACAGAAGCAGATGCAGTGGTTTTAGTGAGTTCAACAGAAGCAGATGCAGTGGTTTTAGTGAGTTCAACAGAAGCGGATGCAGTGGTTTTAGTGAGTTCAACAGAAGCAGAGGTATTGGTTTTAGTGAGTTCAACAGCAGCAGATGCAGTGCTTTTAGTGAGTTTAACAGAAGCAGATGCAGTGGTTTTAGTGAGTTCAACAGAAGCAGATGCAGTGGTGTTAGTGAGTTCAACAGAAGCAGAGGTATTAGTTTTAGGGAGTTCAACAGAAGCAGATGCAGTGGTTTTAGTGAGTTCAACAGAAGCAGATGCAGTTTTTTAGTGAGTTCAACAGAAGCAGATGCAGTGGTTTTAGTGAGTTCACCAGAAGCAGAGTTAATGGTTTTAGTGAGTTCACCAGCAGCAGATGCAGTGCTTTTAGTGAGTTCAACAGAAGCAGATGCAGTGGTTTTAGTGAGTTCAACAGAAGCAGATGCAGTGGTGTTAGTGAGTTCAACAGAAGCAGAGGTATTCGTTTTAGTGAGTTCAACAGAAGCAGATGCAGTGGTTTTAGTGAGTTCAACAGAAGCAGATGCAGTGCTGTTAGTGAGTTCAACAGAAGCAGATCCAGTGGTTTTAGTGAGTTCAACAGAAGCAGATGCAGTGGTTTTAGTGAGTTCAACAGCAGCAGATGCAGTGCTTTTAGTGAGTTCAACAGAAGCAGATGCAGTGGTTTTAGTGAGTTCAACAGAAGCAGATGCAGTGGTTTTAGTGAGTTCAACAGAAGCAGATGCAGTGGTTTTAGTGAGTTCAACAGAAGTAGATGCAGTGGTTTTAGTGAGTTCAACAGAAGCAGAGGTATTGGTTTTAGTGAGTTCAACAGCAGCAGATGCAGTGCTTTTAGTGAGTTCAACAGAAGCAGATGCAGTGGTTTTAGTGAGTTCAACAGAAGCAGATGCAGTGGTTTTAGTGAGTTCAACAGAAGCAGAGGTATTGGTTTTAGTGAGTTCAACAGCAGCAGATGCAGTGCTTTTAGTGAGTTCAACAGAAGCAGATGCAGTGGATTTTGTGAGTTCAACAGAAGCAGATGCAGTGGTTTTAGTGAGTTCAACAAAAGCAGATGCAGTGGTGTTAGTGCGTTCAACAGAAGCAGATGCAGTGGTGTTAGTGAGTTCAACAGAAGCAGAGGTATTAGTTTTAGTGAGTTCAACAGAAGCAGATGCAGTGGTTTTAGTGAGTTCAACAGAAGCAGATGCAGTGGTTTTAGAGAGTTCAACAGAAGCAGATGCAGTGGTTTTGGTGAGTTCAACAGAAGCAGATGCAGCGGTTTTAGTGAGTTCAACAGAAGCAGATGCAGTGGTTTTAGCGAGTTCAACAGAAGCAGATGCAGTGGTGTCAGTGAGTTCAACAGAAGCAGATGCAGTGATTTTAGTGAGTTCAACAGATGCAGTGGTTTTAGTGAGTTCAACAGAAGCAGCTGCAGTGGTTCTAGTGAGTTCAACAGAAGCAGATGCAGTGGTTTTAGTGAGTTCAACAGAAGCAGAGGTAATGGTTTTAGTGAGTTCAACAGCAGCAGATGCAGTGCTTTTAGTGAGTTCAACAGAAGCAGATGCAGTGGTTTTAGTGAGTTCAACAGAAGCAGATGCAGTGGTTTTAGTGAGTTCAACAGAAGCAGATGCAGTGGTGTTAGTGAGTTCAACAGAAGCAGAGGTATTAGTTTTAGTGAGTTCAACAGAAGCAGATGCAGTTTTTTTAGTGAGTTCAACAGAAGCAGATGCAGTGGTTTTAGTGAGTTCAACAGAAGCAGAGTTAATGGTTTTAGTGAGTTCAACAGAAGCAGATGCAGTGGTTTTAGTGAGTTCAACAGAAGCAGATGCAGTGGTGTAAGTGAGTTCAACAGAAGCAGAGGTATTCGTTTTAGTGAGTTCAACAGAAGCAGATGCAGTGGTTTTAGTGAGTTCAACAGAAGCAGATGCAGTGGTTTAAGTGAGTTCAACAGAAGCAGAGCTAATGGCTTTAGTGAGTTCAACAGAAGAAGATGCAGTGGTTCTAGTGAGTTCAACAGAAGCAGATGCAGTGGTTTTAGTGAGTTCAAAAGAAGCAGTGTTAATGGTTTTAGTGAGTTCAAAGAAGAAGATGCAGTGGTTTTAGTGAGTTCAACAGAAGCAGATGCAGTGGTTTTAGTGAGTTCAACAGAAGCAGATGCAGTGGTGTTAGTGAGTTCAACAAAAGCAGAGGTATTAGTTTTAGTGAGTTCAACAGAAGCAGATGCAATGGTTTTAGTGAGTTCAACAGAAGCAGATGCAGTGGTTTTAGAGAGTTCAACAGAAGCAGATCCAGTGGTTTTAGTGAGCGCAACAGAAGCATATGCAGTGGTTTTAGTGAGTTCAACAGAAGCAGAGGTATTGGTTTTAGTGAGTTCAACAGCAGCAGATGCAGTGCTTTTAGTGAGTTCAACAGAAGCAGATGCAGTGGTTTTAGTGAGTTCAACAGAAGCAGATGCAGTGGTTTTAGTGAGTTCAACAGAAGCGGATGCAGTGGTTTTAGTGAGTTCAACAGAAGCAGAGGTATTGGTTTTAGTGAGTTCAACAGCAGCAGATGCCGTGCTTTTAGTGAGTTCAACAGAAGCAGATACAGTGGTTTTAGTGAGTTCAACAGAAGCAGATGCAGTGGTTTTAGTGAGTTCAACAGAAGCAGATGCAGTGGTGTTAGTGAGTTCAACAGAAGCAGATGCAGTGGTTTTAGTGAGTTCACCAGAAGCAGAGTTAATGGTTTTAGTGAGTTCAACAGAAGCAGATGCAGAGGTTTTAGTGAGTTCAACAGAAGCAGATGCAGTGGTGTTAGTGAGTTCAACAGAAGCAGAGGTATTAGTTTTAGTGAGTTCAACAGAAGCAGATGCAGTGGTTTTAGTGAGTTCAACAGAAGCAGATGCAGTGGTTTAAGTGAGTTCAACAGAAGCAGAGCTAATGGCTTTAGTGAGTTCAACAGAAGAAGATGCAGTGGTTCTAGTGAGTTCAACAGAAGCAGATGCAGTGGTTTTAGTGAGTTCAACAGAAGCAGTGGTAATGGTTTTAGTGAGTTCAAAGAAGAAGATGCAGTGGTTTTAGTGAGTTCAACAGAAGCAGAGTTAATGGTTTTAGTGAGTTCAACAGAAGCAGATGCAGTGCTTTTAGTGAGTTCAACAGAAGCAGATGCAGTGGTTTTTGTGAGTTCAACAGAAGCAGATGCAGTGGTTTTAGTGAGTTCAACAGAAGCAGATGCAGTGGTGTTAGTGAGTTCAACAGAAGCAGAGGTATTCGTTTTAGTGAGTTCAACAGAAGCAGATGCAGTGGTTTTAGTGAGTTCAACAGAAGCAGATGCAGTGGTTTTAGAGAGTTCAACAGAAGCAGATCCAGTGGTTTTAGTGAGTTCAACAGAAGCAGATGCAGTGGTTTTAGTGAGTTCAACAGCAGCAGATGCAGTGCTTTTAGTGAGTTCAACAGAAGCAGATGCAGTGGTTTTAGTGAGTTCAACAGAAGCAGATGCAGTGGTTTTAGTGAGTTCAACAGAAGCAGATGCAGTGGTTTTAGTGAGTTCAACAGAAGTAGATGCAGTGGTTTTAGTGAGTTCAACAGAAGCAGAGGTATTGGTTTTAGTGAGTTCAACAGCAGCAGATGCAGTGCTTTTAGTGAGTTCAACAGAAGCAGATGCAGTGGTTTTAGTGAGTTCAACAGAAACAGATGCAGTGGTGTTAGTGAGTTCAACAGAAGCAGATGCAGTGGTTTTAGTGAGTTCAACAGAAGCAGATGCAGTGGTGTTAGTGAGTTCAACAGAAGCAGAGGTATTAGTTTTAGTGAGTTCAACAGAAGCAGATGCAGTGGTTTTAGTGAGTTCAACAGAAGCAGATGCAGTTTTTTAGTGACTTCAACAGAAGCAGATGCAGTGGTTTTAGTGAGTTCACCAGAAGCAGAGTTAATGGTTTTAGTGAGTTCAACAGAAGCAGATGCAGTGGTTTTAGTGAGTTCAACAGAAGCAGATGCAGTGGTTTTAGAGAGTTCAACAGAAGCAGATCCAGTGGTTTTAGTGAGTTCAACAGAAGCAGATGCAGTGGTTTTAGTGAGTTCAACAGAAGCAGAGGTATTGGTTTTAGTGAGTTCAACAGCAGCAGATGCAGTGCTTTTAGTGAGTTCAACAGAAGCAGATGCAGTGGTTTTAGTGAGTTCAACAGAAGCAGATGCAGTGGTTTTAGAGAGTTCAACAGAAGTAGATCCAGTGGTTTTAGTGAGTTCAACAGAAGCAGAGGTATTGGTTTTAGTGAGTTCAACAGCAGCAGATGCAGTGCTTTTAGTGAGTTCAACAGAAGCAGATGCAGTGGTTTTAGTGAGTTCAACAGAAGCAGATGCAGTGGTTCTAGTGAGTTCAACAGAAGCAGATGCAGTGGTTTAAGTGAGTTCAACAGAAGCAGATGCAGTGGTTTTAGTGAGTTCAACAGAAGCAGATGCAGTGGTTTTAGCGGGTTCAACAGAATCAGATGCAGTGGTTTTAGCGAGTTCAACAGAAGCAGATGCAGTGGTGTCAGTGAGTTCAACAGAAGCAGATGCAGTGATTTTAGTGAGTTCAACAGATGCAGTGGTTTTAGTGAGTTCAACGGAAGCAGTGGTAATGGTTTTAGTGCGTTCAACAGAAGCAGATGCAGTGGTTTTAGTGAGTTCAACAGAAGGAGAGCTAATGGCTTTAGTGAGTTCAACAGAAGCAGATGCAGTGGTTCTAGTGAGTTCAACAGAAGTAGATGCAGTGGTTTTAGTGAGTTCAACAGAAGCAGTGGTAATGGTTTTAGTGAGTTCAAAGAAGCAGATGCAGTGGTTTTAGTGAGTTCAACAGAAGCAGAGTTAATGGTTTTAGTGAGTTCGACAGAAGCAGATGCAGTGGTTTTAGTGAGTTCAACAGAAGCAGCTGCAGTGGTTCTAGTGAGTTCAACAGAAGCAGATGCAGTGGTTTTAGTGAGTTCAACAGAAGCAGAGGTAATGGTTTTAGTGAGTTCAACAGAAGCAGATGCAGTGGTTTTAGATAGTTCAACAGAAGCAGATCCAGTGGTTTTAGTGAGTTCAACAGAAGCAGATGCAGTGGTTTTAGTGAGTTCAACAGAAGCAGAGGTATTGGTTTTAGTGAGTTCAACAGCAGCAGATGCAGTGCTTTTAGTGAGTTCAACAGCAGCAGATGCAGTGCTTTTAGTGAATTCAACAGAAGCAGATGCAGTGGTTTTAGTGAGTTCAACAGAAGCAGATGCAGTGGTTTTAGTGAGTTCAACGGAAGCAGTGGTAATGGTTTTAGAGCGTTCAACAGAAGCAGATGCAGTGGTTTTAGTGAGTTCAACAGAAGCAGATGCAGTGGTGTTAGTGAGTTCAACAGAAGCAGAGGTATTAGTTTTAGTGAGTTCAACAGAAGCAGATGCAGTGGTTTTAGTGAGTTCAACAGAAGCAGATGCAGTTTTTTTAGTGAGTTCAACAGAAGCAGATGCAGTGGTTTTAGTGAGTTCAACAGAAGCAGAGTTAATGGTTTTAGTGAGTTCAACAGAAGCAGATGCAGTGATTTTAGTGAGTTCAACAGAAGCAGATGCTGTGGTGTTAGTGAGTTCAACAGAAGCAGAGGTATTAGTTTTAGTGAGTTCAACAGAAGCAGATGCAGTGGTTTTAGTGAGTTCAACAGAAGCAGATGCAGTGGTTTTAGAGAGTTCAACAGAAGCAGATCCAGTGGTTTTAGTGAGTTCAACAGAAGCAGAGGTATTGGTTTTAGTGAGTTCAACAGAAGCAGATGCAGTGGTTTTAGTGAGTTCAACAGAAGCAGATGCAGTGGTGTTAGTGAGTTCAACAGAAGCAGAGGTATTAGTTTTAGTGAGTTCAACAGAAGCAGATACAGTGGTTTTAGTGAGTTCAACAGAAGCAGATGCAGTGGTTTTAGAGAGTTCAACAGAAGCAGATCCAGTGGTTTTAGTGAGTTCAACAGAAGCAGATGCAGTGGTTTTAGTGAGTTCAACAGAAGCAGAGGTATTGGTTTTAGTGAGTTCAACAGCAGCAGATGCAGTTTTTTTAGTGAGTTCAACAGAAGCAGATGCAGTGGTTTTATTGAGTTCAACAGAAGCAGAGTTAATGGTTTTAGTGAGTTCAACAGAAGCAGATGCAGTGGTTTTAGTGAGTTCAACAGAAGCAGATGCAGTGGTTTTAGTGAGTTCAACAGAAGCAGATGCAGTGGTGTTAGTGAGTTCAACAGAAGCAGATGCAGTTTTTTTAGTGAGTTCAACAGAAGCAGATGCAGTGGTTTTAGTGAGTTCAACAGAAGCAGAGTTAATGGTTTTAGTGAGTTCAACAGAAGCAGATGCAGTGGTTTTAGTGAGGCGAACAGAAGCAGATGCAGTGGTTTTAGTGAGTTCAACAGAAGCAGATGCAGTGGTTTTAGTGAGTTCAACAGAAGCAGAGGTATTGGTTTTAGTGAGTTCAACAGCAGCAGATGCAGTGCTTTTAGTGAGTTCAACAGAAGCAGATGCAGTGGTTTTAGTGAGTTCAACAGAAGCAGATGCAGTGGTTTTAGTGAGTTCAACAGAAGCAGAGGTATTGGTTTTAGTGAGTTCAACAGCAGCAGATGCAGTGCTTTTAGTGAGTTCAACAGAAGCAGATGCAGTGGTTTTTGTGAGTTCAACAGAAGCAGATGCAGTGGTTTTAGTGAGTTCAACAAAAGCAGATGCAGTGGTGTTAGTGAGTTCAACAGAAGCAGATGCAGTGGTATTAGTGAGTTCAACAGAAGCAGAGGTATTAGTTTTAGTGAGTTCAACAGAAGCAGATGCAGTGGTTTTAGTGAGTTCAACAGAAGCAGATGCAGTGGTTTTAGTGAGTCCAACAGAAGTAGATGCAGTGGTTTTAGTGAGTTCAACAGAAGCAGAGGTATTGTTTTAGTGAGTTCAACAGCAGCAGATGCAGTGCTTTTAGTGAGTTCAACAGAAGCAGATGCAGTGGTTTTAGTGAGTTCAACAGAAGCAGATGCAGTGGTTTTAGTGAGTTCAACAGAAGCAGATGCTGTGGTGTTAGTGAGTTCAACAGAAGCAGAGGTATTAGATTTAGTGAGTTCAACAGAAACAGATGCAGTGGTTTTAGTGAGTTCAACAGAAGCAGATGCAGTGGTTTTAGTGAGTTCAACAGAAGCAGAGTTAATGGTTTTAGTGAGTTCAACAGCAGCAGATCCAGTGGTTTTAGTGAGCGCAACAGAAGCATATGCAGTGGTTTTAGTGAGTTCAACAGAAGCAGAGGTATTGGTTTTAGTGAGTTCAACAGCAGCAGATGCAGTGCTTTTAGTGAGTTCAACAGAAGCAGATGCAGTGGTTTTAGTGAGTTCAACAGAAGCAGATGCAGTGGTTTTAGTGAGTTCAACAGAAGCAGATGCAGTGGTTTTAGTGAGTTCAACAGAAGCAGAGGTATTGGTTTTAGTGAGTTCAACAGCAGCAGATGCAGTGCTTTTAGTGAGTTCAACAGAAGCAGATGCAGTGGTTTTAGTGAGTTCAACAGAAGCAGATGCAGTGGTTTTAGTGAGTTCAACAGAAGCAGATGCAGTGGTGTTAGTGAGTTCAACAGAAGCAGATGCAGTGGTTTTAGTGAGTTCACCAGAAGCAGAGTTAATGGTTTTAGTGAGTTCAACAGAAGCAGATGCAGAGGTTTTAGTGAGTTCAACAGAAGCAGATGCAGTGGTGTTAGTGAGTTCAACAGAAGCAGATGTATTAGTTTTAGTGAGTTCAACAGAAGCAGATGCAGTGGTTTTAGTGAGTTCAACAGAAGCAGATGCAGTGGTTTAAGTGAGTTCAACAGAAGCAGAGCTAATGGCTTTAGTGAGTTCAACAGAAGAAGATGCAGTGGTTCTAGTGAGTTCAACAGAAGCAGATGCAGTGGTTTTAGTGAGTTCAACAGAAGCAGTGGTAATGGTTTTAGTGAGTTCAAAGAAGAAGATGCAGTGGTTTTAGTGAGTTCAACAGAAGCAGAGTTAATGGTTTTAGTGAGTTCAACAGAAGCAGATGCAGTGCTTTTAGTGAGTTCAACAGAAGCAGATGCAGTGGTTTTTGTGAGTTCAACAGAAGCAGATGCAGTGGTTTTAGTGAGTTCAACAGAAGCAGATGCAGTGGTGTTAGTGAGTTCAACAGAAGCAGAGGTATTCGTTTTAGTGAGTTCAACAGAAGCAGATGCAGTGGTTTTAGTGAGTTCAACAGAAGCAGATGCAGTGGTTTTAGAGAGTTCAACAGAAGCAGATCCAGTGGTTTTAGTGAGTTCAACAGAAGCAGATGCAGTGGTTTTAGTGAGTTCAACAGCAGCAGATGCAGTGCTTTTAGTGAGTTCAACAGAAGCAGATGCAGTGGTTTTAGTGAGTTCAACAGAAGCAGATGCAGTGGTTTTAGTGAGTTCAACAGAAGCAGATGCAGTGGTTTTAGTGAGTTCAACAGAAGTAGATGCAGTGGTTTTAGTGAGTTCAACAGAAGCAGAGGTATTGGTTTTAGTGAGTTCAACAGCAGCAGATGCAGTGCTTTTAGTGAGTTCAACAGAAGCAGATGCAGTGGTTTTAGTGAGTTCAACAGAAACAGATGCAGTGGTGTTAGTGAGTTCAACAGAAGCAGATGCAGTGGTTTTAGTGAGTTCAACAGAAGCAGATGCAGTGGTGTTAGTGAGTTCAACAGAAGCAGAGGTATTAGTTTTAGTGAGTTCAACAGAAGCAGATGCAGTGGTTTTAGTGAGTTCAACAGAAGCAGATGCAGTTTTTTAGTGACTTCAACAGAAGCAGATGCAGTGGTTTTAGTGAGTTCACCAGAAGCAGAGTTAATGGTTTTAGTGAGTTCAACAGAAGCAGATGCAGTGGTTTTAGTGAGTTCAACAGAAGCAGATGCAGTGGTTTTAGAGAGTTCAACAGAAGCAGATCCAGTGGTTTTAGTGAGTTCAACAGAAGCAGATGCAGTGGTTTTAGTGAGTTCAACAGAAGCAGAGGTATTGGTTTTAGTGAGTTCAACAGCAGCAGATGCAGTGCTTTTAGTGAGTTCAACAGAAGCAGATGCAGTGGTTTTAGTGAGTTCAACAGAAGCAGATGCAGTGGTTTTAGTGAGTTCAACAGAAGCAGAGGTATTGGTTTTAGTGAGTTCAACAGCAGCAGATGCAGTGCTTTTAGTGAGTTCAACAGAAGCAGATGCAGTGGTTTTATTGAGTTCAACAGAAGCAGATGCAGTGGTTTTAGTGAGTTCAACAAAAGCAGATGCAGTGGTGTTAGTGAGTTCAACAGAAGCAGATGCAGTGGTATTAGTGAGTTCAACAGAAGCAGAGGTATTAGTTTTAGTGAGTTCAACAGAAGCAGATGCAGTGGTTTTAGTGAGTTCAACAGAAGCAGATGCAGTGGTTTTAGTGAGTTCAACAGAAGCAGATGCAGTGGTTTTAGTGAGTCCAACAGAAGTAGATGCAGTGGTTTTAGTGAGTTCAACAGAAGCAGAGGTATTGGTTTTAGTGAGTTCAACAGCAGCAGATGCAGTGCTTTTAGTGAGTTCAACAGAAGCAGATGCAGTGGTTTTAGTGAGTTCAACAGAAGCAGATGCAGTGGTTTTAGTGAGTTCAACAGAAGCAGATGCTGTGGTGTTAGTGAGTTCAACAGAAGCAGAGGTATTAGATTTAGTGAGTTCAACAGAAACAGATGCAGTGGTTTTAGTGAGTTCAACAGAAGCAGATGCAGTGGTGTTAGTGAGTTCAACAGAAGCAGAGGTATTAGTTTTAGTGAGTTCAACAGAAGCAGATGCAGTGGTTTTAGTGAGTTCAACAGAAGCAGATGCAGTGGTTTTAGTGAGTTCAACAGAAGCAGATGCAGTGGTGTTAGTGAGTTCAACAGAAGCAGAGGTATTAGTTTTAGTGAGTTCAACAGAAGCAGATGCAGTGGTTTTAGTGAGTTCAACAGAAGCAGATGCAGTGGTTTTAGAGAGTTCAACAGAAGCAGATGCAGTGGTTTTAGTGAGTTCAACAGAAGCAGATGCAGTGGTTTTAGCGGGTTCAACAGAAGCAGATGCAGTGGTTTTAGCGAGTTCAACAGAAGCAGATGCAGTGGTGTCAGTGAGTTCAACAGAAGCAGATGCAGTGATTTTAGTGAGTTCAACAGATGCAGTGGTTTTAGTGAGTTCAACGGAAGCAGTGGTAATGGTTTTAGAGCGTTCAACAGAAGCAGATGCAGTGGTTTTAGTGAGTTCAACAGAAGCAGATGCAGTGGTGTTAGTGAGTTCAACAGAAGCAGAGGTATTAGTTTTAGTGAGTTCAACAGAAGCAGATGCAGTGGTTTTAGTGAGTTCAACAGAAGCAGATGCAGTTTTTTTAGTGAGTTCAACAGAAGCAGATGCAGTGGTTTTAGTGAGTTCAACAGAAGCAGAGTTAATGGTTTTAGTGAGTTCAACAGAAGCAGATGCAGTGATTTTAGTGAGTTCAACAGAAGCAGATGCTGTGGTGTTAGTGAGTTCAACAGAAGCAGATGTATTAGTTTTAGTGAGTTCAACAGAAGCAGATGCAGTGGTTTTAGTGAGTTCAACAGAAGCAGATGCAGTGGTTTTAGAGAGTTCAACAGAAGCAGATCCAGTGGTTTTAGTGAGTTCAACAGAAGCAGAGGTATTGGTTTTAGTGAGTTCAACAGAAGCAGATGCAGTGGTTTTAGTGAGTTCAACAGAAGCAGATGCAGTGGTGTTAGTGAGTTCAACAGAAGCAGAGGTATTAGTTTTAGTGAGTTCAACAGAAGCAGATGCAGTGGTTTTAGTGAGTTCAACAGAAGCAGATGCAGTGGTTTTAGAGAGTTCAACAGAAGCAGATCCAGTGGTTTTAGTGAGTTCAACAGAAGCAGATGCAGTGGTTTTAGTGAGTTCAACAGAAGCAGAGGTATTGGTTTTAGTGAGTTCAACAGCAGCAGATGCAGTTTTTTTAGTGAGTTCAACAGAAGCAGATGCAGTGGTTTTATTGAGTTCAACAGAAGCAGAGTTAATGGTTTTAGTGAGTTCAACAGAAGCAGATGCAGTGGTTTTAGTGAGTTCAACAGAAGCAGATGCAGTGGTTTTAGTGAGTTCAACAGAAGCAGATGCAGTGGTGTTAGTGAGTTCAACAGAAGCAGATGCAGTTTTTTTAGTGAGTTCAACAGAAGCAGATGCAGGGGTTTTAGTGAGTTCAACAGAAGCAGAGTTAATGGTTTTAGTGAGTTCAACAGAAGCAGATGCAGTGGTTTTAGTGAGGCGAACAGAAGCAGATGCAGTGGTTTTAGTGAGTTCAACAGAAGCAGATGCAGTGGTTTTAGTGAGTTCAACAGAAGCAGAGGTATTGGTTTTAGTGAGTTCAACAGCAGCAGATGCAGTGCTTTTAGTGAGTTCAACAGAAGCAGATGCAGTGGTTTTAGTGAGTTCAACAGAAGCAGATGCAGTGGTTTTAGTGAGTTCAACAGAAGCAGAGGTATTGGTTTTAGTGAGTTCAACAGCAGCAGATGCAGTGCTTTTAGTGAGTTCAACAGAAGCAGATGCAGTGGTTTTTGTGAGTTCAACAGAAGCAGATGCAGTGGTATTAGTGAGTTCAACAGAAGCAGAGGTATTAGTTTTAGTGAGTTCAACAGAAGCAGATGCAGTGGTTTTAGTGAGTTCAACAGAAGCAGATGCAGTGGTTTTAGTGAGTCCAACAGAAGTAGATGCAGTGGTTTTAGTGAGTTCAACAGAAGCAGAGGTATTGTTTTAGTGAGTTCAACAGCAGCAGATGCAGTGCTTTTAGTGAGTTCAACAGAAGCAGATGCAGTGGTTTTAGTGAGTTCAACAGAAGCAGATGCAGTGGTTTTAGTGAGTTCAACAGAAGCAGATGCTGTGGTGTTAGTGAGTTCAACAGAAGCAGAGGTATTAGATTTAGTGAGTTCAACAGAAACAGATGCAGTGGTTTTAGTGAGTTCAACAGAAGCAGATGCAGTGGTTTTAGTGAGTTCAACAGAAGCAGAGTTAATGGTTTTAGTGAGTTCAACAGCAGCAGATGCAGTGCTTTTAGTGAGTTCAACAGAAGCAGATGCAGTGGTTTTAGTGAGTTCAACAGAAGAAGATGCAGTGGTTTTAGTGAGTTCAACAGAAGCAGATGCAGTGGTGTTAGTGAGTTCAACAGAAGCAGAGGTATTAGTTTTAGTGAGTTCAACAGAAGCAGATGCAGTGGTTTTAGTGAGTTCAACAGAAGCAGATGCAGTTTTTTTAGTGAGTTCAACAGAAGCAGATGCAGTGGTTTTAGTGAGTTCAACAGAAGCAGAGTTAATGGTTTTAATGAGTTCAACAGAAGCAGATGCAGTGGTTTTAGTGAGTTCAACAGAAGCAGATGCAGTGGTGTTAGTGAGTTCAACAGAAGCAGAGGTATTAGTTTTGGTGAGTTCAACAGAAGCAGATGCAGTGGTTTTAGTGAGTTCAACAGAAGCAGATGCAGTGGTTTTAGAGAGTTCAACAGGAGCAGATCCAGTGGTTTTAGTGAGTTCAACAGAAGCAGAGGTATTGGTTTTAGTGAGTTCAACAGAAGCAGATGCAGTGGTTTTAGTGAGTTCAACAGAAGCAGATGCAGTGGTGTTAGTGAGTTCAACAGAAGCAGAGGTATTAGTTTTAGTGAGTTAAACAGAAGCAGATGCAGTGGTTTTAGTGAGTTCAACAGAAGCAGATGCAGTGGTTTTAGAGAGTTCAACAGAAGCAGATCCAGTGGTTTTAGTGAGTTCAACAGAAGCAGATGCAGTGGTTTTAGTGAGTCCAACAGAAGTAGATGCAGTGGTTTTAGTGAGTTCAACAGAAGCAGAGGTATTGGTTTTAGTGAGTTCAACAGCAGCAGATGCAGTGCTTTTAGTGAGTTCAACAGAAGCAGATGCAGTGGTTTTAGTGAGTTCAACAGAAGCAGATGCAGTGGTTTTAGTAAGTTCAACAGAAGCAGATGCTGTGGTGTTAGTGAGTTCAACAGAAGCAGAGGTATTATATTTAGTGAGTTCAACAGAAACAGATGCAGTGGTTTTAGTGAGTTCAACAGAAGCAGATGCAGTGGTTTTAGTGAGTTCAACAGAAGCAGAGTTAATGGTTTTAGTGAGTTCAACAGCAGCAGATGCAGCGCTTTTAGTGAGTTCAACAGAAGCAGATGCAGTGGTTTTAGTGAGTTCAACAGAAGCAGATGCAGTGATGTTAGTGAGTTCAACAGAAGCAGAGGTATTAGTTTTAGTGAGTTCAACAGAAGCAGATGCAGTGGTTTTAGTGAGTTCAACAGAAGCAGATGCAGTGGTTTTAGTGAGTTCAACAGAAGCAGATGCAGTGGTGTTAGTGAGTTCAACAGAAGCAGAGGTATTAGTTTTAGTGAGTTCAACAGAAGCAGATGCAGTGGTTTTAGTGAGTTCAACAGAAGCAGATGCAGTGGTTTTAGAGAGTTCAACAGAAGCAGATCCAGTGGTTTTAGTGAGTTCAACAGAAGCAGATGCAGTGGTTTTAGCGGGTTCAACAGAAGCAGATGCAGTGGTTTTAGCGAGTTCAACAGAAGCAGATGCAGTGGTGTCAGTGAGTTCAACAGAAGCAGATGCAGTGATTTTAGTGAGTTCAACAGATGCAGTGGTTTTAGTGAGTTCAACGGAAGCAGTGGTAATGGTTTTAGAGCGTTCAACAGAAGCAGATGCAGTGGTTTTAGTGAGTTCAACAGAAGCAGATGCAGTGGTGTTAGTGAGTTCAACAGAAGCAGAGGTATTAGTTTTAGTGAGTTCAACAGAAGCAGATGCAGTGGTTTTAGTGAGTTCAACAGAAGCAGATGCAGTGGTTTTTGTGAGTTCAACAGAAGCAGATGCAGTGGTATTAGTGAGTTCAACAGAAGCAGAGGTATTAGTTTTAGTGAGTTCAACAGAAGCAGATGCAGTGGTTTTAGTGAGTTCAACAGAAGCAGATGCAGTGGTTTTAGTGAGTCCAACAGAAGTAGATGCAGTGGTTTTAGTGAGTTCAACAGAAGCAGAGGTATTGTTTTAGTGAGTTCAACAGCAGCAGATGCAGTGCTTTTAGTGAGTTCAACAGAAGCAGATGCAGTGGTTTTAGTGAGTTCAACAGAAGCAGATGCAGTGGTTTTAGTGAGTTCAACAGAAGCAGATGCTGTGGTGTTAGTGAGTTCAACAGAAGCAGAGGTATTAGATTTAGTGAGTTCAACAGAAACAGATGCAGTGGTTTTAGTGAGTTCAACAGAAGCAGATGCAGTGGTTTTAGTGAGTTCAACAGAAGCAGAGTTAATGGTTTTAGTGAGTTCAACAGCAGCAGATGCAGTGCTTTTAGTGAGTTCAACAGAAGCAGATGCAGTGGTTTTAGTGAGTTCAACAGAAGAAGATGCAGTGGTTTTAGTGAGTTCAACAGAAGCAGATGCAGTGGTGTTAGTGAGTTCAACAGAAGCAGAGGTATTAGTTTTAGTGAGTTCAACAGAAGCAGATGCAGTGGTTTTAGTGAGTTCAACAGAAGCAGATGCAGTTTTTTTAGTGAGTTCAACAGAAGCAGATGCAGTGGTTTTAGTGAGTTCAACAGAAGCAGAGTTAATGGTTTTAATGAGTTCAACAGAAGCAGATGCAGTGGTTTTAGTGAGTTCAACAGAAGCAGATGCAGTGGTGTTAGTGAGTTCAACAGAAGCAGAGGTATTAGTTTTGGTGAGTTCAACAGAAGCAGATGCAGTGGTTTTAGTGAGTTCAACAGAAGCAGATGCAGTGGTTTTAGAGAGTTCAACAGGAGCAGATCCAGTGGTTTTAGTGAGTTCAACAGAAGCAGAGGTATTGGTTTTAGTGAGTTCAACAGAAGCAGATGCAGTGGTTTTAGTGAGTTCAACAGAAGCAGATGCAGTGGTGTTAGTGAGTTCAACAGAAGCAGAGGTATTAGTTTTAGTGAGTTAAACAGAAGCAGATGCAGTGGTTTTAGTGAGTTCAACAGAAGCAGATGCAGTGGTTTTAGAGAGTTCAACAGAAGCAGATCCAGTGGTTTTAGTGAGTTCAACAGAAGCAGATGCAGTGGTTTTAGTGAGTCCAACAGAAGTAGATGCAGTGGTTTTAGTGAGTTCAACAGAAGCAGAGGTATTGGTTTTAGTGAGTTCAACAGCAGCAGATGCAGTGCTTTTAGTGAGTTCAACAGAAGCAGATGCAGTGGTTTTAGTGAGTTCAACAGAAGCAGATGCAGTGGTTTTAGTAAGTTCAACAGAAGCAGATGCTGTGGTGTTAGTGAGTTCAACAGAAGCAGAGGTATTATATTTAGTGAGTTCAACAGAAACAGATGCAGTGGTTTTAGTGAGTTCAACAGAAGCAGATGCAGTGGTTTTAGTGAGTTCAACAGAAGCAGAGTTAATGGTTTTAGTGAGTTCAACAGCAGCAGATGCAGTGCTTTTAGTGAGTTCAACAGAAGCAGATGCAGTGGTTTTAGTGAGTTCAACAGAAGCAGATGCAGTGGTGTTAGTGAGTTCAACAGAAGCAGAGGTATTAGTTTTAGTGAGTTCAACAGAAGCAGATGCAGTGGTTTTAGTGAGTTCAACAGAAGCAGATGCAGTGGTTTTAGTGAGTTCAACAGAAGCAGATGCAGTGGTGTTAGTGAGTTCAACAGAAGCAGAGGTATTAGTTTTAGTGAGTTCAACAGAAGCAGATGCAGTGGTTTTAGTGAGTTCAACAGAAGCAGATGCAGTGGTTTTAGAGAGTTCAACAGAAGCAGATCCAGTGGTTTTAGTGAGTTCAACAGAAGCAGATGCAGTGGTTTTAGCGGGTTCAACAGAAGCAGATGCAGTGGTTTTAGCGAGTTCAACAGAAGCAGATGCAGTGGTGTCAGTGAGTTCAACAGAAGCAGATGCAGTGATTTTAGTGAGTTCAACAGATGCAGTGGTTTTAGTGAGTTCAACGGAAGCAGTGGTAATGGTTTTAGAGCGTTCAACAGAAGCAGATGCAGTGGTTTTAGTGAGTTCAACAGAAGCAGATGCAGTGGTGTTAGTGAGTTCAACAGAAGCAGAGGTATTAGTTTTAGTGAGTTCAACAGAAGCAGATGCAGTGGTTTTAGTGAGTTCAACAGAAGCAGATGCAGTTTTTTTAGTGAGTTCAACAGAAGCATATGCAGTGGTTTTAGTGAGTTCAACAGAAGCAGAGTTAATGGTTTTAGTGAGTTCAACAGAAGCAGATGCAGTGATTTTAGTGAGTTCAACAGAAGCATATGCTGTGGTGTTAGTGAGTTCAACAGAAGCAGAGGTATTAGTTTTAGTGAGTTCAACAGAAGCAGATGCAGTGGTTTTAGTGAGTTCAACAGAAGCAGATGCAGTGGTTTTAGAGAGTTCAACAGAAGCAGATCCAGTGGTTTTAGTGAGTTCAACAGAAGCAGAGGTATTGGTTTTAGTGAGTTCAACAGAAGCAGATGCAGTGGTTTTAGTGAGTTCAACAGAAGCAGATGCAGTGGTGTTAGTGAGTTCAACAGAAGCAGAGGTATTAGTTTTAGTGAGTTCAACAGAAGCAGATGCAGTGGTTTTAGTGAGTTCAACAGAAGCAGATGCAGTGGTTTTAGAGAGTTCAACAGAAGCAGATCCAGTGGTTTTAGTGAGTTCAACAGAAGCAGATGCAGTGGTTTTAGTGAGTTCAACAGAAGCAGAGGTATTGGTTTTAGTGAGTTCAACAGCAGCAGATGCAGTGGTTTTATTGAGTTCAACAGAAGCAGAGTTAATGGTTTTAGTGAGTTCAACAGAAGCAGATGCAGTGGTTTTAGTGAGTTCAACAGAAGCAGATGCAGTGGTTTTAGTGAGTTCAACAGAAGCAGATGCAGTGGTGTTAGTGAGTTCAACAGAAGCAGATGCAGTTTTTTTAGTGAGTTCAACAGAAGCAGATGCAGTGGTTTTAGTGAGTTCAACAGAAGCAGAGTTAATGGTTTTAGTGAGTTCAACAGAAGCAGATGCAGTGGTTTTAGTGAGTTCAACAGAAGCAGATGCAGTGGTGTTAGTGAGTTCAACAGAAGCAGAGGTATTAGTTTTAGTGAGTTCAACAGAAACAGATGCAGTGGTTTTAGTGAGTTCAATAGAAGCAGATGCAGTGGTTTTAGAGAGTTCAACAGAAGCAGATCCAGTGGTTTTAGTGAGTTCAACAGAAGCAGATGCAGTGGTTTTAGTGAGTTCAACAGAAGCAGAGGTATTGGTTTTAGTGAGTTCAACAGCAGCAGATGCAGTGCTTTTAGTGAGTTCAACAGAAGCAGATGCAGTGGTTTTAGTGAGTTCAACAGAAGCAGATGCAGTGGTTTTAGTGAGTTCAACAGCAGCAGATGCAGTGGTTTTAGTGAGTTCAACAGAAGCAGAGGTATTGGTTTTAGTGAGTTCAACAGCAGCAGATGCAGTGGTTTTAGTGAGTTCAACAAAAACAGATGCAGTGGTGTTAGTGAGTTCAACAGAAGCAGATGCAGTGGTGTTAGTGAGTTCAACAGAAGCAGAGGTATTAGTTTTAGTGAGTTCAACAGAAGCAGATGCAGTGGTGTTAGTGAGTTCAACAGAAGCAGATGCAGTGGTTTTAGAGAGTTCAACAGAAGCAGATGCAGTGGTTTTAGAGAGTTCAACAGAAGCAGATCCAGTGGTTTTAGTGAGTTCAACAGAAGCAGATGCAGTGGTTTTAGTGAGTTCAACAGCAGCAGATGCAGTGCTTTTAGTGTGTTCAACAGAAGCAGATGCAGTGGTTTTAGTGAGTTCAACAGAAGCAGATGCAGTGGTTTTAGTGAGTTCAAGAGAAGTAAATGCAGTGGTTTTAGTGAGTTCAACAGAAGCAGATGCAGTGGTTTTAGTGCGTTCAACAGAAGCAGAGGTATTAGATTTAGTGAGTTCAACAGAAGCAGATGCAGTGGTTTTAGTGAGTTCAACAGAAACAGATGCAGTGGTTTTAGTGAGTTCAACAGAAGCAGATGCAGTGGTTTTAGTGAGTTCAACAGAAGCAGAGGTATTGGTTTTAATGAGTTCAACAGCAGCAGATGCAGTGCTTTTAGTGAGTTCAACAGAAGCAGATGCAGTGGTTTTAGTGAGTTCAACAGAAGCAGATGCAGTGGTTTTAGTGAGTTCAATAGAACAGGGGCATAGCCAGGATTGTCTAACAGTGGGGCCTGAAGCTAATGTAGTTGGGTCCACCACAGTCACATTAACATCTGTCAATGCCCACACAGTGCTGCTGAGTGGGCATTTACAAATTGTGGGTGGGCCTTGCCCACTCAGGCCCTACCCTGTCTAAGCCTCTGCAACTGAAGTAGATGCAGGGGTTTTAGCGAGTTCAACAGAAGCAGATGCAGTGGTTTTAGTGAGTTCAAAAGAGGCAGATGCAGTAATTTTAGTGAGTTCAACAGATGCAGTGATTTTAGTGAGGTCAACAGAAGTAGATGCAGTGGTTTTAGTGAGTTCAACAGAAGCAGAGGTAATGGTTTTAGTGAGTTCAACAGAAGCAGAGGTAATGGTTTTAGTGAGTTCAACAGAAGCAGATGTAGTGGTTTTAGTGAGTTCAACAGAAGCAGATGTAGTGGTTTTAGTGAGTTCAACAGAATCATATGCAGTGGTTTTAGTGAGTTCAACAGAAGCAGAGCTAATGGTTTTAGTGAGTTTAACAGAAGCAGCTGCAGTGGTTCTAGTGAGTTCAACAGAAGCAGATGCAGCAGTTTTAGTGAGTTCAACAGAAGCAGTGGTAATGGTTTTAGTGAGTTCAACAGAAGCAGGTGCAGCGGTTTTAGTGAGTTCAACAGAAGCAGAAGTGATTGTTTTAGTGAGTTCAACAGAAGCAGATGCAGTGGTGTTAGTGAGTTCAACAGAAGCAGAGGTATTGGTTTTAGTGAGTTCAACAGAAGCAGATGCAGTGGTTTTAGTGAGTTCAACAGAAGCAGATGCAGTGGTTTTAGTGAGTTCAACAGAAGCAGAGTTAATGGTTTTAGTGAGTTCAACAGCAGCAGATGCAGTGCTTTTAGTGAGTTCAACAGAAGCAGATGCAGTGGTTTTAGTGAGTTCAACAGAAGCAGATGCAGTGGTTTTAGTGAGTTCAACAGAAGCAGATGCAGTGGTGTTAGTGAGTTCAACAGAAGCAGAGGTATTAGTTTTAGTGAGTTCAACAGAAGCAGATGCAGTGGTTTTAGTGAGTTCAACAGAAGCAGATGCAGTTTTTTTAGTGAGTTCAACAGAAGCAGATGCAGTGGTTTTAGTGAGTTCAACAGAAGCAGAGTTAATGGTTTTAGTGAGTTCAACAGAAGCAGATGCAGTGGTGTTAGTGAGTTCAACAGAAGCAGAGGTATTGGTTTTAGTGAGTTCAACAGAAGCAGATGCAGTGGTTTTAGTGAGTTCAACAGAAGCAGATGCAGTGGTTTTAGTGAGTTCAACAGAAGCAGAGTTAATGGTTTTAGTGAGTTCAACAGCAGCAGATGCAGTGCTTTTAGTGAGTTCAACAGAAGCAGATGCAGTGGTTTTAGTGAGTTCAACAGAAGCAGATGCAGTGGTTTTAGTGAGTTCAACAGAAGCAGATGCAGTGGTCTTAGTGAGTTCAACAGAAGCAGAGGTATTAGTTTTAGTGAGTTCAACAGAAGCAGATGCAGTGGTTTTAGTGAGTTCAACAGAAGCAGATGCAGTTTTTTTAGTGAGTTCAACAGAAGCAGATGCAGTGGTTTTAGTGAGTTCAACAGAAGCAGAGTTAATGGTTTTAGTGAGTTCAACAGAAGCAGATGCAGTGGTGTTAGTGAGTTCAACAGAAGCAGAGGTATTAGTTTTAGTGAGTTCAACAGAAGCAGATGCAGTGGTTTTAGTGAGTTCAACAGAAGCAGATGCAGTGGTTTTAGAGAGTTCAACAGAAGCAGATCCAGTGGTTTTAGTGAGTTCAACAGAAGCAGATGCAGTGGTTTTAGTGAGTTCAACAGAAGCAGAGGTATTGGTTTTAGTGAGTTCAACAGCAGCAGATGCAGTGCTTTTAGTGAGTTCAACAGAAGCAGATGCAGTGGTTTTAGTGAGTTCAACAGAAGCAGATGCAGTGGTTTTAGTGAGTTCAACAGAAGCAGATGCAGCTGTTTTAGTGAGTTCAACAGAAGCAGAGGTATTGGTTTTAGTGAGTTCAACAGCAGAAGATGCAGTGCTTTTAGTGAGTTCAACAGAAGCAAATGCAGTGGTTTCTGTGAGTTCAACAGAAGCAGATGCAGTGGTTTTAGTGAGTTCAACAAAAGCAGATGCAGTGGTGTTAGTGAGTTCAACAGAAGCAGATGCAGTGGTGTTAGTGAGTTCAACAGAAGCAGAGGTATTAGTTTTAGTGAGTTCAACAGAAACAGATGCAGTGGTTTTAGTGAGTTCAACAGAAGCAGATGCAGTGGTTTTAGAGAGTTCAACAGAAGCAGATCCAGTGGTTTTAGTAAGTTCAACAGAAGCAGATGCAGTGGTTTTAGTGAGTTCAACAGCAGCAGATGCAGTGCTTTTAGTGAGTTCAACAGAAGCAGATGCAGTGGTTTTAGTGAGTTCAACAGAAGCAGATGCAGTGGTTTTAGTGAGTTCAACAGAAGCAGATGCAGTGGTTTTAGTGAGTTCAACAGAAGCAGAGGTATTGGTTATAGTGAGTTCAACAGCAGCAGATGCAGTGCTTTTAGTGAGTTCAACAGAAGCAGATTCAGTGGTTTTAGTGAGTTCAACAGAAGCAGATGCAGTGGTTTTAGTGAGTTCAACAGAAGCAGATGCTGTGGTGTTAGTGCGTTCAACAGAAGCAGAGGTATTAGATTTAGTGAGTTCAACAGAAGCAGATGCAGTGGTTTTAGTGAGTTCAACAGAAACAGATGCAGTGGTTTTAGTGAGTTCAACAGAAGCAGATGCAATGGTTTTAGTGAGTTCAACAGAAGTAGATGCAGTGGTTTTAGCGAGTTCAACAGAAGCAGAGGTATTGGTTTTAGTGAGTTCAACAGCAGCAGATGCAGTGCTTTTAGTGAGTTCAACAGAAGCAGATGCAGTGGTTTTAGTGAGTTCAACAGAAGCAGATGCAGTGGTTTTAGTGAGTTCAACAGAAGCAGATGCTGTGGTGTTAGTGAGTTCAACAGAAGCAGAGGTATTAGATTTAGTGAGTTCAACAGAAGCAGATGCAGTGCTTTTAGTGAGTTCAACAGAAGCAGATGCAGTGGTTTTAGTGAGTTCAACAGAAGCAGATGCTGTGGTGTTAGTGAGTTCAACAGAAGCAGAGGTATTAGATTTAGTGAGTTCAACAGAAGCAGATGCAGTGGTTTTAGTGAGTTCAACAGAAACAGATGCAGTGGTTTTAGTGAGTTCAACAGAAGCAGATGCAGTGGTTTTAGTGAGTTCAACAGAAGCAGAGTTAATGGTTTTAGTGAGTTCAACAGAAGCAGATGCAGTGGTTTTAGTGAGTTCAACAGAAGCAGATGCAGTGGTGTTAGTGAGTTCAACAGAAGCAGAGGTATTAGTTTTAGTGAGTTCAACAGAAGCAGATGCAGTGGTTTTAGTGAGTTCAACAGAAGCAGATGCAGTGGTTTTAGAGAGTTCAACAGAAGCAGATCCAGTGGTTTTAGTGAGTTCAACAGAAGCAGATGCAGTGGTTTTAGTGAGTTCAACAGAAGCAGATGCAGTGGTGTTAGTGAGTTCAACAGAAGCAGAGGTATTAGTTTTAGTGAGTTCAACAGAAGCAGATGCAGTGGTTTTAGTGAGTTCAACAGAAGCAGATGCAGTGGTTTTAGAGAGTTCAACAGAAGCAGATCCAGTGGTTTTAGTGAGTTCAACAGAAGCAGATGCAGTGGTTTTAGTGAGTTCAACAGAAGCAGAGGTATTGGTTTAGTGAGTTCAACAGCAGCAGATGCAGTGCTTTTAGTGAGTTCAACAGAAGCAGATGCAGTGGTTTTAGTGAATTCAACAGAAGCAGATGCAGTGCTTTTAGTGAGTTCAACAGAAGCAGATGCAGTGGTGTTAGTGAGTTCAACAGAAGCAGAGGTATTAGTTTTAGTGAGTTCAACAGAAGCAGATGCAGTGGTTTTAGTGAGTTCAACAGAAGCAGATGCAGTGGTTTTAGAGAGTTCAACAGAAGCAGATCCAGTGGTTTTAGTGAGTTCAACAGAAGCAGATGCAGTGGTTTTAGTGAGTTCAACAGAAGCAGAGGTATTGGTTTTAGTGAGTTCAACAGCAGCAGATGCAGTGCTTTTAGTGAGTTCAACAGAAGCAGATGCAGTGGTTTTAGTGAATTCAACAGAAGCAGATGCAGTGCTTTTAGTGAGTTCAACAGAAGCAGAGGTATTGGTTTTAGTGAGTTCAACAGCAGCAGATGCAGTGCTTTTAGTGAGTTCAACAGAAGCAGATGCAGTGGTTTTTGTGAGTTCAACAGAAGCAGATGCGGTGGTTTTAGTGAGTTCAACAAAAGCAGATGCAGTGGTGTTAGTGAGTTCAACAGAAGCAGATGCAGTTTTGTTAGTGAGTTCAACAGAAGCAGAGGTATTCGTTTTAGTGAGTTCAACAGAAGCAGATGCAGTGGTTTTAGTGAGTTCAACAGAAGCAGATGCAGTGGTTTTAGAGAGTTCAACAGAAGCAGATCCAGTGGTTTTAGTGAGTTCAACAGAAGCAGATGCAGTGGTTTTAGTGAGTTCAACAGAAGCAGATGCAGTGGTTTTAGTGAGTTCAACAGAAGCAGAGGTATTGGTTTTAGTGAGTTCAACAGCAGCAGATGCAGTGCTTTTAGTGAGTTCAACAGAAGCAGATGCAGTGGTTTTAGTGCGTTCAACAAAAGCAGATGCAGTGGTGTTAGTGAGTTCAACAGAAGCAGATGCAGTGGTGTTAGTGAGTTCCACAGAAGCAGAGGTATTCGTTTTAGTGAGTTCAACAGAAGCAGATGCAGTGGTTTTAGTGAGTTCAACAGAAGCAGATGCAGTGATTTTAGAGAGTTCAACAGAAGCAGATCCAGTGGTTTTAGTGAGTTCAACAGAAGCAGATGCAGTGGTTTTAGTGAGTTCAACAGCAGCAGATGCAGTGGTTTTAGTGAGTTCAACAGAAGCAGATGCAGTGGTTTTAGTGAGTTCAACAGAAGCATATGCAGTGGTTTTAGTGAGTTCAACAGTAGATGCAGTGGTTTTAGTGAGTTCAACAGAAGCAGAGGTAATGGTTTTAGTGAGTTCAACAGCAGCAGATGCAATGCTTTTAGTGAGTTCAACAGAAGCATATGCAGTGGTTTTAGTGAGTTCAACAGAAGCAGATGCAGTGGTTTTAGTGAGTTCAACAGAAGCAGATGCTGTGGTTTTAGTAAGTTCAACAGAAAAAGATGCAGTGGTTTTAGTGAGTTCAACAGAAGCAGATGCAGTGGTTTTAGTGAGTTCAACAGAAGTAGATGCAGTGGTTTTAGTGAGTTCAACAGAAGCAGAGGTATTGGTTTTAGTGAGTTCAACAGCAGCAGATACAGTGCTTTTAGTGAGTTCAACAGAAGCAGATGCAGTGGTTTTAGTGAGTTCAACAGAAGCAGATGCAGTGGTTTTAGTGAGTTCAACACAAGCAGATACTGTGGTGTTAGTGAGTTCAACAGAAGCAGATGCTGTGGTGTTAGTGAGTTCAACAGAAGCAGAGGTATTAGATTTAGTGAGTTCAACAGAAGCAGATGCAGTGGTTTTAGTGAGTTCAACAGAAACAGATGCACTGGTTTTAGTGAGTTCAACAGAAGCAGATGCAGTGGTTTTAGTGAGTTCAACAGAAGCAGAGTTAATGGTTTTAGTGAGTTCAACAGAAGCAGATGCAGTGGTTTTAGTGAGTTCAACAGAAGCAGATGCAGTGGTTTTAGAGAGTTCAACAGAAGCAGATCCAGTGGTTTTAGTGAGTTCAACAGAAGCAGATGCAGTGGTTTTAGTGAGTTCAACAGATGCAGAGGTATTGGTTTTAGTGAGTTCAACAGCAGCAGATGCAGTGCTTTTAGTGAGTTCAACAGAAGCAGATGCAGTGGTTTTAGTGAGTTCAACAGAAGCAGATGCAGTGGTTTTAGTGAGTTCAACAGAAGCAGAGGTATTGGTTTTAGTGAGTTCAACAGCAGCAGATGCAGTGCTTTTAGTGAGTTCAACAGAAGCAGATGCAGTGGTTTTAGTGAGTTCTACAGAAGCAGATGCAGTGGTTTTAGTGAGTTCAACAGAAGCAGATCCAGTGGTTTTAGTGAGTTCAATAGAACAGGGGCATAGCCAGGATTGTCTAACAGTGGGGCCTGAAGCTAATGTAGTTGGGTCCACCACAGTCACATTAACATCTGTCAATGCCCACACAGTGCTGCTGAGTGGGCATTTAAAAATTGTGGGTGGGCCTTGCCCACTCAGCCCATACCCTGTCTACGCCTCTGCAACTGAAGTAGATGCAGTGGTTTTAGCGAGTTCAACAGAAGCAGATGCAGTGGTTTTAGTGAGTTCAAAAGAGGCAGATGCAGTAATTTTAGTGAGTTCAACAGATGCAGTGATTTTAGTGAGGTCAACAGAAGTAGATGCAGTGGTTTTAGTGAGTTCAACAGAAGCAGAGGTAATGGTTTTAGTGAGTTCAACAGAAGCAGATGTAGTTGTTTTAGTGAGTTCAACAGAAGCAGATGTAGTGGTTCTAGTGAGTTCAACAGAAGCAGAGCTAATGGTTTTAGTGAGTTTAACAGAAGCAGCTGCAGTTGTTCTAGTGAGTTCAACAGAAGCAGATGCAGCAGTTTTAGTGAGTTCAACAGAAGCAGTGGTAATGGTTTTAGTGAGGTCAACAGAAGCAGGTGCAGTGGTTTTAGTGAGTTCAACAGAAGCAGAGGTAATGGTTTTAGTGAGTTCAACAGAAGCAGATGTAGTGGTTTTAGTGAGTTCAACAGAAGCAGATGTAGTGGTTTTAGTGAGTTCAACAGAAGCAGAGCTAATGGTTTTAGTGAGTTTAACAGAAGCAGCTGCAGTGGTTCTAGTGAGTTCAACAGAAGCAGATGCAGCAGTTTTAGTGAGTTCAACAGAAGCAGTGGTAATGGTTTTAGTGAGTTCAACAGAAGCAGGTGCAGTGGTTTTAGTGAGTTCAACAGAAGCAGAGGTAATGGTTTTAGTGAGTTCAACAGACGCAGATGCAGTGGTTTTAGTGAGGCGAACAGAAGCAGATGCAGTGGTGTTAGTGAGTTCAACAGAAGCAGAGGTATTGGTTTTAGTGAGTTCAACAGAAGCAGATGCAGTGGTTTTAGTGAGTTCAACAGAAGCAGATGCAGTGGTTTTAGTGAGTTCAACAGAAGCAGATTCAGTGGTTTTAGTGAGTTCAACAGAAGCAGATGCAGTGGTTTTAGTGAGTTCAACAGAAGCAGATGCTGTGGTGTTAGTGCGTTCAACAGAAGCAGAGGTATTAGATTTAGTGAGTTCAACAGAAGCAGATGCAGTGGTTTTAGTGAGTTCAACAGAAACAGATGCAGTGGTTTTAGTGAGTTCAACAGAAGCAGATGCAGTGGTTTTAGTGAGTTCAACAGAAGTAGATGCAGTGGTTTTAGCGAGTTCAACAGAAGCAGAGGTATTGGTTTTAGTGAGTTCAACAGCAGCAGATGCAGTGCTTTTAGTGAGTTCAACAGAAGCAGATGCAGTGGTTTTAGTGAGTTCAAAAGAGGCAGATGCAGTAATTTTAGTGAGTTCAACAGATGCAGTGATTTTAGTGAGGTCAACAGAAGTAGATGCAGTGGTTTTAGTGAGTTCAACAGAAGCAGAGGTAATGGTTTTAGTGAGTTCAACAGAAGCAGAGGTAATGGTTTTAGTGAGTTCAACAGAAGCAGATGTAGTGGTTTAAGTGAGTTCAACAGAAGCAGATGTAGTGGTTTTAGTGAGTTCAACAGAATCATATGCAGTGGTTTTAGTGAGTTCAACAGAAGCAGAGCTAATGGTTTTAGTGAGTTTAACAGAAGCAGCTGCAGTGGTTCTAGAGAGTTCAACAGAAGCAGATGCAGCAGTTTTAGTGAGTTCAACAGAAGCAGTCGTAATGGTTTTAGTGAGTTCAACAGAAGCAGGTGCAGCGGTTTTAGTGAGTTCAACAGAAGCAGAGGTAATGGTTTCAGTGAGTTCAACAGAAGCAGATGCAGTGATTTTAGTGAGGCGAACAGAAGCAGATGCAGTGGTGTTAGTGAGTTCAACAGAAGCAGAGGTATTGGTTTTAGTGAGTTCAACAGAAGCAGATGCAGTTTTTTTAGTGAGTTCAACAGAAGCAGATGCAGTGGTTTTAGTGAGTTCCACAGAAGCAGAGTTAATGGTTTTAGTGAGTTCAACAGAAGCAGATGCAGTGGTTTTAGTGAGTTCAACAGAAGCAGATGCAGTGGTGTTAGTGAGTTCAACAGAAGCAGAGGTATTAGTTTTAGTGAGTTCAACAGAAGCAGATGCAGTGGTTTTAGTGAGTTCAACAGCAGCAGATGCAGTGCTTTTAGTGAGTTCAACAGAAGCAGATGCAGTGGTTTTTGTGAGTTCAACAGAAGCAGATGCAGTGGTTTTAGTGAGTTCAACAAAAGCAGATGCAGTGGTGTTAGTGAGTTCAACAGAAGCAGATGCAGTGGTGTTAGTGAGTTCAACAGAAGCAGAGGTATTCGTTTTAGTGAGTTCAACAGAAGCAGATGTAGTGGTTTTAGTGAGTTCAACAGAAGCAGATGCAGTGGTTTTAGAGAGTTCAACAGAAGCAGATCCAGAGGTTTTAGTGAGTTCAACAGAAGCAGATGCAGTGGTTTTAGTGAGTTCAACAGCAGCAGATGCAGTGCTTTTAGTGAGTTCAACAGAAGCAGATGCAGTGGTTTTAGTGAGTTCAACAGAAGCAGATGCAGTGGTTTTAGTGAGTTCAACAGAAGTAGATGCAGTGGTTTTAGTGAGTTCAACAGAAGCAGAGGTATTGGTTTTAGTGAGTTCAACAGCAGCAGATGCAGTGCTTTTAGTGAGTTCAACAGAAGCAGATGCAGTGGTTTTAGTGAGTTCAACAGAAGCAGATGCAGTGGTTTTAGTGAGTTCAACAGAAGCAGATGCTGTGGTGTTAGTGCGTTCAACAGAAGCAGAGGTATTAGATTTAGTGAGTTCAACAGAAGCAGATGCAGTGGTTTTAGTGAGTTCAACAGAAACAGATGCAGTGGTTTTATTGAGTTGAACAGAAGCAGATGCAGTGGTTTTAGTGAGTTCAACAGAAGTAGATGCAGTGGTTTTAGCGAGTTCAACAGAAGCAGAGGTATTGGTTTTAGTGAGTTCAACAGCACCAGATGCAGTGCTTTTAGTGAGTTCAACAGAAGCAGATGCAGTGGTTTTAGTGAGTTCAACAGAAGCAGATGCAGTGGTTTTAATGAGTTCAACAGAAGCAGATGCTGTGGTGTTAGTGCGTTCAACAGAAGCAGAGGTATTAGATTTAGTGAGTTCAACAGAAGCAGATGCAGTGGTTTTAGTATGTTCAACAGAAACAGATGCAGTGGTTTTATTGAGTTGAACAGAAGCAGATGCAGTGGTTTTAGTGAGTTCAACAGAAGTAGATGCAGTGGTTTTAGCGAGTTCAACAGAAGCAGAGGTATTGCTTTTAGTCAGTTCAACAGCAGCAGATGCAGTGCTTTTAGTGAGTTCAACAGAAGCAGATGCAGTGCTTTTAGTGAGTTCAACAGAAGCAGATGCAGTGGTTTTAGTGAGTTCAACAGAAGCAGATGCTGTGGTGTTAGTGAGTTCAACAGAAGCAGAGGTATTAGATTTAGTGAGTTCAACAGAAGCATATGCACTGCTTTTAGTGAGTTCAACAGAAGCAGATGCAGTGGTTTTAGTGAGTTCAACAGAAGCAGATGCAGTGGTTTTAGTGAGTTCAACAGAAGCAGATGCTGTGGTGTTAGTGAGTTCAACAGAAGCAGAGGTATTAGATTTAGTGAGTTCAACAGAAGCAGATGCAGTGGTTTTAGTGAGTTCAACAGAAACAGATGCAGTGGTTTTAGTGAGTTCAACAGAAGCAGGTGCAGTGGTTTTAGTGAGTTCAACAGACGCAGAGTTAATGGTTTTAGTGAGTTCAACAGAAGCAGATGCAGTGGTTTTAGTGAGTTCAACAGAAGCAGAGGTATTAGTTTTAGTGAGTTCAACAGAAGCAGATGCAGTGGTTTTAGTGAGTTCAACAGAAGCAGATGCAGTGGTTTTAGAGAGTTCAACAGAAGCAGATCCAGTGGTTTTAGTGAGTTCAACAGAAGCAGATGCAGTGGTTTTAGTGAGTTCAACAGATGCAGAGGTATTGGTTTTAGTGAGTTCAACAGCAGCAGATGCAGTGCTTTTAGTGAGTTCAACAGAAGCAGATGCAGTGGTTTTAGTGAGTTCAACAGAAGCAGATGCAGTGGTTTTAGTGAGTTCAACAGAAGCAGAGGTATTGGTTTTAGTGAGTTCAACAGAAGCAGATGCAGTGCTTTTAGTGAGTTCAACAGAAGCAGATCCAGTGGTTTTAGTGAGTTCAACAGAAGCAGATGCAGTGGTTTTAGCGGGTTCAACAGAAGCAGATGCAGTGGTTTTAGCGAGTTCAACAGAAGCAGATGCAGTGGTGTCAGTGAGTTCAACAGAAGCAGATGCAGTGATTTTAGTGAGTTCAACAGATGCAGTGGTTTTAGTGAGTTCAACGGAAGCAGTGGTAATGGTTTTAGAGCGTTCAACAGAAGCAGATGCAGTGGTTTTAGTGAGTTCAACAGAAGCAGATGCAGTGGTGTTAGTGAGTTCAACAGAAGCAGAGGTATTAGTTTTAGTGAGTTCAACAGAAGCAGATGCAGTGGTTTTAGTGAGTTCAACAGAAGCAGATGCAGTTTTTTTAGTGAGTTCAACAGAAGCAGATGCAGTGGTTTTAGTGAGTTCAACAGAAGCAGAGTTAATGGTTTTAG
This sequence comes from Ambystoma mexicanum, assembly GCF_040938575.1. Lineage (NCBI taxonomy): Eukaryota > Metazoa > Chordata > Amphibia > Caudata > Ambystomatidae > Ambystoma > Ambystoma mexicanum. The sequence goes on along the minus strand of NC_090931.1, from coordinate 6,077,533 downwards.
TGAGTTCAACAGAAGCAGATGCAGTGATTTTAGTGAGTTCAACAGAAGCAGATGCTGTGGTGTTAGTGAGTTCAACAGAAGCAGAGGTATTAGTTTTAGTGAGTTCAACAGAAGCAGATGCAGTGGTTTTAGTGAGTTCAACAGAAGCAGATGCAGTGGTTTTAGAGAGTTCAACAGAAGCAGATGCAGTGGTTTTAGTGAGTTCAACAGAAGCAGAGGTATTGGTTTTAGTGAGTTCAACAGAAGCAGATGCAGTGGTTTTAGTGAGTTCAACAGAAGCAGATGCAGTGGTGTTAGTGAGTTCAACAGAAGCAGAGGTATTAGTTTTAGTGAGTTCAACAGAAGCAGATGCAGTGGTTTTAGTGAGTTCAACAGAAGCAGATGCAGTGGTTTTAGAGAGTTCAACAGAAGCAGATCCAGTGGTTTTAGAGAGTTCAACAGAAGCAGATCCAGTGGTTTTAGTGAGTTCAACAGAAGCAGAGGTATTGGTTTTAGTGAGTTCAACAGCAGCAGATGCAGTTTTTTTAGTGAGTTCAACAGAAGCAGATGCAGTGGTTTTATTGAGTTCAACAGAAGCAGAGTTAATGGTTTTAGTGAGTTCAACAGAAGCAGATGCAGTGGTTTTAGTGAGTTCAACAGAAGCAGATGCAGTGGTTTTAGTGAGTTCAACAGAAGCAGATGCAGTGGTGTTAGTGAGTTCAACAGAAGCAGATGCAGTTTTTTTAGTGAGTTCAACAGAAGCAGATGCAGTGGTTTTAGTGAGTTCAACAGAAGCAGGGTTAATGGTTTTAGTGAGTTCAACAGAAGCAGATGCAGTGGTTTTAGTGAGTTCAACAGAAGCAGATGCAGTGGTGTTAGTGAGTTCAACAGAAGCAGAGGTATTAGTTTTAGTGAGTTCAACAGAAGCAGATGCAGTGGTTTTAGTGAGTTCAATAGAAGCAGATGCAGTGGTTTTAGAGAGTTCAACAGAAGCAGATCCAGTGGTTTTAGTGAGTTCAACAGAAGCAGATGCAGTGGTTTTAGTGAGTTCAACAGAAGCAGAGGTATTGGTTTTAGTGAGTTCAACAGCAGCAGATGCAGTGCTTTTAGTGAGTTCAACAGAAGCAGATGCAGTGGTTTTAGTGAGTTCAACAGAAGCAGATGCAGTGGTTGTAGTGAGTTCAACAGCAGCAGATGCAGTGGTTTTAGTGAGTTCAACAGAAGCAGAGGTATTGGTTTTAGTGAGTTCAACAGCAGCAGATGCAGTGGTTTTAGTGAGTTCAACAAAAACAGATGCAGTGGTGTTAGTGAGTTCAACAGAAGCAGATGCAGTGGTGTTAGTGAGTTCAACAGAAGCAGAGGTATTAGTTTTAGTGAGTTCAACAGAAGCAGATGCAGTGGTGTTAGTGAGTTCAACAGAAGCAGATGCAGTGGTTTTAGAGAGTTCAACAGAAGCAGATGCAGTGGTTTTAGAGAGTTCAACAGAAGCAGATCCAGTGGTTTTAGTGAGTTCAACAGAAGCAGATGCAGTGGTTTTAGTGAGTTCAACAGCAGCAGATGCAGTGCTTTTAGTGTGTTCAACAGAAGCAGATGCAGTGGTTTTAGTGAGTTCAACAGAAGCAGATGCAGTGGTTTTAGTGAGTTCAAGAGAAGTAAATGCAGTGGTTTTAGTGAGTTCAACAGAAGCAGATGCAGTGGTTTTAGTGCGTTCAACAGAAGCAGAGGTATTAGATTTAGTGAGTTCAACAGAAGCAGATGCAGTGGTTTTAGTGAGTTCAACAGAAACAGATGCAGTGGTTTTAGTGAGTTCAACAGAAGCAGATGCAGTGGTTTTAGTGAGTTCAACAGAAGCAGAGGTATTGGTTTTAGTGAGTTCAACAGCAGCAGATGCAGTGCTTTTAGTGAGTTCAACAGAAGCAGATGCAGTGGTTTTAGTGAGTTCAACAGAAGCAGATGCAGTGGTTTTAGTGAGTTCAATAGAACAGGGGCATAGCCAGGATTGTCTAACAGTGGGGCCTGAAGCTAATGTAGTTGGGTCCACCACAGTCACATTAACATCTGTCAATGCCCACACAGTGCTGCTGAGTGGGCATTTACAAATTGTGGGTGGGCCTTGCCCACTCAGGCCCTACCCTGTCTAAGCCTCTGCAACTGAAGTAGATGCAGGGGTTTTAGCGAGTTCAACAGAAGCAGATGCAGTGGTTTTAGTGAGTTCAAAGAGGCAGATGCAGTAATTTTAGTGAGTTCAACAGATGCAGTGATTTTAGTGAGGTCAACAGAAGTAGATGCAGTGGTTTTAGTGAGTTCAACAGAAGCAGAGGTAATGGTTTTAGTGAGTTCAACAGAAGCAGAGGTAATGGTTTTAGTGAGTTCAACAGAAGCAGATGTAGTGGTTTTAGTGAGTTCAACAGAAGCAGATGTAGTGGTTTTAGTGAGTTCAACAGAATCATATGCAGTGGTTTTAGTGAGTTCAACAGAAGCAGAGCTAATGGTTTTAGTGAGTTTAACAGAAGCAGCTGCAGTGGTTCTAGTGAGTTCAACAGAAGCAGATGCAGCAGTTTTAGTGAGTTCAACAGAAGCAGTGGTAATGGTTTTAGTGAGTTCAACAGAAGCAGGTGCAGCGGTTTTAGTGAGTTCAACAGAAGCAGAAGTGATTGTTTTAGTGAGTTCAACAGAAGCAGATGCAGTGGTGTTAGTGAGTTCAACAGAAGCAGAGGTATTGGTTTTAGTGAGTTCAACAGAAGCAGATGCAGTGGTTTTAGTGAGTTCAACAGAAGCAGATGCAGTGGTTTTAGTGAGTTCAACAGAAGCAGAGTTAATGGTTTTAGTGAGTTCAACAGCAGCAGATGCAGTGCTTTTAGTGAGTTCAACAGAAGCAGATGCAGTGGTTTTAGTGAGTTCAACAGAAGCAGATGCAGTGGTTTTAGTGAGTTCAACAGAAGCAGATGCAGTGGTGTTAGTGAGTTCAACAGAAGCAGAGGTATTAGTTTTAGTGAGTTCAACAGAAGCAGATGCAGTGGTTTTAGTGAGTTCAACAGAAGCAGATGCAGTTTTTTTAGTGAGTTCAACAGAAGCAGATGCAGTGGTTTTAGTGAGTTCAACAGAAGCAGAGTTAATGGTTTTAGTGAGTTCAACAGAAGCAGATGCAGTGGTGTTAGTGAGTTCAACAGAAGCAGAGGTATTAGTTTTAGTGAGTTCAACAGAAGCAGATGCAGTGGTTTTAGTGAGTTCAACAGAAGCAGATGCAGTGGTTTTAGAGAGTTCAACAGAAGCAGATCCAGTGGTTTTAGTGAGTTCAACAGAAGCAGATGCAGTGGTTTTAGTGAGTTCAACAGAAGCAGAGGTATTGGTTTTAGTGAGTTCAACAGCAGCAGATGCAGTGCTTTTAGTGAGTTCAACAGAAGCAGATGCAGTGGTTTTAGTGAGTTCAACGGAAGCAGATGCAGTGGTTTTAGTGAGTTCAACAGAAGCAGAGGTATTGGTTTTAGTGAGTTCAACAGCAGAAGATGCAGTGCTTTTAGTGAGTTCAACAGAAGCAGATGCAGTGGTTTCTGTGAGTTCAACAGAAGCAGATGCAGTGGTTTTAGTGAGTTCAACAAAAGCAGATGCAGTGGTGTTAGTGAGTTCAACAGAAGCAGATGCAGTGGTGTTAGTGAGTTCAACAGAAGCAGAGGTATTAGTTTTAGTGAGTTCAACAGAAACAGATGCAGTGGTTTTAGTGAGTTCAACAGAAGCAGATGCAGTGGTTTTAGAGAGTTCAACAGAAGCAGATCCAGTGGTTTTAGTAAGTTCAACAGAAGCAGATGCAGTGGTTTTAGTGAGTTCAACAGCAGCAGATGCAGTGCTTTTAGTGAGTTAAACAGAAGCAGATGCAGTGGTTTTAGTGAGTTCAACAGAAGCAGATGCAGTGGTTTTAGTGAGTTCAACAGAAGTAGATGCAGTGGTTTTAGTGAGTTCAACAGAAGCAGAGGTATTGGTTTTAGTGAGTTCAACAGCAGCAGATGCAGTGCTTTTAGTGAGTTCAACAGAAGCAGATTCAGTGGTTTTAGTGAGTTCAACAGAAGCAGATGCAGTGGTTTTAGTGAGTTCAACAGAAGCAGATGCTGTGGTGTTAGTGCGTTCAACAGAAGCAGAGGTATTAGATTTAGTGAGTTCAACAGAAGCAGATGCAGTGGTTTTAGTGAGTTCAACAGAAACAGATGCAGTGGTTTTAGTGAGTTCAACAGAAGCAGATGCAGTGGTTTTAGTGAGTTCAACAGAAGTAGATGCAGTGGTTTTAGCGAGTTCAACAGAAGCAGAGGTATTGGTTTTAGTGAGTTCAACAGCAGCAGATGCAGTGCTTTTAGTGAGTTCAACAGAAGCAGATGCAGTGGTTTTAGTGAGTTCAACAGAAGCAGATGCAGTGGTTTTAGTGAGTTCAACAGAAGCAGATGCTGTGGTGTTAGTGAGTTCAACAGAAGCAGAGGTATTAGATTTAGTGAGTTCAACAGAAGCAGATGCAGTGCTTTTAGTGAGTTCAACAGAAGCAGATGCAGTGGTTTTAGTGAGTTCAACAGAAGCAGATGCTGTGGTGTTAGTGAGTTCAACAGAAGAAGAGGTATTAGATTTAGTGAGTTCAACAGAAGCAGATGCAGTGGTTTTAGTGAGTTCAACAGAAACAGATGCAGTGGTTTTAGTGATTTCAACAGAAGCAGATGCAGTGGTTTTAGTGAGTTCAACAGAAGCAGAGTTAATGGTTTTAGTGAGTTCAACAGAAGCAGATGCAGTGGTTTTAGTGAGTTCAACAGAAGCAGATGCAGTGGTGTTAGTGAGTTCAACAGAAGCAGAGGTATTAGTTTTAGTGAGTTCAACAGAAGCAGATGCAGTGGTTTTAGTGAGTTCAACAGAAGCAGATGCAGTGGTTTTAGAGAGTTCAACAGAAGCAGATCCAGTGGTTTTAGTGAGTTCAACAGAAGCAGATGCAGTGGTTTTAGTGAGTTCAACAGAAGCAGATGCAGTGGTGTTAGTGAGTTCAACAGAAGCAGAGGTATTAGTTTTAGTGAGTTCAACAGAAGCAGATGCAGTGGTTTTAGTGAGTTCAACAGAAGCAGATGCAGTGGTTTTAGAGAGTTCAACAGAAGCAGATCCAGTGGTTTTAGTGAGTTCAACAGAAGCAGATGCAGTGGTTTTAGTGAGTTCAACAGAAGCAGAGGTATTGGTTTAGTGAGTTCAACAGCAGCAGATGCAGTGCTTTTAGTGAGTTCAACAGAAGCAGATGCAGTGGTTTTAGTGAATTCAACAGAAGCAGATGCAGTGCTTTTAGTGAGTTCAACAGAAGCAGATGCAGTGGTGTTAGTGAGTTCAACAGAAGCAGAGGTATTAGTTTTAGTGAGTTCAACAGAAGCAGATGCAGTGGTTTTAGTGAGTTCAACAGAAGCAGATGCAGTGGTTTTAGAGAGTTCAACAGAAGCAGATCCAGTGGTTTTAGTGAGTTCAACAGAAGCAGATGCAGTGGTTTTAGTGAGTTCAACAGAAGCAGAGGTATTGGTTTTAGTGAGTTCAACAGCAGCAGATGCAGTGCTTTTAGTGAGTTCAACAGAAGCAGATGCAGTGGTTTTAGTGAATTCAACAGAAGCAGATGCAGTGCTTTTAGTGAGTTCAACAGAAGCAGAGGTATTGGTTTTAGTGAGTTCAACAGCAGCAGATGCAGTGCTTTTAGTGAGTTCAACAGAAGCAGATGCAGTGGTTTTTGTGAGTTCAACAGAAGCAGATGCGGTGGTTTTAGTGAGTTCAACAAAAGCAGATGCAGTGGTGTTAGTGAGTTCAACAGAAGCAGATGCAGTTTTGTTAGTGAGTTCAACAGAAGCAGAGGTATTCGTTTTAGTGAGTTCAACAGAAGCAGATGCAGTGGTTTTAGTGAGTTCAACAGAAGCAGATGCAGTGGTTTTAGAGAGTTCAACAGAAGCAGATCCAGTGGTTTTAGTGAGTTCAACAGAAGCAGATGCAGTGGTTTTAGTGAGTTCAACAGAAGCAGATGCAGTGGTTTTAGTGAGTTCAACAGAAGCAGAGGTATTGGTTTTAGTGAGTTCAACAGCAGCAGATGCAGTGCTTTTAGTGAGTTCAACAGAAGCAGATGCAGTGGTTTTAGTGCGTTCAACAAAAGCAGATGCAGTGGTGTTAGTGAGTTCAACAGAAGCAGATGCAGTGGTGTTAGTGAGTTCCGCAGAGGTATTAGTTTTAGTGAGTTCAACAGAAGCAGATGCAGTGGTTTTAGTGAGTTCAACAGAAGCAGATGCAGTGGTTTTAGAGAGTTCAACAGAAGCAGATCCAGTGGTTTTAGTGAGTTCAACAGAAGCAGATGCAGTGGTTTTAGTGAGTTCAACAGCAGCAGATGCAGTGGTTTTAGTGAGTTCAACAGAAGCAGATGCAGTGGTTTTAGTGAGTTCAACAGAAGCATATGCAGTGGTTTTAGTGAGTTCAACAGTAGATGCAGTGGTTTTAGTGAGTTCAACAGAAGCAGAGGTAATGGTTTCAGTGAGTTCAACAGCAGCAGATGCAATGCTTTTAGTGAGTTCAACAGAAGCATATGCAGTGGTTTTAGTGAGTTCAACAGAAGCAGATGCAGTGGTTTTAGTGAGTTCAACAGAAGCAGATGCTGTGGTGTTAGTGCGTTCAACAGAAGCAGAGGTATTAGATTTAGTGAGTTCAACAGAAGCAGATGCAGTGGTTTTAGTAAGTTCAACAGAAAAAGATGCAGTGGTTTTAGTGAGTTCAACAGAAGCAGATGCAGTGGTTTTAGTGAGTTCAACAGAAGTAGATGCAGTGGTTTTAGTGAGTTCAACAGAAGCAGAGGTATTGGTTTTAGTGAGTTCAACAGCAGCAGATACAGTGCTTTTAGTGAGTTCAACAGAAGCAGATGCAGTGGTTTTAGTGAGTTCAACAGAAGCAGATGCAGTGGTTTTAGTGAGTTCAACACAAGCAGATACTGTGGTGTTAGTGAGTTCAACAGAAGCAGATGCTGTGGTGTTAGTGAGTTCAACAGAAGCAGAGGTATTAGATTTAGTGAGTTCAACAGAAGCAGATGCAGTGGTTTTAGTGAGTTCAACAGAAACAGATGCACTGGTTTTAGTGAGTTCAACAGAAGCAGATGCAGTGGTTTTAGTGAGTTCAACAGAAGCAGAGTTAATGGTTTTAGTGAGTTCAACAGAAGCAGATGCAGTGGTTTTAGTGAGTTCAACAGAAGCAGATGCAGTGGTTTTAGAGAGTTCAACAGAAGCAGATCCAGTGGTTTTAGTGAGTTCAACAGAAGCAGATGCAGTGGTTTTAGTGAGTTCAACAGATGCAGAGGTATTGGTTTTAGTGAGTTCAACAGCAGCAGATGCAGTGCTTTTAGTGAGTTCAACAGAAGCAGATGCAGTGGTTTTAGTGAGTTCAACAGAAGCAGATGCAGTGGTTTTAGTGAGTTCAACAGAAGCAGAGGTATTGGTTTTAGTGAGTTCAACAGCAGCAGATGCAGTGCTTTTAGTGAGTTCAACAGAAGCAGATGCAGTGGTTTTAGTGAGTTCTACAGAAGCAGATGCAGTGGTTTTAGTGAGTTCAACAGAAGCAGATCCAGTGGTTTTAGTGAGTTCAATAGAACAGGGGCATAGCCAGGATTGTCTAACAGTGGGGCCTGAAGCTAATGTAGTTGGGTCCACCACAGTCACATTAACATCTGTCAATGCCCACACAGTGCTGCTGAGTGGGCATTTACAAATTGTGGGTGGGCCTTGCCCACTCAGCCCCTACCCTGTCTACGCCTCTGCAACTGAAGTAGATGCAGTGGTTTTAGCGAGTTCAACAGAAGCAGATGCAGTGGTTTTAGTGAGTTCAAAAGAGGCAGATGCAGTAATTTTAGTGAGTTCAACAGATGCAGTGATTTTAGTGAGGTCAACAGAAGTAGATGCAGTGGTTTTAGTGAGTTCAACAGAAGCAGAGGTAATGGTTTTAGTGAGTTCAACAGAAGCAGATGTAGTGGTTTTAGTGAGTTCAACAGAAGCAGATGTAGTGGTTTTAGTGAGTTCAACAGAAGCAGAGCTAATGGTTTTAGTGAGTTTAACAGAAGCAGCTGCAGTTGTTCTAGTGAGTTCAACAGAAGCAGATGCAGCAGTTTTAGTGAGTTCAACAGAAGCAGTGGTAATGGTTTTAGTGAGGTCAACAGAAGCAGGTGCAGTGGTTTTAGTGAGTTCAACAGAAGCAGAGGTAATGGTTTTAGTGAGTTCAACAGAAGCAGATGTAGTGGTTTTAGTGAGTTCAACAGAAGCAGATGTAGTGGTTTTAGTGAGTTCAACAGAAGCAGAGCTAATGGTTTTAGTGAGTTTAACAGAAGCAGCTGCAGTGGTTCTAGTGAGTTCAACAGAAGCAGATGCAGCAGTTTTAGTGAGTTCAACAGAAGCAGTGGTAATGGTTTTAGTGAGTTCAACAGAAACAGGTGCAGTAGTTTTAGTGAGTTCAACAGAAGCAGAGGTAATGGTTTTAGTGAGTTCAACAGACGCAGATGCAGTGGTTTTAGTGAGGCGAACAGAAGCAGATGCAGTGGTGTTAGTGAGTTCAACAGAAGCAGAGGTATTGGTTTTAGTGAGTTCAACAGAAGCAGATGCAGTGGTTTTAGTGAGTTCAACAGAAGCAGATGCAGTGGTTTTAGTGAGTTCAACAGAAGCAGATTCAGTGGTTTTAGTGAGTTCAACAGAAGCAGATGCAGTGGTTTTAGTGAGTTCAACAGAAGCAAATGCTGTGGTGTTAGTGCGTTCAACAGAAGCAGAGGTATTAGATTTAGTGAGTTCAACAGAAGCAGATGCAGTGGTTTTAGTGAGTTCAACAGAAACAGATGCAGTGGTTTTAGTGAGTTCAACAGAAGCAGATGCAGTGGTTTTAGTGAGTTCAACAGAAGTAGATGCAGTGGTTTTAGCGAGTTCAACAGAAGCAGATGCAGTGGTTTTAGTGAGTTCAACACAAGCAGATACTGTGGTGTTAGTGAGTTCAACAGAAGCAGATGCTGTGGTGTTAGTGAGTTCAACAGAAGCAGAGGTATTAGATTTAGTGAGTTCAACAGAAGCAGATGCAGTGGTTTTAGTGAGTTCAACAGAAACAGATGCACTGGTTTTAGTGAGTTCAACAGAAGCAGATGCAGTGGTTTTAGTGAGTTCAACAGAAGCAGAGTTAATGGTTTTAGTGAGTTCAACAGAAGCAGATGCAGTGGTTTTAGTGAGTTCAACAGAAGCAGATGCAGTGGTTTTAGAGAGTTCAACAGAAGCAGATCCAGTGGTTTTAGTGAGTTCAACAGAAGCAGATGCAGTGGTTTTAGTGAGTTCAACAGATGCAGAGGTATTGGTTTTAGTGAGTTCAACAGCAGCAGATGCAGTGCTTTTAGTGAGTTCAACAGAAGCAGATGCAGTGGTTTTAGTGAGTTCAACAGAAGCAGATGCAGTGGTTTTAGTGAGTTCAACAGAAGCAGAGGTATTGGTTTTAGTGAGTTCAACAGCAGCAGATGCAGTGCTTTTAGTGAGTTCAACAGAAGCAGATGCAGTGGTTTTAGTGAGTTCTACAGAAGCAGATGCAGTGGTTTTAGTGAGTTCAACAGAAGCAGATCCAGTGGTTTTAGTGAGTTCAATAGAACAGGGGCATAGCCAGGATTGTCTAACAGTGGGGCCTGAAGCTAATGTAGTTGGGTCCACCACAGTCACATTAACATCTGTCAATGCCCACACAGTGCTGCTGAGTGGGCATTTACAAATTGTGGGTGGGCCTTGCCCACTCAGCCCCTACCCTGTCTACGCCTCTGCAACTGAAGTAGATGCAGTGGTTTTAGCGAGTTCAACAGAAGCAGATGCAGTGGTTTTAGTGAGTTCAAAAGAGGCAGATGCAGTAATTTTAGTGAGTTCAACAGATGCAGTGATTTTAGTGAGGTCAACAGAAGTAGATGCAGTGGTTTTAGTGAGTTCAACAGAAGCAGAGGTAATGGTTTTAGTGAGTTCAACAGAAGCAGATGTAGTGGTTTTAGTGAGTTCAACAGAAGCAGATGTGGTTTTAGTGAGTTCAACAGAAGCAGAGCTAATGGTTTTAGTGAGTTTAACAGAAGCAGCTGCAGTTGTTCTAGTGAGTTCAACAGAAGCAGATGCAGCAGTTTTAGTGAGTTCAACAGAAGCAGTGGTAATGGTTTTAGTGAGGTCAACAGAAGCAGGTGCAGTGGTTTTAGTGAGTTCAACAGAAGCAGAGGTAATGGTTTTAGTGAGTTCAACAGAAGCAGATGTAGTGGTTTTAGTGAGTTCAACAGAAGCAGATGTAGTGGTTTTAGTGAGTTCAACAGAAGCAGATGTAGTGGTTTTAGTGAGTTCAACAGAAGCAGAGCTAATGGTTTTAGTGAGTTTAACAGAAGCAGCTGCAGTGGTTCTAGTGAGTTCAACAGAAGCAGATGCAGCAGTTTTAGTGAGTTCAACAGAAGCAGTGGTAATGGTTTTAGTGAGTTCAACAGAAGCAGGTGCAGTAGTTTTAGTGAGTTCAACAGAAGCAGAGGTAATGGTTTTAGTGAGTTCAACAGAAGCAGATGCAGTGGTGTTAGTGAGTTCAACAGAAGCAGAGGTATTGGTTTTAGTGAGTTCAACAGAAGCAGATGCAGTGGTTTTAGTGAGTTCAACAGAAGCAGATGCAGTGGTTTTAGTGAGTTCAACAGAAGCAGATTCAGTGGTTTTAGTGAGTTCAACAGAAGCAGATGCAGTGGTTTTAGTGAGTTCAACAGAAGCAGATGCTGTGGTGTTAGTGCGTTCAACAGAAGCAGAGGTATTAGATTTAGTGAGTTCAACAGAAGCAGATGCAGTGGTTTTAGTGAGTTCAACAGAAACAGATGCAGTGGTTTTAGTGAGTTCAACAGAAGCAGATGCAGTGGTTTTAGTGAGTTCAACAGAAGTAGATGCAGTGGTTTTAGCGAGTTCAACAGAAGCAGAGGTATTGGTTTTAGTGAGTTCAACAGCAGCAGATGCAGTGCTTTTAGTGAGTTCAACAGAAGCAGATGCAGTGGTTTTAGTGAGTTCAAAAGAGGCAGATGCAGTAATTTTAGTGAGTTCAACAGATGCAGTGATTTTAGTGAGGTCAACAGAAGTAGATGCAGTGGTTTTAGTGAGTTCAACAGAAGCAGAGGTAATGGTTTTAGTGAGTTCAACAGAAGCAGAGGTAATGGTTTTAGTGAGTTCAACAGAAGCAGATGTAGTGGTTTTAGTGAGTTCAACAGAAGCAGATGTAGTGGTTTTAGTGAGTTCAACAGAATCATATGCAGTGGTTTTAGTGAGTTCAACAGAAGCAGAGCTAATGGTTTTAGTGAGTTTAACAGAAGCAGCTGCAGTGGTTCTAGAGAGTTCAACAGAAGCAGATGCAGCAGTTTTAGTGAGTTCAACAGAAGCAGTCGTAATGGTTTTAGTGAGTTCAACAGAAGCAGGTGCAGCGGTTTTAGTGAGTTCAACAGAAGCAGAGGTAATGGTTTCAGTGAGTTCAACAGAAGCAGATGCAGTGGTTTTAGTGAGGCGAACAGAAGCAGATGCAGTGGTGTTAGTGAGTTCAACAGAAGCAGAGGTATTGGTTTTAGTGAGTTCAACAGAAGCAGATGCAGTTTTTTTAGTGAGTTCAACAGAAGCAGATGCAGTGGTTTTAGTGAGTTCCACAGAAGCAGAGTTAATGGTTTTAGTGAGTTCAACAGAAGCAGATGCAGTGGTTTTAGTGAGTTCAACAGAAGCAGATGCAGTGGTGTTAGTGAGTTCAACAGAAGCAGAGGTATTAGTTTTAGTGAGTTCAACAGAAGCAGATGCAGTGGTTTTAGTGAGTTCAACAGCAGCAGATGCAGTGCTTTTAGTGAGTTCAACAGAAGCAGATGCAGTGGTTTTTGTGAGTTCAACAGAAGCAGATGCAGTGGTTTTAGTGAGTTCAACAAAAGCAGATGCAGTGGTGTTAGTGAGTTCAACAGAAGCAGATGCAGTGGTGTTAGTGAGTTCAACAGCAGCAGATGCAGTGCTTTTAGTGAGTTCAACAGAAGCAGATGCAGTGGTTTTAGTGAGTTCAACAGAAGCAGATGCAGTGGTTTTAGTGAGTTCAACAGAAGTAGATGCAGTGGTTTTAGTGAGTTCAACAGAAGCAGAGGTATTGGTTTTAGTGAGTTCAACAGCAGCAGATGCAGTGCTTTTAGTGAGTTCAACAGAAGCAGATGCAGTGGTTTTAGTGAGTTCAACAGAAGCAGATGCAGTGGTTTTAGTGAGTTCAACAGAAGCAGATGCTGTGGTGTTAGTGCGTTCAACAGAAGCAGAGGTATTCGTTTTAGTGAGTTCAACAGAAGCAGATGCAGTGGTTTTAGTGAGTTCAACAGAAGCAGATGCAGTGGTTTTAGAGAGTTCAACAGAAGCAGATCCAGAGGTTTTAGTGAGTTCAACAGAAGCAGATGCAGTGGTTTTAGTGAGTTCAACAGCAGCAGATGCAGTGCTTTTAGTGAGTTCAACAGAAGCAGATGCAGTGGTTTTAGTGAGTTCAACAGAAGCAGATGCAGTGGTTTTAGTGAGTTCAACAGAAGTAGATGCAGTGGTTTTAGTGAGTTCAACAGAAGCAGAGGTATTGGTTTTAGTGAGTTCAACAGCAGCAGATGCAGTGCTTTTAGTGAGTTCAACAGAAGCAGATGCAGTGGTTTTAGTGAGTTCAACAGAAGCAGATGCAGTGGTTTTAGTGAGTTCAACAGAAGCAGATGCTGTGGTGTTAGTGCGTTCAACAGAAGCAGAGGTATTAGATTTAGTGAGTTCAACAGAAGCAGATGCAGTGGTTTTAGTGAGTTCAACAGAAACAGATGCAGTGGTTTTATTGAGTTGAACAGAAGCAGATGCAGTGGTTTTAGTGAGTTCAACAGAAGTAGATGCAGTGGTTTTAGCGAGTTCAACAGAAGCAGAGGTATTGGTTTTAGTGAGTTCAACAGCAGCAGATGCAGTGCTTTTAGTGAGTTCAACAGAAGCAGATGCAGTGGTTTTAGTGAGTTCAACAGAAGCAGATGCAGTGGTTTTAGTGAGTTCAACAGAAGCAGATGCTGTGGTGGTAGTGAGTTCAACAGAAGCAGAGGTATTAGATTTAGTGAGTTCAACAGAAGCAGATGCACTGCTTTTAGTGAGTTCAACAGAAGCAGATGCAGTGGTTTTAGTGAGTTCAACAGAAGCAGATGCAGTGGTTTTAGTGAGTTCAACAGAAGCAGATGCTGTGGTGTTAGTGAGTTCAACAGAAGCAGAGGTATTGGTTTTAGTGAGTTCAACAGCAGCAGATGCAGTGCTTTTAGTGAGTTCAACAGAAGCAGATGCAGTGGTTTTAGTGAGTTCAACAGAAGCAGATGCAGTGGTTTTAATGAGTTCAACAGAAGCAGATGCTGTGGTGTTAGTGCGTTCAACAGAAGCAGAGGTATTAGATTTAGTGAGTTCAACAGAAGCAGATGCAGTGGTTTTAGTGAGTTCAACAGAAACAGATGCAGTGGTTTTATTGAGTTGAACAGAAGCAGATGCAGTGGTTTTAGTGAGTTCAACAGAAGTAGATGCAGTGGTTTTAGCGAGTTCAACAGAAGCAGAGGTATTGCTTTTAGTCAGTTCAACAGCAGCAGATGCAGTGCTTTTAGTGAGTTCAACAGAAGCAGATGCAGTGGTTTTAGTGAGTTCAACAGAAGCAGATGCAGTGGTTTTAGTGAGTTCAACAGAAGCAGATGCTGTGGTGTTAGTGAGTTCAACAGAAGCAAAGGTATTAGATTTAGTGAGTTCAACAGAAGCAGATGCACTGCTTTTAGTGAGTTCAACAGAAGCAGATGCAGTGGTTTTAGTGAGTTCAACAGAAGCAGATGCAGTGGTTTTAGTGAGTTCAACAGAAGCAGAGGTATTGGTTTTAGTGAGTTCAACAGCAGCAGATGCAGTGCTTTTAGTGAGTTCAACAGAAGCAGATGCAGTGGTTTTAGTGAGTTCTACAGAAGCAGATGCAGTGGTTTTAGTGAGTTCAACAGAAGCAGATCCAGTGGTTTTAGTGAGTTCAATAGAACAGGGGCATAGCCAGGATTGTCTAACAGTGGGGCCTGAAGCTAATGTAGTTGGGTCCACCACAGTCACATTAACATCTGTCAATGCCCACACAGTGCTGCTGAGTGGGCATTTACAAATTGTGGGTGGGCCTTGCCCACTCAGCCCCTACCCTGTCTACGCCTCTGCAACTGAAGTAGATGCAGTGGTTTTAGCGAGTTCAACAGAAGCAGATGCAGTGGTTTTAGTGAGTTCAAAAGAGGCAGATGCAGTAATTTTAGTGAGTTCAACAGATGCAGTGATTTTAGTGAGGTCAACAGAAGTAGATGCAGTGGTTTTAGTGAGTTCAACAGAAGCAGATGCAGTGGTTTTAGTGAGTTCAACAGAAGCAGATGCTGTGGTGTTAGTGCGTTCAACAGAAGCAGAGGTATTCGTTTTAGTGAGTTCAACAGAAGCAGATGCAGTGGTTTTAGTGAGTTCAACAGAAGCAGATGCAGTGGTTTTAGAGAGTTCAACAGAAGCAGATCCAGAGGTTTTAGTGAGTTCAACAGAAGCAGATGCAGTGGTTTTAGTGAGTTCAACAGCAGCAGATGCAGTGCTTTTAGTGAGTTCAACAGAAGCAGATGCAGTGGTTTTAGTGAGTTCAACAGAAGCAGATGCAGTGGTTTTAGTGAGTTCAACAGAAGTAGATGCAGTGGTTTTAGTGAGTTCAACAGAAGCAGAGGTATTGGTTTTAGTGAGTTCAACAGCAGCAGATGCAGTGCTTTTAGTGAGTTCAACAGAAGCAGATGCAGTGGTTTTAGTGAGTTCAACAGAAGCAGATGCAGTGGTTTTAGTGAGTTCAACAGAAGCAGATGCTGTGGTGTTAGTGCGTTCAACAGAAGCAGAGGTATTAGATTTAGTGAGTTCAACAGAAGCAGATGCAGTGGTTTTAGTGAGTTCAACAGAAACAGATGCAGTGGTTTTATTGAGTTGAACAGAAGCAGATGCAGTGGTTTTAGTGAGTTCAACAGAAGTAGATGCAGTGGTTTTAGCGAGTTCAACAGAAGCAGAGGTATTGGTTTTAGTGAGTTCAACAGCAGCAGATGCAGTGCTTTTAGTGAGTTCAACAGAAGCAGATGCAGTGGTTTTAGTGAGTTCAACAGAAGCAGATGCAGTGGTTTTAGTGAGTTCAACAGAAGCAGATGCTGTGGTGGTAGTGAGTTCAACAGAAGCAGAGGTATTAGATTTAGTGAGTTCAACAGAAGCAGATGCACTGCTTTTAGTGAGTTCAACAGAAGCAGATGCAGTGGTTTTAGTGAGTTCAACAGAAGCAGATGCAGTGGTTTTAGTGAGTTCAACAGAAGCAGATGCTGTGGTGTTAGTGAGTTCAACAGAAGCAGAGGTATTGGTTTTAGTGAGTTCAACAGCAGCAGATGCAGTGCTTTTAGTGAGTTCAACAGAAGCAGATGCAGTGGTTTTAGTGAGTTCAACAGAAGCAGATGCAGTGGTTTTAATGAGTTCAACAGAAGCAGATGCTGTGGTGTTAGTGCGTTCAACAGAAGCAGAGGTATTAGATTTAGTGAGTTCAACAGAAGCAGATGCAGTGGTTTTAGTGAGTTCAACAGAAACAGATGCAGTGGTTTTATTGAGTTGAACAGAAGCAGATGCAGTGGTTTTAGTGAGTTCAACAGAAGTAGATGCAGTGGTTTTAGCGAGTTCAACAGAAGCAGAGGTATTGCTTTTAGTCAGTTCAACAGCAGCAGATGCAGTGCTTTTAGTGAGTTCAACAGAAGCAGATGCAGTGGTTTTAGTGAGTTCAACAGAAGCAGATGCAGTGGTTTTAGTGAGTTCAACAGAAGCAGATGCTGTGGTGTTAGTGAGTTCAACAGAAGCAAAGGTATTAGATTTAGTGAGTTCAACAGAAGCAGATGCACTGCTTTTAGTGAGTTCAACAGAAGCAGATGCAGTGGTTTTAGTGAGTTCAACAGAAGCAGATGCAGTGGTTTTAGTGAGTTCAACAGAAGCAGAGGTATTGGTTTTAGTGAGTTCAACAGCAGCAGATGCAGTGCTTTTAGTGAGTTCAACAGAAGCAGATGCAGTGGTTTTAGTGAGTTCTACAGAAGCAGATGCAGTGGTTTTAGTGAGTTCAACAGAAGCAGATCCAGTGGTTTTAGTGAGTTCAATAGAACAGGGGCATAGCCAGGATTGTCTAACAGTGGGGCCTGAAGCTAATGTAGTTGGGTCCACCACAGTCACATTAACATCTGTCAATGCCCACACAGTGCTGCTGAGTGGGCATTTACAAATTGTGGGTGGGCCTTGCCCACTCAGCCCCTACCCTGTCTACGCCTCTGCAACTGAAGTAGATGCAGTGGTTTTAGCGAGTTCAACAGAAGCAGATGCAGTGGTTTTAGTGAGTTCAAAAGAGGCAGATGCAGTAATTTTAGTGAGTTCAACAGATGCAGTGATTTTAGTGAGGTCAACAGAAGTAGATGCAGTGGTTTTAGTGAGTTCAACAGAAGCAGAGGTAATGGTTTTAGTGAGTTCAACAGAAGCAGATGTAGTGGTTTTAGTGAGTTCAACAGAAGCAGATGTAGTGGTTTTAGTGAGTTCAACAGAAGCAGAGCTAATGGTTTTAGTGAGTTTAACAGAAGCAGCTGCAGTTGTTCTAGTGAGTTCAACAGAAGCAGATGCAGCAGTTTTAGTGAGTTCAACAGAAGCAGTGGTAATGGTTTTAGTGAGGTCAACAGAAGCAGGTGCAGTGGTTTTAGTGAGTTCAACAGAAGCAGAGGTAATGGTTTTAGTGAGTTCAACAGAAGCAGATGTAGTGGTTTTAGTGAGTTCAACAGAAGCAGATGTAGTGGTTTTAGTGAGTTCAACAGAAGCAGATGTAGTGGTTTTAGTGAGTTCAACAGAAGCAGAGCTAATGGTTTTAGTGAGTTTAACAGAAGCAGCTGCAGTGGTTCTAGTGAGTTCAACAGAAGCAGATGCAGCAGTTTTAGTGAGTTCAACAGAAGCAGTGGTAATGGTTTTAGTGAGTTCAACAGAAGCAGGTGCAGTAGTTTTAGTGAGTTCAACAGAAGCAGAGGTAATGGTTTTAGTGAGTTCAACAGAAGCAGATGCAGTGGTGTTAGTGAGTTCAACAGAAGCAGAGGTATTGGTTTTAGTGAGTTCAACAGAAGCAGATGCAGTGGTTTTAGTGAGTTCAACAGAAGCAGATGCAGTGGTTTTAGTGAGTTCAACAGAAGCAGATTCAGTGGTTTTAGTGAGTTCAACAGAAGCAGATGCAGTGGTTTTAGTGAGTTCAACAGAAGCAGATGCTGTGGTGTTAGTGCGTTCAACAGAAGCAGAGGTATTAGATTTAGTGAGTTCAACAGAAGCAGATGCAGTGGTTTTAGTGAGTTCAACAGAAACAGATGCAGTGGTTTTAGTGAGTTCAACAGAAGCAGATGCAGTGGTTTTAGTGAGTTCAACAGAAGTAGATGCAGTGGTTTTAGCGAGTTCAACAGAAGCAGAGGTATTGGTTTTAGTGAGTTCAACAGCAGCAGATGCAGTGCTTTTAGTGAGTTCAACAGAAGCAGATGCAGTGGTTTTAGTGAGTTCAAAAGAGGCAGATGCAGTAATTTTAGTGAGTTCAACAGATGCAGTGATTTTAGTGAGGTCAACAGAAGTAGATGCAGTGGTTTTAGTGAGTTCAACAGAAGCAGAGGTAATGGTTTTAGTGAGTTCAACAGAAGCAGAGGTAATGGTTTTAGTGAGTTCAACAGAAGCAGATGTAGTGGTTTTAGTGAGTTCAACAGAAGCAGATGTAGTGGTTTTAGTGAGTTCAACAGAATCATATGCAGTGGTTTTAGTGAGTTCAACAGAAGCAGAGCTAATGGTTTTAGTGAGTTTAACAGAAGCAGCTGCAGTGGTTCTAGAGAGTTCAACAGAAGCAGATGCAGCAGTTTTAGTGAGTTCAACAGAAGCAGTCGTAATGGTTTTAGTGAGTTCAACAGAAGCAGGTGCAGTGGTTTTAGTGAGTTCAACAGAAGCAGAGGTAATGGTTTCAGTGAGTTCAACAGAAGCAGATGCAGTGGTTTTAGTGAGGCGAACAGAAGCAGATGCAGTGGTGTTAGTGAGTTCAACAGAAGCAGAGGTATTGGTTTTAGTGAGTTCAACAGAAGCAGATGCAGTTTTTTTAGTGAGTTCAACAGAAGCAGATGCAGTGGTTTTAGTGAGTTCCACAGAAGCAGAGTTAATGGTTTTAGTGAGTTCAACAGAAGCAGATGCAGTGGTTTTAGTGAGTTCAACAGAAGCAGATGCAGTGGTGTTAGTGAGTTCAACAGAAGCAGAGGTATTAGTTTTAGTGAGTTCAACAGAAGCAGATGCAGTGGTTTTAGTGAGTTCAACAGCAGCAGATGCAGTGCTTTTAGTGAGTTCAACAGAAGCAGATGCAGTGGTTTTTGTGAGTTCAACAGAAGCAGATGCAGTGGTTTTAGTGAGTTCAACAAAAGCAGATGCAGTGGTGTTAGTGAGTTCAACAGAAGCAGATGCAGTGGTGTTAGTGAGTTCAACAGCAGCAGATGCAGTGCTTTTAGTGAGTTCAACAGAAGCAGATGCAGTGGTTTTAGTGAGTTCAACAGAAGCAGATGCAGTGGTTTTAGTGAGTTCAACAGAAGTAGATGCAGTGGTTTTAGTGAGTTCAACAGAAGCAGAGGTATTGGTTTTAGTGAGTTCAACAGCAGCAGATGCAGTGCTTTTAGTGAGTTCAACAGAAGCAGATGCAGTGGTTTTAGTGAGTTCAACAGAAGCAGATGCAGTGGTTTTAGTGAGTTCAACAGAAGCAGATGCTGTGGTGTTAGTGCGTTCAACAGAAGCAGAGGTATTCGTTTTAGTGAGTTCAACAGAAGCAGATGCAGTGGTTTTAGTGAGTTCAACAGAAGCAGATGCAGTGGTTTTAGAGAGTTCAACAGAAGCAGATCCAGAGGTTTTAGTGAGTTCAACAGAAGCAGATGCAGTGGTTTTAGTGAGTTCAACAGCAGCAGATGCAGTGCTTTTAGTGAGTTCAACAGAAGCAGATGCAGTGGTTTTAGTGAGTTCAACAGAAGCAGATGCAGTGGTTTTAGTGAGTTCAACAGAAGTAGATGCAGTGGTTTTAGTGAGTTCAACAGAAGCAGAGGTATTGGTTTTAGTGAGTTCAACAGCAGCAGATGCAGTGCTTTTAGTGAGTTCAACAGAAGCAGATGCAGTGGTTTTAGTGAGTTCAACAGAAGCAGATGCAGTGGTTTTAGTGAGTTCAACAGAAGCAGATGCTGTGGTGTTAGTGCGTTCAACAGAAGCAGAGGTATTAGATTTAGTGAGTTCAACAGAAGCAGATGCAGTGGTTTTAGTGAGTTCAACAGAAACAGATGCAGTGGTTTTATTGAGTTGAACAGAAGCAGATGCAGTGGTTTTAGTGAGTTCAACAGAAGTAGATGCAGTGGTTTTAGCGAGTTCAACAGAAGCAGAGGTATTGGTTTTAGTGAGTTCAACAGCAGCAGATGCAGTGCTTTTAGTGAGTTCAACAGAAGCAGATGCAGTGGTTTTAGTGAGTTCAACAGAAGCAGATGCAGTGGTTTTAGTGAGTTCAACAGAAGCAGATGCTGTGGTGGTAGTGAGTTCAACAGAAGCAGAGGTATTAGATTTAGTGAGTTCAACAGAAGCAGATGCACTGCTTTTAGTGAGTTCAACAGAAGCAGATGCAGTGGTTTTAGTGAGTTCAACAGAAGCAGATGCAGTGGTTTTAGTGAGTTCAACAGAAGCAGATGCTGTGGTGTTAGTGAGTTCAACAGAAGCAGAGGTATTGGTTTTAGTGAGTTCAACAGCAGCAGATGCAGTGCTTTTAGTGAGTTCAACAGAAGCAGATGCAGTGGTTTTAGTGAGTTCAACAGAAGCAGATGCAGTGGTTTTAATGAGTTCAACAGAAGCAGATGCTGTGGTGTTAGTGCGTTCAACAGAAGCAGAGGTATTAGATTTAGTGAGTTCAACAGAAGCAGATGCAGTGGTTTTAGTGAGTTCAACAGAAACAGATGCAGTGGTTTTATTGAGTTGAACAGAAGCAGATGCAGTGGTTTTAGTGAGTTCAACAGAAGTAGATGCAGTGGTTTTAGCGAGTTCAACAGAAGCAGAGGTATTGCTTTTAGTCAGTTCAACAGCAGCAGATGCAGTGCTTTTAGTGAGTTCAACAGAAGCAGATGCAGTGGTTTTAGTGAGTTCAACAGAAGCAGATGCAGTGGTTTTAGTGAGTTCAACAGAAGCAGATGCTGTGGTGTTAGTGAGTTCAACAGAAGCAAAGGTATTAGATTTAGTGAGTTCAACAGAAGCAGATGCACTGCTTTTAGTGAGTTCAACAGAAGCAGATGCAGTGGTTTTAGTGAGTTCAACAGAAGCAGATGCAGTGGTTTTAGTGAGTTCAACAGAAGCAGATGCTGTGGTGTTAGTGAGTTCAACAGAAGCAGAGGTATTAGATTTAGTGAGTTCAACAGAAGCAGATGCAGTGGTTTTAGTGAGTTCAACAGAAATAGATGCAGTGGTTTTAGTGAGTTCAACAGAAGCAGGTGCAGTGGTTTTAGTGAGTTCAACAGACGCAGAGTTAATGGTTTTAGTGAGTTCAACAGAAGCAGATGCAGTGGTTTTAGTGAGTTCAACAGAAGCAGATGCAGTGGTGTTAGTGAGTTCAACAGAAGCAGAGGTATTAGTTTTAGTGAGTTCAACAGAAGCAGATGCAGTGGTTTTAGTGAGTTCAACAGAAGCAGATGCAGTGGTTTTAGAGAGTTCAACAGAAGCAGATCCAGTGGTTTTAGTGAGTTCAACAGAAGCAGATGCAGTGGTTTTAGTGAGTTCAACAGATGCAGAGGTATTGGTTTTAGTGAGTTCAACAGCAGCAGATGCAGTGCTTTTAGTGAGTTCAACAGAAGCAGATGCAGTGGTTTTAGTGAGTTCAACAGAAGCAGATGCAGTGGTTTTAGTGAGTTCAACAGAAGCAGAGGTATTGGTTTTAGTGAGTTCAACAGAAGCAGATGCAGTGCTTTTAGTGAGTTCAACAGAAGCAGATGCAGTGGTTTTAGTGAGTTCTACAGAAGCAGATGCAGTGGTTTTAGTGAGTTCAACAGAAGCAGATGCAGTGGTTTTAGCGGGTTCAACAGAAGCAGATGCAGTGGTTTTAGCGAGTACAACAGAAGCAGTGGTAATGGTTTTAGTGAGTTCAACAGAAGCAGGTGCAGTGGTTTTAGTGAGTTCAACAGAAGCAGAGGTAATGGTTTTAGTGAGTTCAACAGAAGCAGATGCAGTGGTTTTAGTGAGGCGAACAGAAGCAGATGCAGTGGTGTTAGTGAGTTCAACAGAAGCAGAGGTATTGGTTTTAGTGAGTTCAACAGAAGCAGATGCAGTGGTTTTAGTGAGTTCAACAGAAGCAGATGCAGTGGTTTTAGCGGGTTCAACAGAAGCAGATGCAGTGGTTTTAGTGAGTTCAACAGAAGCAGATGCAGTGGTTTTAGTGAGTTCAACAGAAGCAGATGCAGTGGTTTTAGTGAGTTCAACAGAAGCAGATGCAGTGGTTTTAGCGGGTTCAACAGAAGCAGATGCAGTGGTTTTAGCGAGTTCAACAGAAGCAGATGCAGTGGTGTCAGTGAGTTCAACAGAAGCAGATGCAGTGATTTTAGTGAGTTCAACAGATGCAGTGGTTTTAGTGAGTTCAACGGAAGGAGTGGTAATGGTTTTAGTGCGTTCAACAGAAGCAGATGCAGTGGTTTTAGTGAGTTCAACAGAAGCAGATGCAGTGGTTTTAGTGAGTTCAACAGAAGCAGTGGTAATGGTTTTAGTGAGTTCAAAGAAGCAGAGTTAATGGTTTTAGTGAGTTCAACAGAAGCAGATGCAGTGGTTTTAGTGAGTTCAACAGAAGCAGTGGTAATGGTTTTAGTGAGTTCAAAGAAGCAGAGTTAATGGTTTTAGTGAGTTCAACAGAAGCAGATGCAGTGGTTTTAGTGAGTTCAACAGAAGCAGATGCAGTGGTGTTAGTGAGTTCAACAGAATCAGAGGTATTAGTTTTACTGAGTTCAACAGAAGCAGATGCAGTGGTTTTAGTGAGTTCAACAGAAGCAGATGCAGTGGTTTTAGAGAGTTCAACAGAAGCAGATCCAGTAGTTTTAGTGAGTTCAACAGAAGCAGATGCAGTGGTTTTAGAGAGTTCAATAGAACAGGGGCATAGCCAGGATTGTCTAACAGTGGGGCCTGAAGCTAATGTAGTTGGGTCCACCACAGTCACATTAACATCTGTCAATGCCCACACAGTGCTGCTGAGTGGGCATTTATAAATTGTGGGTGGGCCTTGCCCACTCAGGCCCTACCCTGTCTACGCCTCTGCAACAGAAGCAGATGCAGTGGTTTTAGTGAGTTCAACAGAAGCAGGTGCAGTGGTTTTAGTGAGTTCAACAGAAGCAGAGGTATTGGTTTTAGTGAGTTCAACAGAAGCAGATGCAGTGGTTTTAGTGAGTTCAACAGAAGCAGAGGCAGTGGTTTTAGCGGGTTCAACAGAAGCAGATGCAGTGGTTTTAGCGAATTCAACAGAAGCAGATGCAGTGGTTTTAGTGAGTTCTAAAGAAGCAGATGCAGTCATTTTAGTGAGTTCAACAGATGCAGTGATTTTATGGAGGTCAACAGAAGTAGATGCAGTGGTTTTAGTGAGTTCAACAGAAGCAGAGGTAATGGTTTTAATGAGTTCAACAGAAGCAGAGGTAATGGTTTTAGTGAGTTCAACAGAAGCAGAGGTAATGGTTTTAGTGAGTTCAACAGAAGCAGATGTAGTGGTTTTATTGAGTTCAACAGAAGCAGATGGAGTGGTTTTAGTGAGTTCAACAGAATCATATGCAGCGGTTTTAGTGAGTTCAACAGAAGCAGTGGTAATGGTTTTAGTGAGTTCAACAGAAGCAGGTGCAGTGGTTTTAGTGAGTTCAACAGAAGCAGAGCTCATGGTTTTAGTGAGTTCAACAGAAGCAGATGCAGTGGTTTTAGTGAGGCGAACAGAAGCAGATGCAGTGGTGTTAGTGAGTTCAACAGAAGCAGAGGTATTGGTTTTAGTGAGTTCAACAGAAGCAGATGCAGTGGGTTTAGTGAGTTCAACAGAAGCAGATGCAGTGGTTTTAGCGGGTTCAACAGAAGCAGATGCAGTGGTTTTAGTGAGTTCAACAGAAGCAGATGCAGTGGTTTTAGTGAGTTCAACAGAAGCAGATGCAGTGGATTTAGCGGGTTCAACAGAAGCAGATGCAGTGGTTTTAGCGAGTTCAACAGAAGCAGATGCAGTGGTGTCAGTGAGTTCAACAGAAGCAGATGCAGTGATTTTAGTGAGTTCAACAGATGCAGTGGTTTTAGTGAGTTCAACGGAAGCAGTGGTAATGGTTTTAGTGCGTTCAACAGAAGCAGATGCAGTGGTTTTAGTGAGTTCAACAGAAGCAGAGCTAATGGCTTTAGTGAGTTCAACAGAAGCAGATGCAGTGGTTCTAGTGAGTTCAACAGAAGCAGATGCAGTGGTTTTAGTGAGTTCAACAGAAGCAGTGGTAATGGTTTTAGTGAGTTCAAAGAAGCAGATGCAGTGGTTTTAGTGAGTTCAACAGAAGCAGAGTTAATGGTTTTAGTGAGTTCAACAGAAGCAGATGCAGTGGTTTTAGTGAGTTCAACAGAAGCAGATGCAGTGGTGTTAGTGAGTTCAACAGAAGCAGAGGTATTAGTTTTTGTGAGTTCAACAGAAGCAGATGCAGTGGTTTTAGTGAGTTCAACAGAAGCAGATGCAGTGGTTTTAGAGAGTTCAACAGAAGCAGATCCAGTGGTTTTAGTGAGTTCAACAGAATCAGATGCAGTGGTTTTAGTGAGTTCAACAGAAGCAGATGCAGGGGTTTTCCTGAGTTCAACAGAACAGGGGCATAGCCAGTATTGTCTAACAAGTGGGGCCTGAGGCTAATGTAGTTGGGTCCACCACAGTCACATTAACATCTGTCAATGGCCACACAGTGCTGCTGAGTGGGCATTTACAAATTGTGGGTGGGCCTTGCCCACTCAGGCCCTACCCTGTCTATGCCTCTGCAACAGAAGCAGATGCAGTGGTTTTAGCGAGTTCAACAGAAGTAGATGCAGTGGTTTTAGTGAGTTCAACAAGGCAGATGCAGTGGTTTTAGTGAGTTCAAAAGAAGCAGATGCAGTAATTTTAGTGAGTTCAACAGATGCAGTGATTTTAGTGAGGTCAACAGAAGTAGATGCAGTGGTTTTAGTGAGTTCAACAGAAGCAGAGGTAATGGTTTTAATGAGTTCAACAGAAGCAGATGCAGTGGTTTTAGTGAGTTCAACAGAAGCAGAGGTAATGGTTTTAGTGAGTTCAACAGAAGCAGAGGTAATGGTTTTAGTGAGTTCAACAGAAGCAGATGTAGTGGTTTTAGTGAGTTCAACAGAAGCAGATGGAGTGGTTTTAGTGAGTTCAACAGAATAATATGCAGTGGTTTTAGTGAGTTCAACAGAAGCAGAGCTAATGGTTTTAGTGAGTTCAACAGAAGCATCTGCAGTGGTTCTAGTGAGTTCAACAGAAGCAGATGCAGCGGTTTTAGTGAGTTCAACAGAAGCAGTGGTAATGGTTTTAGTGAGTTCAACAGAAGCAGGTGCAGTGGTTTTAGTGAGTTCAACAGAAGCAGAGGTAATGGTTTCAGTGAGTTCAACAGAAGCATCTGCAGTGGTTCTAGTGAGTTCAACAGAAGCAGATGCAGCGGTTTTAGTGAGTTCAACAGAAGCAGTGGTAATGGTTTTAGTAAGTTCAACAGAAGCAGGTGCAGTTGTTTTAGTGAGTTCAACAGAAGCAGATGCAGTGGTTTTAGTGAGTTCAACAGAAGCAGATGCAGTGGTTTTAGCGGGTTCAACTGAAGCAGATGCAGTGGTTTTAGTGAGTTCAACAGAAGCAGATGCAGTGGTTTTAGTGAGTTCAACAGAAGCAGATGCAGTGGTTTTAGCGGGTTCAACAGAAGCAGATGCAGTGGTTTTAGCGAGTTCAACAGAAGCAGTGGTAATGGTTTTAGTGAGTTCAACAGAAGCAGGTGCAGTGGTTTTAGTGAGTTCAACAGAAGCAGATGCAGTGGTTTTAGTGAGTTCAACAGAAGCAGATGCAGTGGTTTTAGTGAGTTCAACAGAAGCAGATGCAGTGGTTTTAGTGAGTTCAACAGAAGCAGATGCAGTGGTTTTAGAGAGTTCAACAGAAGCAGATCCAGTGGTTTTAGTGAGTTCAACAGAAGCAGATGCAGTGGTTTTAGTGAGTTCAACAGAAGCAGATGCAGGGGTTTTCGTGAGTTCAACAGAACAGGGGCATAGCCAGTATTGTCTAACAAGTGGGGCCTGAAGCTAATGTAGTTGGGTCCACCACAGTCACATTAACATCTGTCAATGCCCACACAGTGCTGCTGAGTGGGCATTTACAAATTGTGGGTGGGCCTTGCCCACTCAGGCCCTACCCTGTCTTTGCCTCTGCAACAGAAGCAGATGCAGTGGTTTTAGCGAGTTCAACAGAAGTAGATGCAGTGGTTTTAGTGAGTTCAACAAGGCAGATGCAGTGGTTTTAGTGAGTTCAAAAGAAGCAGATGCAGTAATTTTAGTGAGTTCAACAGATGCAGTGATTTTAGTGAGGTCAACAGAAGTAGATGCAGTGGTTTTAGTGAGTTCAACAGAAGCAGAGGTAATGCTTTTAATGAGTTCAACAGAAGCAGATGCAGTGGTTTTAGTGAGTTCAACAGAAGCAGAGGTAATGGTTTTAGTGAGTTCAACAGAAGCAGAGGTAATGGTTTTAGTGAGTTCAACAGAAGCAGATGTAGTGGTTTTAGTGAGTTCAACAGAAGCAGATGGAGTGGTTTTAGTGAGTTCAACAGAATCATATGCAGTGGTTTTAGTGAGTTCAACAGAAGCAGAGCTAATGGTTTTAGTGAGTTCAACAGAAGCATCTGCAGTGGTTCTAGTGAGTTCAACAGAAGCAGATGCAGCGGTTTTAGTAAGTTCAACAGAAGCAGTGGTAATGGTTTTAGTGAGTTCAACAGAAGCAGGTGCAGTATTTTTAGTGAGTTCAACAGAAGCAGAGGTAATGGTTTTAGTGAGTTCAACAGAAGCATCTGCAGTGGTTCTAGTGAGTTCAACAGAAGCAGATGCAGCGGTTTTAGTGAGTTCAACAGAAGCAGTGGTAATGGTTTTAGTGAGTTCAACAGAAGCAGGTACAGTGGTTTTAGTGAGTTCAACAGAAGCAGATGCAGTGGTTTTAGTGAGTTCAACAGAAGCAGATGCAGTGGTTTTAGCGGGTTCAACAGAAGCAGATGCAGTGGTTTTAGTGAGTTCAACAGAAGCAGATGCAGTGGTTTTAGTGAGTTCAACAGAAGCAGATGCAGTGGTTTTAGCGGGTTCAACAGAAGCAGATGCAGTGGTTTTAGCGAGTTCAACAGAAGCAGATGCAGTGGTGTCAGTGAGTTCAACAGAAGCAGATGCAGTGATTTTAGTGAGTTCAACAGATGCAGTGGTTTTAGTGAGTTCAACAGAAGCAGATGCAGCGGTTTTAGTGAGTTCAACAGAAGCAGTGGTAATGGTTTTAGTGAGTTCAACAGAAGCAGGTACAGTGGTTTTAGTGAGTTCAACAGAAGCAGATGCAGTGGTTTTAGTGAGTTCAACAGAAGCAGATGCAGTGGTTTTAGCGGGTTCAACAGAAGCAGATGCAGTGGTTTTAGTGAGTTCAACAGAAGCAGATGCAGTGGTTTTAGTGAGTTCAACAGAAGCAGATGCAGTGGTTTTAGCGGGTTCAACAGAAGCAGATGCAGTGGTTTTAGCGAGTTCAACAGAAGCAGATGCAGTGGTGTCAGTGAGTTCAACAGAAGCAGATGCAGTGATTTTAGTGAGTTCAACAGATGCAGTGGTTTTAGTGAGTTCAACGGAAGCAGTGGTAATGGTTTTAGTGCGTTCAACAGAAGCAGATGCAGTGGTTTTAGTGAGTTCATCAGAAGCAGAGCTAATGGCTTTAGTGAGTTCAACAGAAGCAGATGCAGTGGTTCTAGTGAGTTCAACAGAAGCAGATGCAGTGGTTTTAGTGAGTTCAACAGAAGCAGTGGTAATGGTTTTAGTGAGTTCAAAGAAGCTGATGCAGTTGTTTTAGTGAGTTCAACAGAAGCAGAGTTAATGGTTTTAGTGAGTTCAACAGAAGCAGATGCAGTGGTTTTAGTGAGTTCAACAGAAGCAGATGCAGTGGTGTTAGTGAGTTCAACAGAAGCAGAGGTATTAGTTTTAGTGAGTTCAACAGAAGCAGATGCAGTGGTTTTAGTGAGTTCAACAGAAGCAGATGCAGTGGTTTTGGAGAGTTCAACAGAATCAGATCCAGTGGTTTTAGTGAGTTCAACAGAAGCAGATGCAGTGGTTTTAGTGAGTTCAATAGAACAGGGGCATAGCCAGGATTGTCTAACAGTGGGGCCTGAAGCTAATGTAGTAGGGTCCACCACAGTCACATTAACATCTGTCAATGCCCACACAGTGCTGCTGAGTGGGCATTTACAAATGGTGGGTGGGCCTTGCCCACTCAGGCCTTACCCTGTCTACCCCTCTGCAACAGAAGCAGATGCAGTGGTTTTAGCGAGTTCAACAGAAGCAGATGCAGTGGTTTTAGTGAGTTCAACAAGGCAGATGCAGTGGTTTTAGTGAGTTCAAAAGAAGCAGATGCAGTAATTTTAGTGAGTTCAACATATGCAGTGATTTTAGTGAGGTCAACAGAAGCAGATGCAGTGGTTTTAGTGAGTTCAACAGATGCAGGGATTTTAGTGAGTTCAACAGAAGTAGATGCAGTGGTTTTAGTGAGTTCAACAGAAGCAGAGGTAATGGTTTCAGTGAAACCAACTAAAGAAGAGGAGGCCGTTTCAGTGATGCGGACAGAAACAGGGGCAGTGGTTTCAATGATTCAGAAAGAACCAGAAACAGTGATTTCAGTGAGTGAACAGAAGGAGACATGGACAGAGTGATTGGCAGACAGAGACTGACAGCGAGAGGGTTACGAGAGAGTCCGATAGAGGCTAAGAGAGACACACACTGACAGAGGAGGAAACTGGCACAAAGAGACTGGCACCGACAGAGACCTACACTGAGAAAGACACAGAGAGATTCCCAGTGACAGACACTGACAGAGACAGACACTGACACTGACAGAGACACTGATAAAGAGAGAGAGACTAACATTGAAGGGAACTGACAGAGTCTGTCACTGACACTGAGAGTGACACTCATAGAGACGAGGTAGGGACACTGATAGAGAGAGAAAGACCCAGTAACACTGAGGAAAACAAAACCTACACCGAGAGTCAGACTGAGTGATGTTGATGAATACTGACACTGACAGAGACCGAGTGGCACTGACAGATTGGCATAGACTGATAAATTGACACTGACAGAGCGACTGACTACGACAGACAGTGACATTGGCTGACAAAGAGAGAATGGCAATGATGGAGACTGACACTGGTCGAGACCAACACATGCAGAGAACGGCACTGATAGAGGCTGGCACTAACAGACTGATTCACAGAGGAACTGATAGAGACTGACATTGATAAGGAGAGCATGTCCCTGTCAGAGACTGATACTGAGGGATAGCCTGACCCAGAGAGACTGACCCCTTGACACTGAGGGAGAATGACAATGTGTCAACACACACTGAGGAAGACTGACACTAATTGAAACGAACAGAGACAGAGACTGACAAAGATTGACACTGACACTAAGAGATACTGACAGAGACTTACATTGACAGAGACTCACACTGACACACAGAGCAGCTTACACTGGCAGAGACTCACACTGACACACAGAGCAGCTTACACTGGCAGAGACTCGCACCAGTGGCGTCGCTAAGTGGTCTGGGGGAGGGGCGGTGTTAGGGAGAATTCTCTGTTTAGGCTGAATTTCCTAACCTAGTGAGTCTCCCAGCAGCTTTGCTGGATTTCTGGAGTTAGTTCTTTTTCTCCTGCCAAGAGTGAGACTCTTTTTCTCCCACTCTTGGACATGATTTATGGTGTTCCTTTGAATGTTAATGGCCCTCATTACGACCCTGGCGGAAATCGAAAAACGATGGCGGAAATGCAATACCGCCATCGAATAGCGCTCGGTGCGACTATGACCCGTCACCGCAAAGTACGAAGCCATTAGCGACACCGTAGTGAACGCCAACGCTAACTGCACCAAGCACGCGCGCGCGCGCCATGCCAAACCGCAAACACCACCATGGTGCAACGGTACGCCAATTCCGACCCTAGCGGACATGTACCTAACGCCATCAGGCATGGCGGAATGTACCATTCCGCCATGGCGAGAAGTACGGCATCGCGAATCAACCGTAAACGGCCCCACTGAGTGCCTGTACACCGCTGCCTGCCCACAAAGTACAACTCCCGGTAGGTGCAATGAAGTCACAATGCAACCATTGAAATGTACAAAGCACCCATGCATGTCAACGAACAAAAGCAACACAAGAGGGGCCAATGGGAGCTGCAGGTCACAGATGGCACGAATACAGAAGCCATCCCAATGGACATGACCACAGTCCCCCACCAAGAAACGCACGCAAACACAGGCACCTGTGCCTAGCAACATTCCGAAAATCACATCATTCCACCAGTCCACCTGGCTGACCGGCATCTGTTACACAAAACCCAATCCCCCGCCCCTGAGCATGACAACATTCAAACTGTCATATAGGCAGCCCCCATCCCTGACCTCACGGGCTTAGTAGGCAAACGCGCCCAGTACAGTACCACGCAACTAAACCCCGAAGCTGGAACCCAATGCAGATCTCCTCACAATACATCGCCCCCCAAATAGGCATATGCCACATCACTTGCAAAGAAAAACGCTACACGGGCCAAATCAGAATAGCAATTTATGCACATCAAAGACACCAAGCCCATACAGCCATCAGGCCATGAACTCCAAAACACTAATCACCATTGTGGGCTGCATCCGCAAGAAATGACCAGCCACTACTTGTGTGTCGCCCTGTACCCCCATGGTACACAGAGCCACATTCACGTACGAAAAGGCAACATGGAAGCGCACAGAACCGCAGGGCTGTCCCAATGGGGAGGCACTAGTCCAGCTGAAAGGCCGAAATGTTGCTCCGAGACACCAGTACTGCGTAAGGGCATGTGGGCCATTGGCGATCGTCCCATAAGATCGTAATGCTGCTCCACCGATTAACACGAAGCAGCAGGTGTCGGGAGTAAAATCCATCTGCAGGAGTGGCATACAGATGGCAGTGGCAAAAGGGGAGGAGATACCTGTCAACCAAAAGAAAAGAAAAAGAACAGAATGGCCATCAGAACTACATTCGAACAACTCACTTCAATGATCACACGAAATCCACAGCCATATGCATGCTAGCCCACTCAAAAGGATCATCACCACCCCAAAACCACTTGCGACTCATAACCATCTATATCGAGGTGCAAACACCATCACAAACGAGTGTACCTGTGCATGCGTCTGTCAAAACAGAATCCATCAGATGGGAATGTCAACGTGCATGGACACAAGTGTCTGAGGGCGCCTCGAGACAGGGAGGGCTCAACAAGGCCAGATAGACGATGGTCCCACTATGGCAGCCCTGCATCACATAGCGTAGGGGAGGCGGATAGATCCCAAGAAGCCCTGTACATGGCAAACTCTGTATCAAATCACCTGCCCATGCATCCATTCATCATTCCCTCATCCCGGGATCAAAACGCCTGAATATTTACTCACATGACATTAGAAACATCCATTGAGTCTGTGCGTTATGCAGCCTGCAAAATCCACAGTGCCCCAGCCCGTAATTCAAGTGTTGTGAAGTAACATGTATTTGGGAACGGCCGGCCTCATCGGCCACGTAGCTAATGCGCATCCCAAACTATTCATATCAGTCATTGCTCCCTCGCCATGGGCCCTGTCTCAAGGACATTGAACAATAGAACGTTATATTTGCAGTCAGACCTGTGGGCATCTCCTCGCCGCCAGCTGATAACCGAAAGCGCCGCCCTTCGAATTCCTCATTTGCAACATCACGTCGAAAAGGCATCTGTGGCCGTTTGAAATCACTAATTATTCCATCGAGTGCGGCTGTGCGTGAAAATGGCAACTGCCTTCACCCACGAATGGGACGCCCCGCCCGTCGTTGCAACTCGGTACAGTGATGCATGAGGGCCCACCGTTACTCGAGTACTACGTTCCACTGACCCTTCACAAGTCTGTTCGCGACTGCACAGATAGAATGGGAAACAATGGGACCATAGCCGAATGAACATAACAACCAATCCAACACGCCCATCGGGTACAAATACATGATAGCAATAGCAAGATACCATTCCCCGAATTGCAGCGTTGTGCGCGTGACGTGCTCGGCCAAAGGGGAGAGCAGTTTGCACAGGTGGAATGAATCACCACAGGTGGAGGCCATACAGCCTGAAAACACATGAATTGCACACCCAGTCTCCTCCCACAACCACACCGAAATGCTACCGGCAGGACTCGCGATGTTGGCCCTGGGGGACCTGATAGCACTGCAAGTGCTCCAACTCCAAGAGGAAGACGAACACCAACTACAACCGGCCGCACGGAGGAGACGCAGGAGGAGGAGGAGGGCAAGGCAGGGCCAGCAAGGCCCACCAGCACAGCCACTACCACCACGCAGGCAGCCCGCAATCCCACGCCTCCGAGCACATCCGTTCAACCTCATTGATGAGCAGATCCACACCCTCTACCGTTTGGACCGGGACACCATAGCCGCAATTGTGGACATGACACAGGCTGACCTTGTCAGCATGATAGATAGCCCAACCGCCATCCCACCCCTACTGAAGGTGGTGTCTGTACTCCACTTCCTGGCCACAGGCACCTACCAGCACACAGTCGGACAGTTGCATGGCATTTCTCAGCCACTGTTCTCACGGACACTATTGCAAGTGCTCGA
Source organism: Ambystoma mexicanum (assembly GCF_040938575.1). Taxonomy (NCBI): domain Eukaryota; kingdom Metazoa; phylum Chordata; class Amphibia; order Caudata; family Ambystomatidae; genus Ambystoma; species Ambystoma mexicanum. The sequence goes on along the minus strand of NC_090931.1, from coordinate 6,045,544 downwards.
TGCCCTCCTGCAGCACGCAGACGACTACATCTCCCTACCACGCTCGGAGCAGGAAATTACAAACACGAAAGTGGGATTCCATGCACTTGCCGGCATACCGGGTTGCATTGGTGCCATCGACTGCACCCATGTGGAATTGGTCGTCCCACATGCCATGGAGGCCCAGTACCGCAACCGAAAACAATTTCATTCCCTGAATGTACAAATGGTGTGTGACTCCAACAGGATCATTACACATTGTTGTGCCCGATTCCCTGGATCAACCCATGATTCTATGGTCTTGAGGAACTCTACAATACCACGCTACATGGAGCGACACGCAGGGAACAGATCCTGGCTACTCGGTGAGTCTCATTACATGCATGATGATGTGGGGTATGTGAATTGGCAATGACCTGGCAGGAAGGGGGGGGGGTGTGCGTACGTATCAATGGCATTCCACATCATACGTTTCTCGTCCACATACAGGTGATGCTGGATATCCACTGAAGAGATGGCTCCTCACACCAGTCCGGAACCCACGGGACCAGCATGAGGAGGACTACAACCATGCCCACTCACGTACCCGTGTAGTCATAGAACAGGCATTCGGCCTACTGAAGGGCCGTTTCCGCTGCCTCAGCAGGTCTGGCGGGGCACTCCTGTACCGCCATGAGAAGGTTGCAAAGATGGTGATGGCATGTGTCATGCTCCACAACATGTGCGTACGTAGAAATGTGCCCATGCCCCCTGACGCAGAACTGCAAGCACCTGATGATGGTCATGATGAGGGTGGGGATGTGGCAGCACCTCATGGAGTCTGCGAGGCACCGGAGGCCCGTGACATTCGTCAGCATCTCATTGATGTATGCTTCTAGCACTCACGCCTGGTGGCTGATACATGGACACGGGACTCGTGGCACTGCGTGTGTCTGGGACATGCACAATATGGACTGTACGCCTATGATGGCCTAGTACACAAAGATCAATGTCCACACATCTCATTGGTTGATCGTGCACTTTTTATGGCATATGTGATGTCATGTTGAACACCCTATCGACCCGCCACCCAAGTGAGCCCAACACACCCCCTCCACCCCCCTACCTCCCCCCCGAACACCAGTGTCCAAAGATGCTCATTGTCAGTGGGCTGTCGCTATTGCAAGCCCCCTCTGCGGGTATCAGGGGCACCCCTGCCTGTGGAGCGCAGGTTCCTTCCAGATCTACGTTGGGGGCTGCCCTGGACGGAGCTTGCAACGGATGATGTGCCTGCCTGCTCACGTCCATGCATGTCCCTAAGGGTTTGCGAGAGCTCAGTGAGCACACGGCGCACTGCGGCAAGTTCGGCACATACGTCCTTGGCCGTCGCATGCAGTTCCCCCCTGAGGCTCTCGGTGCTTCTCTCCATTTGGACTCTCAGGCTCTCGGTGCTACTCTCCATTTGGACTCTCAGGCTCTCGGTGCTACTCTCCATTTGGACTCTCAGGCTCTCGGTGCTACTCTCGATTTGTGCCCTAAGTGTCTCAGTTGATGTTTCTATGTCTGCCTTAGTGCCCCCACATTCATCAGCATGGTCCTTGAGGAGCGTGGCCAGTTGCTGCTGTTGTTCGACCAACTGGTCGAGGGACTGTTGCCTCTGCTGGGCCAAGGCCATTTGCGGGGGTGTCACAGAGGGGCTGTTGTCCTCATGTTGCATTGCCACAGGGCTTGTGGGGGATGGCCAGTCGTCGTCTTGTGGGTGCCCCTGCGTGGTATCCTCATGTTGTACGGGATGGGACAGACAGGGGGATTGGGACAGGTCATGGATGGATCTGACTTCGGCATCCCCGTCTTCTGTGTCGGAGCATGCTGCCATTAATGGGGTGTCACCTATGGTGCTGCTGCCACCGGAGGCAGTGCCTTCTGTGGCATCCATTGGGGGGACCTGTGGTGGTGGTGTTGTGGGCATGCTGGCTGCTGGGGTGCCTGTTGATGTTCCCTCCTCTGTGCTGCCACCTGATTTGTGCTGCTGCCGTGTCTTGATGCGTGCAGCTGAGGTGGAGGGTCTCTGGCCGTTGGTCTTGGCCCTCTTTGCAGGTGTGCTGGTAGGGGTGTCCTGTAGCTCGTCGTTTGGATCGGACCCTGTGGTGGAGTAGAGGAGGGCGAGGGTTATTGGTGGGTCTGTGGGAATTGGAATTGCATTGTGTCACATGCATTGGGGTGGTACCTGAGGGTGATTTGGGCCGGGCCCTTGGAGGTGCTTTGATTTGTGTGTGGAGTGAGGGTGCAGTTGTTTGGCAGCCTGCAGTTAGGGTGTGCCTGCTGCACGTGTAGTGCGTGTATTAGGGGTTTTTAATTATTTATGTATTCATTGTGGGTTTTAACGTGCGCTATCAGGCCGATGTGTGTGGACGTTCTCCTGGACATGTGTTTCTGTTGCACTATGTGGACGCATGGTACTTCACATGGATGGACTGTGTGGATTTGGCATTGTTTTATCTGGCCCACCTACCTGAATCTTCGGATGTCTGCACTCCTTTCTCCATCCCTCCGACTCCCTCTATGCTCTCCATTCCGATGGTGGAGGCACAGATTTCTTCCCAGGGGGTCAACTTGATGGGTGATTCAGGACCTCCCCCGGTGGCTGTGGCAATGTTGCGGTTGGCAGAGAGTATGCTGCGGACGCGTATCCGCAGGTCGTCCCATCGCTTGCGGCATTGCTGTGGGGTGCGGTCCCCACCGCACTTACCCGCTGTGCCACCAGAGCCCATATGGCCTTCTTGTTTGCAAGTGCCGTCCTGGTCATTTGCGTGCAGAAGACGACGGCAGCATTCTCCTGGAGGGTCTCTGTTAGCACGGTGAGTTCCTCACGGGAGAAGTGGACCTGCCGCTTGCGGTCGCACGCTTTCTTCGCTGCTTTTCCCATTATTCTTGGTTTCGCTAGGGTGGTTGACGGGTTGGGGTGTGTTTCAGGGTAGTGATTTTAGTGGTTGTGTGGTTTTAGTGTATTTATAGGTGTACGCCGGGTTGTTTCCCGTTCCGGGCCCATGTTTTAACTTCCGTTTCCGTATATTTCCGGCCACCGTACTTTCCGGTAGGCGCACACTGCGGTGACCGCTAAGAGGGGTGGCGGTATTGCACATGGGGCGCCGTACGGCGGCGGTGTGGGCCGTTTTGGGGTCTTTTCCGCCATCGCGGACTTTGCACTTCCGCCATGCCGTGGTGCTCGTGCCCGATGGGTCGGAATGGGCCGCACTTTGCTCCTTCGTGCAATGGCGGAAACGCTATTTACGCTGTGGCGCTCCGGTCAGTCGCTTTCCGCCAGGGTCGTAATGAGGGCCAATGTGTTTTATGGGCTATGGGGTCTTTTACTCCATAGGGTCTCATATGTTTTTTTTATGTGCGTTACACAGCACCCTCCGTGCAGTAACACCGGGTTGTCATAGTGACCCCCCACCATAGACTCCATACCCTGGGACTGACTACTGTCTCCGAGGGCATGTAAAGTCACCATCGGCTTTACTAGTCCCAAATTATTAACAGAATCAGTACAAACCATCATATTGCGGATGTACTGGTAGGGGCAATTCGATTGCCCCTGGGTCTGTTGTTCGAGGGGGCACCGTCCCGTCCCCCCTCGTCAAGTTTTGGCTGGTGGCAGTGGATATTACTTTTTATATTCAACCGCGAATATATCTCTATGGGATTTTCCCATTGTTCGAGGCTAATACTTTTTAACATAGCCTCTAACATAACACCGGTTTATTTATTTAATATTAATTCACGGTTGGTATTTTCTGCCAGAACTCGGTTTTAAAATGGCGTTTGTGTTCGCCTCTGTAACTCCAACCCAAAGGTCGAGCCCTTTGTTCCACTTTTTGGCAGGCTTCTCCACAGAAGCCTCCAAAAGTGGTGCCACTCTGTCTGGGTACCACAGGGGGTGTGGGAGGGGGTTTAGGCACCCTGGACTAACTCGAGTCGCACTCTTGTGTGATTGGCCCAAGTGGTGAGCCGGCCGGCTCACCACTTAGCATGTTTGATTGACAGTTAGGCTGAGTGAATGGGGGTGTGCTGCATAAAAGCAGGGCTTTTGGGACTGGAACTTCAGAAGTCGCCACAGGACCTGAAAATCTGACGAGGGAGAAGCTGAGCTGACCTGCTATGACGACACCACCGGTGGAGCCCTGCTGAACCGACTCACCACTTCCCAACGACAGAGGAGATCTCCCTGCAGGAGAGTCTTCTTCCCCTGACTGGTGGGCACAACCAGTTTACCTTCTTTTCTCGCATTCCCAGGACGTCTTGTGGTCGAATTGCCCATGCCAAGCACCCCGGCAACCGGATAGCCACTGACCACTCGACTGCGAATAAAAGGACCACTCCTTTTAATTGAGAACTCTGCGGCTGGTTTCTTCCCTGGCAGTGCAACGGACTCCTGCTTTCCTCCCCGACGAGATCCTCTCTTCCCCTGGACGAAGCACCGATATGCACCCGCTGCCAGGAACAACTGCCCCCGCTGGAGCGTTCTCACCATTTTAAGGTACCGTGTCCGCCAGGCCTCCCTTTCTAAAGATTGATACAAGGTAACAATAATCCCTTAACCTTCTGGACTGGGCTGGCCGCCTTGACCATCTAACTGGTCCCTCTCTGTTGGTCCAACTCTTTCTGAAACTGTTGCGAGACTTTTGGGCACTTTTAACCGTGTGACCTTGGACACAATTCGACCGGAGCCTCTTAAAGTGGGTCCGGCCTTGTTAACTTTGACTTTACGGTTTTAATCTGCCTTTTTCTCCTACTGTGCTCTTCCGAAAGTGTTGGCATTTGTTTCTATCTTTGCTCTGCCTTTCTCTCCCCTTTTAACCGATTGATTAGAGTGCCATCTTCGTTAAGCGCTCACCGCTGTCTGAAAATAAGTGTTGCCTTACTTAAGACTTGTCTAATAATCGTTGAAGGGAGTGTATATCTTTTAATGACCGTGTTTTTGAACTGCTTAATATTAGTGCCAGTGTGTTTAACTAGATGTGCTTTTAAATAAATAATTATATCTCTTTTACACCAAGCCCTGGTCAGTGTTCACTTGTTCTATTGTGTGCTCTTGACCTATTGTGAATACTCTGTATACTGCCTAACTCTTCTTGAGAGAAGTCTGACTGCTCAGCCACAGCTACCAAGTGAATCTGTGTGGTACAGACTGCTACCAAGTGGGTTACTGCCAACCACCTGTAGTCCTAAATCTTTTGCAGTGGTCCCAGAGGGAACTGCACAGGTTTCTGCCTAACAGCCGGGGCCCCCCTGTGTAACCATGTGCCCCCCCATGTGCCACCCCTACCTAAGACGAGCAGTGACCATGTTCTCCACCTACTTTTGTCTGTGCCCCCCGACTTTTGTCTTTGGCCCCCTCTGTGCCCCTCCTAAATTTGATTCCTGGCAACGCCACTGACACACTGACACATAGAGCAGCTTACACTGGCAGAGACTCACACTGGGAGAGACTGACACATACAGAGAATGACACTGATAGAGACTGATGCCTACAGGGGGAATCACCTATAGACTGATCCTGCCAGAAAAAGACTAACATGGGCAGATAGTGAGACTGGCAATCTGATATTAACACTGAGAGAGACTAACACTGTTAGAACTAACAGAGACAGAGACTAATAGAGAGAGACTGCAGTTGACAGAATCTGACACTGAGATGTTAAGATGGCCTGGAAAATCACAGATTACACAGAGGTTCTGGAGACAATTCAAAAAGGACTCCATACCGGAAATAGGGAAAGTGCAAGGCAAAGCCCGCTGTGTTACCATCAAAATAAAGCAGGGACAGCAGACAAGCATTATGATATGATATGATATTTGTATCGCGCTCACACACAAGTGTTTCAGAGCGCGACAAGGCAAGGGGGGGGAACAGGGGAGAACAAAACAGCGATCTTACTACGTCCAGTGGCATTGAGAATGTGCAAGTGCAGGGAAGAGGGAAGGGGAAAAGTGCAAGGGGGAGGGAAGAATGGAAAGTTCTGAGCAAGGAAAAAAAATACAAGTGTTAGTGCAGCCAGCAAGTGGCAAGTGCTAGGTATAGGGCACAGACAGGCGGTGTCTGAATTAGTGCAGGAAAAAGGGGTGGACTGTAGCGTTACAGATACAGACCCAAGTGCAAGGGTTGCCAGGAGGCTGTGCAGGTGCGTGGCAGGGTAAGCAGGTACCTGGGCCCGAGATCAGAGGGTAACCAGGTGCACAGTGCCGAGAGAGAACAGATCAGCAGGGGAGAGGAAGAGAGAAGGCAGAAGCAAAGAGGAAGGTCTTGAGGTGCTTCCGGAACCAGAGATGGTTCTGCTCAAGTTTCAGAGTGGCAGGGAGGCTGTTCCAGAGAGAGGCACCAGCCAAAGAGAGAGATCTGCCCTTAGCTTGTTTCTTTGAGAAACAACTGACCCTGAGGGAGTTGGAGATGGAGGAGCGAAGAACTTGAGAGGGAATGTTTTTACAGAGGCAGAGTTGAAGGTATTTTGGACCCAGGCCCCAGAAAGCGTTGTGGACAATGCAAAGGGTCTTGAATGTAATCCTTGCAGCCACTGGGAGCCAATGAAGAGATTTCATAGCTGGAGAGATACGATCCCATGGCTTGAGGCCAAGGACAAGTCTTGCAGTCCTGTTCTGGATGAGTTGTAGAGGGCGGAGAGTAGAAGCAGGCAGATTTAGAAAGAGGCTGCCGCAGTAGTCCAGCCTAGAGAGAACCAGGGCTCTGAACACAGTGAGTTTCTGGGGGGATTTTGGTGATCTCAATGGTTAAATAAAAAACAATGGTTTATATATTCAATATTTGTCATAACTAACGTCATACCCTCATCTTGTTTACCAAAATCTACAGGGACTGGGGATTGGTCAAAGGGATTGACTACATACGCATTCTATACAGGTTTCATTTCTAAGTCAGTAACACTTGTCTGATGGCTCCTCCTCAGACCACCTCAAAATTGATATGGGTATTGTTTGGCATAATACGTAATGGGCGGCCTAACATGAGTGGTTTTGATTGGTTGGCTTTCTGCTGACCAACTTTGGCCAACTGACAGGTCGTTAAGACAAGAGCCAGACAGGAGTAGGGGGGTGGGGGTGGGGGTCCCAGCTGCTTTCCTTTCAATTAAAGAAGATACCAGCCCTCATTTCTAGGTCATGAGCCAGGGTGATCTCTATGTAATTGGCCATGTGTGGCGTCTCGTGTCTGGATGCACATGTAGGGAATAAGGCAGGTGTCCTACCTGTGTTCGTTTTTAATGAATAGACAGTGTTCTTCAGTTATGGGTCACGTGTGATGGGACCGTGTTTGGAATTATTTCACCCAGCATTTATTAGGATTTTAACCAATATTAATGTGAATGTTATGTTTTATTTTACCACTGGGGACACTCTTGAGTTATTCTTCATGGGGTCTTTTGGCTGATATTTGTCCTGCACCTGACAAACAAAGACCGGTTGGATTCTGAGAACATATGGCTTGCATCTTGGGAATCGTTATCTCATGTTTTCTGTCTGCCGTTCCTATCCTCCCTTGTTCATGGTAACCTTGGCTTGGGTTGCTAGCTACTGTCTGAGCTCTGCACAGATCTGTATTTCTGTGGTTTCAGCATTTTGTGTTCTCTCGAAGCTTTGAGGCTTTTGTCTCTCTGGAAGCATGTTGCAGCTTCCATTTTGGAAAAGATGGCTGCTCATTACTCTTGCGTTTCTATGTTAGTGAGCTATATTTGTGTGTCATTCATGTTCCATTGAGCTTGTACAATGCGTATGCAAGTATTTTTCATGTCTCGTGGTTGATATGTTAATATTCTTCATGTACAAATGCACATATTACCTAGCGTGTGTGTGCTTCATGTTGCGTGCTCATTTGCTTTGTGTCTAGTGCATGCACATGTATCGGTGCACCGTCGGTTTTATTACTCTTGCCATTTTTAGCTCAGATTGTCCATATCTTGCTTTACCTGCCTGGGATATGTCTGGTACGGTTGCCTTAGTGAGTAACGCTTCTCACCTGTGCCGTATTGGGCCAGGGGAGGGGCAGCAGCTACAAATGACATACTCCTCTGCCTCCCAAAAGAGAGATACTGACCGAGTGGAAAAGACTCACTCTGACAGCGAGAGGCTTGCATCGAAAGAGGCTGATACTGAAAGAGACTTACACAGAGACTGTGAAAGTGACTGACAAAGAAACCTATGGAGACTGAGGCTGACAGAAACTGACAGACACAGGGTGACAGAGACTGACACTGGTAAAGACTAAACTTAAGTCTGGTGTAACCACACCGGATCTGGTAGATGCCTTGTACGCAGTAAAAACGACAGCGTATTGTATGGAGCTCTTAGCGATATAATCCCTCCATTCATATATGTGATAGATTGTCATATGTTGCACCCTTTAATGGTGTGTTCACTATGTTCTCATAACAGAGGATGAAGCAACAGCAGCAGGTCCATCTTCAGGGGGGACTCTGTCCTTCTCTGGCTCCCAACGCAATCATGGATGCACAGCCTTCTGCTCTCAATGGAAGTGACCTCCTTTTTATTATTAAGAAATCCTCTGGCCAAATCTGTGTATTACAGGTCTTTCCGTATTGCCTGATAGTCTAATGAGTCAGCTGTTTTATGTCCATTCAACAGACATGTTGGAGAGCTGTTTTTCTTCTCTTCATGAGCAGGTGAAGCTGTGAACCCAGCATCGGCTGCTGCTCCACACACAAACTCATTCAGAGAATGACACTGCCCAGAACTGGGCGGGGGGAGGAGAGAGAGAGAGAGAGAGAGAGAGAGAGAGAGAGAGAGAGAGAGAGAGAGAGAGAGAGAGAGAGAGAGAGAGAGAGAGAGAGAGAGAGAGAGAGAGAGAGAGAGAGAGAGAGAGAGAGAGAGAGAGAGAGAGAGAGAGAGAGAGAGAGAGAGAGAGAGAGAGAGAGAGAGAGAGAGAGAGAGAGAGAGAGAGAGAGAGAGAGAGAGAGAGAGAGAGAGAGAGAGAGAGAGAGAGAGAGAGAGAGAGAGAGAAAATTGTAGCACAGTGCATCAACCAAGGAAAAATGAGACATGCGAAATAGATGGCCAGGCACCTTGAAGAGCCACTGCAAGAGGACATCAAAGCCATGCCATTGATACAGTCGAGCTCACCACCACAGAAGATCAAATTGTCATGAAGGGCTGTGGGATTGTCCTTCCCAAATCACTGCATCAGCAAGTCAAAGACTTAGCCCACAAAGGGAACCGGAGGGTGGTCTCCACAAAGAAGCTACTGCGGCAGAAAATCTGGTTCCCAGGCTTGGATAGACAGGTGGCGGACACTCTAAAGAAATGCCCCATTTGCAGTGTAATAGCCCCACCCCTGCGCCCAAACACGCTGCTGAAGTTGCCACTCCCAGGCAGGGTATGGGAAGAACTAGCGGTTGATTTCCTTGGACCCCTTCGGGACGACACCTACGCCTTAGTCGTCATCGACAAATATTCAAGATACCCGGAAGTACAGATGGTGGCATCCACAGCAGCATCAGCAGTCATTCAGGTCCTGGACCGCATACCCACAGCTTATGATGTTCCCCAGGTCAACAAGTCCGACAACGGACAATCATTTACCAGCATGGACTCCACCAAATCTGCTCAATATATGATATGATATGATATGGCATTTATAACGCAGCTGTACACAAGTGTTTCAAGAAAGGGGTTCAAGCAACGGAAAATCACGCCCTTCTGTCCCCATGCCAATGGGATGCCTGAGTGCTTTATGGGAAACCACAAGAGGGCACTGCAAGTGGCTCATCTATCTCACAAACCTTTGGAACAAACATCATGCCACCTTTTGAGGGACTACCGCCACACCCCCCAGAGCACCACTGGAACCTCCTGTTTGGCAGCATGCTACGGACACGACAGTCACAAAGGCCCCAGAAGGACACACAATGCCAGATGACGAGGAAGCCCGGCCCAGAGATGCAGAAGAGAAGCACAAAATGACGATTGCAGCCGACGAGCGGAGAGTTGCTCGAGAACACAGCTTTCAGGAGGGCGACCAAGTAATAGTGTGCCAGACTCAAAGGAGGAAGGAAGACTCCCGCTTTGCTCCCAGTCCCCTCATAGAGTATAAGGCACAATGATCACTGCAGCAGATGTCGAAAGATGAGAGATCACGTGAAATGTATCAGACTTCAAAGGATGGTGTGTTGATGTGACATCTTGGGAAGCCTCGAGGGACGACCCAGAGGACCCTGACGACAGCTGGTTCAGGGAGGACTGGGATGACTCATACTGGGGGGATGAAGTAGCCTGAGGTGACGATGGCATGGAAGCACCAGGCGTGTCCCCTCATCGCAGCCCCGAGCCAACTAGGGAAAGCTGCGCAGTCCGAGCAAAGACCAACACCAGGAAACTCATTGAAGAAATTAGCTAACACCTGACTACGCATTTAAAAAGGGGGAATGGTGTCATGTTCTTGTTTCAGCTTTGGGCCCACATCGTTATGTGTAAGGTGGGGCTAGGGTAGGGGTGGGATACGGGAAGTACAGGGGTGGGACCGGAAGTGGAGATGGGGAAGTTAGTTAAATAAAGATGGAGTTGAGACTGGTTGATACTGTGTGGGCTTCCAGCCTCAGATTTGTACCGCAAGAGTGAGTACTCACTCTCCAACACCTGGCACTTCTGCTAGGCAGTAAACCTTAAAATAACACAAAATACATATTTCCAGTGAATGTCTTAGTGAGGGTCTATTACAACCAAATATAATGATAGATTTCCAACACAAGCAACCGCATCCTTCAGCTGCAGAGAGCTCTTGGCATGTGGGTGCCCTCTGATACAGCACCAGTCTATTTGGCATCCTTCAGCTGCAGAGAGCTCTTGGCATGCGCGTGCCCTCTGATCCAGCACCAGTCTATGTGGCATCCTTCAACTGCAGAGAGCGCTTGGCATGTGGGTGCCCTCTGCTACAGCACTAGTCTATGTGGCATCATTCAGGTGCAGAGAGCTCTTGGCATGTGGGTGCCCTCTGATACAGCACCAGTCATTGTGGCATCCTTCAGCTGCAGAGAGCTCTTGGCATGTGGGTGCCCTCTGGTACAGCACCAGTCATTGTGGCATCCTTCAGCTGCAGAGAGCTCTTGGCATGTGGGTGCCCTCTGGTACAGCACCAGTCTATGTGGCATCCTTCAGCTGCAGAGAGCTCTTGGCATGTGGGTGCCCTCTGATACACCACCAGTCTATGTGGCATCCTTCAGCTGCAGAGAGCTCTTGGCATGTGGGTGCCCTCTGATACAGCACCAGTCTATGTGGCATGCTTCAGCTGCAGAGAGCTCTTGGCATGTGGGTGCCCTCTGGAACAGCACCAGTCTATGTGGCATCCTTCAGCTGCAGAGAGCTCTTGGCATGTGGGTGCCCTCTGATACAGCACCAGTCATTGTGGCATCCTTCAGCTGCAGAGAGCGCTTGGCATGTGGATGCCCTCTGATACATCACCAGTCTATGTGGCATCCTTCAGTTGCAGAGAGCTCATGGCATGTGGGTGCCCTCTGATACAGCACCAGTCATTGTGGCATCCTTCAGCTGCAGAGAGCGCTTGGCATGTGGGTGCCCTCTGATACAGCACCAGTCTATGTGGCATCCTTCAGCTGCAGAGAGCTCATGGCATGTGGGTGCCCTCTGATACAGCACCAGTCTATGTGGCATTATTCAACTGCAGAGAGCTCTTGGCATGTGGGTGCCCTCTGATACAGAACCAGTCATTGTGGCATCCTTCAGCTGCAGAGAGCTCTTGGCATGTGGGTGCCCTCTGATTCAGCACCAGTCATTGTGGCATTCTTCAGCTGCAGAGAGCTCTTGGCATGTGGGTGGCCCCTGATACAGCAGTAGTCTATGTGTCATCCTTCAGCTGCAGAGAGCTCTTGTCATGCGCGTGCCCTCTGATACAGCACCAGTCTATGTGGCATCATTCAGCTGCAGAGAGCTATTGGCATGCGCGTGCCCTCTGATACAGCACCAGTCTATGTGGCATCCTTCAGCTGCAGAGAGCTCTTGGCATGCGGGTGCCCTCTGATACAGCACTAGTCTATGTGGCATCCTTCAACTGCAGAGAGCTCTTGGCATGTGGGTGCCCTCTGGTACAGCACCAGTCATTGTGGCATCCTTCTGCTGCAGAGAGCTCTTGGCATGTGGGTGCCCTCTGATACAGCACTAGTCTATGTGGCATCCTTCAGCTGCAGAGAGCTCTTGGCATGCGCGTGCCCTCTGATACAGCACCAGTCTATGTGGCATCATTCAGCTGCAGAGAGCTCTTGGCATGCGCGTGCCCTCTAATACAGCACCAGTCTATGTGGCATCATTCAGCTGCAGAGAGCTCTTGGCATGCGGGAGCCCTCTGGTACAGCACCAGTCATTGTGGCACCCTTCAGCTGCAGAGAGCTCTTGGCATGTGGGTGCCCTCTGATACAGCACCAGTCATTGTGGCATCCTTCAGCTGCAGAGAGCTCTTGGCATGTGGGGGCCCTCTGATACAGCGGCAGTCTATGTGGCAACCTTCAGCTGCAGAGAGATCTTGGCATGTGGGTGCCCTCTGGTACAGCACCAGTCATTGTGGCATCCTTCAGCTGCAGAGAGCTCTTGGCATGTGGATGCCCTCTGGTACAGCACCATTCATTGTGGCATCCTTCAGCTGCAGTGAGCTCTTGGCATGTGGGTGCCCTCTGATACAGCACCAGTCATTGTGGCATCCTTCAACTGCAGAGAGCGCTTGGCATGTGGGTGCCCTCTAATACAGCACCAGTCTATGTGGCATCATTCAGCTGCAGAGAGCTCTTGGCATGCGCGTGCCCTCTGATACAGCACCAGTCTATGTGGCATCATTCAGCTGCAGAGAGCTCTTGGCATGCGCGTGCCCTCTGATACAGCACCAGTCTATGTGGCATCATTCAGCTGCAGAGAGCTCTTGGCATGCGGGTGCCCTCTGATACAGCACCAGTCTATGTGGCATCCTTCAGCTGCAGAGAGCGCTGGCATGCGAGTGCCCTCTGATACAGCACCAGTCTATGTGGCATCCTTCAGCTGCAGAGAGCTCTTGGCATGCGGGTGCCCTCTGGTACAGCACCATTCATTGTGGCATCCTTCAGCTGCAGTGAGCTCTTGGCATGTGGGTGCCCTCTGATACAGCACCAGTCATTGTGGCATCCTTCAACTGCAGAGAGCGCTTGGCATGTGGGTGCCCTCTAATACAGCACCAGTCTATGTGGCATCATTCAGCTGCAGAGAGCTCTTGGCATGCGCGTGCCCTCTGATACAGCACCAGTCTATGTGGCATTATTCAGCTGCAGAGAGCTCCTGGCATGCGCGTGCCCTCTGATAGAGCACCAGTCTATGTGGCATCATTCAGCTGCAGAGAGCTCTTGGCATGCGGGTGCCCTCTGATACAGCACCAGTCTATGTGGCATCCTTCAACTGCAGAGAGCGCTGGCATGCGGGTGCCCTCTGGTACAGCACCAGTCTATGTGGCATCCTTCAGCTGCAGAGAGCGCTGGCATGCGAGTGCCCTCTGATACAGCACCAGTCTATGTGGCATCATTCAGCTGCAGAGAGCACTGGCATGCGGGTGCCTTCTGGTACAGCACCAGTCATTGTGGCATCCTTCAGCTGCAGAGAGCTCTTGGCATGCGGGTGCCCTCTGATACAGCACCAGTCATTGTGGCATCCTTCAGCTGCAGAGAGCTCTTGGCATGTGGGTGCCCTCTGGTACAGCACCAGTCATTGTGGCATCCTTCAGCTCCAGAGAGCTCTTGGCATGTGGGAGCCCTGTGGTACAGCACCAGTCATTGTGGCATCCTTCAGCTGCAGAGAGCTCTTGGCATGCGGGTGCCCTCTGATACAGCACCAGTCTATGTGGCATCCTTCAACTGCAGAGAGCGCTGGCATGCGGGTGACCTCTGATACAGCACGAGTCTATGTGGCATCCTTCAGCTGCAGAGAGCGCTGGCATGCGAGTGCCCTCTGATACAGCACGAGTCTATGTGGCATCATTCAGCTGCAGAGAGCACTGGCATGCGGGTACCCTCTGATACAGCACCAGTCTATGTGGCATCCTCCAGCTGCAGAGAGCTCTTGGCATGCGGGTGCCCTTTGGTACAGCACCAGTCATTGTGGCATCCTTCGGCTGCAGAGAGCTCTTGGCATGCGGGTGCCCTATGGTACAGCACCAGTCATTGTGGCATCCTTCGGCTGCAGAGAGCTCTTGGCATGCGGGTGCCCTCTGATACAGCACCAGTCATTGTGGCATCCTTCAACTGCAGAGAGCTCTTGGCATGCGGGGAGCTCTTGGCATGCGGGTGCCCTATGGTACAGCACCAGTCATTGTGGCATCCTTCGGCTGCAGAGAGCTCTTGGCATGCGGGTGCCCTCTGATACAGCACCAGTCATTGTGGCATCCTTCAACTGCAGAGAGCTCTTGGCATGCGGGTGCCCTCTGGTACAGCACCAGTCATTGTGGCATCCTTCAGCTGCAGAGAGCTCTTGGCATGTGGGTGCCCTCTGATACAGCAGCAGTCATTGTGGCATCCTTCAGCTGCAGAGAGCTCTTGGCATGTGGGTGCCCTCTGGTACAGCACCAGTCATTGTGGCATCTTTCAGCTGCAGAGAGCTCTTGGCATGTGGGTGCCCTCTGGTACAGCACCAGTCATTGTGGCAAGCTTAAGCTGCAGAGAGCTCTTGGCATGTGGGTGCCCTCTGATACAGCACTAGTCTATGTGGCACCATTCAGCTGCAGAGAGCTCTTGGCATGTGGGTGCCCTCTGATACAGCACCAGTCATTGTGGCATCCTTCAGCTGCAGAGAGCTCTTGGCATGTGGGTGCCCTCTGATACAGCACCAGTCATTGTGGCACCCTTCAGCTGCAGAGAGCTCTTGGCATGTGGGTGCCCTCTGATACAGCACCAGTCATTGTGGCACCCTTCAGCTGCAGAGAACTCTTGGCATGTGAGTGCCCTCTGATACAGCAGTAGTCTATGTGGCATCCTTCTGATGCAGAGAGCTCTTGGCATGTGGGTGCCCTCTGATACAGCACCAGTCATTGTGGCATCCTTCAGCTGCAGAGAGCTCTTGGCATGTGGGTGCCCTCCGGTACAGCACCAGTCATTGTGGCATCCTTCAGCTCCAGAGAGCTCTTGGCATGTGGATGCCCTCTGGTATAGCACCAGTCATTGTGGCATCCTTCAGCTGCAGAGAGCTCTTGGCATGCGGGTGCCCTCTGATACAGCACCAGTCTATGTGGCATCCTTCAACTGCAGAGAGCACTGGCATGCGGGTGCCCTCTGGTGCAGCACCAGTCTATGTGGCATCCTTCAGCTGCAGAGAGCACTGGCATGCGGGTACCCTCTGATACAGCACCAGTCTATGTGGCATCCTTCAGCTGCAGAGAGCTCTTGGCATGTGGGTGCCCACTGATACAGCACCAGTCATTGTGGCATCCTTCAGCTGCAGAGAGCTCTTGGCATGGGGGTGCCCTCTGGTACAGCACCAGTCATTGTGGCATCCTTCAGCTGCAGAGAGCTCTTGGCATGCGGGTGCCCTCTGGTACAGCACCAGTCATTGTGGCATCCTTCAGCTGCAGAGAGCTCTTGGCATGCGGGTGCCCTCTGGTACAGCACCAGTCATTGTGGCATCCTTCAGCTGCAGAGAGCGCTGGCATGTGGGTGCCCTCTGGTACAGCACCAGTCTATGTGGCATCATTCAGCTGCAGAGAGCTCTTGGCATGTGGGTGCCCTCTGGTACAGCACCAGTCATTGTGGCATCCTTCAGCTGCAGAGAGCTCTTGGCATGCGGGTGCCCTCTGGTACAGCACCAGTCATTGTGGCATCCTTCAGCTGCAGAGAGCTCTTGGCATGCGGGTGCCCTTTGGTACAGCACCAGTCATTGTGGCATCCTTCAGCTGCAGAGAGCTCTTGGCATGCGGGTGCCCTTTGGTACAGCACCAGTCATTGTGGCATCCTTCAGCTGCAGAGAGCTCTTGGCATGCGGGTGCCCTCTGGTACAGCACCAGTCATTGTGGCATCCTTCAGCTGCAGAGAGCTCTTGGCATGTGGGTGCCCTCTGGTACAGCACCAGTCAGTGTGGAAATCTTAAGCTGCAGAGAGCTCTTGGCATGCGCGTGCCCTCTGATACAGCACTAGTCTATGTGGCACCATTCAGCTGCAGAAAGCTCTTGGCATGTGGGTGCCCTCTGATACAGCACCAGTCATTGTGGCATCCTCCAGCTGCAGAGAGCTCTTGGCATGTGGGTGCCCTCTGATACAGCACCAGTCTCTGTGGCATCCTTCAGCTGCTGAAAGCGCTGGCATGCGAGTGCCCTCTGATACAGCACCAGTCTATATGGCATCATTCAGCTGCAGAGAGCACTGGCATGCGGGTGCCCTCTGGTACAGCACTAGTCTATGTGGCATCCTTCAGCTGCAGAGAGCTCTTGGCATGTGGGTGTCCTCTGGTACAGCACCAGTCATTGTGGCATCCTTCAGCTGCAGAGAGCTCTTGGCATGTGGGTGCCCTCTGGTACAGCACCAGTCATTGTGGCATCCTTCAGCTGCAGAGAGCTCTTGGCATGTGGGTGCCCTCTGATAGAGCACCAGTCATTGTGGCATCCTTCAGCTGCAGAGAGCTCTTGGCATGTGGGTGCCCTCTGGTATAGCACCAGTCATTGTGGCATCCTTCAGCTGCAGAGAGCTCTTGGCATGCGGGTGCCCTCTGATACAGCACCAGTCTATGTGGCATCCTTCAACTGCAGAGAGCGCTGGCATGCGGTTGCCCTCTGGTGCAGCACCAGTCTATGTGGCATCCTTCAGCTGCAGAGAGCACTGGCATGCGGGTACCCTCTGATACAGCACCAGTCTATGTGGCATCATTCAGCTGCAGAGAGCTCTTGGCATGTGGGTGCCCTCTGATACAGCACCAGTCATAGTGGCATCCTTCAGCTGCAGAGAGCTCTTGGCATGTGGGTGCCCTCTGATACAGCACCAGTCATTGTGGCATCCTTCAGCTGCAGAGAGCTCTTGGCATGTGGGTGCCCTCTGATACAGCACCAGTCATTGTGGCATTCTTCAGCTGCAGAGAGCTCATGGCATGTGGGTCCCTCTGATACAGCACCAGTCATTGTGGCATCCTTCAACTGCAGAGAGCGCTTGGCATGTGGGTGCCCTCTGATACAGCACCAGTCATTGTGGCATCCTTCAGCTGCAGAGAGCTCTTGGCATGTGGGTGTCCTCTGGTACAACACCAGTCATTGTGGCATCTTTCAGCTGCAGAGAGCTCTTGGCATGTGGGTGCCCTCTGATACAGCACTAGTCTATTTGGCATCCTTCAACTGCAGAGAGCTCTTGGCATGTGGGTGCCCTCTGGTACAACACCAGTCATTGTGGCATCCTTCAGCTGCCGAGAGCTCTTGGCATGTGGGTGCCCTCTGATACAGCACCAGTCATTGTGGCATCCTTCAGCTGCAGAGAGCTCTTGGCATGTGGGTGCCCTCTGGTACAGCACCAGTCATTGTGGCATCCTTCAGCTGCAGAGAGATCTTGGCATGTGGGTGCCCTCTGATACAGCACCAGTCATTGTGGCATCCTTCAGCTGCAGAGAGCTCTTGGCATGTGGGTGTCCTCTGGTACAGCACCAGTCATTGTGGCATCCTTCAGCTGCAGAGAGCACTGGCATGTGGGTGCCCTCTGATGCAGCACCAGTCATTGTGGCATCCTTCAGCTGCCGAGAGCTCTTGGCATGTGGGTGCCCTCTGATACAGCACCAGTCATTGTGGCATCCTTCAGCTGCAGAGAGCTCTTGGCATGTGGGTGCCATCTGATAAAGCACTAGTCTATGTGGCATCCTTCAGCTGCAGAGAGCTCTTGGCATGTGGGTGCCCTCTGGTACAACACCAGTCATTGTGGCATCCTTCAGCTGCCGAGAGCTCTTGGCATGTGGGTGCCCTCTGATACAGCACCAGTCATTGTGGCATCCTTCAGCTGCAGAGAGCTCTTGGCATGTGGGTGCCCTCTGGTACAGCACCAGTCATTGTGGCATCCTTCAGCTGCAGAGAGATCTTGGCATGTGGGTGCCCTCTGATACAGCACCAGTCATTGTGGCATCCTTCAGCTGCAGAGAGCTCTTGGCATGTGGGTGCCCTCTGGTACAGCACCAGTCATTGTGGCATCCTTCAGCTGCAGATAGCTCTTGGCATGTGGGTGCCCTCTGATACAGCACTAGTCTATGTGGCATCATTCAACTGCAGAGAGCTCTTGGCATGTGGGTGCCCTCTGATACAGAACCAGTCATTGTGGCATCCTTCAGCTGCAGAGAGCTCTTGGCATGTGGATGGCCCCTGATACAGCACCAGTCATTGTGGCATCCTTCAGCTGCAGAGAGCTCTTGGCATGCGTGTGCCCTCTGATACAGCACCAGTCTATGTGGCATCATTCAGCTGCAGAGAGCTATTGGCATGCGCGTGCCCTCTGATACAGCACCAGTCTATGTGGCATCCTTCAGCTGCAGAGAGCTCTTGGCATGTGGGTGCCCTCTGATACAGCACCAGTCTATGTGGCATCCTTCAGCTGCAGAGAGCTCTTAGCATGTGGGTGCCCTCTGATGCAGCACCAGTCTATGTGGCATCATTCAGCTGCAGAGAGCTCTTGGCATGCACATGCTGATACAGCACCAGTCTATGTGGCATCATTCAGCTGCAGAGAGCACTGGCATGTGTGTACCCTCTGATACAGCACCAGTCTATGTGGCACCCTTCAACTGCAGAGAGCGTTGACATGTGGGTGCCCTCTGATACAGCACCAGTCTATGTGGCATCCTTCAGCTGCAGAGAGCACTGGCATGCGGGTACCCTCTGATACAGCACCAGTCTATGTGGCATCCTTCAGCTGCAGAGAGCACTGGCATGCGGGTACCCTCTGATACAGCACCAGTCTATGTGGCATCCTTCAACTGCAGAGAGCTCTTGGCATGCGGGTGCCCTCTGGTACAGCACCAGTCATTGTGGCATCCTTCAGCTGCAGAGAGCTCTTGGCATGTGGGTGCCCTCTGGTACAGCACCAGTCATTGTGGCATTCTTCAGCTGCAGAGAGCTCTTGGCATGTGGGTGCCCTCTGGTACAGCACCAGTCATTGTGGCATCCTTCTGCTGCAGAGAGCTCTTGGCATGTGGGTGCCCTCTGATACAGCACTAGTCTATGTGGCATCATCCAGCTGCAGAGAGCTCTTGGCATGTGGGTGCCCTCTGATACAGCACCAGTCATTGTGGCATCCTTCAGCTGCAGAGAGCTCTTGGGATGTGGGGGCCCTCTGATACAGCACCAGTCATTGTGGCATTCTTCAGCTGCAGAGAGCTCTTGGCATGTGGGTGCCCTCTGGTACAGCACCAGTCATTGTGGCATCCTTCAGCTGCAGAGAGCTCTTGGCATGTGGGTGCCCCCTGATACAGCAGTAGTCTATGTAGCATCCTTCAGCTGCAGAGAGCTCTTGGCATGCGCGTGCCCTCTAATACAGCACCAGTCTATGTGGCATCATTCAGCTGCAGAGAGCTCTTGGCATGTGGGAGCCCTCTGGTACAGCAATAGTCATTGTGGCACCCTTCAGCTGCAGAGAGCTCTTGGCATGTGGGGGCCCTCTGATACAGCGGCAGTCTATGTGGCAACCTTCAGCTGCAGAGAGATCTTGGCATGTGGGTGCCCTCTGGTACAGCACCAGTCATTGTGGCATCCTTCAGCTGCAGAGAGCTCTTGGCATGTGGGTGCCCTCTGGTACAGCACCATTCATTGTGGCATCCTTCAGCTGCAGTGAGCTCTTGGCATGTGGGTGCCCTCTGATACAGCACCAGTCATTGTGGCATCCTTCAACTGCAGAGAGCGCTTGGCATGTGGGTGCCCTCTGATACAGCACCAGTCTATGTGGCATCATTCAGCTGCAGAGAGCTCTTGGCATGCGCGTGCCCTCTGATACAGCACCAGTCTATGTGGCATCATTCAGCTGCAGAGAGCTCTTGGCATGCGCATGCCCTCTGATACAGCACCAGTCTATGTGGCATCATTCAGCTGCAGAGAGCTCTTGGCATGCGGGTGGCCTCTGGTACAGCACCAGTCTATGTGGCATCCTTCAACTGCAGAGAGCGCTGGCATGCGGGTGCCCTCTGGTACAGCACCAGTCTATGTGGCATCCTTCAGCTGCAGAGACCGCTGGCATGCGAGTGCCCTCTGATACAGCACCAGTCTATGTGGCATCATTCAGCTGCAGAGAGCACTGGCATGCGGGTGCCTTCTGGTACAGCACCAGTCATTGTGGCATCCTTCAGCTGCAGAGAGCTCTTGGCATGTGGGTGCCCTCTGTTACAGCACCAGTCATTGTGGCATCCTTCAGCTCCAGAGAGCTCTTGGCATGTGGGTGCCCTCTGGTACAGCACCAGTCATTGTGGCATCCTTCAGCTGCAGAGAGCTCTTGGCATGCGGGTGCCCTCTGATACAGCACCAGTCTATGTGGCATCCTTCAACTGCAGAGAGCGCTGGCATGCGGGTGCCCTCTGATACAGCACCAGTCTATGTGGCATCGTTCAGCTGCAGAGAGCGCTGGTATGCGAGTGCCCTCTGATACAGCACCAGTCTATGTGGCATCATTCAGCTGCAGAGAGCACTGGCATGCGGGTGCCTTCTGGTACAGCAACAGTCATTGTGGCATCCTTCAGCTGCAGAGAGCTCTTGGCATGCGGGTGCCCTCTGGTACAGCACCAGTCATTGTGGCATCCTTCATCTGCAGAGAGCTCTTGGCATGCGGGTGCCCTATGGTACAGCACCAGTCATTGTGGCATCCTTCAGCTGCAGAGAGCTCTTGGCATGCGGGTGCCCTTTGGTACAGCACCAGTCATTGTGGCATCCTTCAGCTGCAGAGAGCTCTTGGCATGCGGGTGCCCTCTGGTACAGCACCAGTCATTGTGGCATCCTTCAGCTGCAGAGAGCTCTTGGCATGCGGGTGCCCTCTGGTACAGCACCAGTCAGTGTGGCAAGCTTAAGCTGCAGAGAGCTCTTGGCATGCGCGTGCCCTCTGATACAGCACTAGTCTATGTGGCACCATTCAGCTGCAGAGAGCTCTTGGCATGTGGGTGCCCTCTGATACAGCACCAGTCATTGTGGCATCCTTCAGCTGCAGAGAGCTCTTGGCATGTGGGTGCCCTCTGATACAGCACCAGTCTCTGTGGCATCCTTCAGCTGCTGAGAGCGCTGGCATGCAAGTGCCCTCTGATACAGCACCAGTCTATATGGCATCATTCAGCTGCAGAGAGCACTGGCATGCGGGTGCCCTCTGGTACAGCACTAGTCTATGTGGCATCCTTCAGCTGCAGAGAGCTCTTGGCATGTGGGTGTCCTCTGGTACAGCACCAGTCATTGTGGCATCCTTCAGCTGCAGAGAGCTCTTGGCATGTGGGTGCCCTCTGGTACAGCACCAGTCATTGTGGCATCCTTCAGCTGCAGAGAGCTCTTGGCATGTGGGTGCCCTCTGATAGAGCACCAGTCATTGTGGCATCCTTCAGCTGCAGAGAGCTCTTGGCATGTGGGTGCCCTCTGGTATAGCACCAGTCATTGTGGCATCCTTCAGCTGCAGAGAGCTCTTGGCATGCGGGTGCCCTCTGATACAGCACCAGTCTATGTGGCATCCTTCAACTGCAGAGAGCGCTGGCATGCGGTTGCCCTCTGGTGCAGCACCAGTCTATGTGGCATCCTTCAGCTGCAGAGAGCACTGGCATGCGGGTACCCTCTGATACAGCACCAGTCTATGTGGCATCATTCAGCTGCAGAGAGCTCTTGGCATGTGGGTGCCCTCTGATACAGCACCAGTCATAGTGGCATCCTTCAGCTGCAGAGAGCTCTTGGCATGTGGGTGCCCTCTGATACAGCACCAGTCATTGTGGCATCCTTCAGCTGCAGAGAGCTCTTGGCATGTGGGTGCCCTCTGATACAGCACCAGTCATTGTGGCATCCTTCAGCTGCAGAGAGCTCATGGCATGTGGGTCCCTCTGATACAGCACCAGTCATTGTGGCATCCTTCAACTGCAGAGAGCGCTTGGCATGTGGGTGCCCTCTGATACAGCACCAGTCATTGTGGCATCCTTCAGCTGCAGAGAGCTCTTGGCATGTGGGTGTCCTCTGGTACAACACCAGTCATTGTGGCATCTTTCAGCTGCAGAGAGCTCTTGGCATGTGGGTGCCCTCTGATACAGCACTAGTCTATTTGGCATCCTTCAACTGCAGAGAGCTCTTGGCATGTGGGTGCCCTCTGGTACAACACCAGTCATTGTGGCATCCTTCAGCTGCCGAGAGCTCTTGGCATGTGGGTGCCCTCTGATACAGCACCAGTCATTGTGGCATCCTTCAGCTGCAGAGAGCTCTTGGCATGTGGGTGCCCTCTGGTACAGCACCAGTCATTGTGGCATCCTTCAGCTGCAGAGAGATCTTGGCATGTGGGTGCCCTCTGATACAGCACCAGTCATTGTGGCATCCTTCAGCTGCAGAGAGCTCTTGGCATGTGGGTGTCCTCTGGTACAGCACCAGTCATTGTGGCATCCTTCAGCTGCAGAGAGCACTGGCATGTGGGTGCCCTCTGATGCAGCACCAGTCATTGTGGCATCCTTCAGCTGCCGAGAGCTCTTGGCATGTGGGTGCCCTCTGATACAGCACCAGTCATTGTGGCATCCTTCAGCTGCAGAAAGCTCTTGGCATGTGGGTGCCCTCTGATAAAGCACTAGTCTATGTGGCATCCTTCAGCTGCAGAGAGCTCTTGGCATGTGGGTGCCCTCTGGTACAACACCAGTCATTGTGGCATCCTTCAGCTGCCGAGAGCTCTTGGCATGTGGGTGCCCTCTGATACAGCACCAGTCATTGTGGCATCCTTCAGCTGCAGAGAGCTCTTGGCATGTGGGTGCCCTCTGGTACAGCACCAGTCATTGTGGCATCCTTCAGCTGCAGAGAGATCTTGGCATGTGGGTGCCCTCTGATACAGCACCAGTCATTGTGGCATCCTTCAGCTGCAGAGAGCTCTTGGCATGTGGGTGCCCTCTGGTACAGCACCAGTCATTGTGGCATCCTTCAGCTGCAGATAGCTCTTGGCATGTGGGTGCCCTCTGATACAGCACTAGTCTATGTGGCATCATTCAACTGCAGAGAGCTCTTGGCATGTGGGTGCCCTCTGATACAGAACCAGTCATTGTGGCATCCTTCAGCTGCAGAGAGCTCTTGGCATGTGGGTGGCCCCTGATACAGCACCAGTCATTGTGGCATCCTTCAGCTGCAGAGAGCTCTTGGCATGCGTGTGCCCTCTGATACAGCACCAGTCTATGTGGCATCATTCAGCTGCAGAGAGCTATTGGCATGCGCGTGCCCTCTGATACAGCACCAGTCTATGTGGCATCCTTCAGCTGCAGAGAGCTCTTGGCATGTGGGTGCCCTCTGATACAGCACCAGTCTATGTGGCATCCTTCAGCTGCAGAGAGCTCTTAGCATGTGGGTGCCCTCTGATGCAGCACCAGTCTATGTGGCATCATTCAGCTGCAGAGAGCTCTTGGCATGCACATGCCCTCTGATACAGCACCAGTCTATGTGGCATCCTTCAACTGCAGAGAGCGCTGACATGTGGGTGCCCTCTGATACAGCACCAGGCTATGTGGCATCATTCAGCTGCAGAGAGCACTGGCATGTGTGTACCCTCTGATACAGCACCAGTCTATGTGGCACCCTTCAACTGCAGAGAGCGTTGACATGTGGGTGCCCTCTGATACAGCACCAGTCTATGTGGCATCCTTCAGCTGCAGAGAGCACTGGCATGCGGGTACCCTCTGATACAGCACCAGTCTATGTGGCATCCTTCAGCTGCAGAGAGCACTGGCATGCGGGTACCCTCTGATACAGCACCAGTCTATGTGGCATCCTTCAACTGCAGAGAGCTCTTGGCATGTGGGTGCCCTCTGGTACAGCACCAGTCATTGTGGCATCCTTCAGCTGCAGAGAGCTCTTGGCATGTGGGTGCCCTCTGGTACAGCACCAGTCATTGTGGCATTCTTCAGCTGCAGAGAGCTCTTGGCATGTGGGTGCCCTCTGGTACAGCACCAGTCATTGTGGCATCCTTCTGCTGCAGAGAGCTCTTGGCATGTGGGTGCCCTCTTATACAGCACTAGTCTATGTGGCATCATCCAGCTGCAGAGAGCTCTTGGCATGTGGGTGCCCTCTGATACAGCACCAGTCATTGTGGCATCCTTCAGCTGCAGAGAGCTCTTGGGATGTGGGTGCTCTCTGATACAGCACCAGTCATTGTGGCATTCTTCAGCTGCAGAGAGCTCTTGGCATGTGGGTGCCCTCTGGTACAGCACCAGTCATTGTGGCATCCTTCAGCTGCAGAGAGCTCTTGGCATGTGGGTGCCCCCTGATACAGCAGTAGTCTATGTAGCATCCTTCAGCTGCAGAGAGCTCTTGGCATGCGCGTGCCCTCTAATACAGCACCAGTCTATGTGGCATCATTCAGCTGCAGAGAGCTCTTGGCATGTGGGAGCCCTCTGGTACAGCAATAGTCATTGTGGCACCCTTCAGCTGCAGAGAGCTCTTGGCATGTGGGGGCCCTCTGATACAGCGGCAGTCTATGTGGCAACCTTCAGCTGCAGAGAGATCTTGGCATGTGGGTGCCCTCTGGTACAGCACCAGTCATTGTGGCATCCTTCAGCTGCAGAGAGCTCTTGGCATGTGGGTGCCCTCTGGTACAGCACCATTCATTGTGGCATCCTTCAGCTGCAGTGAGCTCTTGGCATGTGGGTGCCCTCTGATACAGCACCAGTCATTGTGGCATCCTTCAACTGCAGAGAGCGCTTGGCATGTGGATGCCCTCTGATACAGCACCAGTCTATGTGGCATCATTCAGCTGCAGAGAGCTCTTGGCATGCGCGTGCCCTCTGATACAGCACCAGTCTATGTGGCATCATTCAGCTGCAGAGAGCTCTTGGCATGCGCGTGCCCTCTGATACAGCACCAGTCTATGTGGCATCATTCAGCTGCAGAGAGCTCTTGGCATGCGGGTGGCCTCTGGTACAGCACCAGTCTATGTGGCATCCTTCAACTGCAGAGAGCGCTGGCATGCGGGTGCCCTCTGGTACAGCACCAGTCTATGTGGCATCCTTCAGCTGCAGAGACCGCTGGCATGCGAGTGCCCTCTGATACAGCACCAGTCTATGTGGCATCATTCAGCTGCAGAGAGCACTGGCATGCGGGTGCCTTCTGGTACAGCACCAGTCATTGTGGCATCCTTCAGCTGCAGAGAGCTCTTGGCATGTGGGTGCCCTCTGATACAGCACCAGTCATTGTGGCATCCTTCAGCTCCAGAGAGCTCTTGTCATGTGGGTGCCCTCTGTTACAGCTCCAGTCATTGTGGCATCCTTCAGCTGCAGAGAGCTCTTGGCATGTGGGTGCCCTCTGGTACAGCACCAGTCATTGTGGCATCCTTCAGCTGCAGAGAGATCTTGGCATGCGGGTGCCCTCTGATACAGCACCAGTCTATGTGGCATCCTTCAACTGCAGAGAGCGCTGGCATGCGGGTGCCCTCTGATACAGCACCAGTCTATGTGGCATCGTTCAGCTGCAGAGAGCGCTGGTATGCGAGTGCCCTCTGATACAGCACCAGTCTATGTGGCATCATTCAGCTGCAGAGAGCACTGGCATGCGGGTGCCTTCTGGTACAGCACCAGTCATTGTGGCATCCTTCAGCTGCAGAGAGCTCTTGGCATGTGGGTGCCCTCTGATACAGCACCAGTCATTGTGGCATCCTTCAGCTCCAGAGAGCTCTTGTCATGTGGGTGCCCTCTGTTACAGCACCAGTCATTGTGGCATCCTTCAGCTGCAGAGAGCTCTTGGCATGTGGGTGCCCTCTGGTACAGCACCAGTCATTGTGGCATCCTTCAGCTGCAGAGAGCTCTTGGCATGCGGGTGCCCTCTGATACAGCACCAGTCTATGTGGCATCCTTCAACTGCAGAGAGCGCTGGCATGCGGGTGCCCTCTGATACAGCACCAGTCTATGTGGCATCGTTCAGCTGCAGAGAGCGCTGGTATGCGAGTGCCCTCTGATACAGCACGAGTCTATGTGGCATCATTCAGCTGCAGAGAGCACTGGCATGCGGGTGCCCTCTGGTACAGCACCAGTCTATGTGGCATCCTCCAGCTGCAGAGAGCTCTTGGCATGCGGGTGCCCTTTGATACAGCACCAGTCATTGTGGCATCCTTCAGCTGCAGAGAGCTCTTGGCATGCGGGAGCCCTATGGTACAGCACCAGTCATTGTGGCATCCTTCAGCTGCAGAGAGCTCTTGGCATGTGGGTGCCCTCTGATACAGCAACAGTCATTGTGGCATCCTTCAGCTGCAGAGAGCTCTTGGCATGTGGGTGCCCTCTGATACAGCACCAGTCATTGTGGCATCCTTCAGCTGCAGAGAGCACTGGCATGCGGGTGCCCTCTGATACAGCACCATTCAATGTGGCATCCTTCAGCTGCAGAGAGCTCTTGGCATGTGGGTGCCCTCTGGTACAGCACCAGTCATTGTGGCATCCTTCAGCTGCAGAGAGCTCTTGGCATGCGGGTGCCCTCTGATACAGCACCAGTCTATGTGGCATCCTTCAACTGCAGAGAGCACTGGCATGCGGATGCCCTCTGATACAGCACCAGTCAATGTGGCATCCTTCAGCTGCAGAGAGCACTGGCATGCGGGTACCCTCTGATAAAGCACCAGTCTATGTGGCATCATTCAGCTGCAGAGAGCACTGGCATGCGGGTACCCTCTGATACAGCACTAGTCTATGTGGCATTCTTCAGCTGCAGAGAGCTCTTGGCATGTGGGTGCCCTCTGGTACAGCACCAGTCATTGTGGCATCTTTCAGCTGCAGAGAGCTCTTGGCATGTGTGTGCCCTCTGGTACAGCACCAGTCATTGTGGCATCCTTCAGCTGCAGAGAGCTCTTGGCATGTGGGTGGCCTCTGTTACAGCACCAGTCATTGTGGCATCCTTCAGCTGCAGAGAGCTCTTGGCATGTGGGTGCCCTCTGGTACAGCACCAGTCATTGTGGCATCCTTCAGCTGCAGAGAGCTCTTGGCATGTGGGTGACCTCTGATACAGCACCAGTCATTGTGGCATCCTTCAGCTGCAGAGAGCGCTTGGCATGTGGGTGCCCTCTGATACAGCACCAGTCATTGTGGCATCCTTCAACTGCAGAGAGCGCTTGGCATGTGGGTGCCCTCTGATACAGCATCAGTCTATGTGGCATCATTCAGCTGCAGAGAGCTCTTGGCATGCGCGTGCCCTCTGATCCAGCACCAGTCTATGTGGCATCCTTCAGCTGCATAGAGCTCTTGGCATGCAGTGCCCTCTGATACAGCACCAGTCATTGTGGCATCCTTCAGCTGCAGAGAGCGCTTGGCATGCGGGGCCCTCTGATACAGAACCAGACTATGTGGCATCTTTCAGCTGCAGAGAGCTCTTGGCATGCACGTGCCCTCTGATACAGCACCAGTCTATGTGGCATCCTTCAGCTGCAGAGAGCTCTTGGCATGCGGGTGCCCTCTGATACAGCACCAGTCTATGTGGTGTCCTTCAACTGCAGAGAGCGCTGGCATGCGGGTGCCCTCTGGTACAGCACCAGTCTATGTGGCATCCTTCAGCTGCTGAGAGCGCTGGCATGTGAGTGCCCTCTGATACAGCACCAGTCTATGTGGCATCCTTCAGCTGCAGAAAGCTCTTGGCATGTGGGTGGCCTCTGATACAGCACCAGTCATTGTGGCATCCTTCAGCTGCAGAGAGCTCTTGGCATGTGGGTGCCCTCTGGTACAGCACTAGTCTATGTGGCATCCTTCAGCTGCAGAGAGCTCCTGGCATGTGGGTGTCCTCTGGTACAGCACCAGTCATTGTGGCATCCTTCAGCTGCAGAGAGCTCTTGGCATGTGGGTGCCCTCTGATACAGCACCAGTCATTGTGGCATCCTTCAGCTGCAGAGAGCTCTTGGCATGTGGGTGCCCTCTGGTACAGCACCAGTCATTGTGGCATCCTTCAGTTGCAGAGAGCTCTTGGCATGTGGATGCCCTCTGATACAGCACCAGTCATTGTGGCATCCTTCAGCTGCAGAGAGCTCTTGGCATGTGGGTGCCCTCTGGTACAGCACCAGTCATTGTGGCATCCTTCAGCTGCAGAGAGCTCTTGACATGCGGGTGCCCTCTGATACAGCACCAGTCATTGTGGCATCCTTCAACTGCAGAGAGCGCTGGCATGCGGGTGCCCTCTGGTACAGCACCAGTCTATGTGGCATCATTCAGCTGCAGAGAGCACTGGCATGTGGGTACCCTCTGATACAGCACTAGTCTATGTGGCATCCTTCAGCTGCAGAGAGCTCTTGGCATGTGGGTGCCCTCTGGTACAGCACCAGTCATTGTGGCATCCTTCAGCTGCAGAGAGCTCTTGGCATGTGGGTGCCCTCTAGTACAGCACCAGTCATTGTGGCATCCTTCAGCTGCAGAGAGCTCTTGGCATGTGGGTTCCCTCTGATACAGCACCAGTCATTGTGGCATCCTTCAGCTGCAAAGAGCTCTTGGCATGTGGGTGCCCTCTGATACAGCACCAGTCATTGTGGCATCCTTCAGCTGCAGAGAGCTCTTGGCATGTGGGTGCCCTCTGATACAGCACTAGTCTATGTGGCACCATTCAGCTGCAGAGAGCTCTTGGCATGTGGGTGCCCTCTGGTACAGCACCAGTCATTGTGGCATCCTTCAGCTGCAGAGAGCTATTGGCATGTGGGTGCCCTCTGATACAGCACTAGTCTATGTGGCAACATTCAGCTGCAGAGCGTTCTTGGCATGTGGGTGCCCTCTGATACAGCACCAGTCATTGTGGCATCCTTCAACTGCAGAGAGCGCTTGGCATGTGGGTGCCCTCTGATACAGCATCAGTCTATGTGGCATCATTCAGCTGCAGAGAGCTCTTGGCATGCGCGTGCCCTCTGATCCAGCACCAGTCTATGTGGCATCCTTCAGCTGCAGAGAGCTCTTGGCATACGGGTGCCCTCTGATACAGCACCAGTCATTGTGGCATCCTTCAGCTGCAGAGAGCGCTTGGCATGCGGGTGCCCTCTGATACACAACCAGTCTATGTGGCATCTTTCAGCTGCAGAGAGCTCTTGGCATGCGCGTGCCCTCTGATACAGCACCAGTCTATTTGGCATCCTTCAGCTGCAGAGAGCTCTTGGCATGTGGGTGCCCTCTGGTACAGCACCAGTCATTGTGGCATCCTTCAGCTGCAGAGAGCTCTTGGCATGCGGGTGCGTTCTGGTACAGCACCAGTCTATGTGGCATCCTTCAGCTGCAGAGAGCTCTTGGCATGTGGGTGCCCTCTGGTACCGCACCAGTCATTGTGGCATCCTTCAGCTGCAGAGAGCTCTTGGCATGTGGGTGCCCTCTGGTACAGCACCAGTCATTGTGGCATCCTTCAGCTGCAGAGAGCTCTTGGCATGCGGGTGCCCTCTGATACAGCACCAGTCTATGTGGTATCCTTCAACTGCAGAGAGCGCTGGCATGCGGGTGCCCTCTGATACAGTACCAGTCTATGTGTCATCATTCAGCTGCAGAGAGCACTGGCATGCGGGTGCCCTCTGGTACAGCACTAGTCTATGTGGCATCCTTCAACTGCAGAGAGCTCTTGGCATGTGGGTGCTCTCTGGTACAGCACCAGTCATTGTGGCACCCTTCCGCTGCAGAGAGCTCTTGGCATGTGGGTGCCCTCTGATACAGCACCAGTCATTGTGGCATCCTTCAGCTGCAGAGAACTCTTGGCATGTGAGTGCCCTCTGATACAGTACCAGTCTATGTGGCATCCTTCAGCTGCAGAGAGCTCTTGGCATGTGGGTGCCCTCTGATACAGCAGCAGTCTATGTGGCATCCTTCAGCTGCAGGGAGCTCTTGGCATGTGAGTGCCCTCTGATACAGCAGCAGTCTATGTGGCATCCTTCTGATGCAGAGAGCTCTTGGCATGTGGGTGCCCTCTGATACAGCACCAGTCATTGTGGCATCCTTCAGCTGCAGAGAGCTCTTGGCATGTGGGTGCCCTCTGGTACAGCACCAGTCATTGTGGCATCCTTCAGCTCCAGAGAGCTCTTGGCATGTGGATGCCCTCTGATACAGCACCAGTCATTGTGGCATCCTTCAGCTGCAGAGAGCTCTTGGCATGTGGGTGCCCTCTGGTACAGCACCAGTCATTGTGGCATCCTTCAGCTGCAGAGAGCTCTTGGCATGCGGGTGCCCTCTGATACAGCACCAGTCTATGTGGCATCCTTCAACTGCAGAGAGCGCTGGCATGCGGGTGCCCTCTGATACAGCACCAGTCTATGTGGCATCCTTCAGCTGCAGAGAGCACTGGCATGCGGGTACCCTCTGGTACAGCACCAGTCATTGTGGCATCCTTCAGCTGTAGAGAGCTCTTGGCATGCGGGTACCCTCTGATACAGCACCAGTCTATGTGGCATCATTCAGCTGCAGAGAGCTCTTGGCATGCGGGTGCCCTCTGGTACAGCACAAGTCTATGTGGCATCCTTCAGCTGCAGAGAGCTCTTGGCATGCGGGTGCCCTCTGGTACAGCACCAGTCTTTGTGGCATCCTTCAGCTGCAGAGAGCTCTTGGCATGCGGGTGCCCTCTGGTACAGCACCAGTCATTGTGGCATCCTTCAGCTGCAGAGAGCTCTTGGCATGCGGGTGCCCTCTGGTAGAGCACCAGTCATTGTGGCATCCTTCAGCTGCAGAGAGCTCTTGGCATGTGGGTGCCCTCTGATACAGCACCAGTCATTGTGGCATCCTTCAGCTGCAGAGAGCTCTTGGCATTTGGGTGCCCTCTGATACAGCACCAGTCATTGTGGCATCCTTCAGCTGCAGAGAGCTCTTGGCATGTGGGTGCCCTCTGGTACAGCACCAGTCATTGTGGCATCCTTCAGCTGCAGAGAGCTCTTGGCATGTGGGTGCCCTCTGGTAGAGCACCAGTCTAAGTGGCATCATTCAGCTGCAGAGAGCTCTTGGCATGTGGGTGCCCTCTGGTACAGCACCAGTCATTGTGGCATCCTTCAGCTGCAGAGAGCTCTTGGCATGTGGGTGCCCTCTGGTACAGCACCAGTCATTGTGGCATCCTTCAGCTGCAGAGAGCTCTTGGCATGCGGGTGCGTTCTGGTACAGCACCAGTCTATGTGGCATCCTTCAGCTGCAGAGAGCTCTTGGCATGCGGGTGCCCTCTGGTACCGCACCAGTCATTGTGGCATCCTTCAGCTGCAGAGAGCTCTTGGCATGCGGGTGCCCTCTGGTACAGCACCAGTCATTGTGGCATCCTTCAGCTGCAGAGAGCTCTTGGCATGTGGGTGCCCTCTGGTACAGCAGCAGTCATTGTGGCATCCTTCAGCTGCAGAGAGCTCTTGGCATGTGGGTGCCCTCTGGTAGAGCACCAGTCTATGTGGCATCCTTCAGCTCCAGAGAGCTCTTGGCATGTGGATGCCCTCTGATACAGCACCAGTCATTGTGGCATACTTCAGCTCCAGAGAGGTCTTGGCATGTGGATGCCCTCTGACACAGCACTAGTCTATGTTGCATCCTTCAGCTGCAGAGAGCTCTTGGCATGTGGGTGCCCTCTGGAACAGCACCAGTCATTGTGGCATCCTTCAGCTGCAGAGAGCTCTTGGCATGCGGGTGCCCTCTGATACAGCACCAGTCTATGTGGCATCCTTCAACTGCAGAGAGCGCTGGCATGCGGGTGCCCTCTGATACAGCACCAGTCTATGTGGCATCCTTCAGCTGCAGAGAGCTCTTGGCATGCGGGTGCCCTCTGATACAGCACCAGTCTATGTGGCATCCTTCAGCTGCAGAGAGCTCTTGGCATGCGGGTGCCCTCTGATACAGCACCAGTCTATGTGGCATCCTTCAGCTGCAGAGAGCTCTTGGCATGTGGGTGCCCTCTGGTACAGCACCAGTCATTGTGGCATCCTTCAGCTGCAGAGAGCTCTTGGCATGTGGGTGCCCTCTGGTACAGCACAAGTCATTGTGGCATCCTTCAGCTGCAGAGAGCTCTTGGCATGTGGGTGCCCTCTGGTACAGCACCAGTCATAGTGGCATCCTTCAGCTGCAGAGAGCTCTTGGCATGTGGGTGTCCTCTGGTACAGCACCAGTCATTGTGGCATCCTTCAGCTGCAGAGAGCTCTTGGCATGTGGGTGCCCTCTGGTACAGCACCAGTCATTGTGGCATCCTTCAGCTGCGGAAAGCTCTTGACATGTGGGTGCCCTCTGATACAGCACCAGTCATTGTGGCATCCTTCAGCTGCAGAGAGCTCTTGGCATGTGGGTGCCCTCTGGAACAGCGCCAGTCATTGTGGCATCCTTCAGCTGCAGAGAGCTCTTGGGATGTGGGTGCCCTCTGATACAGCACCAGTCATTGTGGCATTCTTCAGCTGCAGAGAGCTCTTGGCATGTGGGTGCCCTCTGGTACAGCACCAGTCATTGTGGCATCCTTCAGCTGCAGAGAGCTCTTGGCATGTGGGTGCCCCCTGATACAGCAGTAGTCTATGTAGCATCCTTCAGCTGCAGAGAGCTCTTGGCATGCGCGTGCCCTCTAATACAGCACCAGTCTATGTGGCATCATTCAGCTGCAGAGAGCTCTTGGCATGTGGGAGCCCTCTGGTACAGCAATAGTCATTGTGGCACCCTTCAGCTGCAGAGAGCTCTTGGCATGTGGGGGCCCTCTGATACAGCGGCAGTCTATGTGGCAACCTTCAGCTGCAGAGAGATCTTGGCATGTGGGTGCCCTCTGGTACAGCACCATTCATTGTGGCATCCTTCAGCTGCAGTGAGCTCTTGGCATGTGGGTGCCCTCTGATACAGCACCAGTCATTGTGGCATCCTTCAACTGCAGAGAGCTCTTGGCATGTGGGTGCCCTATGATACAGCACCAGTCATTGTGGCATCCTTCAGCTGCAG
Source organism: Ambystoma mexicanum (assembly GCF_040938575.1). NCBI lineage: Eukaryota > Metazoa > Chordata > Amphibia > Caudata > Ambystomatidae > Ambystoma > Ambystoma mexicanum. Next base: position 6,012,541 of record NC_090931.1, on the reverse strand, counting down.
AGAGCGCTTGGCATGCGGGTGCCCTCTGATACAGAACCAGTCTACGTGGCATCTTTCAGCTGCAGAGAGCTCTTGGCATGGGCGTGCCCTCTGATACAGCACCAGTCTATGTGGCATCCTTCAGCTGCAGAGAGCTCTTGGCATACGGGTGCCCTCTGATACAGCACCAGTCATTGTGGCATCCTTCAGCTGCAGAGAGCGCTTGGCATGCGGGTGCCCTCTGATACAGAACCAGTCTACGTGGCATCTTTCAGCTGCAGAGAGCTCTTGGCATGCGCGTGCCCTCTGATACAGCACCAGTCTATTTGGCATCCTTCAGCTGCAGAGAGCTCTTGGCATGTGGGTGCCCTCTGGTACAGCACCAGTCATTGTGGCATCCTTCAGCTGCAGAGAGCTCTTGGCATGCGGGTGCGTTCTGGTACAGCACCAGTCTATGTGGCATCCTTCAGCTGCAGAGAGCTCTTGGCATGTGGGTGCCCTCTGGTACCGCACCAGTCATTGTGGCATCCTTCAGCTGCAGAGAGCTCTTGGCATGTGGGTGCCCTCTGGTACAGCACCAGTCATTGTGGCATCCTTCAGCTGCAGAGAGCTCTTGGCATGCGGGTGCCCTCTGATACAGCACCAGTCTATGTGGTATCCTTCAACTGCAGAGAGCGCTGGCATGCGGGTGCCCTCTGATACAGTACCAGTCTATGTGTCATCATTCAGCTGCAGAGAGCACTGGCATGCGGGTGCCCTCTGGTACAGCACTAGTCTATGTGGCATCCTTCAACTGCAGAGAGCTCTTGGCATGTGGGTGCTCTCTGGTACAGCACCAGTCATTGTGGCACCCTTCCGCTGCAGAGAGCTCTTGGCATGTGGGTGCCCTCTGATACAGCACCAGTCATTGTGGCATCCTTCAGCTGCAGAGAACTCTTGGCATGTGAGTGCCCTCTGATACAGTACCAGTCTATGTGGCATCCTTCAGCTGCAGGGAGCTCTTGGCATGTGGGTGCCCTCTGATACAGCAGCAGTCTATGTGGCATCCTTCAGCTGCAGGGAGCTCTTGGCATGTGAGTGCCCTCTGATACAGCAGCAGTCTATGTGGCATCCTTCTGATGCAGAGAGCTCTTGGCATGTGGGTGCCCTCTGATACAGCACCAGTCATTGTGGCATCCTTCAGCTGCAGAGAGCTCTTGGCATGTGGGTGCCCTCTGGTACAGCACCAGTCATTGTGGCATCCTTCAGCTCCAGAGAGCTCTTGGCATGTGGATGCCCTCTGATACAGCACCAGTCATTGTGGCATCCTTCAGCTGCAGAGAGCTCTTGGCATGTGGGTGCCCTCTGGTACAGCACCAGTCATTGTGGCATCCTTCAGCTGCAGAGAGCTCTTGGCATGCGGGTGCCCTCTGATACAGCACCAGTCTATGTGGCATCCTTCAACTGCAGAGAGCGCTGGCATGCGGGTGCCCTCTGGTACAGCACCAGTCTATGTGGCATCCGTCAGCTGCAGAGAGCACTGGCATGCGGGTACCCTCTGGTACAGCACCAGTCATTGTGGCATCCTTCAGCTGCAGAGAGCTCTTGGCATGCGGGTACCCTCTGATACAGCACCAGTCTATGTGGCATCATTCAGCTGCAGGCAGCTCTTGGCATGCGGGTGCCCTCTGGTACAGCACCAGTCTATGTGGCATCCTTCAGCTGCAGAGAGCTCTTGGCATGCGGGTGCCCTCTGGTACAGCACCAGTCTTTGTGGCATCCTTCAGCTGCAGAGAGCTCTTGGCATGCGGGTGCCCTCTGGTACAGCACCAGTCATTGTGGCATCCTTCAGCTGCAGAGAGCTCTTGGCATGTGGGTGCCCTCTGGTAGAGCACCAGTCATTGTGGCATCCTTCAGCTGCAGAGAGCTCTTGGCATGTGGGTGCCCTCTGGTACAGCACCAGTCATTGTGGCATCCTTCAGCTGCAGAGAGCTCTTGGCATGCGGGTGCGTTCTGGTACAGCACCAGTCTATGTGGCATCCTTCAGCTGCAGAGAGCTCTTGGCATGCGGGTGCCCTCTGGTACCGCACCAGTCATTGTGGCATCCTTCAGCTGCAGAGAGCTCTTGGCATGCGGGTGCCCTCTGGTACAGCACCAGTCATTGTGGCATCCTTCAGCTGCAGAGAGCTCTTGGCATGTGGGTGCCCTCTGGTACAGCAGCAGTCATTGTGGCATCCTTCAGCTGCAGAGAGCTCTTGGCATGTGGGTGCCCTCTGGTAGAGCACCAGTCTATGTGGCATCCTTCAGCTCCAGAGAGCTCTTGGCATGTGGATGCCCTCTGATACAGCACCAGTCATTGTGGCATCCTTCAGCTCCAGAGAGCTATTGGCATGTGGATGCCCTCTGACACAGCACTAGTCTATGTTGCATCCTTCAGCTGCAGAGAGCTCTTGGCATGTGGGTGCCCTCTGGAACAGCACCAGTCATTGTGGCATCCTTCAGCTGCAGAGAGCTCTTGGCATGCGGGTGCCCTCTGATACAGCACCAGTCTATGTGGCATCCTTCAGCTGCAGAGAGCGCTGGCATGCGGGTGCCCTCTGATACAGCACCAGTCTATGTGGCATCCTTCAGCTGCAGAGAGCTCTTGGCATGCGGGTGCCCTCTGATACAGCACCAGTCTATGTGGCATCCTTCAGCTGCAGAGAGCTCTTGGCATGTGGGTGCCCTCTGGTACAGCACCAGTTATTGTGGCATCCTTCAGCTGCAGAGAGCTCTTGGCATGTGGGTGCCCTCTGGTACAGCACCAGTCATTGTGGCATCCTTCAGCTGCAGAGAGCTCTTGGCATGTGGGTGCCCTCTGGTACAGCACCAGTCATAGTGGCATCCTTCAGCTGCAGAGAGCTCTTGGCATGTGGGTGTCCTCTGGTACAGCACCAGTCATTGTGGCATCCTTCAGCTGCAGAGAGCTCTTGGCATGTGGGTGCCCTCTGGTACAGCACCAGTCATTGTGGCATCCTTCAGCTGCGGAAAGCTCTTGACATGTGGGTGCCCTCTGATACAGCACCAGTTATTGTGGCATCCTTCAGCTGCAGAGAGCTCTTGGCATGTGGGTGCCCTCTGGAACAGCGCCAGTCATTGTGGCATCCTTCAGCTGCAGAGAGCTCTTGGCATGTGGGTGCCCTCTGATACAGCACCAGGCTATGTGGCATCCTTCAACTGCAGAGAGCGCTGGCATGCGGGTGCCCTCTGGTGAAGCACCAGTCTATGTGGCATCCTTCAGCTGCAGAGAGCACTGGCATGCGGGTACCCTCTGATAAAGCACTTTATCTATGTGGCATCATTCAGCTGCAGAGAGCTCTTGGCATGCGGGTGACCTCTGGTACAGCACCAGTCATTGTGGCATCCTTCAGCTGCAGAGAGCTCTTGGCATGTGGGTGCCCTCTGGTACAGCACCAGTCATTGTGGCATCCTTCAGCTGCAGAGAGCTCTTGGCATGTGGGTGCCCTCTGATACAGCACCAGTCATTGTGGCATCCTTCAGCTGCAGAGAGCTCTTGGCATGTGGGTGCCCTCTGGTACAGCACCAGTCATTGTGGCATCCTTCAGCTGCAGAGAGATCTTGGCATGTGGGTGCCCTCTGATAGAGCACCAGTCATTGTGGCATCCTTCAGCTGCAGAGAGCTCTTGGCATGTGGGTGCCCTCTGGTACATCACCAGTCATTGTGGCATCCTTCAGCTGCAGATAGCTCTTGGCATGTGGGTGCCCTCTGATACAGCACTAGTCTATGTGGCATCATTCAACTGCAGAGAGCTCTTGGCATGTGGGTGCCCTCTGATACAGAACCAGTCATTGTGGCATCCTTCAGCTGCAGAGAGCTCTTGGCATGTGGGTGCCCTCTGATACAGAACCAGTCATTGTGGCATCCTTCAGCTGCAGAGAGCTCTTGGCATGCGGGTGCCCTCTGATACAGCACCAGTCTATGTGGCATCCTTCAACTGCAGAGAGCACTGGCATGCGGGTGCCCTCTGATACAGCACCAGTCTATGTGGCATCCTTCAGCTGCAGAGAGCTCTTGACATGTGGGTGCCCTCTGGTACAGCACCAGTCATTGTGGCATCCTTCAGCTGCAGAGAGCTCTTGGCATGTGGGTGCCCTCTGGTACAGCACCAGTCTATGTGGCATCCTTCAGCTGCAGAGAGCTCTTGGCATGTGGGTGCCATCTGGTACAGCACCAGTCATTGTGGCATCCTTCAGCTGCAGAGAGCTCTTGGCATGTGGGTGCCCTCTGGTACAGCACCAGTCAATTTGGCATCCTTCACCTGCAGAGAGCTCTTGGCATGTGGGTGCCCTCTGGTACAGCACCAGTCATTGTGGCATCCTTCAGCTGCAGAGAGCTCTTGGCATGTGGGTGCCCTTTGGTACAGCACCAGTCATTGTGGCAAGCTTAAGCTGCAGAGAGCTCTTGGCATGTGGGAGCCCTCTGATACAGCACTAGTCTATGTGGCACCATCCATCTGCAGAGAGCACTTGGCATGTGGGTGCCCTCTGATACAGCACCAGTCATTGTGGCATCCTTCAGCTGCAGAGAGCTCTTGGCATGCGAGTGCCCTCTGATACAGCACCAGTCTATGTGGCATCATTCAGCTGTAGAGAGCACTGGCATGCGGGTACCCTCTGATACAGCACCAGTCTATGTGGCATCATTCAGCTGCAGAGAGCACTGGCATGTGGGTGTCCTCTGGTACAGCACCAGTCTATGTGGCATCATTCAGCTGCAGAGAGCTATTGGCATGTGGGTGCCCTCTGGTACAGCACTAGTCTATGTGGCATCCTTCAGCTGCAGAGAGCTCTTGGCATGTGGGTGTCCTCTGGTACAGCACCAGTCATTGTGGCATCCTTCAGCTGCAGAGAGCTCTTGGCATGTGGGTGCCCTCTGATACAGCACCAGTCTATGTGGCATCCTTCAGCTGCAGAGAGCTCTTGGCTTGTGGGTGCCATCTGGTACAGCACCAGTCATTGTGGCATCCTTCAGCTGCAGAGAGCTCTTGGCATGTGGGTGCCCTCTGGTACAGCACCAGTCATTGTGGCATCCTTCAGCTGGAGAGAGCTCTGGGCATGTGGGTGCCCTCTGGTACAGCACCAGTCATTGTGGCATCCTTCAGCTGCAGAGAGCTCTTGGCATGTGGGTGCCCTCTGGTACAGCACCAGTCATTGTGGCAAGCTTAAGCTGCAGAGAGCTCTTGGCATGTGGGAGCCCTCTGATACAGCACTAGTCTATGTGGCACCATTCATCTGCAGAGAGCTCTTGGCATGTGGGTGCCCTCTGATACAGCACCAGTCATTGTGGCATCCTTCAGCTGCAGAGAGCTCTTGGCATGCGAGTGCCCTCTGATACAGCACCAGTCTATGTGGCATCATTCAGCTGCAGAGAGCACTGGCATGCGGGTACCCTCTGATACAGCACCAGTCTATGTGGCATCATTCAGCTGCAGAGAGCACTGGCATGTGGGTGTCCTCTGGTACAGCACCAGTCTATGTGGCATCATTCAGCTGCAGAGAGCTATTGGCATGTGGGTGCCCTCTGGTACAGCACTAGTCTATGTGGCATCCTTCAGCTGCAGAGAGCTCTTGGCATGTGGGTGTCCTCTGGTACAGCACCAGTCATTGTGGCATCCTTCAGCTGCAGAGAGCTCTTGGCATGTGGGTGCCCTCTGGTACAGTACCAGTCATTGTGGCATCCTTCAGCTGCAGAGAGCTCTTGGCATGTGGGTGCCCTCTGATACAGCACCAGTCATTGTGGCATCCTTCAGCTGCAGAGAGCTCTTGGCATGCGGGTGCCCTCTGGTACCGCACCAGTCATTGTGGCATCCTTCAGCTGCAGAGAGCTCTTGGCATGTGGGTGCCCTCTGGAACAGCACCAGTCATTGTGGCATCCTTCAGCTGCAGAGAGCTCTTGGCATGTGGGTGCCCTCTGATACAGCACCAGTCATTGTGGCATCCTTCAGCTGCAGAGAGCTCTTGGCATGTGGCTGCCCTCTGATACAGCACCAGTCATTGTGGCATCCTTCAGCTGCAGAGAGCGCTGGCATGCGGGTGCCCTCTGGTGCAGCACCAGTCTATGTGGCATCCTTCAGCTGCAGAGAGCACTGGCATGCGGGTGCCCTCTGATAAAGCACTAGTCTATGTGGCATCATTCAGCTGCAGAGAGCTCTTGGCATGTGGGTGCCCTCTGGTACAGCACCAGTCATTGTGGCATCCTTCAGCTGCAGAGAGCTCTTGGCATGTGGGTGCCCTCTGGTACAGCACCAGTCATTGTGGCATCCTTCAGCTGCAGAGAGCTCTTGGCATGTGGGTGCCCTCTGATACAGCACCAGTCATTGTGGCATCCTTCAGCTGCAGAGAGCTCTTGGCATGTGGCTGCCCTCTGATACAGCACCAGTCATTGTGGCATCCTTCAGCTGCAGAGAGCGCTTGGCATGTGGGTGCCCTCTGATACAGCACCAGTCATTGTGACATCCTTCAACTGCAGAGAGCGCTTGGCATGTGGGTGCCCTCTGATACAGCACCAGTCATTGTGGCATCCTTCAGCTGCAGAGAGCTCTTGGCATGCGAGTGCCCTCTGATACAGCACCAGTCTATGTGGCATCCTTCAACTGCAGAGAGCGCTGGCATGTGGGTGCCCTCTGGTGCAGCACCAGTCTATGTGGCATCCTTCAGCTGCAGAGAGCACTGGCATGCGGGTGCCCTCTGATAAAGCACTAGTCTATGTGGCATCATTCAGCTGCAGAGAGCTCTTGGCATGTGGGTGCCCTCTGGTACAGCACCAGTCATTGTGGCATCCTTCAGCTGCAGAGAGCTCTTGGCATGTGGGTGCCCTCTGGTACAGCACCAGTCATTGTGGCATCCTTCAGCTGCAGAGAGCTCTTGGCATGTGGGTGCCCTCTGATACAGCACCAGTCATTGTGGCATCCTTCAGCTGCAGAGAGCTCTTGGCATGTGGCTGCCCTCTGATACAGCACCAGTCATTGTGGCATCCTTCAGCTGCAGAGAGCGCTTGGCATGTGGGTGCCCTCTGATACAGCACCAGTCATTGTGACATCCTTCAACTGCAGAGAGCGCTTGGCATGTGGGTGCCCTCTGATACAGCACCAGTCATTGTGGCATCCTTCAGCTGCAGAGAGCTCTTGGCATGCGAGTGCCCTCTGATACAGCACCAGTCTATGTGGCATCCTTCAACTGCAGAGAGCACTGGCATGCGGGTGCCCTCTGATACAGCACCAGTCATTGTGACATCCTTCAACTGCAGAGAGCGCTTGGCATGTGGGTGCCCTCTGATACAGCACCAGTCTATGTGGCATCCTTCAACTGCAGAGAGCGCTGGCATGCGGGTGCCCTCTGGTGCAGCACCAGTCTATGTGGCATCCTTCAGCTGCAGAGAGCACTGGCATGCGGGTACCCTCTGATAAAGCACTAGTCTATGTGGCATCATTCAGCTGCAGAGAGCTCTTGGCATGTGGGTGCCCTCTGGTACAGCACCAGTCATTGTGGCATACTTCAGCTGCAGAGAGCTCTTGGCATGTGGGTGCCCTCTGGTACAGCACCAGTCATTGTGGCATCCCTCAGCTGCAGAGAGCTCTTGGCATGTGGGTGCCCTCTGATACAGCACCAGTCATTGTGGCATCCTTCAGCTGCAGAGAGCTCTTGGCATGTGGGTGCCCTCTGGTACAGCACCAGTCATTGTGGCATGCTTAAGCTGCAGAGAGCTCTTGGCATGTGGGTGCCCTCTGATACGGCACCAGTCTATGTGGCACCATTCAGCTGCAGAGAGCTCTTGGCATGTGGGTGCCCTCTGATACAGCACCAGTCATTGTGGCATCCTTCAGCTGCATAGAGCTCTTGGCATGTGGGTGCCCTCTGATACAGCACCAGTCATTGTGGCATCCTTCAGCTGCAGAGAGCGCTTGGCATGTGGGTGCCCTCTGATACAGCACCAGTCATTGTGACATCCTTCAACTGCAGAGAGCGCTTGGCATGTGGTTGCCCTCTGATACAGCATCAGTCTATGTGGCATCATTCAGCTGCAGAGAGCTCTTGGCATGCGCGTGCCCTCTGATCCAGCACCAGTCTATGTGGCATCCTTCAGCTGCAGAGAGCTCTTGGCATGCGGGTGCCCTCTGATACAGCACCAGTCATTGTGGCATCCTTCAGCTGCAGAGAGCACTTGGCATGCGGGTGCCCTCTGATACAGAACCAGTCTATGTGGCAACTTTCAGCTGCAGAGAGCTCTTGGCATGCACGTTCCCTCTGATACAGCACCAGTCTATGTGGCATCCTTCAGCTGCAGAGAGCTCTTGGCATGCGGGTGCCCTCTGATACAGCACCAGTCATTGTGGCACCCTTCAGCTGCAGAGAGCTCTTGGCATGTGAGTGCCCTCTGATACAGCAGTAGTCTATGTGGCATCCTTCTGATGCAGAGAGCTCTTGGCATGTGGGTGCCCTCTGATACAGTGGCAGTCTATGTGGCATCCTTCAGCTGCAGAGAGCTCTTGGCATGTGGGTGCCCTGTGGTACAGCACCAGTCATTGTGGCATCCTTCACCCCGACGCAGCCCACGCCAGACAGCAGCGGCAGCCACATGGCCACAAGGAGGCGACCGTCACTTCACCAGAACCCAACATCCACAGCCCCGATGCCGAGGGAGAGAGGCCGGAATGGGAGCCCAACGTGGGAGCAACACCTCAACGTGGGCATCATGCCACCGCACAACACTCCCACAGCAGTAGTGATGGGGAAGGGGTGTCAACACCCCATGGAAGCCCAAGCCCAGGCAGACAGCAGGCAGGGAGGCCCCATGTGCCTGTGCGTGGCTGCAGCACACCACAGCCCGATGTGGACACTCCGTTTTATGGGAGGCCAGAGGACCGTCGATCGGAGCCAGGCAGCCCAGTCCAGTCTGGTGGCATGAAGCCATGCAGCCCCCCCCCCCGACAGCACCCAATTCGCGGTCCACCACCTGACGCACCAGTAGAGGCCTTTGTCACAGGGGCAGCAGTCATGAGCCGACTGGATGTCATTGAGGCAATACAGGCCAAGGTGGAAGCAATGGCTAAGGTCCAGAGCCGGCACATTAAGGCCGTGAGCACTTCCATCCGGAATGGGTGCCGGTACATTGCGCGGGACAATGCCCGCACACGACAAGTTGTGCAACAATGCACCACTGCCCCAACAGGCTTTGGGCAACGAGTCCGCGAATTCACAGAGGCAGTGTTTGCACTTGCAGAACAGCAACGCGGGGCCAATAACCTCATGCGCCAGCACATGATGGCCAGCACTTCCATACCCTCCACTTCCACAACACCCACAGAGGGTTCACTAGACCCATCTCCGAGGCACCGGTCCATGCGCCACCTGAGGGCACGCACACCGGAGGGTTCTGGGAGAGGGAAGCGCCCGCGCCCATCCTAGTGGTGCATGGCATCATTGTTGTTGGCCTGATGAGGCAATTGTACAGTTTGGGGTTGTACACTGGGGGGAGGGGGGATTTTTGGGTGTTCACTGGGGGGAGGGGGGATTGTTGGGTGTTCTCTGGGGGGAGGGGGGATTGTTGGACGGAAAATAAATCACGTTAAAAAAATCACAATGCATGGACAGTAATGATTGTTACAAATGCAATTTAATGTTGAAGTGACATATGTACAGTTTACCTATTACCCATTTCTAACAGAATCCAACAATCAATCCTTGTCTGGCCAACCTCCCTTCCCTCAGCCCAACCCTTTCTGCATGTGCAACACCTTCTGGCACTTCATCGCCCTCACTACCATCCTCAGGAGGCTGCACATGAGCATCTGGGGGCAGTGGCACATTTCTGCAACAACAGATGTTGTGCAGCATGGCACATGTCAGTACAATTTTACCAACTTTTTCCGGTGCACACATCATTGCACCACTCGTGCGGTTGAGGCAACAGAAGCGTGCCTTCAGCAGGCCAAATGCCCTCTCAATGCAGATCCGTGTACGGGCATGGCCAAGGTTGTATGCCCGCTCCGCCACCGTGTGTGGGTGATGCACAGGGGTCATGAGCCACGTGTACTGGGGATATCCCGAATCACCTGCAGGGGAGAGAAAGCCGGTATGGGGACAAGGTAAGTCGGGTGGGTGTACAGAACCCTGTCATCAGTGTGATTTTGCCATATTTGTCATTTGGCCTATAACATTGTGGAGTGTGCTGTCCTACGGGCATGATTGAATCAATGGGGTACTCCACTTGGTACGCCTATGTTGCTGTATGTAACAGTACTCATTCACTTGTCGCAGGATGAGGGGGCCCTTCCATCTACTTCTGCTTGACAGAAATGGCTGCCTCATCTGTCATTGCAAATCCATTTGGCTGCAGTTGCATTTGCTGCTCTTCACTATTCTGTACTGTTCTCCATGCATTCCCATGGCCATTTTGGGGACAGTGTTTGTGGGATGTGCATTGTCATTACTCGGCCTACTTATGTGTGGAGCATTCGTGGATGTGCCAGGTGATGGTTTGGTATTTCTTTGCTGTCGGGTGGCCAGGGTGGGATGTCTGGAGTGTGTCAGTGTTGGGAAACATGGTGCTACTCACACTGGAGGCTTTGTTTTGGTGGGTATTCCATATGTCACTGTGCCGCCACATGTCTGACATCCTGCATGGGTGTGTTCTGCTGTGTTGGACATGTCCAAGGTTCATCGTGCAAGCTGCTTGGATGTGTATGCGGCTGTGATGCTGCTGACTATTGGGAATGATGGAATCTGTGACAGGCACCATCAGTTGTGGATTGACATGCTTTGTGGTATGCATTTGTACTCACCCAGTAGCCATGTGTTTTGGCCTCTGTGCCTTTCCATGTACGTCGGCAGGGTACTGTTGCGTAGGACCATGGAGTCATGGGTTGATCCTGGGTAATGGGCACAGCAGTGGCTGAAGGTGAGGTTGAGGGAATGGTACTGTTTACGGTTCCTGTAGGCAGCCTCATGTGCCTGGGGTGGTACAAGTGCCACATGTGTGCAGTCCAGGGCTGCTATTACATTCGGGACTTGGGCAATGGCATAGAATTGACCCTTAAACTGGTGCACCTGTGCCTGTGTGGCTGGCAATGCAATGTGTTCGTTCACATGATTCAACAGTGCATCAAGCACCTGTCCCAGCATGGCACTGAATGTGGACTGGGCCATTCCATGCATCATGGCAACGGTATGTTGGTAGCTGCCAGTCCCAATAAATTGAAGCACAGACACAAGCTTCACTAGGGGAGGTACTGCCGTGCTGGTGGCTATGCGGCTGCCAATGTCACCCTGGATTGTGTCCAGCAACTGGGTGATGGTTTCCCTGTCCAGCCGATATTCTGTCACCAACTGACCATCAGTTAGGGCCCAGGGTGTTGGCCTGACCCTGGGGATGGCTGGTCGCCTTGCTGGTGCTGCTCTCCTTCTCCTTCTCCTCATCCCCACTGCCCCCTGCACTCCCAGGGCCTTGGCCTGGTTGACTGGACTCTGTAGCTCCAGGTGCAGCGGGTAGAAGTCGACATCAAGGCTCCCGGCTCCAAAAGGCAGCATGGTGTTGGGGAGGGTGTGTTGTGCATGGGTGGGTCCTTTGTAGGCCTCTGATTTGCATTGCCTCCACCTGGGCCCTCATTGCTGTCTCCTCCGTGCTCCTGCTGGTGTAATGGTGTTGGGGAGGGTGTGTTGTGCATGGGTGGGTCCTTTGTAGGCCTCTGATTTGCATTGCCTCCACCTGGGCCCTCATTGCTGTCTCCTCCCTGCTCCTGCTGGTGTAATGGGGTTGGGGAGGGTGTGTTGTGCATGGGTGGGTCCTTTGTAGGCCTCAGATTTGCATTGCCTCCACCTGGGCCCTCATTGCTGTCTCCTCCCTGCTCCTGCTGGTGTAATGGTGTTGGAGAGGGTGTGTTGTGCATGGGTGGCTCTTTTGTAGGACTCTGATTTGCAGTGGGTCCACCTGGGCCCTTATTGCAGTCTCCTCCCTGCTCCTGCTGGTGTAATGGTGTTGGGGAGGGTGTGTTGTGCATGGGTGGCTCTTTTGTAGGCCTCTGATCTGCAGTGGGTCCACCTGGGCCCTTATTGCAGTCTCCTCCCTGCTCCTGCTGGTGTAATGGGGTTGGGGAGGGTGTGTTGTGCATGGGTGGGTCCTTTGTAGGCCTCTGATTTGCATTGCTTCCACCTGGGCCCTCATTGCTGTCTCCTCCCTGCTCCTGCTGGTGTAATGGTGTTGGGGAGGGTGTGTTGTGCATGGGAGGCTCCTTTGTAGGCCTCCGATTTGCAGTGGGTCCACCTGGGCCCTTATTGCAGTCTCCTCCCTGCTCCTGCTGGTGTAATGGTGTTGGGGAGGGTGTGTTGTGCATGGGTGGCTCTTTTGTAGGCCTCTGATCTGCAGTGGGTCCACCTGGGCCCTTATTGCAGTCTCCTCCCTGCTCCTGCTGGTGTAATGGGGTTGGGGAGGGTGTGTTGTGCATGGGTGGGTCCTTTGTAGGCCTCTGATTTGCATTGCTTCCACCTGGGCCCTCATTGCTGTCTCCTCCCTGCTCCTGCTGGTGTAATGGTGTTGGGGAGGGTGTGTTGTGCATGGGAGGCTCCTTTGTAGGCCTCCGATTTGCAGTGGGTCCACCTGGGCCCTTATTGCAGTCTCCTCCCTGCTCCTGCTGGTGTAATGGGGTTGGGGAGGGTGTGTTGTGCATGGGTGGCTCCTTTGTAGGCCTCTGATTTGCATTGCTTCCACCTGGCTCCTTATTGCTGTGGCCTGTGTTCTGTTACCTCCAGCTTTTTGCTGGAGGTATTTTCGGCGGATTATCCGCCGCTTTTCTGGCGCTAATAGCGCTTACGCAGGTCTCGTGATTGATGATGTTTTAGCTCTAAGGGTTCCTGGCACTGTTATGGCTGGTGCTTGTACAGCCAGCTGTCCTTGCGCCGGCTGTTATTGCGCCGGCGGTGTTATTGCGCCGGCGGTGTTTGGAGTCGTGATCCGACGGACCCTTAAAATCGGCGCTAAGAGCGTTACCGCCGATTTTAAGGGTTACCGCCCAAGTCGTGATGAGGCCCTAAGTCTTAGGGGCACAAAACACAACAGCGCGTTTATGAACTGAGGAACTGTGAGGATCTGCTGCAGGCTCCATGGCATATATTGCTTTGAAAGTAGTGGTCTTCCTTAGGGCTGGCAACGGTACAGTGCTGAAAGGTGGGACCAGAGATGCAGCTGAATTGGTTGCTCTAGGAAGGTCTTCCAAATCTTCAGATGTATTGGTAGTCGGCGTGATCTTTATATTTGAAGAAAAATCAGGCACGACAGGAATTTCATTGTAAAGTGTAAACAGGGGTGTCTCTTTGTTCACAAATGGATCTTCAATGGTATTCAGATACCTGGACTTGTTCTTGAAAGGAACGGTATCCTCTAAGCACTTGGTTGCCTCATTAGATATGATAGAAACTATCACCACTACAGGATAGTTTGAGGGATCTAGATCAGGAAGAGAAGGTGCTGTGGGATCAGGTTGTGTAGCAGAAGCAGAGGATTCAGTCGCAGCGAGCATAGCTGCGGAGGAAGCAGAATTCAGGGCATCGAGAGCATCAGAAGTAGCAATGACAACATCAAGATTTGCAGCAGGGACTTCAGGAGTCACAAATGTTGCAGGGACACCATGAGTTGCAGGGAGATTAGAAGCCACAGCAGCTGGAAGATCAGGAATAGCAGTAGGAAGTTCAGGTGCTGTGGCAGCTGGGAGTATAGGTGCCACAGGAGCACCAGCGGGCAGGGACGCAACTGTGGCTGATGGAGTAGAGTCTGGTAGTTTTGGTGCTGCAGAGGCACCAGCAGGAACAACCGGAGCTGTAGCCTTAATAGGAGAACTTTTAACTGGCTTAGCAACAGGTACTGTCCTTGTAGGCAGAGAGGAAGGGGGTGCTTCGACTGCAGTAGGAGTGATCTGAGATGAGGCATCACTAGCAGATTCAGGAGTACTAGCAGGGGGAGCAGCAGAGATTGGGCTAGCAGATTCTGTAACAGGTAGCATGGCTGATGTGCGGTCAGGATAGGGTAGGCTTTCTGGTGGCTGGCCTTCAAAGTCTAGTGTGCTCAGGTTGCTAGGTGGGTCTGGGGTATTGACTGATGGCAAAGCTGGATTCCAGACAGGTACTGGGTATAGTTCAGGATCTGACTCATGGTCTGGTGCACAAAAGTCCATAGAAGAAGAGTACATCTCTTCTTGGTCACTTCAGTAGAGGCTGTAAGTGTGAGTAAAGGACCGCCATCAAGGGTAAGAACGGGACAATCCTTTGACTCAGCAGGATCTACAGTCAGATGATTACACTTGATTTGTGGTGTAATGGCAGTGTGAGTGATTCGGCCCACCGGAGGAGTTAATTCTTCACTATCTGAACAACAGCCTGAGTTACTGTGGCTAGTAAGTGAATGAGCTGTGCCAAGCTTTAGAAGGTATGCATATGCCAAGTTCAGGTCTTCCATCTGCTCTGTATAAGTCTGTATCTTTTTCTGTGTTACCCTTCCAGGCCTTATCATGTCAATCTCTAAAGACAGAATGTCGGGTGTTGGACATAGTGTCAGATGGTCTGGTAAATTGTGTCCCTTTGCTAGATTCTTACAATGCAAATAGACAAATTCATCATAGAGGTCTTCAGTTTGTCTTTTAAGGTGCAAGAGCTGTTCTTGTAACAGGTATGTTCCATTTGCCAGTTTTACAACTTCAGAATCTGGTATAGCAGAAAAGCCAGGTGTTGCAATGTGAAGACTGACCTTGGTGTTATCGTGGTTAGTAGTCACTGGGGGAGCATTAAGACAACCGATGGTCAGTATTGGTCTTTTGTACCCAGGGCCAGCTGCACTAACCTCAGGATACAGAATGCCTTGTCCGGTTAAATGAGTGTTTACAGCAGTCAGGGGAGGTTGTGTAGCTTGTCAAGCTGATCTTGAGCATATCACTTTGACAACAGCGTACTCTGGTTGAGAGTCTGTCACAATGAGTGCAATATCCTTGGCTGTAGCAGTGTTACGACATTGGTCCTAAGACAGGGCGGCCTGGGATAAAGGAATACAAGGTTTGTGTACCGGCTGAATGTCGAATGCAGTGTCAGAAGAAATGCCAGAAAGTGCATGAGTGTTTTCCACTGGTTGCGCTAACAAAATCTGCAGGAATTCATTTTCTTGCTGTATTTCTTCTATAGATAGAGACTGCGGATCATAGTTGCAAATGTCATAGTAGTTACACTTAGAAGGGTCAGCGAGCCAGTGAGTGTAGTACTGTGCTTGTAAACCTTTGTTTACTAGGGCGAGTCTGTCTTTTAAACGAGGGTTTTTGTTTGCTGTCCTTAGGAAAACTTTGGATTTTTGCAGAGGTTTCTTGAACTGAAAGGAAAGCATCTTTGGTCTGTGTGTGCCTTTCCTGCCTATGGGACAAGAATTTTTGTTTAGCTCTTGCATTCTGTCAAGGATGGCACTCTGTCAAGAGTGGCACCAGGCACCCAGGTAGGTTTTGGGTGGCGGTGATGATGTAAGGTGACAGATAAGCACACACAGCAGGAAGCTCAACAAGAAAGAAGAATAGGCAACAGTAGCTGTGAACAAAAAGGGGCAGGGAATACAAAGGTACAAACAAACTGTATTCCCTCTTGGGGTGTATGCAGAAATGGAAAAGAGTGTTCCACGGACCTTTTGAAACTCCAGCCTTCTGCACAGATTGCTATTACAGGAGCCCACTCTGTATGCTCATAGCTGGGAACAACAGCTGTGGGTGTCTGTACAGAAACAGTATAACTGAAATGGATACTTAAGGGAGAAACAAAGACTCAAGGAAGAGAAGGACAGGGATCAAGAACAGAGAGTAAGGGAGCAGTAGCCAGGAAACAGGGGGGCTGCAAAGAAGGAAGCAGGGCTGGAGTAACGGATGGCACAAGGTGCAGGCAAACTGTTGAGGACTGCAGAGAACTGTAGTAGGCTGCAAGGCAGAGAGTCCAGAGGAGCAGGAAAGAGAGCTGTAGTAGGCTGCGGACAGAGAGCCCAGAGGAGCAGGGCAGCAAAGGAGTGAGCCCAGAGGAGCAGGGCAGCGAGGCAGGGAGTCCAGAGGAGCAGGACCAAGAGCTGTAGTAGGCTGCAGACAGAGAGCCCAGACAAGCACGGCTGCAAGGCAGGTAGCCCAGAGCTCCAGGGCTGCAGGCAGGAGGAGTGTAGCAGGCTCCAAGGCAGGGAGCCCAGAGGAGCAGGGCAGCGAGGCAGGGAGCCTAGAGGACCAGGGCTGCAGACAAAGGAGTGTAGCAGGCTGCAAGGCAGGGAGCCCAGAGGAGCAGGGCAGCGAGGCAGGGAGCCCAGAGGAACAGGGCTGCAGGCAGAAGAGTGTAACAGGCTGTAAGGCAGGAAGCCCAGCGGAGCAGGGCAGCAAGTAGCGCTGGAATCAGAAGCAGGATGATACAGCAACAGGAACAGCATTCAAATCGTGGCTCATGGCAAAAAGATGCTGGGAGAACTCTTAATGCAAGAGACTGAGCTCCTGCAGGCAGCTGCTTAAATACAGCCCTGCCCTGTACTGAGGCAGGCTAATTGGCAGCACCTGGAGCAGCACACCTGAAGGCAATCTGCCTCCTCCCTCTCTGGTCCTGAGAAGGTGGAAGACGCAGTGATCGCTCGGGCTTCTGGGGATTGTGGTTCCAAAACTGATGAATGGGAATAGCCAGGAATTGATAACTGTAGCAAGGTGCATTATGCTACATGTAGTTAGCTGAATTAAGTAAGAAAGTACCAAAGTTGTGCAAATGGACATTAAGGACCAAAGTGTGAATAGGGGTTGTTCCAAGAGTAATATGAAGATAAATGAGTTCCAAATAGTCCATGATGGTTCCCAATGTGTGCGACAGTGGCACAGGCATGACAGTATTGCACTCAGATGGATTTATGGGTGGGCAATGTATTGCACTTAGATGGATTTTGGGGGTGGACAACGTATTGCACTTAGATGGATGTTGGGGGTCAGCAATGTATTGCACTCAGATGGATTTCGGGGCTAGGCAATGTATTGCACATAGATGGATTTTGGAGGTGGGCAATGTATTGTACTCAGATGGATTTATGTGGTGGGCAATGTATTGCACTCAGATGGATTTCTGAGGTGGGCAATGTATTGCACTCAGATGGATTTTGGTTTTAGGAAATGTATTGCACTCAGATGGATTTTGGGGGTAGGCAATGTATTGCACTCAGATGGATTGATGGGGTAGGCAATGTATTGCACATAGATGGATTTTGGGGGTGGGCAATGTATTGCAGTCAGATGGATTTATGGGGTGGGAAATGTATTGCACTTACATTGCTTTTAGGGGGTCAGCAATGTATTGCACTCAGATGGATTTCGGGGATAGGCAATGTATTGCACTTAGATGGATTTTGGGGGTGGACAAAGTATTGCACTTAGATGGATTTTGGGGGGTCAGCAATGTATTGCACTCAGATGGATTTCGGGGCTAGACAATGTATTGCGCTTAGATGGATGTTGGGGGTTCATCAATGTATTGCACTCAGATGGATTTCGGGGCTAGGCAATGTATTGTACTCAGATGGATTTATGTGGTGGGCAATGTATTGCACTCAGATGGATTCCGGAGGTGGGTAATGTATTGCACTCAGATGGATTTTGGGGTTAGGCAATGTATTGCACTCAGGTGGATTTTGGGGGTAGGCAATGTATTGCACTCAGATGGATTGATGGGGTAGGAATTAATTGCACTTAGATGGATTGATGGGGTGGGCAATGTATTGCACATAGATGGATTTTGGGGGTGGGCAATGTATTGCACTCAGATGGATTTATGGGGTGGGAAATATATTGCACTTAGATTGCTTTTAGGGGGTCAGCAATGTATTGCACTCAGATGGATTTCGGGGCTAGGCAATGTATTGCACTTAGATGGATTTTGGGGGAAGGCAATGTATTGCTCTCAGATGGATTTTGGGGTTGGGCAATGTTTTTCACTTAGATGGATTTCGGGGCTAAGCAACGTATTGCACTTAGATGGATTTATGGGGTGGGCAATGTAATGCACTCAGTTGATTTTTGGGGGTAGGAAATGTATTGCACTTAGATGTATTTTGGGGTGTCAGAAATGTATTGCACTGAGATGGATTTAGGCGGTAGGCAAAGTATTGCACTTAGATGGATTGTGGGTGTAGGCAATGTATTGCACGCAGATGGATTTATGGGGTGGGCAATGTATTGCACTTAGATGGATTTATGGGGTGGGAAATGTATTGCACTTAGGTTGCTTTTAGGGGGTCAGCAATGTATTGTACTCAGATGGATTTCGGGGCTAGGCAATGTATTGCACTTAGATGGATGTTGGGGGTTCATCAATGTATTGCACTCAGATGGATTTCGGGGCTAGGCAATGTATTGGACTTATATGGATTTTGGGGTTGGGCAATGTATTGTACTCATATGGATTTATGTGGTGGGCAATGTATTGCACTCAGATGGATTTCTGAGGTGGGCAATGTATTGCATTCAGATGGATTTTGGGGTTAGGCAATGTATTGCACTCAGATGGATTTTGGGGGTAGGCAATGTATTGCACTCAGATGGATTGATGGGGTAGGCAATGTATTACACTCAGATGGATTTTGGGGTGGGCAATGTATTGAAATTAGATGGATTATAGGGGTAGGCAATGTATTGCACGCGGATGGATTTTGGGTGTAGGCAATGTATTGCACTCAGATGGATTGTGAGGGTAGGCAATGTATTGCACTTAGATGGATTTTTGGGAGTAGGCAATGTATTGCACTTAGATGGATTTTGGGGGTGGGCAATGTATTTCACTCAGATGGATTCATGCGGTGGCCAATGTATTGCACTTAGATGGATTTTGGGGTTAGGCAATGTATTGCACTCAGGTGGATTTTGGAGGTGGGTAATGTATTGCACTCAGATGGATTTTGGGGTTAGGCAATGTATTGCACTCAGGTGGATTTTGGGGGTAGGCAATGTATTGCACTCAGATGGATTGATGGGGTAGGCAATTTATTGCACTTAGATGGATTGATGGGGTGGGCAATGTATTGCACATAGATGGATTTTGGGGGTGGGCAATGTATTGCACTCAGATGGATTTATGGGGTGGGAAATATATTGCACTTAGATTGCTTTTAGGGGGTCAGCAATGTATTGCACTCAGATGGATTTCGGGGCTAGGCAATGTATTGCACTTAGATGGATTTTGGGGTAGGCAATGTATTGCTCTCAGATGGATTTTGGGGTTGGGCAATGTTTTTCACTTAGATGGATTTCGGGGCTAAGCAACGTATTGCACTTAGATGGATTCATGGGGTGGGCAATGTAATGCACTCAGTTGATTTTTGGGGGTAGGAAATGTATTGCACTTAGATGTATTTTGGGGTGTCAGCAATGTATTGCACTCAGATGGATTTAGGCGGTAGGCAAAGTATTGCACTTAGATGGATTGTGGGTGTAGGCAATGTATTGCACGCAGATGGATTTATGGGGTGGGCAATGTATTGCACTTAGATGGATTTATGGGGTGGGAAATGTATTGCACTTAGATTGCTTTTAGGGGGTCAGCAATGTATTGTACTCAGATGGATTTCGGGGCTAGGCAATGTATTGCACTTAGATGGATGTTGGGGGTTCATCAATGTTTTGCACTCAGATGGATTTCGGGGCTAGGCAATGTATTGGACTTATATGGATTTTGGGGTTGGGCAATGTATTGTACTCAGATGGATTTATGTGGTGGGCAATGTATTGCACTCAGATGGATTTCTGAGGTGGGCAATGTATTGCATTCAGATGGATTTTGGGGTTAGGCAATGTATTGCACTCAGATGGATTTTGGGGGTAGGCAATGTATTGCACTCAGATGGATTGATGGGGTAGGCAATGTATTACACTCAGATGGATTTTGGGGGGGGTCAGCAATGTATTACACTCAGATGGATTTTGGGGGTGGGCAATGTATTGAAATTAGATGGATTATAGGGGTAGGCAATGTATTGCACGCAGATGGATTTTGGGTGTAGGTAATATATTGCACTCAGATGGATTGTGGGGGTAGGCAATGTATTGCACTTAGATGGATTTTTGGGAGTAGGCAATGTATTGCACTTAGATGGATTTTGGGGGTGGGCAATGTATTTCACTCAGATGGATTCATGCGGTGGGCAATGTATTGCACTTAGATGGATTTTGGGGGTGGGCAATGTATTGCACTCAGGTGGATTTTGGAGGTGGGTAATGTATTGCACTCAGATGGATTTTGGGGTTAGGCAATGTATTGCACTCAGGCGGATTTTGGGGGTAGGCAATGTATTGCACTCAGATGGATTGATGGGGTAGGCAATTTATTGCACTTAGATGGATTGATGGGGTGGGCAATGTATTGCACATAGATGGATTTTGGGGGTGGGCAATGTATTGCACTCAGATGGATTTATGGGGTGGGAAATATATTGCACTTAGATTGCTTTTAGGGGGTCAGCAATGTATTGCACTCAGATGGATTTCGGGGCTAGGCAATGTATTGCACTTAGATGGATTTTGGGGTAGGCAATGTATTGCTCTCAGATGGATTTTGGGGTTGGGCAATGTTTTTCACTTAGATGGATTTCGGGGCTAAGCAACGTATTGCACTTAGATGGATTTATGGGGTGGGCAATGTAATGCACTCAGTTGATTTTTGGGGGTAGGAAATGTATTGCACTTAGATGTATTTTGGGGTGTCAGCAATGTATTGCACTCAGATGGATTTAGGCGGTAGGCAAAGTATTGCACTTAGATGGATTGTGGGTGTAGGCAATGTATTGCACTCAGATGGATTTATGGGGTGGGCAATGTATTGCACTTAGATGGATTTATGGGGTGGGAAATGTATTGCACTTAGATTGCTTTTAGGGGGTCAGCAATGTATTGTACTCAGATGGATTTCGGGGCTAGGCAATGTATTGCACTTAGATGGATGTTGGGGGTTCATCAATGTTTTGCACTCAGATGGATTTCGGGGCTAGGCAATGTATTGGACTTATATGGATTTTGGGGTTGGGCAATGTATTGTACTCAGATGGATTTATGTGGTGGGCAATGTATTGCACTCAGATGGATTTCTGAGGTGGGCAGTGTATTGCATTCAGATGGATTTTGGGGTTAGGCAATGTATTGCACTCAGATGGATTTTGGGGGTAGGCAATGTATTGCACTCAGATGGATTGATGGGGTAGGCAATGTATTACACTCAGATGGATTTTGGGGGGTCAGCAATGTATTACACT
Source organism: Ambystoma mexicanum (assembly GCF_040938575.1). Taxonomy (NCBI): domain Eukaryota; kingdom Metazoa; phylum Chordata; class Amphibia; order Caudata; family Ambystomatidae; genus Ambystoma; species Ambystoma mexicanum. Next base: position 5,991,264 of record NC_090931.1, on the reverse strand, counting down.
CAGATGGATTTTGGGGGTGGGCAATGTATTGAAATTAGATGGATTATAGGGGTAGGCAATGTATTGCACGCAGATGGATTTTGGGTGTAGGCAATGTATTGCACTCAGATGGATTGTGGGGGTAGGCAATGTATTGCACTTAGATGGATTTTTGGGAGTAGGCAATGTATTGCACTTAGATGGATTTTGGGGGTGGGCAATGTATTTCACTCAGATGGATTCATGCGGTGGGCAATGTATTGCACTTAGATGGATTTTGGGGGTGGGCAATGTGTTGCACTTAGATGGATTTTGGAGGGTCAGCAATGTATTGCAATCAGATGGATTTCGGGCGTAGGCAATGTATTGCACTCAGATGGATTGTGGGGGTAGGCAATGTATTGCACTTAGATGGATTTTTCGGGTTAGGCAGTGTATTGCACTTAGATGGATTTTGGGGGTAGGCAATGTATTGCAATTGCACTCAGATGGATTTTGGGGGTAGGCTTATGTATTGGACTTACATGGATTTGGGGACAGGAAATGTATTGCACTCAGGTGGGTTTTGGGGGTAGGAAATGTATTGCACTTAGATGTATTTTGAGGTGTCAGCAATGTATTGCACTCAGATGGATTGATGGGGTAGGCAATTTATTGCAGTGAGATGGATTCATGGGGTGGGCAATGTATTGCACATAGATGGATTTTGGGGGTGGGCAATGTATTGCACTCCGATGGATTTATAGGGTGGGCAATGTATTGCACTCAGATGGATTTTGGGGGGTCAGCAATGTATTACACTTAGATGGATTTTGGGGGAGGGCAATGTATTGCACTCAGATGGATTTTGGGGGTGGGCAATGTATTGAAATTAGATGGATTTTAGCGGTAGGCAATGTATTGCACGCCGATGGATTTTGGGTTAGGAAATGTATTACACTCAGATGGATTGTGGGGGTAGGCAATGTATCGCACTTAGATGGATTTTTGGGGGTAGGCAATGTATTGCACTTAGATGGATTTTGGGAGTAGGCAATGTATGTCACTCAGATGGATTTATGGGGTGGGCAATGTGTTGCACTTAGATGGATTTTGGAGGGTCAGCAATGTATTGCAATCAGATGGATTTCGGGCGTAGGCAATGTATTGCACTCAGATGGAGTTTGGGGGTACGCATTATATTGCACGCAGATGGATTTTGGGGGGTCAGCAATGTATTGCACTGAGATGGATTTTGGGGCTAAGCAATGTATTGGACTGAGATGGACTTTGGAGTTAGGTAGTGTATTGCACTTAGATGGATTTTGGGGCTAGGCAATGTATTGCAATTGCACTCAGATGGATTTTGGATGTAGGCTTATGTATTGGACTTACATGGATTTGGGGACAGGAAATGTATTGCACTCAGGTGGGTTTTGGGGATAGGAAATGTATTGCACTTAGATGTATTTTGAGGTGTCAGCAATGTATTGCACTCAGATGGATTTAGGCGGTGGGCAATGTATTGCACTTAGATGGATAGTGGGTGTAGGCAATGTATTGCACTCAGATGGAATTTGGGGGGTCAGCAATGTATTACGCTTAGATGGATTTTGGGGGTAGGCAATGTATTGCACTCAGATGGATTGATGGGGTAGGCAATTTATTGCAGTTAGATGGATTCATGGGGTGGGCAATGTATTGCACATAGATGGATTTTGGGGGTGGGCAATGTATTGCACTCAGATGGATTCCTGGGGTGGGCAATGCATTGCACTCAGATGGATTTTGGGGTTAGGCAATGTATTGCACTCAGATGGATTTTGGGGTTAGGAAATGTATTGCACTCAGATGGATTTTGGGGGTAGGCAATGTATTCCACTCAGATGGATTGATGGGGTAGGAAATGTATTGCACTTAGATGGATTTATGGGGTGGGCAATGTATTGCACATAGATGGATTTTGGGGGGTCAGCAATGTATTGCACTCAGATGGATTTTGGGGAGTCAGCAATGTATTACACTTAGATGGATTTTGGGGATAGGGAATGTTTTGCACTCAGATGGATTTTGAGGGTGGGCAATGTATTGAATTTAGATGGCTTTTAGGGGTAGGCAATGTATTGCACTGAAATGGATTGTGGGGGTAGGCAATGTATTGCACTTAGATGGATTGTGGGGGTAGGCAATGTATTGCACTTAGATGGATTTATGGGGTGGGCAATGTATTGCACTTAGATGGATTTATGGGGTGGGCAATGTATTACACTTAGATGGATTTTTTGGGGGTATGCATTATATTGCACGCAGATGGATTTTGGGGCTAGGCGATGTATATGACTGAGATGGATTTTGGGGTTAGGCAATGTATTGCACTTGCACTCAGATGTATTTTGGATGTGTGCCTATGTATTGCACTTACATTTCCTATCCCCAAATCCATGTATTGCACTCAAGTGGGTTTTCGGGGTAGGAAATGTATTTGTCAAGGATGGCACTCTGTCAAGAGTGGCACCGGGCACCCAGGTAGGTTTTGGGTGGCGGTGCTGATGTAAGGTGACAGATGAGCACACACAGCAGGAAGCTCAAAATGAAAGAAGAATAGGTAACAGTAGTTGTGAACAAAAAGGGGCAGAGAATACAAAGGTACAAACAAACTGGATTCCATCTTGGGATGTATACAGAAAATGGGGAAGAGTGTTCCATAGACCTTTGGAAACTCCAACCTTCTGCACAGATTGCTATTACAGGAGCCCACTCTGTATGCTCATGGCTGGGAACAACAGCTGTGGGTGTCTGTACAGAAACAGTATAACTGAAATGGATACTTAAGGAAGAACCAAAGACTCAAGGAAGAGAAGGACAGGGATCAAGAACAGAGAGTAAGGGAGCAGTAGCCAGGAAACAGGGGGGCTGCAAACAAGGAAGCAGGGCTGGAGTAACGGATGGCACAAGGTGCAGGCAAACTGTTGAGGACTGCAGAGAACTGTAGTAGGCTGAGAGCAGGGCAGTGAGGCAGGGAGTCCAGAGGAGCAGGACCGAGAGCTGTAGTAGGCTGCAGACAGAGAGCCCAGAGGAGCAGGGCAGCAAGGAGCGAGCCCAGAGGAGCAGGGCAGTGAGGCAGGGAGTCCAGAGGAGCAGGACCGAGAGCTGTAGTAGGCTGCAGACAGAGAGCCCAGAGGAGCAGGGCTGCAAGGCAGGGAGCCCGGAGGACCAGGGATGTAGGCAGAGGAGTGTAGCAGGCTGCAAGGCAGGGAGCCCAGAGGAGCAGGGCAGCGAGGCAGGGAGCCCAGAGGACCAGGGCTGCAACAGGCTGCAAGGCAGGAAGCCCAGCGGAGCAGGGCAGCAAGGAGCGCTGGAATCAGAAGCAGGATGATACAGCAACAGGATCAGCATTCAAATCGTGGCTCAAGGCAAAAAGGTGCTGGGAGTAATCTTAATGCAAGAGACTGAGCTCCTACAGGCAGCTGCTTAAATACAGTCCTGCCCTGTACTGAGGCAGGCTAATTGGCAGAACCTGGAGCAGTGCACCTGAAGGCCATCTGCCTCCTCCCTCTCTGATCCGGATAAGGTGGAAGCAGCACTGATCGCTCGGGCTTCTGGGGATTGTGGTTCCAATACTGATGAATGGGAATAGCCAGGAATCGATAAGTGTAGCAAGGTGCATTATGGTACATGTAGTTAGCTGAATTAAGTAAGAAAGTACCGAAGTCGTGCAAATGGAAATTAAGGACCAAAGTGTGAATAGGGGTTGTTGCAAGAGTATTATGAAGATAAATGAGTTCCAAATAGTCCATGATGGTTGCCAATGTTTGCGCCAGTGGCACAGGCATGACAGTATGCCCCTCTCCATGCCCCTCTCCAGGCCCCCTGAAGACTGACCAACAAGAAGAGCAAGTCCAAGGCCTGTCAAGCCGTGAGAGAGTCTTATACTAAAATGGCACATCATGAAGATCCAAAAACTGTTTAAGGCTGCAAGGTGAGAGTTTTTAAAGGAGGAAAATTTACCATTGTTCCGAACCTTTGGGATTGAATCCAGAAAAGACAAAGGGCCTCATCACGACTTGGGCGGTAAATGTGGCGGATTATCCGCCGGACCTAAATAGCGCTAACGCCAAGGCACCCGGCGGATAATCCGCCAGATCACGAGTTATCGTGCACGCGCCCCGGTCCAAGGCGTTAGGGCAAATAGCGCGAACCCTTAAAGCCGGCGCACCGTGAGCTACCGCCACTTCGCGCTCATAGCGTGCGGGAAACGCGTCACCGCCAGAACGGGAAATAAAGCGGCGGCCATCTTGGAAATCACAATCCGTCGGATATCAGAGCCACTGGAATCCATCCACGCAATCTGAAGCCTAATAATGAGTCAGGAGCGCACTAGGGGAAAGTCTGCACTGGACAGGGTCCGAAAACCCAAGTTAAGTGATCAGGAGCTTGAGGTGCTTGTGGATGAGGCACTGACGCACCACCATGAGCTGCAGCAGCCCAAAACCAGCGCCCAGCACTGAGGCCAAATATGGCGATCTGTCGCAGAAAGGGTCAGTGCAGTGGGGCGCGTGCCCCGGGATGGCGAGGACTGCCGCAAGCGGCTGAATGACCTGCGCGTGCAAGTGCGAGGCATCCTGTCCCAGCACAGGAGTGCAAGCAGGGGCACAGGAGGAGGGCCACCCCCCCAACCTCACACCATGGGAGGAGAAAATGACGGGTGTCATCGACATTGGAACCATTGAGGGCATTGGTGAAGCGGAGGCAGGGACTGGCATCAATCCAACGGCAGGTGAGACCCATCCCCGAATACATGCATCTGAATGAGAGTGAAGACATGTGTCTGAGGCTCTGCATACACCCGTAAGTGAGGGCCACATCCCTAGAACGGTAGTGCTGCCTAGACGACCCTGTACGTGCAGTGCATGAATGACCGGGGCAGGGGATAGACTCCCATAGCCATAGGACAGCTACGTAGAGTGGTACTGTGCATCAACACAACCACAAAAGCCTGAGCGCAGTCCACCACAACCACGCGTTCCCATGCAGTGTACCTCCATGCACATCCACAACAAGCACCACATGGTGACTGAACAGAATGCAAGTTGAATGCGTCATTGTTACTGTCTTCATTCACACTTGTTGGCATGACCTGTACTCAAACCACCCCCTATATACCCCACAGGCACACGTCGATCCCAACAGCCCGGTGATGATGGCGATGAGGCCACACAGACAATGCGCCCACAACACCGTGCCTCCACCAGCACCAGCACCCCCAAAAAAGGTCACATCCATGGGAGACAACACCGGGGAACACCCACCTCACCCCGACGCAGCCCATGCCAGACAGCAGCGGCAGCCATATGGCCACAGGGAGGCGACCGTCAGCTCACCAGAACCCAACATCCACAGCCCCGATGCCGAGGGAGAGAGGCTGGAATGGGAGCCCAACGTGGGAGCAACACCTCAACGTGTGCATCATGCCACCGCACAACACTCCCACAGCAGTAGATATGGGGAAGGGGTGTCAACACCCCATGGAAGCCCAAGCCCAGGCAGACAGCAGGCAGGGAGGCCCCATGTGCCTGTGCGTGGCTGCAGCACACCACAGCCCGATGTGGACACTCCGTCCTATGGGAGGCCAGAGGACCATCGATCGGAGCCAGACAGCCCAGTCCAGTCTGGTGGCATGTCGCCATGCAGCCCCCCCGACAGCGCCCAATTCGCAGTCCACCACCTGACGCACCAGTAGAGGCCTTTGTCACAGGGGCAGCAGTCATGAGCCGACTGGATGTCATTGAGGCAAAACAGGCCAAGGTGGAAGCAATGGCAAAGGTCCAGAGCCGGCACATTAAGGCCGTGAGCACTTCCATCCGGCATGGGTGCCAGTACATTGCGCGGGACAATGCCCGCACACGACAAGTTGTGCAACAATGCACCGCTGCCCCGACAGGCTTTGGGCAACGAGTCCGCGAATTCACATAGGCAGTGTCTGCACTTGCAGAACAGCAATGCGAGGCCAATAACCTCATGCGCCAGCACATGATGGCCAGCGCTTCCATACCCTCAATTTCCACAACACCCACAGAGGGTTCACTAGACCCATCTCCGAGGCGCCGGTCCATGCGCCACCTGAGGGCACGCACACCGGAGGGTCCTGGGAGAGGGAAGCGCCCGCGCCCATCCTAGTGGTGCATGGCATCATTGTTGTTGGCCTGATGAGGCAACTGTACAGTTTGGGGTTGTACACTGGGGGGAGGGGGGATTGTTGGGTGTTCACTGGGGGGAGGGGGGTTTGTTGGGTGTTCACTGGGGGGAGGGGGGATTTTTGGGTGTTCATTGGGGGGAGGGGGATTGTTGGGTGTTCACTGGGGGGGATTTTTGGGTGTTCATTGGGGGGAGGGGGATTGTTGGGTGTTCACTGGGGGGGATTGTTGGACAGAAAATAAATCACGTTAAAAAAATCACAATGCATGGACAGTAGTGATTGTTACAAATGCAATTTAATGTTGAAGTGTACAATTTACCTATTACCCATTTCTAAAAGAATCCATCAATCGATCCCTGTCTGGCCAACCTCCCTTCCCTCAGCCCAACCCTTTCTGCATGTGCAACACCTTCTGGCACTTCATCGCCCTCACTACCATCCTCAGGTGGCTGTACATGAGCATCGGGGGCAGTGGCACATTCCTGCGACAACAGATGTTGTGCAGCATGGCACATGTCAGTACAATTTTACCAACTTTTTCCAGTGCATACATCATTGCACCTCCCGTGCGGTTGAGGCAACAGAAGCGTGCCTTCAGCAGGCCAAATGCCCTCTCGACGCAGATCCGTGTATGGGCATGGCCAAGGTTGTATGCCCGCTCCGCCGCCGTGTGTGGGTGACGCACAGGGGTCATGAGCCACGTGTACTGGGGATATCCCGAATCACCTGCAGGGGAGAGAAAGCCGGTATAGGGGACAAGGTAAGTCGAGTGGGTGTACAGAGCCCTGTCATCAGTGTGATTTTGCCATATTTGTCATTTGGCCTATAACATTATGGATTATGCTGTCCTACGGGCACGATTGAATCAATGGGGTACTCTCCACTTGGTACAGCTATGTTTCTCTATGTAACAGTACTCATTCACATGTCGCTGGATGAGGGGGCCCCTCCATCTACTTCTGCTTGACAGAAGTGGCTGCCTCATGTGTCATTGCTAATCCATTGGCTGCAGTTGCATTTGCTGCTCTTCACTATTCTGTACTGTTCTCCATGCATTTCCCTGGCCATTTTGGGGACAGTGTTTGTGGGATGTGCATTGTCATTACTCGGCCTACTTATGTGTGGAGCATTCGTGGATGTACCAGCTGATGGTTTGGTATTTCATTGCTGTCGGATGGCCAGGCTGGGATATCTGTACTGTGTCAGTGTTGGGAGCCATGGTGCTACTCACACAGGAGGCCTTGTTGTGGTGGGACTTCCATATGTCACTGTGCCGCCACATGTCTGACATCCAGCATGGGTGTGTTCTGCTGTGTTGGACATGTCCAAGGTTCATCGTGCAAGGTGCTTGAATGTGAATGCTGCAGTGATGCTGCTGACCATTGGGAATGATGGATTCTGTGACAGGCACCATCAGTTGTGGATTGACATGCATTATGGTATGCATTTGTACTCACCATGTGTTTTGGCCGCGATGCCTTTCCATGTACGCCGGCAGGGTACTGTTGCATAGGCCATGGAGTCGTGGGTGGATCCTGGGTAGCGGGCACAGCAGTGGCTGAAGGTGAGGTCAGGGCCACATGTCATCTGCACGTTAAGGGAATGGTACTGTTTACGGTTCCTGTAGGCAGCCTCATGTGCCTGGGGTGATACAAGTGCCACATGTGTGCAGTCCAGGGCTGCTATTACATTCGGGACTTGGGCAATGGCATAGAATTGACCCTTCAGCTGGAGCACCTGTGCCTGTGTGGCTGGCAATGCAATGTGTTCGTTCACATGATTCAACAGTGCATCGAGCACCTGTCCCAGCATGGCACTGAATGTGGACTGGGCCATTCCATGCATCATGGCAACGGTGAGTTGGTAGCTGCCAGTCCCAATAAATTGAAGCACAGACACAAGCTTCACTAGGGGAGGTACTGCCGTGCTGGTGGCTATGCGGCTGCCAATGTCACCCTGGATTGTGTCCAGCAACTGGGTGATGGTTGCCCTGTCTAGCCGATATTCTGTCACCAACTGACCATCAGTTAGGGCCCAGGGTGTTGGCCTGACCCTGGGGATGGCTGGCCGCCTTGCTGGTGCTGCTCTCCTTCTCCTTCTCCTCATCCCCACTGCCCCCTGCACTCCCAGGGCCTTGGCCTGGTTGACTGGCCTCTGTAGCTCCAGGCGCAGCAGGTAGAAATCGACATCAAGGCTCCCGGCTCCAAATGGCAGCGTGGTGTTGGGGAGGGTGTGTTGTGCATGGGTGGGTCCTTTGTAGGCCTCTGATTTGCATTGCCTCCACCTGGGCCCTCATTGCTGTCTCCTCCCTGCTCCTGCTGGTGTAATGGGGTTGGGGAGGGTGTGTTGTGCATGGGTGGGTCCTTTGTAGGCCTCTGATTTGCATTGCCTCCACCTGGGCCCTCATTGCTGTCTCCTCCCTGCTCCTGCTGGTGTAATGGTGTTGGGGAGGGTGTGTTGTGCATGGGTGGGTCCTTTGTAGGCCTCTGATTTGCATTGTCTCCACCTGGGCCCTCATTGCTGTCTCCTCCCTGCTCCTGCTGGTGTAATGGGGTTGGGGAGGGTGTGTTGTGCATGGGTGGGTCCTTTGTAGGCCTCTGGATTGCATTGCTTACACCTGGGCCCTCATTGCTGTCTCCTCCCTGCTCCTGCTGGTGTAATGGGGTTGGGGAGGGTGTGTTGTGCATGGGTGGGTCCTTTGTAGGCCTCAGATTTGCATTGCTTCCACCTGGGCCCTCATTGCTGTCTCCTCCCTGCTCCTGCTGGTGTAATGGGGTTGGGGAGGGTGTGTTGTGCATGGGTGGGTCCTTTGTAGGCCTAAGATTTGCATTGCCTCCACCTGGGCCCTCATTGCTGTCTCCTCCCTGCTCCTGCTGGTGTATTGGTGTTGGGGAGGGTGTGTTGTTCATGGGTGGGTCCTTTGTAGACCTCTGATTTGCATTGCTTCCACCTGGGTCCTTATTGCAGTCTCCTCCCTGCTCCTGCTGGTGTAATGGGGTTGTGGAGGGTGTGTTGTTCATGGGTGGGTCCTTTGTAGACCTCTGATTTGCATTGCTTTCACCTGGGCCCTCATTGCTGTCTCCTCCCGGCTCCTGCTGGTGTCATGGTGTTGGGGAGGGTGTGTTGTGCATGTGTGGCTCTTTTGTAGGACTCTGATTTGCAGTGGGTCCACCTGGGCCCTTATTGCAGTCTCCTCCCTGCTCCTGCTGGTGTAATGGGGTTGGGGAGGGTGTGTTGTGCATGGGTGGGTCCTTTGTAGGCCTCTGATTTGCATTGCTTCCACCTGGGCCCTCATTGCTGTCTCCTCCCTGCTCCTGCTGGTGTAATGGTGTTGGGGAGGGTGTGTTGTGCATGGGAGGCTCCTTTGTAGGCCTCCGATTTGCAGTGGGTCCACCTGGGCCCTTATTGCAGTCTCCTCCCTGCTCCTGCTGGTGTAATGGGGTTGGGGAGGGTGTGTTGTGCATGGGTGGCTCCTTTGTAGGCCTCTAATTTGCATTGCTTCCACCTGGCTCCTTATTGCTGTGGCCTGTGTTCTGTTACCTCCAGCTTTTTGCTGGAGGTATTTTCGGCGGATTATCCGCCGCTTTTCTGGCGCTAATAGCGCTTACGCCGGTCTCGTGATTGATGATGTTTTAGCTCTAAGGGTTCCTGGCACTGTTATGGCCGGCGCTTGTACAGCCAGCTGTCCTTGCGCCGGCTGTTATTGCGCCGGCGGTGTTTGGAGTCGTGATCCGACGGACCCTTAAAATCGGCGCTAAGAGCGTTACCGCCGATTTTAAGGGTTACCGCCCAAGTCGTGATGAGGCCCTAAGTCTTAGGGGCACAAAACACAACAGCGCGTTTATGAACTGAGGAACTGTGAGGATCTGCTGCAGGCTCCATGGCATATATTGCTTTGAAAGTAGTGGTCTTCCTTAGGGCTGGCAACGGTACAGTGCTGAAAGGTGGGACCAGAGATGCAGCTGAATTGGTTGCTCTAGGAAGGTCTTCCAAATCTTCAGATGTATTGGTAGTCGGCGTGATCTTTATATTTGAAGAAAAATCAGGCACGACAGGAATTTCATTGTAAAGTGTAAACAGGGGTGTCTCTTTGTTCACAAATGGATCTTCAATGGTATTCAGATACCTGGACTTGTTCTTGAAAGGAACGGTATCCTCTAAGCACTTGGTTGCCTCATTAGATATGATAGAAACTATCACCACTACAGGATAGTTTGAGGGATCTAGATCAGGAAGAGAAGGTGCTGTGGGATCAGGTTGTGTAGCAGAAGCAGAGGATTCAGTCGCAGCGAGCATAGCTGCGGAGGAAGCAGAATTCAGGGCATCGAGAGCATCAGAAGTAGCAATGACAACATCAAGATTTGCAGCAGGGACTTCAGGAGTCACAAATGTTGCAGGGACACCATGAGTTGCAGGGAGTTCAGAAGCCACAGCAGCTGGAAGATCAGGAATAGCAGTAGGAAGTTCAGGTGCTGTGGCAGCTGGGAGTATAGGTGCCACAGGAGCACCAGCGGGCAGGGACGCAACTGTGGCTGATGGAGTAGAGTCTGGTAGTTTTGGTGCTGCAGAGGCACCAGCAGGAACAACCGGAGCTGTAGCCTTAATAGGAGAACTTTTAACTGGCTTAGCAACAGGTACTGTCCTTGCAGGCAGAGAGGAAGGGGGTGCTTCGACTGCAGTAGGAGTGATCTGAGATGAGGCATCACTAGCAGATTCAGGAGTACTAGCAGGGGGAGCAGCAGAGATTGGGCTAGCAGATTCTGTAACAGGTAGCATGGCTGATGTGCGGTCAGGATAGGGTAGGCTTTCTGGTGGCTGGCCTTCAAAGTCTAGTGTGCTCAGGTTGCTAGGTGGGTCTGAGGTATTGACTGATGGCAAAGCTGGATTCCAGACAGGTACTGGGTATAGTTCAGGATCTGACTCATGGTCTGGTGCACAAAAGTCCATAGAAGAAGAGTACATCTCTTCTTGGTCACTTCAGTAGAGGCTGTAAGTGTGAGTAAAGGACCGCCATCAAGGGTAAGAACGGGACAATCCTTTGACTCAGCAGGATCTCCAGTCAGATGATTACACTTGATTTGTGGTGTAATGGCAGTGTGAGTGATTCGGCCCACCGGAGGAGTTAATTCTTCACTATCTGAACAACAGCCTGAGTTACTGTGGCTAGTAAGTGAATGAGCTGTGCCAAGCTTTAGAAGGTATGCATATGCCAAGTTCAGGTCTTCCATCTGCTCTGTATAAGTCTGTATCTTTTTCTGTGTTACCCTTCCAGGCCTTATCATGTCAATCTCTAAAGACAGAATGTCGGGTGTTGGACATAGTGTCAGATGGTCTGGTAAATTGTGTCCCTTTGCTAGATTCTTACAATGCAAATAGACAAATTCATCATAGAGGTCTTCAGTTTGTCTTTTAAGGTGCAAGAGCTGTTCTTGTAACAGGTATGTTCCATTTGCCAGTTCTACAACTTCAGAATCTGGTATAGCAGAAAAGCCAGGTGTTGCAATGTGAAGACTGACCTTGGTGTTATCGTGGTTAGTAGTCACTGGGGGAGCATTAAGACAACCAATGGTCAGTATTGGTCTTTTGTACCCAGGGCCAGCTGCACTAACCTCAGGATACAGAATGCCTTGTCCGGTTAAATGAGTGTTTACAGCAGTCAGGGGAGGTTGTGTAGCTTGCCAAGCTGATCTTGAGCATATCACTTTGACAACAGCGTACTCTGGTTGAGAGTCTGCCAGTCTGAGACAGGGCGGCCTGGGATAAAGGAATACAAGGTTTGTGTACCAGCTGAATGTCGAATGCAGTGTCAGGAGAAATGCCAGAAAGTGCATGAGTGTTTTCCACTGGTTGCGCTAACAAACTCTGCAGGAATTCATTTTCTTGCTGTATTTCTTCTATAGATAGAGACTGCGGATCATGGTTGCAAATGTCATAGTAGTTACACTTAGAAGGGTCAGCGAGCCAGTGAGTGTAGTACTGTGCTTGTAAACCTTTGTTTACTAGGGCGAGTCTGTCTTTTAAACAATGGTTTTTGTTTGCAGTCCTTAGGAAAACTTTGGGTTTTTGCAGAGGTTTCTTGAACTGAAAGGAAAGCATCTTTGGTCTGTGTGTGCCTTTCCTGCCTATGGGACAAGAATGTTTGTTTAGCTCTTGCATTCTGTCATGGATGGCACTCTGTCAAGAGTGGCACCGGGCACCCAGGTAGGGTTTGGGTGGCGGTGATGATGTAAGGTGACAGATAAGCACACACAGCAGGAAGCTCAACAAGAAAGAAGAATAGGCAACAGTAGCTGTGAACAAAAAGGAGCAGGGAATACAAAGGTACAAACAAACTGGATTCCCTCTTGGGGTGTATGCAGAAATGGAAAAGAGTGTTCCACGGACCTTTGGAAACTCCAGCCTTCTGCACAGATTGCTATTACAGGAGCCCACTCTGTATGCTCATAGCTGGGAACAACAGCTGTGGGTGTCTGTACAGAAACAGTATAACTGAAATGGATACTTAAGGGAGAAACAAAGACTCAAGGAAGAGAAGGACAGGGATCAAGAACAGAGAGTAAGGGAGCAGTAGCCAGGAAACAGGGGGGCTGCAAAGAAGGAAGCAGGGCTGGAGTAACGGATGGCACAAGGTGCAGGCAAACTGTTGAGGACTGCAGAGAACTGTAGTAGGCTGCAAGGCAGAGAGTCCAGAGGAGCAGGAAAGAGAGCTGTAGTAGGCTGCGGACAGAGAGCCCAGAGGAGCAGGGCAGCAAAGGAGTGAGCCCAGAGGAGCAGGCCAGCGAGGCAGGGAGTCCAGAGGAGCAGGACCAGGAGCTGTAGTAGTCTGCAGACAGAGAGCCCAGACAAGCAGGGCTGCGAGGCAGGGAGCCCAGAGGACCAGGGCTGCAGGCAGAGGAGTGTAGCAGGCTGCAAGGCAGGGAGCCCAGAGGAGCAGGGCAGCGAGACAGGGAGCCTAGAGGACCAGGGCTGCAGACAAAGGAGTGTAGCAGGCTGCAAGGCAGGGAGCCCAGAGGAGCAGGGCAGCGAGGCAGGGAGCCCAGAGGAACAGGGCTGCAGGCAGAAGAGTGTAACAGGCTTTAAGGCAGGAAGCCCAGCGGAGCAGGGCAGCAAGGAGCGCTGGAATCAGAAGCAGGATGATACAGCAACAGGAACAGCATTCAAATCGTGGCTCAAAGCAAAAAGATGCTGGGAGAACTCTTAATGCAAGAGACTGAGCTCCTGCAGGCAGCTGCTTAAATACAGCCCTGCCCTTTACTGAGGCAGGCTAATTGGCAGCACCTTGAGCAGCACACATGAAGGCAATCTGCCTCCTCCCTCTCTGGTCCTGAGAAGGTGGAAGAAGCACTGATCGCTCGGGCTTCTGGGGATTGTGGTTCCAAAACTGATGAATGGGAATAGCCAGGAATTGATAACTGTAGCAAGGTGCATTATGCTACATGTAGTTAGCTGAATTAAGAAAGAAAGTACCAAAGTTGTGCAAATGGAAATTAAGGACCAAAGTGTGAATAGGGGTTGTTCCAAGAGTAATATGAAGATAAATGAGTTCCAAATAGTCCATGATGGTTCCCAATGTGTGCGACAGTGGCACAGGCATGACAGTATTGCACTCAGATGGATTTATGGGTGGGCAATGTATTGCACTTAGATGGATTTTGGGGGTGGACAACGTATTGCACTTAGATGGATGTTGGGGGTCAGCAATGTATTGCACTCAGATGGATTTCGGGGCTAGGCAATGTATTGCACATAGATGGATTTTGGAGGTGGGCAATGTATTGTACTCAGATGGATTTATGTGGTGGGCAATATATTGCTCTCAGATGGATTTCTGAGGTGGGCAATGTATTGCACTCAGATGGATTTTGGTGTTAGGAAATGTATTGCACTGAGATGGATTTTGGGGGTAGGCAATGTATTGCACTCAGATGGATTGATGGGGTAGGCCATTTATTGCACTTAGATGGATTGATGGGGTGGGCAATGTATTGCACATAGATGGATTTTGGGGGTGGACAATGTATTGCAGTCAGATGGATTTATGGGGTGGGAAATGTATTGCACTTAGATTGCTTTTAGGGGGTCAGCAATGTATTGCACTCAGATGGATTTCGGGGATAGGCAATGTATTGCACTTAGATGGATTTTGGGGGTGGACAAAGTATTGCACTTAGATGGATTTTGGGGGGTCAGCAATGTATTGCACTCAGATGGATTTCGGGGCTAGGCAATGTATTGCGCTTAGATGGATGTTGGGGGTTCATCAATGTATTGCACTCAGATGGATTTCGGGGCTAGGCAATGTATTGCACTTAGATGGATTTTGGGGGTGGGCAATGTATTGTACTCAGATGGATTTATGTGGTGGGCAATGTATTGCACTCAGATGGATTTCAGAGGTGGGCAATGTATTGCACTCAGATGGATTTATGGGGTGGGAAATATATTGCACTTAGATTGCTTTTAGGGGGTCAGCAATGTATTGCACTCAGATGGATTTCGGGGCTAGGCAATGTATTGCACTTAGATGGATTTTGGGGGTAGGCAATGTATTGCACTTAGATGGATTCATGGGGTGGGCAAGGTAATGCACTCAGTTGATTTTTGGGGGTAGGAAATGTATTTCACTTAGATGTATTTTGGGGTGTCAGCAATGTATTGCACTCAGATGGATTTAGTCGGTAGGCAATGTATTGCACTTAGATGGATTGTGGGTGTAGGCAATGTATTGCTCGCAGATGGATTTATAGGGTGGACAATGTATTGCACCTAGATGGATTTATGGGGTGGGAAATGTATTGCACTTAGATTGCTTTTAGGGGGTCAGCAATGTATTGTACTCAGATGGATTTCGGGGCTAGGCAATGTATTGCACTTAGATGGATTTTGGGGGTGGGCAATGTATTGTACTTAGTTGGATTTATGTGGTGGGCAATGTATTGCACTCAGATGGATTTCTGAGGTGGGCAATGTATTGCACGCAGATGGATTTTGGTGTTAGGAAATGTATTGCACTCAGATGGATTTTGGGGGTAGGTAATGTATTGCACTCAGATGGATTGATGGGGTAGGCAATTTATTGCACTTAGATGGATTGATAGGGTGGGCAATGTATTGCACATAGATGGATTTTGGGGGTAGGAAATGTATTGCACTCAGATGGATTGATGGGGTAGGCAATTTATTGTACTCAGATGGATTTAGGCGATAGGCAATGTATTGCACTTAGATGGGTTGTGGGTGTAGGCAATGTTTTACACGCAGATGGATTTATGGGGTGGGCAATGTATTGCACCTAGATGGATTTATGGGGTGGGAAATGTATTGCACTTAGATTGCTTTTAGGGGGTCAGCAATGTATTGTACTCAGATGGATTTCGGGGCTAGGCAATGTATTGCACTTAGATGGATTTTGGGGGTGGGTAATGTATTGTACTCAGATGGATTTATGTGGTGGGCAATGTATTGCACTCAGATGGATTTCTGAGGTGGGCAATGTATTGCACTCAGATGGATTTTGGTGTTAGGAAATGTATTGCACTCAGATGGATTTTGGGGGTAGGCAATGTATTGCACTCAGATGGATTGATGGGGTAGGCAATTTATTGCACTTAGATGGATTGATGGGGTGGGCAATGTATTGCACATAGATGGATTTTGGGGGTGTACAATGTATTGCAGTCAGATGGATTTATGGGGTGGGAAATGTATTGCACTTAGATTGCTTTTAGGGGGTCAGCAATGTATTGCACTCAGATGGATTCTGGGGATAGGCAATGTATTGCACTTAGATGGATTTTGGGGGTGGACAAAGTATTGCACTTAGATGGATTTTGGGGGGTCAGCAATGTATTGCACTCAGATGGATTTCGGGGCTAGGCAATGTATTGCGCTTAGATGGATGTTCGGGATTCATCAATGTATTGCACTAAGATGGATTTCGGGGCTAGGCAATGTATTGCACTTAGATGGATTTTGGGGGTGGGCAATGTATTGTACTCAGATGGATTTATGTGGTGGGCAATGTATTGCACTCAGATGGATTTCGGAGGTGGGCAATGTATTGCACTCAGATGGATTTTGGGGTTAGGCAACGTATTGCACTCAGGTGGATTTTGGGGGTAGGCAATGTATTGCACTCAGATGGATTGATGGGGTAGGCAATTTATTGCACTTAGATGGATTGATGGGGTGGGCAATGTAATGCACTCAGTTGATTTTTGGGGGTAGGAAATGTATTGCACTTAGATGTATTTTGGGGTGTCAGCAATGTATTGCACTCAGATGGATTTAGTCGGTAAGCAATGTATTGCACTTAGATGGATTGTGGGTGTAGGCAATGTATTGCTCGCAGATGAATTTATGGGGTGGGCAATGTATTGCACCTAGATGGATTTATGGGGTGGGAAATGTATTGCACTTAGATTGCTTTTAGGGGGTCAGCAATGTATTGTACTCAGATGGATTTCGGGGCTAGGCAATGTATTGCACTTAGATGGATTTTGGGGGTGGGTAATGTATTGTACTCAGATGGATTTATGTGGTGGGCAATGTATTGCACCCAGATGGATTTCTGAGGTGGGCAATGTATTGCACTCAGATGGATTTTGGTGTTAGGAAATGTATTGCACTCAGATGGATTTTGGGGGTAGGCAATGTATTGCACTCAGATGGATTGATGGGATAGGCAATTTATTGCACTTAGATGGATTGATGGGGTGGGCAATGTATTGCAAATAGATGGATTTTGGGGGTGTACAATGTATTGCAGTCAGATGGATTTATGGGGTGGGAAATGTATTGCACTTAGATTGCTTTTAGGGGGTCAGCAATGTATTGCACTCAGATGGATTCTGGGGATAGGCAATGTATTGCACTTAGATGGATTTTGGGGGTGGACAAAGTATTGCACTTAGATGGATTTTGGGGGGTCAGCAATGTATTGCACTCAGATGGATTTCGGGGCTAGGCAATGTATTGCGCTTAGATGGATGTTCGGGGTTCATCAATGTATTGCACTAAGATGGATTTCGGGGCTAGGCAATGTATTGCACTTAGATGGATTTTGGGGGTGGGCAATGTATTGTACTCAGATGGATTTATGTGGTGGGCAATGTATTGCACTCAGATGGATTTCGGAGGTGGGCAATGTATTGCACTCAGATGGATTTTGGGGTTAGGCAATGTATTGCACTCAGGTGGATTTTGGGGGTAGGCAATGTATTGCACTCAGATGGATTGATGGGGTAGGCAATTTATTGCACTTAGATGGATTGATGGGGTGGGCAATGTAATGCACTCAGATGGATTTAGTCGGTAGGCAATGTATTGCACTTAGATGGATTGTGGGTGTAGGCAATGTATTTCTCGCAGATGGATTTATGGGGTGGGCAATGTATTGCACCTAGATGGATTCATGGGGTGGAAAATGTATTGCATGCACTTAGATTGCTTTTAGGGGGTCAGCAATGTATTGTACTCAGATGGATTTCAGGGCTAGGCAATGTATTGCACTTAGATGGATTTTGGGGGTGGGCAATGTATTGTACTCAGATGGATTTATGTGGTGGGCAATGTATTGCACTCAGATGGATTTCTGAGGTGGGCAATGTATTGCACTCAGATGGATTTTGGTGTTAGGAAATGTATTGCACTCAGATGGATTTTGGGGGTAGGCAATGTATTGCACTCAGATGGATTGATGGGGTAGGCAATTTATTGCACTTAGATGGATTGATAGGGTGGGCAATGTATTGCACATATATGGATTTTGGGGGTAGGAAATGTATTGCACACAGATGGATTGATGGGGTAGGCAATTTATTGCACTTAGATGGATTTATGGGGTGGGCAATGTAATGCACTCAGTTGATTTTGGGGGTAGGAAATGTATTGCACTTAGATGTATTTTGGGGTGTCAGCAATGTATTGCACTCAGATGGATTTAGGCGGTAGGCAATGTATTGCACTTAGATGGATTGTGGGTGTAGGCAATGTATTGCACGCAGATGGATTTATGGGCTAGGCAATGTATTGCACGCAGATGGATTTATGGGGTGGGCAATGTATTGCACCTAGATGGATTTCTGAGGTGGGCAATGTATTGCACTCAGATGGATTTTGGTGTTAGGAAATGTATTGCACTCAGATGGATTTTGGGGGTAGGCAATGTATTGCACTCAGATGGATTGATGGGGTAGGCAATTAATTGCACTTAGATGGATTGATGGGGTGGGCAATGTATTGCACATAGATGGATTTTGGGGGTGTACAATGTATTGCAGTCAGATGGATTTTGGGGATAGGCAATGTATTGCACTTAGATGGATTTTGGGGGTGGACAAAGTATTGCACTTAGATGGATTTTGGGGGGTCAGCAATGTATTGCACTCAGATGGATTTCGGGGCTAGGCAATGTATTGCGCTTAGATGGATTTTGGGGGTGGGCAATGTATTGTACTCAGATGGATTTATGTGGTGGGCAATGTATTGCACTCAGATGGATTTCAGAGGTGGGCAATGTATTGCACTCAGATGGATTTTGGGGTTAGGCAATGTATTGCACCCAGATGGATTGATGGGGTAGGCAATTTATTGCACTTAGATGGATTGATGGGGTGGGCAATGTAATGCACTCAGATGGATTTAGGCGGTAGGCAATGTATTGCACTTAGATGGATTGTGGGTGTAGGCAATGTATTGCACGCAGATGGATTTATGGGGTGGGCATGTATTGCACCTAGATGGATTTATGGGGTGGGAAATGTATTGCACTTAGATTGCTTTTAGGGGGTCAGCAATGTATTGTACTCAGATGGATTTCGGGGCTAGGCAATGTATTGCACTTAGATGGATTTTGGGGGTGGGCAATGTATTGTACTCAGATGGATTTATGTGGTGGGCAATGTATTGCACTCAGATGGATTTCTGAGGTGGGCAATGTATTGCACTCAGATGGATTTTGGTGTTAGGAAATGTATTGCACTCAGATGGATTTTGGGGGTAGGCAATGTATTGCACTCAGATGGATTGATGGGGTAGGCAATTTATTGCATTTAGATGGATTGATGGGGTGGGCAATGTTTTGCACATAGATGGATTTTGGGGGTGGACAATGTATTGCACTTAGATTGCTTTTAGGGGGTCAGCAATGTATTGCACTCAGATGGATTTCAGGGATAGGCAATGTATTGCACTTAGATGGATTTTGGGGGTGGACAAAGTATTGCACTTAGATGGATTTTGGGGGGTCAGCAATGTATTGCATTCAGACCGATTTCGGGGCTAGGCAATGTATTGCGCTTAGATGGATGTTGGGGGTTCATCAATGTATTGCACTCAGATGGATTTATGTGGTGGGCAATGTATTGCACTCAGATGGATTTCTGAGGTGGGCAATGTATTGCATTCAGATGGATTTTGGGGTTAGGCAATGTATTGCACTCAGATGGATTTTGGGGGTAGGCAATGTATTGCACTCAGATGGATTGATGGGGTAGGCAATTTATTGCACTTAGATGGATTGATGAGGTGGGCAATGTATTGCACATAGATGGATTTTGGGGGTGGGCAATCTATTGCACTCAGATGGATTTATGGGGTGGGAAATGTATTGCACTTAGATTGCTTTTAGGGGGTCAGCAATGTATTGCACTCAGATGGATTTCGGGGCTAGGCAATGTATTGCACTTAGATGGATTTTGGGGGTGGGCAATGTCTTGCTCTCAGATGGATTTTGGGGTTGGGCAATGTTTTGCACTTAGATGGATTTCGGGGCTAAGCAACGTATTGCACTTAGATGGATTTATGGGGTGGGCAATGTAATGCACTCAGATGATTTTTGGGGGTAGGAAATGTATTGCGCTTAGATGTATTTTGGGGTGTCAGCAATGTATTGCACTCAGATGGATTTAGGCGGTAGGCAATGTATTGCAGTTAGATGGATTGTGGGTGTAGGCAATGTATTGCACGCAGATGGATTTATGGGGTGGGCAATGTATTGCACGCAGATGGATTTTGGGGGTGGACAAAGTATTGCACTTAGATGAATTTTGGGGGGTCAGCAATGTATTGCACTCAGATGGATTTCGGGGCTAGGCAATGTATTGCACTTAGATGGATGTTAGGGGTTCAGCAATGTTTGCACTCAGATGGATTTCGGGGCTAGGCAACATATTGCACTTCGATGGATTTTGAGTGTGGGCAATGTATTGCACTCAGATTTTGGGGAAAAGCAATGTATTGCATTCAGATGGATTTATGGGGTGGGCAATGTATTGAACTCAGATGGATTTCACGGCTAGGCAATGTATTGCACTTAGATGGATTTTGGGGTTGGGCAATGTATTGTACTCAGATGGATTTATGTGGTGGGCAATGTATTGCACTCAGAGGGATTTCTGGGGTGGGCAATGTATTGCACTCAGATGGATTTTGGGGTTAGGCAATGTATTGCACAGAGATGGATTTTGGGGTGGGCAATGTATTGCACTCAGATGGATTTATGTGGTGGGCAATGTATTGCACCTAGATTGATTTTAGGGGGTCAGCAATATATTGCACTCAGATGGATTTTGGGGCTAGGCAATGTATTGCACATAGATGGATTTTGGGGGTAGTCAATGTATTGCATTCAGATGGATTTTGGGGTTGGGCAATGTTTTGCACTCAGATGGATTTCAGGGCTAGGCAATGTATTGCACTCAGATGGATTCATGGGGTGGGCAATGTATTGCACTCAGATTAATTTTGGGGGTGGGCAATGTATTGCACTCAGATGGACTTATGGGGTGGGAAATGTATTGCACTTAGATGGATTTTGGGGGTAGTCAATGTATTGCATTCAGATGGATTTTGGGGTTGGGCAATGTTTTGCACTCAGATGGATTTCAGGGCTAGGCAATCTATTGCACTTAGATGGATTTTGGGGTTGGGAAATGTTTTGCACTCAGATGAATTTCAGGGGCAGGCAATGTATTGCACTCAGGTGCATTTTGGGGGTAGGCAATGTATAGCACTCAGATGGATTTGGGGGGTAGGCAATGTATTGCACTCAGATGGATTCATGGGGTGGGCAATGGATTGCACTCAGATTAATTTTGGGGGTGGGCAATGTATTGCACTCAGATGGACTTATGGGGTGGGAAATGTATTGCACTTAGATGGATTTTGGGGGGTCAGCAATGTATTGCACTCAGATGGATTTCGGGGCTAGGCAATGTATTGCACGCAGATGGATTTATGGGGTGGGCAATGTATTGCACCTAGATGGATTCATGGGGTGGGAAATGTATTGCACTTAGATTGCTTTTAGGGGGTCAGCAATGTATTGTACTCAGATGGATTTCGAGGCTAGGCAATGTATTGCACTTAGATGGATTATGGGGGTGGGCAATGTATTGCACTCAGATGGATTTCTGAGGTGGGCAATGTATTGCACTCAGATGGATTTTGGTGTTAGGAAATGTATTGCACTCAGATGGATTTTGGGGGTAGGCAATGTATTGCACTCAGATGGATTGATGGGGTAGGCAATTTATTGCACTTAGATGGATTGATGGGGTGGGCAATGTTTTGCACATAGATGGATTTTGGGGGTGGACAATGTATTGCAGTCAGATGGATTTATGGGGTGGGAAATGTATTGCACTTAGATTGCTTTTAGGGGGTCAGCAATGTATTGTACTCAGATGGATTTCGGGGATAGGCAATGTATTGCACTTAGATGGATTTTGGGGGTGGACAAAGTATTGCACTTAGATGGATTTTGGGGGGTCAGCAATGTATTGCTCTCAGATGGATTTCGGGGCTAGGCAATGTATTGCACTTAGATGGATGTTGGGGGTTCATCAATGTATTGCACTCAGATGGATTTTGGAGCTAGGCAATGTATTGCACTTAGATGGATTTTGAGGTTGGGCAATGTATTGTACTCAGATGGATTAATGTGGTGGGCAATGTATTGCACTCAGATGGATTTCTGAGGTGGGCTATGTATTGCATTCAGATGGATTTTTGGGTTAGGCAATGTATTGCACTCAGATGGATTTTGGGGGTAGGCAATGTATTGCACTCAGATGGATTGATGGGGTAGGCAATTTATTGCACTTAGATGGATTGATGAGGTGGGCAATGTATTGCACATAGATGGATTTTGGGGTGGGCAATGTATTGCACTCAGATGGATTTATGGGGTGGGAAATGTATTGCACTTAGATTGCTTTTAGGGGGTCAGCAATGTATTGCACTTAGATGGATTTTGTGGGTAGGCAATGTCTTGCTCTCAGATGGATTTTGGGGTTGGGCAATGTTTTGCACTTAGATGGATTTCGGGGCTAAGCAACGTATTGCACTTAGATGGATGTTGGGGGTTCAGCAATGTTTGCACTCAGATGGATTTCGGGGCTAGGCAACATATTGCACTTCGATGGATTTTGATTGTGGGCAATGTATTGCACTCAGATTTTGGGGAAAAGCAATGTATTGCATTCAGATGGATTTATGGGGTGGGCAATGTATTGAACTCAGATGGATTTCATGGCTAGGCAATGTATTGCACTTAGATGGATTTTGGGGTTAGGCAATTTATTGCACATAGATGGATTTTGGGGTGGGCAATGTATTGCACTCAGATGGCTTTATGGGGTGGGCAATGTATTGCACCTAGATTGATTTTAGGGGGTCAGCAATATATTGCACTCAGATGGATTTTGGGGCTAGGCAATGTATTGCACATAGATGGATTTTGGGGGTAGTCAATGTATTGCATTCAGATGGATTTTGGGGTTGGGCAATGTTTTGCACTCAGATGGATTTCAGGGCGAGGCAATGTATTGCACTTAGATGGATTTTGGGGGTAGGCAATGTATAGCACTCAGATGGATTTGGGGGGTAGGCAATGTATTGCACTCAGATGGATTCATGGGGTGGGCAATGTATTGCACTCAGATTAATTTTGGGGGTAGGCAATGTATTGCACTCAGATGGATTTCGGGCTAGGCAATGTATTGCACTTGGATGGATTTTGGGGCTAGGCAATGTGTTGCACTTAGATGGATTTTGGGGGTAGTCAATGTATTGCATTCAGATTTTGGGGCTAGGCAATGTGTTGCACTTAGATGGATTTTGGGGTTGGGCAATGTTTTGCACTCAGATGGATTTCAGGGCTAGGCAATCTATTGCACTTAGATGGATTTTGGGGTTGGGAAATGTTTTGCACTCAGATGAATTTCAGGGGCAGGCAATGTATTGCACTCAGGTGGATTTTGGGGTAGGCAATGTATAGCACTCAGATGGATTTGGGGGGTAGGCAATGTATTGCACTCAGATGGATTCATGGGGTGGGCAATGTATTGCACTCAGATTAATTTTGGGGGTGGGCAATGTATTGCACTCAGATGGACTTATGGGGTGGGAAATGTATTGCACTCAGATGGATTTCGGGATAGGCAATGTATTGCACTTAGATGGATTTTGGGGGTGGCAGTGTATTGCAATTAGATGGATTTGGGGTGTCAACAATGTATTGCACTTAGATGGATTCATGGGGTGGGCAATGTATTGCACCCCGATGGATTACGGGGCTAGGCATTGTATTGCACTCAGAAGGATTTTTCGAAGGTCAGCAATGCATCACACTGGAGGGACTGTGAGGGCGGCCACTATGTTTGAGCCACACCATTAGAAAGGTGGCCACTGCTTCTGCTCTTAGATGATTTATAAGTGTAGCCACGGTTTTTGCCCCATGAACATCCATTAGGGTTGCCAACCTGTTACACTTAGAAGACTTGGGCTGTTGGCCTTTGTGCTGCACTTGTAATAGTTCTGGAGGGCAACCTGGGTGTTGCTCTCGCAGGATTTTGTGAGGGCAGCTGTTATATTGCACAGACTGTAGTCTTCGCACCAGAGGATCTCTTGTGATTGCCATTGACTAGCCCTTGAAAGGGTTGTGCCGTTTTGACTTGGCTGCCACATTTAGTCAAATCCATGAAGGGGACCATGTTATGGATGCTAGGCGATTGTAGGCTGTGTTCCACTACAGGGAATGCAGTTGTTGGCAGAATGCTGGTTAAGTGGGGTCTTGGATGTAGTCACTCAATGATAGCTGAAAGCAGGCAGAATTTACCCACCATAATTTATCAATTCAGATGTCGATAGAATGTTGCCGAATGTACCATTTCTAGGCTTTCATTTTACTATAACCTATGCATTTTTCCTCTTGCACACCGTACATTTGGAATTAGCCAAAAGCGTGGCCACACTCCTGCACGCATCTGCTTTCACATACAACATGAATGACACTATGCACAATACTTCTGCCATAAGAATGTAGCTACAATTCACAACAAAAATTCAAACTGTAACTACAGACATAACTGACTATCCTCTTGCACAACCTCCAGCTTCTTTCCCTAGTGTACATCTCTCCACCCATACACGTGCCAATTGGACATGGGTAGCTAGCAGGGACTTGGCCAATCCCTTAATGTGAATTATGCATGCACACATGCTAGCACCTCCTCACTTTCCGATACTTCAGACTTAGGTCCATCCGAGGGCGTTCAACCAACTGCGAGTCGGAACCATATGATACATTCATGACATAAAACTGTAATAATCAAAGCTCCTTAGTCATCTTGGGTAGGTTCGACAAGTAATCTTTATTCCAGTTCCATTAAGATGGTAAACATGAACCACTGGGTCCCATCACCCAGGATGGTCCACTCCAAATGACATACTCCGGAACCTTCACGACAGGCATTCCTACACTCACAACCAAACATTATCTCAGGCACACCAACATTCTCTCAAGCATTGACAAGCATCTGCATTGACACCAAGCACAACACAACACATCTGCATTCATCATACATACACACACAAATCCACAAAAGGAATCATACAGGAGAACATTCATACGGGGCATCCTTGTATGTGAGAGATGCAACTCTGGATAAAGGCGGAGAGCGCCCCCAACATACTGGCTGTGCCTCCAACAGCAGCCACACATTCTTACGGAAGGCGTCCCCCCTTTCTACCCATACTCTACCTCTCTTAGTTGCGTGAATGGGAAGGTGCCCCCCCCTTATTCCCATACACATTTGACCCATTCTTCACTTGACTTTAACTCTGCATGCCTACAAAATACCCCTTTACCAAACCTCACACCGGAGGAGAGATCCCACTATATCCTTACACGCAATTGTGTAGGTGCAGTATCACAACAGCCAGCAACCCATCTCACACAGGGGTTTTCCACACCACACCATACATCTGAAAATATCCACTGACCAAACCTCACACCGGAGGAGAGATCCCACTCCATACTACACATAGACTTGGCGTGGTGCCGCCACAAAACACTTTGCACTGCTTTACAATGACACTTCAACATGAACATTGCCCTAAAAACCTACCACAGAAAAAAAACTTTTCACCTGAAATTCACTAAGCTTCCCACTATAACTTTTTTCAAACATGTTGTTACCCTTTTTACCTCCATTGCTATTCACCAGCTAAAAGTCCATGGCTGTGGCCTGCCCTAAACCTCTAAAATCTCAAAATGCGTTAGTCCCTTGCATTCCTTGCATTTGTCCGTCGCATTTACCCAATCCACATGCTAACAGCTCATAGCTGTGAACAGCATCTAAACCCCTAAATTCTCAAAACTGTTAATCCCTTGAATTTCCCCACATCACCAAACACATTCACATGCACTTTCCTTTATTGGGGGCTACTATAATTGACTCCATGTGAGTTGTGTCTATCAGTCCATGTTGCCACAAGCAAGCTACCGCTAACATTGCTGGGAAACGTTGTAATTGCACACTCGCATCACTCTCACTCCTGACCCATTAGCAATTGCCCTTCAATGGGGCATCTAAATGAATGCTTACAAAATTCCTAACTGAAAGCCAATGCACCGAAAGCACACTACAACTCTAACCAAACCTATAAATCTTTAACACGTGGCCATTATCTGCACCACTAAAGGGTATAGGTTGTTCTTAGTCGGGCAGTGTAGTTACACCCACTCCTTGTCCTCCTTGCTTAATCATCAGGGCTGCTCTGCCAACGATGCGCGACCAAAAGAAAACACTCCATTACTCCACTGAACACCCTGAACGTCACTGTGTCAAAGGCACGTCAGAAGCCCCCCTTCCTGTACGTTTCCCCTCATGACAAGTACACAGATACACCACACCTCCCTTGGCTGTAGGCCGCTGGCCCGCTTCACAGAGTCTGTCTTTCAATAGGGGCTCTGGCAGGGAGGTATTTAGTAAGCAAGAGTTGGATGTAGCCGGGGCCCGGCCCTAGAAAGCCTTGTGGATGATGCAGAGGGTCTTGAACTAAAGCCTCGCAGTCACCGGGAGCCAGTGGAGAGATTTTAGGGCTGGAGAGATGGGGTCCCTGGGCTTGAGGACAAGGATAAATCTAGCTGTCCTATTCTGGATTAGTTGAAGGGAGGAACGGAGGATAAAGGTAGATTGAGGAAGAGGCTGTTGCAGTAGTCCATCCTAGAGAGAACCCGAGCTCTGGAGATGTTGGTTTCTGGGGAAAGGTGAGGCAAGGAAGAATGCCTCTGAGGAGGTGCAGCTGGCAGTGGGCCTTCTTGGCAAGGTCCACAATGTGAAGAGAAAAGGAGAGAGAGGGGTCGAAGATGATGCCAAGGTTTTTAGCCTCACAAGAGGGTGAGTGGGGACCCATGGAGGGTGGCCAGAGAGTAGGAGGGAAGGAGGGAGCATGAAAGAAATCAGACTGAATGAGAGAGGAAGAAGTGGAGGAAGTGGAGGGAAGCTTGAATAGATGAGTCTTGAGTTCTTTTCTGAATTGTAGGAGCGCGGGACGAGTCTGGTTCCGACGGGGACGTGGTTCCTTAGTCTTGGGACATAGGCAGAGAAGGCTTGTTTTCTGATCCTTTACTTTTTGTAGCAGCGATTTCAAGTCTGCACGTGTCCTGGCTTCTGGTGGTTGTGTTGTATGCCAGACATGAGAAGTTTCTCAGTGAGGTAGCGGAGTGACTTGAGGGTGACTGCCTTATAGATGATGCAGCAAAACTTGAGGGTGATTTGTGCGTGCAGTGGGAGCCAGTGAAGGTCGATGAGGGCCGGGCTAATGTGGTCATATATGCGAAGACCCTTGATGAGGCGTGCAGCCACGTGTAGGACACTTCTCAGGGGCACAAGGGAGGGCAACAGGAGGCCTTCGAGGAGTGCAAGACCCCCATCCAGGTGGGATAGGACAAGTGCTTGAACAGTGGATCTAAAGCTGTCTGGAGGGAGGAAGGGCTTGACTTTTTTGCACAGGAGGGAGAGCTGATACCAAGCTGTCTGAGTTTTGTTAGCTATGTGTGTCTTGAAGTAGAGATGTTTCTCGATGTGGAATCTTGGGGACTTGACGCAGGATGTGAGCTCAGGTGTGAAGCCCTCAGAATTCATGGTTGATAGCCAGGTTTGTATGCCTGGGTGTTCTATGTTGTTGGTGAGGAGTAGGAATTCGGTTTAGGAGGGGTTGAGCTTCAAATATGCACTGGATATTCAAGACTGGATCAGCGACAGGCAGGTTTTGAGCCTGTGGATGTCCTTGATGGAGTCAATCTTGAGGTATATCTGTGTGTCGTCGGCGTATTGGTGGATGTGGGTATTGGGTGTGGCCAGTAGGGCTCCCAGAAGCTCCATGTTTAGATTGAAGATCATCACTGGGGAGAGGCTGGAACCCTGCGGGACTCCACAGGTGACGGGTAGTATTGGCCATCTAGAGGAGTCCATCTGACCAAACTGTTTGCGGTAGGCAAGGTAGGACTTGAACCAGCATAGGACAAGGTTGTTGATCACATGCACGGATGTAGGTTGTCCATAAGCACCTGGTGGTCTACTGTGTGAAAAGCGGTGGAGAGATCGAGCAGAACCAGGTGGCAGGGGTGGCCGTCGTGAAGGATGTTGAGGGTGTCGTCGACCACCTGTATGGTGAACAGGTTTAATAAAGTCCTGCAGGAAAGTACACCAGGCAAACTGATTGCGAGCCTGGGACCTGCACCCAATTCTGTCAAGTCGAATTTTGGAAAGCGAAGGAGGAGAGTGTGCCAGACTGACAGAGGCTCATACTGGCGCACCGCTAATTGTAATTGTAATTGTTTATTTGTAGAGCACTTATACACAAGTGAAGTGCTTCAAAGCGCTTCAAGGCGGGAGGGGAACAAGGGAATAAAGTAGTCAATCTTAGGCCTTGAAGTTTCTCAATGATCTAACAAGACTAGCATGCTAGGCCTGGCGGCATTTCAACTAGTGCAAGTGCATGACAAGGAGGAAGGATGGAGGGGGGGCATACAGGCACAAACACTACTGTACTAGGCTTGGCGCCAATTCATATTGATTGATTGACTGGTCATTTTTGATGCACCAGCACACGTGTTACAGGCGCAACCAGGTTAGGTAGAAGAGACAAAGGCAGGACAGGACAACCTGACTTAAAAGGCGTGGTACCTTCAGGTCATGCAAGTGAGCAGAAAGGAAGTGCAAGGGACGGGCAAGGGGTATCAAGTGCATCCAGTCCAGCAGGGCCTTGGGATAACTGCAGAGAACCTATACCGAAAGTGCAGTAGTGCTAAGCATTGTGCATATGCCCGAAGGCAAGTGCAAAGACTGGTGGGGGAGCCTCGGACCTGTGTGGCTGTGGAGGAACACCAGGCGACCAGGCAGATAAACTGAAGCAAAGTTAGGAAAGAGAGGGGGAAAAGAAAAGAGGTTAGCAGGGGAGAGGGAGAGAGAAAGAAGAAGAGAAGAGGAAGGTCTTGAGGAGTTTCCAGAACTTAGGGGGCTCAGGCTGAAGGCGGAGAGAAGGAGGGAGGCTGTTCCAGAGAGAAGCACCTGCAGAGGATTAGGATCTACCCCCAAATCTCTGTGTGGAAAAGCAGCTCACCCGCAGAGAGCTGGAGGAAGACGAGCGGAGGGCTCTAGATGGGGAGTATTTAGGAAGAGAGTGTTGTAGATAGTGCGGGCACCAGAAAGCCTTGTGGACTATGCAGAGGGACTTGAACTTCATCCTTGCAGCCACGGGGAGACAGTGGAGGGATTTCAGTGGCATAGAAATGTGGTCCCTGGGCTGGAGGCCAAGGATAAGTCTCGAGGTTCTGTTCTGGATAAGTTGCAGCGGGCACAGAGTAGAAGTAGGAAGATTGAGGAAGAGGCCGCTGCAGTAGTCCAGCCTAGAGAGACCCAGGGCTCGGGAGACGGTAAGCCTTTGGGGGAAAGTGAGAAAAGGTAGAATACCTCTGATGAGGTACAGCTGGTAGTGGGATTTTTTGGAGATGTCCTAGATGTGAGAAGAGAAGGAGAGAGTGGAGTCGAAGAGGACCCCCAGATGTTTTGCCTCGCAGGTGGGTGAGAGAGCAGGGCCAAGGGAGGCCAGCCAGAGTGAAAGTGGGGGAAGGAGTCCCAATGAGGACAATCTCTGTTTACTGGCATTGACGCAGAGATCGTTAGTGGCACACCAAGACTGAATTGCGGTCAGACAGTCAGGAATGAGCGAGGAGGAGGAGGCCGAGGGTAGCCTGAAGGAGAGCTGCGTGTCATTTGCATATCACTAAAAGTTAGAAGTAAAGGTAGCGATCCTGTGGGCCAAGAGGGCCATGTAGAGATTGAAGAACCAGGGGGATAGGTTAGAACTCTGGGGGACACCACAAGTAGAGAGAGTGATAGAGGAGAGAAAGGACTCATGCTCCACTGGGAAGGACGGTCAGAGAGAAAGGAGGCGAGCCACACTAGTGAGGCCCAGGGTATCATGAAAGCGGGAGATCGGGATGTTGTGGTTACCGTGTCGAAGGCAGAAGAGAGATCAAGAAGAATGAGGACAGTCAAGATTCCATTTGTTGGGTTTTCAGCACGGGAATTAACAGGTGTACGCCAATGGGTTGTGCAATCTTGTGCGCAAACTTCGAGGCGTTTAGCTCATGCCTCGAGTGGATATTGTCTGAACTGGTGCTGCTAGGGGGGAGAACGCACTATTTAGAGGACTTTCTATTTGTAGGGGAAGATGGGTGGGCCGCCTGCAAGAATGTATTAATGGGTTTCATTAAACTATGCAAAGCACTGGGGGTGCCACTGGCGGAAGGGAAAACCGAGGGCCCATGCGCAAGATTCTGGGACTTGGGGATAGAGCTTGATACCTTGGAGGGAGTGTCGAGACTACCCCCTGAAAGGTGGAGACGTTCACAGACAGCATTGAGTTGCTGCTAGGTAAGGAGAGAGCCACCCTGAAGGAGATCCAGGGACTGCTAGACAGTGGGATCCCCGCCGGAACGCTTCTGCACGTAGGTTAGCAGCAGCCACGGCGGGCGTTACAGAAGGGTGGCAGGCCTGGGACTTGAGGATGTGGGGGGATTTCCTAAAAAACTTCAATGGCTTACGAGGGTGGCAGAGGGCCTGGGTCCCCCGCGATCAGGTGAAACTGTTTACAGACGCATCGGGAAGACACGGTTTGGGGGAAATCCTGGATCAGGCACGATGTAGGGCCGATTGGCCAAACCAAAGGGTGAAAAAGGGTTGGAGTAGGAACATATGCGCGTTGGAACTCTTCCCAGTGCTCGTGGCACACATACATGGCCAGACGAGCTGGCGTGCAAACGGCTTACGTGTGTCCTGGCAAAATGAGGAGTGCGAGAAAGAGGGGCACCAGGCAGTGGAATCTACACCCTATGGAAGCCAATAGGGATTCGATTATGTTCCAGAAATGTGTGGTTCGAGCTGGACGCTGGTCTCTGGAGTCCCAGAAAGCACCTCTGCAAATCCATCACTAGAAAAGAAGAGACTCGCATGGGAGACAGAAGAGAGAGCCCAGAGAGGGAGGCTCTCTGCGGAACAGTGACCTCTCTGTCCCGGCCCCTCTAATCCCCTGTGTGTGAAGACAGACGCGGCCCTTTTCCCACTGAAGCCAGCAGGTGCCCCCCCCACCCCCCCCCCTTGTCCATTCATTGTGGCTCTCGGCGCATCAGACACCGTGGCTGTCTCTGGCCTCTGTCTGGGGCCGTCTCTCAGCTCCTTGCTGCGGCCGGGCCTGTGCTGACAGCTCTTGTCAAGGGGCCGGGGTCGGCCATTCTCGGGGACAGAGCCGAAGACAGCCTAATTTACACTAGGCCGAGGAAGAGGGGGAGAGACTGGGGCCAGCCTGCCAGCCCCCGCCATGAAAGCTTCTACTGAGCGCTGCTACACACAGAGAACATGCCCTGGCCATGTGTGGGCGGTGTACAAAGCATGCCCACTGCCCATTGAACATGAATTATATTCGCCAATTGACAGTGGGCGCGGTGTCAGTTCAACAATCCCCCCACCGACCCCCCATCGCGAAACTATTTTATCAAACGTGCTTTGCAAGCTGGGAGACACGATTGGCCACACGGGGTTATAGCTGTGCGCTTAATTCCTCTATATGTGTGTGCAATCTTACTTCAAAGTTCGCCGAAACCGCTGCACTTTACAAACTTGAATACACAGTGTTCTTATTTAAGTGAATTGCAGGCCTAGAGCGTTTGACAGGTGACGTAACGTGTATAAAAATGAAATATACCCATTTTGAAGAAAATGTACCCACAGAAGTATGTCTGTTGTTTTTTGTGTTGCTGTCTGCATGCTTTCTCTCCGTTCGGAACATGTGTGTTGCAGAGCACGCGGCGTTGCAGGCCCTAGGAACACACACTGAGTTTGCAGTAGTGTGTTACCGAGCCGGGTGCACGATCCTCATTGGTGGGCCGCCTGTGATGCAAACGCGTCACACAGAAGAAAGCCTTGCTACTTTCCCCACCAAATACGTCACGAATCACCCACCTCCAATCAACCTTTTTGGTAACATTAGTTACTTGCCTGCAATCTTCATTACTCCTCGTCCTACTCTTCCACGATCGTTTACTTACCTTTGATATGTTCACGCTCACTGGAACTCTTTTTTCTAGCTTGCCTCCTCTGGCCCCTCCCCTCCCAAGAGCTATAACCTCCCACTTACCCAGTACCTGGCAGTAAACCAAAGCCAAGGCATGGGCAACTTCTGCCAACGGGTGGGACGGAAGGGTAGTCCATACTGGGACGAGGAAGAGTGGGACTCAGAGTAATGAAGATTGGCAGTAAGTAATCCAGGTATTACCTCCATGTTCCTCTTTCTCATCCCAGTACTTACACTTGAGTCGTACCAAAGCAGAAACAGGAAGGATGCCCCCATCACAAAAGACGCAGACACCAAGATCAATGTGAAACCCACCCAACACCAATTAAGACAAGGAAGAAGGCAAGAAGACTCAGACCCCTGCCAACACCACAGCCAGAAACTGCCCCCAGAACACCCACACCAAAGGAAGTGGAACAGAGCTCCCCCCACGTTACTGGCAATGACGAATAAAGGTGTTAGGAGTAGCCCAAGTGGCAGCCCGGAAAACGGCCAGCAAGGGCACCCCTTGCAAGTCAGCCCAGGAGGTGGCCACCCCTCTAGCAGACCGACCCTGGACCTGCCCCACCGGGCGCAGACCAAAGGCCAGGAGAATCAAGTACTTAACCACCGGCTGATAGCAGGAGTGGAAACCCTGCGGCCCGGCCCCCACCCCAAAGGCGACCAAGAGACGGTTAGAGAGATGAAAGGACTCAGGTCTGGAAAGACAGCGCAAGACAGCCCGCTTGACATCCAAGCGATGCCAATCCACCTCCCTAGATGAGGACGGAACAGGGAAGACGGCAGGAAGGGCCATCCCCCGAGACCGAAGGAACCGAGAGGAGACCTTAGGCCCAAATGAAGGGTCACGCCCCAGAACCAAGGCCTCCCCCTGGACCACTAGAAATGGAGGCCGACACATGTAGGCCCCGATTACTCCAGACAACGAACAGAAGTGATAGCAACCAAAATGTAGACCTCAGCGTCAACGACTGCAGTACGCCAACCGTCAGCGGCTCAAAGGGAGGCTTCTGTAACATAGTCAGGACCAAAGGCACGGCCTAAGGAGGATCCCCAACCAGGCCCAAAGGGTGAGCGCCCACCCACTCCAACAGCCTCGACACCAGAGCCACCCACTGCAGAGGTCCAGGAAACCCAAAAGGCTACAATAGCCGCCCACGAAGAACAGAGAGCAAAAACAGCCAACACCGTCTGGCAGCCCACAGACCAGGGCCAGAACACCCCTTAGGGAACACCAAGAAGAAAGTGGCCTAATGATGGTCGTAAGACCTAAGCATAGAGGACTGACGCACCCTTTGGACCATCCCAGCAACACCTGCTGAAAGGCCCAATGCCTGCAGACCCCACTGCTCAGTCTCTAGACCCCCTAACGGATGAAAGAGGAGAAGGGGGACCGCCCACCCTCAAAGGAGCCGGGCCACCGGGCAATACCCACAGAGAAGTCAACTGCATCTCCAGAAGACACAGGAACCACCCCGCCAAGGCCAGTAAGTGACCACCAGGATAAACACCCCCGGAGACACCCCAATCTTGCTGATGACCCCTAGAGCCAGGGGAATTGGAGGAAATGCATAAAGAAATCCTTGGCGCCAGGACAAGAAAAGAGAGCCCACGCCCCAGGCACCCGGGCAAAACCGGGGAATCTGGGTGGTTCTGGGGGAGGCAAAGAAGTCCAACCAGGGACCGTCCGAACCACAGACACACCACCAAAAAAAAAAAAAACCTCAGGATGAAGGGACAACTGCTCCAAGACCGGAAACACCCTGCCGAGATGGACCACAGTCACATTGACCACCCCCGGAAATGGAATGCCCACAAGGAGACCAGGAGAGCCTCCGCTCACGACCTGATGGCCATAACAAGAACCACCAAGGAGTGGGACCCCGTGCCCCCCCCCCCAATGGTTGACATAAGCCAGGGCAGCAGTAGTGTCCTCCTGAACCAGGACATCCAACCCCTGGATCGAAGGCCGGATGACCAACAGGGCCCGCTGAACAGCAGCCAAATCCACAAAATTAAGGACCTCCCCAAGTCCTGAAGAGACCACCTCGCCTGATGAATCAAGACCAGGAAAGTAGCCCCCAGGCCGCTGGCAATGGTGGCAAGAATGATCAGCAAGGCCGGTGCCAGGGCACACATCCTCGGAGATGGGATAGGACCAACCACCAGCGAAGCAACATCCACAGGGCAGGAGGTCCCAGTACCAAGGAGTCGTACATAAGGGAAGCCGGGTGCCAGTTGGACAGCAGGTTATGCACCAAAGTACTCAAATGCAGCCAAGCCCAGGGGACCACAAAGACTTGGAAGACCTAGCAGAAACCCCCACCGGACCGGGGTACGATGGAAAAGATGAAGAAGGACCACGACCCGATTTCGAGAGCTGGCCCAGAACAACCAATCGGTCAAGAAGGAGGACACCAGAATCCCGGGCAGGTGTAAAGACGCCCTCAGGGAAGCCAAAAGTCAACTGAAGATACAAGGCGCCGACACAATACCGAAGGGCAGAACACGGAACCGAAAACTATCCTGCCCCATGGTAAACCTCAGGAACTGGTGAAGACACTAGTACAGCGGGACATGGTAGTAGGTTTCCCACAGGTCGAGAGAAACCATCCAATTCCCCATCGACACCGCCAGAATGGCAGACAGAAGGGTCTGCATCCTGAATCGCCAAGATCAAACCAAGACATTCAGTTTCCACCGGTCGGCGATGACAGAACCCCAGGTGAACCATGGACCAAACCTATGAGTCGGAGGCCAACCAGCCCCAGACACGAGAAAAGTGAGACAAATGCCCCCCCACTCCCTGCCGGCCTAGACTGGGCGTCAGAACTTCCGAGGCTTGGGGAGTACCCGGAACGACGGAAAGGATTTCAAAAACCCAGCAGCCTCTGACCCGGCTGGGGCTGATGGATATAAGACTAGTGAGGAGGATGGAAACCACCGGCTGATGTAGGAGCCACCTTCTTCTTCAACAACACGTCGGCATGATCATCGGCCTAAAAGATCTGGGGAAGCCTGGACTCCAGAGCATCACCAATAATGTCCAAATCCAAAGGGGAGGTCCAAAGCCGCAGGCTCCTGGGAACCCGCTGACTACCAATCCAGCAGACAACACAAACAGTGCCTACCAGCAACTCTAGCACCCAAGGCCACTGCGGAACCCCGGACCCTGTTGAAAAAACGGTCAGAAACAAACTCAGTCTGGCACAGCATATCAGGCAAGAGCTGGTAACAGTCAGTGCCAACCGCCAAGGCCTGCTGCAGACCACAAAAGCCAGCCATCCGTATCTGCGGCACAGGACCCATAGGCGCAGGCCCGTAAAGCCAGACGGGACGTACCCCACAG
The DNA here is from genome assembly GCF_040938575.1 of Ambystoma mexicanum. Taxonomy (NCBI): domain Eukaryota; kingdom Metazoa; phylum Chordata; class Amphibia; order Caudata; family Ambystomatidae; genus Ambystoma; species Ambystoma mexicanum. Next base: position 5,955,835 of record NC_090931.1, on the reverse strand, counting down.
GCCAAAAACCAACCACCGGCCCACCGGGACCCTGACTGCCGCATCCTCAGCAGACATGGATGAATCTCCCACAAGGCTGGCCAGAAAGGCAACAACCTCCACTATAGGAGGCAGTCGGGCCTCCCCACCCCAGAGGGTGTATAGCGCAGCCACGAAACGCAGCACGGTGATTCGCTCCAATCTGGCCCACTCACAAAGGAGCTTGTCCCGAACGTCACAGATCAATGGAAGACCCAGCTCGGGTGAATGTCCAGATGGCAAATAGAGGGCACTGCCACCTGGTCCACAACAGCAGGCTCCTCATACCCCATAGACACGTAAATCCGGTCCACTACCAGCTGGACCACATCCCAGTCCAAGCAAAGGCCAGAGGCACCCACACCACCCGACGAACGGGAGGACGAAGCAGAGTCAGAGGAAGTGGAAGAACTAGACAAGGCGGAGCCGAGGGCAGGTGCAGACACACCACAAGCAGCACAGGATACCATAGGCGGAGCCGAGGGCAGGTGCAGACAGACCACAAGCAGCACAGGATACCATAGGCGTTGCAGAGGGCAGGTGCAGGCACACCACGAGCAGCACAGGATACCATAGGCGGAGCGGAGGGCAGGTGCAGGCACACCACGAGCAGCACAGGATACCATAGGCGTAGCAGACACACCACGAGCAGCACAGGATACCATAAAGCCGGCAAACAGGGAGAAACCCCAGGAGCATCACAGGATACCATAAACCCGGCAAACAGGGAAGAACCCCACAACCAGCACAGGATACCATAGGCGGAGCCGAGGGCAGGTGCAGACAGACCATACGCAGCACAGGATACCATAGGCGTTGCCAAGGGCAGGTGCAGGCACACCACGAGCAGCACAGGATACCACAGGCGGAGCCGAGGGCAGGTGCAGGCACACCACGAGCAGCACAGGATACCATAGGCAGAGCAGACACACCACGAGCAGCACAGGATACCATAAAGCCGGCAAATAAGGAGAAACCCCAGGAGCAGCACAGGATACCATAAACCCGGCAAACAGGGAGGATCCCCACAAGCAGCACAGGATACCAAAGGCAGAGCTGAGGGCAGGTGCAGACAGATCACGAGCAGCACAGGATACCATAGGCGGAGCCGAGGGCAGGTGCAGACAGACCACAAGCAGCACAGGATACCATAGGCGTTGCAGAGGGCAGGTGCAGGCACACCACGAGCAGCACAGGATACCATAGACGGAGCGGAGGGCAGGTGCAGGCACACCACGAGCAGCACAGGATACCATAGGCGTAGCAGACACACCACGAGCAGCACAGGATACCATAAAGCCGGCAAACAGGGAGAAACCCCAGGAGCATCACAGGATACCATAAACCCGGCAAACAGGGAAGAACCCCACAACCAGCACAGGATACCATAGGCGGAGCCGAGGGCAGGTGCAGACAGACCATACGCAGCACAGGATACCATAGGCGTTGCCAAGGGCAGGTGCAGGCACACCACGAGCAGCACAGGATACCACAGGCGGAGCCGAGGGCAGGTGCAGGCACACCACGAGCAGCACAGGATACCATAGGCGTAGCAGACACACCACGAGCAGCACAGGATACCATAAAGCCGGCAAACAGGGAGAAACCCCAGGAGCATCACAGGATACCATAAACCCGGCAAACAGGGAAGAACCCCACAACCAGCACAGGATACCATAGGCGGAGCCGAGGGCAGGTGCAGACAGACCATACGCAGCACAGGATACCATAGGCGTTGCCAAGGGCAGGTGCAGGCACACCACGAGCAGCACAGGATACCACAGGCGGAGCCGAGGGCAGGTGCAGGCACACCACGAGCAGCACAGGATACCATAGGCAGAGCAGACACACCACGAGCAGCACAGGATACCATAAAGCCGGCAAATAAGGAGAAACCCCAGGAGCAGCACAGGATACCATAAACCCGGCAAACAGGGAGGATCCCCACAAGCAGCACAGGATACCAAAGGCAGAGCTGAGGGCAGGTGCAGACAGATCACGAGCAGCACAGGATACCATAGGCATTGCAGAGGGCAGGTGCAGGCACACCACGAGCAGCACAGGACACCATAGCGGAGCTGTGGGCAGGTGCAGACAGATCACGAGCAGCACAGGATACCATAGGCATTGCAGAGGGCAGGTGCAGGCACACCATGAGCAGCACAGGATACCATAGGTGGAGCAGACACACCACGAGCAGCACAGGATACCATAAAGCCGACAAAAAGGGAGAAACCCCAGGAGCAGCACAGGATACCATAAACCCGGCAAACAGGGAGGAACCCCAGTAGCAGCACAGGATACCATAGGCGGAGCCGAGGGCAGGTGCAGACAGACCACGAGCAGCACGGGATACCATAGGCAGAGCCGAGGGCAGGTGCAGGTACACCACACAAGCAGCACGGGATACCATAGGCGGAGCCAAGGGCAGGTGCAGACAGACCACGAGAAGCACGGGATACCATAGGCGGAGCCGAGGGCAAGTGCAGGCACACCACGAGAAGCACGGGACCATTTAAATGACATTCTCCTACATGGTACAGCTAAAGAACTTCTCAAATAAACAGACCACACCCTAAGCACATATTTTTGAACTGAAGAGCACTTAGAAAATCCAGTGACAACCTTGCAGATGTCAGCCTTCTATTACACACATACAAAAAAGAAATAGCAAAGTTTAAAAGCACATCTGCTGAAGTACCAAACCAAGTATGTGTGTTGTCGCAGAACTTTTCATACAAAGAGCACCAAAACTGTAGATATAGGCCCTCATTAAGGCCCTGGCGCTAAGTGGTTAACAGCGCCGTAGAAGGCTGCGGCGCCGCTAAACACTTAGCGCCTTACTACGAGGTCCCTTTGCGAGACCCGACCTGAACGGCTGGTCTAGACCAGCTGTTAAAGTAGGGACCCGCAAAGAGACTCTCGAGGTAAGTACGGTACCGCAATTTGCGGTACCGTACTTACCGCCTTCCCCAGTCCCATTGAGCCCTATGGGGCCAAAATGGGAATGGGGAAGGGCCAATGTTCAATGGGGAATTACCGCCGCACCAACCTTGGAATGGGGTGGTACTTCCCCATTGAACATTGGCGGACTCGTTACGATACCGGCACCAACCATGGTGCTAATAGCGCCATGGTTTAGCGCTAGTATCGCAATGAGGGCCATAATGTACAAAACTGAAGACCATGAGGAATCCCAATGGCACCAATTAGCTCTCTATCTTACAGCAGAAAACAAATATGAAATTTCTAACCCCTCAATAATGTCAACATACTTCACTGCAAAACTTGACAATAACCAAATGCCTTCACGGGCTATCGCTAATAACTTGGAAATAATCCCTCTGCCAAAACCACTCCAACAGCTTAATTTGTATAAGAGCATTATAATCCAAACAGTACACCCATTTCAAGCGATAATACGCCTTCAACCAAAAACAGCCAAGTTGGATCCCTCTGAATTACTGAAAGGCATTAGTGGAAAGTAGTTTATTAACCATTTGTTTGTTTGTTTGTTTGTTTATTTATTTATAGCCCGTGCCAGACCCGAAGGTAACCGGGCACGTGTGCAAGAATACTTTAAGCTTAAAAGTTGCAGTTACACATTCCAGGTAAATACAGGATACGTTGACAACAGAGCATGATTACAAACGAGCATGATTACAGAACAATGATTACTCTACAAGTTTGTGCCTGGAGTTATATACAGAGTTATATACACAGGTATTTGTACACAGAGGTGTATACATAGTATACATTGAGAGTCAAAAAGCAGGTGCATTCAGCTACAGATTAGCCGATGGGTAGGACGTAAGTAGTCCAGGTGTCGGTTAGTTATAGGTCGATTTCTTTGAGCCATCTAATACCGTTAAGTCTGAAATGTGGATAGGATTGGTCAGACCTTAAAGAGGATGGGAGGGAGTTCCACAACTGGGCTGCTTTGACAGGGAAGCTGTTGCCTCCGCCAGTGCTCAGTTTAAATGGGGGCACAACTAGCTGGTTAGTATATGCTTCTCTGGTGGGTCTGTTGGAGGTTCTTCTTTTGAAACTTTCTGTTAGGTATTTGGGGGCTAAGTCATTAATGCTTTTAAATGTTAGTGATACTGTTTTAAGTTTAATTTTGTCTGCTGTGGAGAGCCAATTAGATTGTTTTCTGATGTCTGAGATATGCTCTCTTCTTTGGATTTCTAAGGCGGCTCTGAGGGCATTGTTCTGCAAGTTTTGTTTTTTTTGCAGTGTATGTTTATTAGACCCTATGTATAGTGCATTGCAATAGTCCAATTTGGATAATACCAGAGCTATTGATAGGGTGAGGCAGCTGGTAGTGGACAGGTATGGTTTTGCTGCTCTAATCAACTTGCAGGTGTATGGGGTACTAGAGGCCATCACACTCACCTGCTTTGTTAGAGAGAGGCAAGAGTCGAGGTAAAAACCTACCTTAATGGTGTTGCCATCTATGTTCATTGTTCATGTTCATCGTTCAGTCTTTTGATGTTTTGTGCATTCCCCAGTATGATGAGTTCCGTTTTGTCATCATTCAGGCATGGACCATGGCGGGCCATCCATGCCTGGATGATGAGGTATATCCTGTTCACCAAGGCCAAATCCTGCTCATAATCCCTCAAAAGTGGGATGAGAATCTCAGTGGCATCTGCATAGTTAGTGTAGGTGACACCCAGAAGGTCCAGATCATCAAACTGGGGCTTCGTGAAAATGTTATACATGGTAGGAGGGGCACAGGAGCCTTGGGGAACGCCACATGTGATAGATACTGGGTCAGCTGCTGCAGAGGTAGAGAAAACTCTCATAGTTCTGCCGCTTAAGAACGACTTGATCCACGCAATGGCATGCGTGGAGAAGTGGGCTGCAGATTCCAGGTTGGTATAGAGCACATCATTATCTACCAAGTCAAATGCCACTGAGAGATCCAGTAGGAGGAGTAAGGCTGTTTTTCCAAGGTCTCTCAGCACATCGACCTGGGTTTTGAGATCGATGAGCACGGTTTCGGTACCGTGCTGAGGCCTACAACCTGATTGTCTAGTGCCTAAAAGTTAATGCAGCTCCAGGTATTTTCGAATCTCTAAATAAGCACCTCTGTCTAGTATTTTTAACAGAAATGGTACTGTTGTAATTGGCCTGTAATTAGTCGGGATGGACGGGTCCAGAGTTTGCTTTTTTAGGAGGGGAAGGACCCATGATTGTTTGAGGTTGTCTGGTATTATGCCTGATGCAAAGGAAGCATTAATGAGTTTAGAGATAAATGGGGATAGGTCTCGGGCCGCATCTTTTATCAATTGGGTTGGGGATATGTCGCCTCGACAGTTGGTGGATTTGAGCGAGAGTATTATCTTTTCAATCTCTAAGATGGTTACTTTGGTGAAGTTGAATTTTTGTTCTGGTTTGGTAGAGGTAGGTGGTTTACCTCTTTGATTGGTTGACAGAGGAATATTTTGTTTCTTTTTCTCAATTTTCGTTTGGAGTGTAGCTATTTTGTCATTTAGCGATTTTTGGATGTTGGAGCACCACGTTTTATTTTTGTCGCAGTTGTCTGGAGCGGGGATGGGGTTTTCCTTTAGAATAATGAATAGCTCTTTGGTTCTGGATTTAGCCTGCAGTATGCTGTTGTTAAAGGCCTTTTTTTTAGCTCCCTTATTTCAATTTTGTAAATCTTAGAGGCGTTGGTGAGAGCTGCTTTATTAGTCTCAGATGGATTTAAGGTGAGGGGTGAACCAGGTGTTTAGATGACCCCTGGGCTTACTTTTTCTCATTTTCAAAGGGCCAATAGTGTCCAATGCTATGGCCATGGTTGAGTTGAATTCATTCACTAGAGCTGAGGGGTTTAGTGATTGAGGTAGGGAGTTTAGAGTCGGGAGGATAAGTAGTAGTAGATTGTCCGTGGTTATGTTTTTTTTATTTCTGGTTGGTAAGGGGGGAGCTAATATATTTTCCTTAGGTTGGATGGTGTTTTCATTTATGAGGTTGGTTATTAGCGCATGATCTGTCCAGATTTGTGGGCAGACATCAGTAATAGTTATATTGCAGCTGTGGTTGGCTACCCAGTCGAGTGTTTGGCCTTTTTCGTGGGTGGGTTGTGAGATTCTTTGGGTAAATCCTAGTTCTGTAATGACATTGGCGATATTGGTTGCTTGCAAATCTTTATGGTCGTTGAAACCTAAGTTCATGTCTCCCAGAAGGATGGCTTGCGATGAGTTTTTTAGATTGTTTGAGAGGATCATAGAAATGTCCTCCTCAAAGGTTCCAATGGGACCTGGTGGCCTATAGATGAGGTGTATATTGATGGATTGAGAGGATGATGTTAATAGTTTAGCGGTTAAGGATTCGCAGGATTTGGTGTTTGAAGGCGTTTCAATTTTTATGGTGAGATTATTTTTAGCGATGATGGCTAAGCTGCCTCCTCGAGAGTTGGATCTATCTTCTCTGAGAATGTTGTAATGCGGGGGCAAGGCAAGCATCAGAGTGGGTCCTGCTGCTTGGTGAAGCCAGGTTTCCGTTATGGCTAGGAGGTCGTAATCCCCTAATTGGATGAGGTCGGCAATTTCGGTGGCATGTGCTATTAATGACCTAGCATTTTAGAGGGGTGTTTGGTTTGGGTGTCGCAGGGGTGATGCGACTCTTCTTTTTGGTTGGTCTATTGCTTGATTTGCAGGGACTGTTAAAGTGGGAATCTCTTTTGGTGGAGGAGGTGTTTAGTTTGGTGGCATTGAGTTGGGAGTCTCTTTTATTACTAGATTTGGTGTCTAGTCATGCTGAGGGTTCATAGATTTTAGGTAATCTTGATCGTATTTGGCATTTCTGCTTAGAGTGTCACACGGGATGTTTATTAGAGAGTGGTAGCGGATAGGTAACTTAATAGACTGGGGTCAGTGTCTGGGGTGATGGTCGGTTGGCGCTCATCAGAATTCGATGTTACAGTGGGCATAAATTGTGGTGGGTGGTTTACTGTTATCATTGTGGACCAGAGAGTGAATAGGTAGATGAGGGTGGAGATCATTCTATCCTAAGGATGATTATCTATGTCTGGTGGGGGGCCACAGTAATGTCTAGGGAATCACTGATAGGTTATGGAGCTCATGGTTTCTAGCATTATGGTGGTAACAGTCGTAGTAGTGGGGAACAGAGTAGTTTCTCTTAGATCTTAGGCCAGGGCATAGGCTGGTGCTAAGGGATACTAAGTTCTGAGAGCAGCTCAGCGACTGGCAGCAGGCTGTTTTCAGTGGGTGCACAAGTCTAGTAGTTGGTTATTGCAGATAGGCATGCTCGCAGTAGCTAACGTTAGAATTAGGCGATTTGTAGGTCTGTGAAGCTAAGCAGTGGGCTCTGTCAGGTGGGCATACAGTAGGCAAAGTAGGCTAGTACACAATATGCAGTTCAGGGCATTAGATCTCAAAGAAAATGTAGACATTCTAGGAGTGCAACGGCCAATAGATCAATTTTTATTATAGTGAATGGTATACCTACAAAAGACAAACAAATTTGGCAGCAACTAGAGGACTTAAACAAAGTTAGAGAAGCTCTGCAATATCTTAAAGACAACAATGAATACTACAAAGAAATAAACATTGAAAAAAACCTAAGGGAAACTACCGAAATAATTCAGGATTCCTCAGTAACTGTCCAATTTGAACTTCTAGATCCTACTACACTATTTTAGACCACTATAGAATTCACCCACTGCACTCCAACGACACCTTAGACGATGCAGTAGAAAAATATCAAATGCGGCAAGCCAAAGGATCTCCAATCAGCATATGTGAAAAAAGTGTAGAAGCACGAGCCTTTCCTCTACTGTTTCCTACTGGAAGAGGTGGAAGGTACGATGAAAGATGCACATGAATAACAGCATCAGAACACCGCTCTCTACGAATGTATTCTGAAGGCCCCAGATTCAGACAAAACATTGAATACATAGTCCACCTCCTCTTTCAAAGTGAACTAGCAACTCTATGTTACAGAATTGCACACACATTGAAAACAGGTTCCAGCTTTCTAAACATGTCTGCTATGCAGCTACATCAAAAGGTGCAAGAGAAAGATACATTTTTACAGTCAAGTATTACAAATCTGTTGGCAAACATGCGTGGTACGAAAGAATATTGTTTCTGACGTCACACAGATGTACAGTGTATGCTATGCAACCTTGGCCCACCCAGTTGGTTTGTCACTTTAAGTTGTGTAGAGTATGCATGGAAATACTTGTACGATTTCCTACGCGTTGCAAACCAAAATAAAGCAGGAATAGACATGAAAACACCAGGAGAACTCTGCTCTCTTGATCCTGTAAACGTATCGCAGTACTTCATCATCGTTTTATTTCCATGCAGCACTTCATTTGTAATAAAACAATTCCTCCCCTCGGGGAAGTGCAACACTTCATTTGGAGAAAAGAATATCAAGCCAGAGGAGCACCACACATCCACATGCTTTTATGTATTAAAGATGCTCCAAAATGTGGTCCGGACAGTGATGCCACTGTTTTAAGGTTCATTCACAAATATGTCATTTGCAAAATCCCTTCAGAAAATACACATAGTGACCTACATGCACGCATTTTGCAGTTTCAAAGACACAAGTGTGGGAAGTATTGTCGTCACAAATATAAAAATAAAGGTAAATACTACACCAAATGCTGCTTTGGTTTCCCAAGACCAGTTTCAGCAACAGGACAAGTAGACAGCTTCATGTCTTCTGTTAGACACAGTGTGAAAAGCAAATCACCTAAGAACACATACTACATAAAAATACCTGAAGCAAAGTACATAAATGATTACAATGCAATCATTGCCCTCCTACGGAATGCAAACATGGATGTGCAGTACAATGCAGACAATTCCACTGCGGTTGCACGATATGTCACAGCCTACTTAACCAAAGAAGAGAAAACACAGCTGAAAGACCTCTGCAATGACATATCATCTGACAAAACACTTTCACAAAAATTGTACAGCTTTGGCATAAAAATACTCTGTGATAGGAAATGGGTCTTCTACGAAGCCACAGGCCATTTAACCTGCACCGCCTTGCATGGGAAATCTAAAAATATTGTCTGGCTAAGCCTTGGTCCTGCTACATCCAGAAAAAGAGTTCTCAAATCATAACAACACATAGAAACAAAAGCCAAAACTGATCCCAACAGCCAGGACATTTTGAAAAACAACTTATTGGACACATACTACCCAAACAGGAGTACTACTTTAGAAACCATGTGCCTAAACCACATAACCCAAAACTTCACATACAAAAAGAATATTAAACCAGATGACAAAAAAAAGTAAATGCATAGTCAGAGGTTGTGAGGGCAGCCTGGTTAAACTTACCAATGCAGCCTCATTAATCATATGAAACTATCATTAAAAACTCCTCAACATAGAGAAATGTACTACATGTACCTACCCCAACTTTTCAAATCATGGAGAAAAGAAGAAGATTTATTGGACACCCATGCCTCCTATGAGGATGCTTACAATTCAAATGAAAGCACTATAACATATGTAAACTTTACGCAATACAAGAACATGTTGGACAATGAACGCCAATAAGAAGAAGAACTTCAAGCACAACTAAATATAGACACTCCTGAGAGCAGTCAACCTTCTCTGACAGGAAGCCAAGAACCACTTGCACAACCACTAATACCAAGTGAGGCAGAATTAGCCATGACTGAAGTAGAAAACACCATGTGTCAGTATGAGCAATCTGCAGAAAACTATGCTCTACTGAAATCACAACTAAACAATGAGCAGCGTAGCATTTTCCTAAAAGTAACTAAAGAAATTGAACATGGTGTGCAGCACGAAACTAAAACTTGTACCTGTTAAAACTATAAACCTGTACTCCTGTATGTAAGTGGTCAAGCTCATTCAGGCAAAACATTTTAAATAAAAATCATCAGCAAATTCATCCAACAATTGACAAACAACAAGCTTTCAGCTATTGTAACTGCCCCTACAGGTTTAGCTGCCTACACTATAGGTGGTGTCACTTTACATTGATTGCTACTCCTTCCAGTAGAACACCAAAACAAATTAGACTACTACAAACTTTCAGCAGAAGCTGCTATAGAGCTATGCAGAGATTTGAAACAAATGAAAATGCTCCTAACAGATGAGGTGAGCATGGTCTCCAACCTAACATTGGCGTTTATTCACCTCAGATTGCAAGAAGTCCTTAAAACAGACTACGAAGAACTCTTTGGAGGAAAACACGTTATTGTTTTTGGAGATCTTCTTCAATTAACACCAGTAAAAGGTGGACCTATTTTTAAAACCTTAGGACACAAACTGTGCTGTAAAACTCTTGGCAGCATAGGATATGTAAATCTCTGTCAACATTTCCAATACAGAGAACTAACTGAAAACATGCGTCAGTCTGCAGACCTCACCTATGCCAACATTTTGAAAAGCATTCGGATTGGTGTACTTTCTAAAGAAGCACAGTCTATCTTAAATAGCAGATGCATCCAAGAGCTATATGGACATAACCCATGTGCTATTGATGTCATGGAACAATTAGCACACACAAATGTAAACTGTATGTCCTTAATGCCAACTCTAGCAAGCTGTGCACAATTCAAAAAAACAATGTTGAAAAAAGAAATGCAACCGCTAGTGCAAATTTACTCCACAGATACGTGCACAGTATGACAGTACTTATGTGTCAACAAGCCACAGCATGACTAAATACCTTAGAGAACTCTATCTCTAACACAGCTGATTTGGAGAAAATGTTAACATTGTGTTTAAACTGTAGAGTTATGTGTTAGGACTGATTTTCTATACTCTGGCCTGGTGGACAGATGTATAGAAGGCCAACCTATATTGTGACAGGGACGACTCTGGGAAGCTGTAGCCAAACCAATTTAGGTAGCAGTGACAGGCGGTCTAGGCTAAGTTCTTCAGAGGTGGTGAGCTTGTAGGGTCCGCAATGAGGTCACACAATGGGAATCACAAATTGCACTTAGACAGGATGTATAAAAATACAGTTATTTAATTATGGCCAAAACACACTATAGAAAAATGAATACAAGCAGTTAGACTTATCACACAATACTACTAAACTAAATACATATGTACATTCACTGGGGTGTAAAGCATAATACAAATCAAATGCTGCTGCAAAGGAATGGATAGACAAGTAATATATACAAAAAGGTCCACAGAGATGAACACTAGCTAAAATTGTCCAGCCCTAAGTTGCCCGGGGCCTTATGCCCTATTGTTTAGGACACAGTTCCACAGAACTTAGGATGCAGGAAAAAATGCAGGTAGGGTCTCTGGGGTCCAGTGAAGGGTTCTTAGAGTTATGGTTCAATGTAGACTAATGCCCAAAATTAGCCCCAACAGTCAGAAGTCTTGAAAAGGCAAGCATTGGCAAAGCCAATAGTGTTGGAAATTGGATTATTATAAGCGCATTGATTTATAATTGGACTATAGGGGTATGTTAAAAGCTCAGTAACTTACCCCCTATGCTTAATCTTCCCCAGTCTTGGTATAACAAAGGAAGGGTGTCCTGGGTTGCTCGCCCACTGAAATCCACGGTCCTCGATTTTGAGGGGTTGCAGGATCAAGCTTCACTCCAGTTGGTGTCTGTTGCTGGTGCAAGGACTCTCGGTTGAGGAATGCAAAAACAAACTATCCAGCATCCCTCTCAGGACTTGACTCGTGTCAAGTAAGCAGGTTTCGCATGGTGCACACCACGCACAGCGATGCAACAGGACTCAGTAAGTAGCCATGATCAGACATTCCAGTCCATCTCGGGTCCCTTTTGTGCTAGGATGCGATATTTCACAGGAGGGAGCCTTGCAGTGACAGCTGAAGGTATATTAAGTTTCAGGCAGACACTCCGAACGTCGACGAACTTAGCACAGTAGCCCATAAACAAAGCTGGTCAGCCACAGGACGTTCCAGGGCACTTCCGAAGACGGTTTTTGTGCTGGGCGCCCAGCAGACATCGGGAATGGATGGTCCCTCCACTCCAAGTGTCATAGCACCTTCACAAGCCTACTGAAGATCAATCACAAGAAAGATCAGGCTCCACCAGGGCCGCAGCAGAAGTTGCGTGCCAGGCCTCCCTCGGTCAGGTTTCAGGTTTATTTGTGGGTCTCAGAGCTGGACAGAATACTTGGCTCCTTCAGGTTTCTCCAGGATCTCTGAAGAATGGGTGCAGGGGTCCCCTTCTTATCCTAAAACCAGGTAGGAGCTGAAACTCCCACTAGCCAATAGCATGGCTAGCCCAAACACACACCCCACAGTGGTGCAGTTAGGACCACTGGTGGGAACACTCATGCATACCACTCAGACACACAGAAACCAGTATGTGGATTGGAGTCATCCTGACCCAGCCCACATCCTGCCTGCAAACACACAGAGCCCTCCAGTAGCCAGCCAAAAGCTCCTGCTTTCCTGGGCGCTAGGAGTCCTTATAAGGATCTTTCTGGCCTCTGAGGCCATGAAGAAGGCTAACCAACAAGATGGAAAAAGAATGGACGAAAAACCTCGTGGCACGGCCATGTCTGACCAGTAGCCACAGTCAGTAGTCAAATGCGGTAAATGTGGTAAAGCTAAAATGAAATCCCCCAAAAGTCACTGCTGCAGCCAGCCCATCTATTAAGCACATCTAGAGTAACCAAAAATCCTCTGAGTGTTAGTCTAGGGCAAAACAAAAATGCACCCCATTGCACTGCAGTGTAAGCTGCTTTGTGCAATGAAAAAAAGTAACCACAAGTAGCAACATAGTCACACGCCTAAGGGAAACACTTCTTCCCAGTACTGATAGCCTGAAGGAGATATCAGTTTCCCCATAACATGTGATCAAAGGCCAGTACAGTAAAGCTTAAAGCTTAAAGCTTCACTGCTGCAAAAATCACAGGTCAGATTAAAAAATAAAAGCAAAAAGTTTGGGGGTTCCATAAAGATGGAAGGAAAGGTGCAGCAAAGAGAATCTTTCCTAACATTATGCTAAAGTGTAACCTTGACGTGGAGCAAGGTTTAGTTAATGGAGAAATGGGTACAGTTGTTGGCTTCCAGACATACCCGAGTGACAACAGCATTCAGTTTGTCAATATTCACTTTGATAAACTTTCAGAAGTTAAAAGGATAGGACGCTCAACAGTCCGATTCCTTCTTTTCAAAGACATGTATGTATGCAGAGAACAGTTTTCTCTGTCTCTAGCATACGCAGTCACCATCCATAAATCGCAAGGTCTAACCCGAGATCAAGCATTGATTGATATTGGCAGCACAGTCTTTAAAGAAGGCATGAGTTACATAGCACTGTCACACCTACGCACATTTGAAGGACCGTTTGTAGTCAATTTTGATGCAAGTGAAGTCACTGCTGACATTCCTTGCATTGTAGAGTACAATAGACAACGTGAACTCTACACACCCCCTCTCAAAATGCACCCTGTTCCTCAAAAAGGCAAACTTTGTAAAAGAAAAGTAGTGCAAACTCAACTTAAACATGATCTCACAATTGTATAACCTAATAAATTGAAAGCAGCTGGTACTCCATCAATTACCACAACCACAGAAGGATGCACTGAAAAGACAAATGCAAACCCAACTGCACAAACAAAGACAACTACCGCTTCTAAATACTACGTGCACTTCCATCAAATGAGTCAGACACAGAACTGTCTGGTCCATTCAAATTTTCCTATACAACTGGTGTAAATTGCTATGAAACTTCGCAATCAATGTTCCATTCCAATTGCCAACAATTGTTGAAAACAATTACTTAAACAGCATAGACCAATTGCATTTGCAAATGTTACTCCTTCACAGAAATGCAACAAACAATCCTGACAACACTTACAGTGTTTCTGGAATAAGGCAGGAATTGGACTACTGTGCAGGAATGGTGAAATTCACTATAAACACACAAGAAGAGCCACGAGAATGTCTAATGTACTCGCTATAAGTACTGGAAAACAAAAACATACCTATAAATGAAATCTTCCAGATTTCATACATGTGAAGACATACATGCATTTTCTGCAGCCATGTCATGCACAACCAAATCCCTAACGAACGCTTTGTGTATGTATCTATACCTAACTATCAATTCATTTCATTTCAGCAGCTCATACAAAATGCAAACCATGGCATATTATGTACTACTTGCAATTCCGATAAGTGCTCTAGCTTACATATACAATCACATAGCCAATACGTAATAGTGATGCTTTTACAATACAATGCAGATGGTACCAAAAACAACTGCAAGCTTACTGGCTTCACACATGGACAAGTGTCACTTGGCAAGAAAACCTTCAGAACAGTAGGCATAATCTACACACATGAGCCACAACCAATGCAGGTCCCTATACTGCATACTTAAAAGAAATGTGGGTGGTTTGAATGCAATGATTCTTCAACTACTCTGAAGCAGAGATTACCAGCAAATCTTACAAACGCCTACTTAATATTCTTGAAACCTAAATGTACTCACTAATCTGTTTAAGAGCGTCTACTACAAACTGTCCTCAATAACCTTTGCAACCACCAACTGGTAGAATAAGGCAACAGCTATCTAACAATGCCCAAACTAATGCAAGCAATACAGATATATGTAACCACACCCATACTGCTGCAAAAGCACTTCACAAGAGCGAAAGAAAGAACATCCACCAACAAGAATGAACATGCTCGAAGACATACCCTGCAAAAGTGAGAAACTGAAAACAGTTAGAATACACCAACTGGTATCTGACTGCAACCATAATACTACAATATAACTTCCCATTACTACACAATGTGAAATCCACCAGCACAAATGAAAGTTCTTCTGAGGAAACCCTTCAACACTTATTACGTATAAACATACCCTCAACAACTTTGAAACTATCAACAGCTAGAATACGCCAACAGGTATCTAACTACCCCCACAATTCAGCAACATTACTGTGTAATACCACAGTACTTAGAAAACATCAACAGCAACCAAACGCATAAAGAAATACTGCTAGAAAAAGGAAACAAATAAGCAGGCAGAATACGCCAACTGGTATTTAACTGCAACCATAGTACCACCACTTCCAAAACGAAAATCATACACCATTTTAATTCCTCCTACAGCAGACCACCTTAATCATTGCTATAATAATTGCACACGTCACTAAAACAGACTGTGCCACATAACAACAAATAAACGTAGAACGTTTTTTTTTAATCCTGCATGGATTTATTTTTCCCACAGACCCAATGATTATGCGAACAAGCACAGAAACTGAGCACATTGCACAGTACACTTGTTTGAAGCATAGTACCCGTGAAGTACTAATTATGAGGGTCCACAAAGTACACAAATGTCTGCAATGCAATTCAATAACAAATTACAAAGTACCCACCCTGACATGTTATGCTTTCTTTTATCACAGAGAATGAAACAACAATTTCTGCTGCATTTCCACTTACCATGCAAAGAACTGCACAGGACCTCAACAATACAAACAGTAAGTATACAATGATTGGTGTCATAGTTCTTTGTAATCTGCAAATTTAATTCTGCACACATATTTGTGCAAACCATATAGCAGTATCACAATGTTCAGTGTATAACTTTATTATGCTGCAGTGGTTGTGATCAGGCCCTACACTCTTGGGTGTATGGCCTACGGCCTACATCCTCCGGCCATGCACCCAATAGTCTAGGGCGTGGACACCACCGCAGCATAATACAGTCATGCGTGCAAACATCTACCCACTGACCACAACTCACAAACATAACACAGCTGCTATCCACTTCAGTTCATATACTGTTACAAGACTTCAAACCAGTGGACAGACTGTTCGCTCTACACCCAAGACTCTACTAACTGCCCATAACCAATACAACATAATGCAGTGAAGTACCCAAGAATCTGCCCAGCGGTCACAACCCAAACACATAACTCATCCACCTAAACCCCTCTCCACTTCACTTCACATACTATAACATTACACCCATACACTGCACAGAGTATGATACACCCAGGAAACGCAGGCCACTCCAAAAAACCACCTGATACACACTCTGTCCACTTTTATACACATACTATTACAGTACGTACAACCAATGTGCAGACTCTTGGATGCATGCCCTACATCATACACCCAAGAGTCTAGTAGCTGGTCACAATCACCACAGCATAAGACAGCCATGCACCCAACAATCTATACACTGCCACAACCCACACACATAAGCCAACCACCTGAGACCATGTCCACCTCTGTACACATAGTATTCAAGGACATACAAGCAGTCAACAAACTCTTGCATCCAATAAGCCAGCCACCTAAAGCTCTGTTCACTTTTCTAGACATACTATTACAGTACTTCAATCAGTGGCCAGACTCTGGGACTCTGGCCACAATTACCTCCCACTGCATAGAATATCATACACCCAACAATCTTAAGACAGTCCACCAAACCACCGGGCACACACCCTGTCCACTTTTGTACACATTCTATTACACTACTTGTAGCCAGTGGACAGATACTTGGGTACATGGCCTCCTAGGTGATCCATATGCCACTGTCAAAATGTTTGCATGCATGGCTGTATTATGCTGCAGTGATTGTGGCCAGGGCCTAGAGTTTTGGGTGCATGGCCTACGGCCTCCAGCCATGCAGCCAAAACTTAAGGCCCTGACCACAACCACCGCAGCATAATACAGCCATGCATGCAAACATCTGCCTACTTACCACACCCCACAAACATACCACATCCACCTCAGGCCCTATCCACTTCACTTGACATAATATTACAGTACTTGCAACCAATGGACAAACTCTTGAATGCATGGCCTCTCCACCCAAGACTCTACTAACTGCCTGCAACCAATACATCATAATATAGTAAAATACCCAAGAATCTGCCCAGTGGCCACAACCCAAAAACATAAGGTATCCACTTGAAGCCCTGTCACCTTCTGTTCACATAGCATTCCAGTATGTGTAACCAGTC
The DNA here is from genome assembly GCF_040938575.1 of Ambystoma mexicanum. Taxonomy (NCBI): domain Eukaryota; kingdom Metazoa; phylum Chordata; class Amphibia; order Caudata; family Ambystomatidae; genus Ambystoma; species Ambystoma mexicanum. The sequence continues at coordinate 5,938,851 of NC_090931.1, read as the reverse complement.
AGAACACTCTTCAGTCCAATAAGCCAATCAACTGAGGCCCTCCGCACTTTTCTACACATACCATTACAGTACTTCAACCAGTGGGCACACTACTGGACTCTTCAGTGCATCACCTCCAGCCATGCACCCAAGACCCTAGTAGCTGGTCCCAATCCACACAGCATAACACAGCCATGCACACAACAATCTGTACACTGGCCACAACCCACATAAATAATCCAGCCACCTGAGGCCCTGTCCACTTCTATACACATAGTATTCCAGTGCGTGCAACCAGTCAGCACACTCTTGAATCCAATAAGCCAGCCATCTGAGGCCCTGTCCACTTTTATACACATACCATTGCAGTACTTCAACCAGTGGGCACACTCTTGGACTCTTGAGTGCATATCCTCTCGCCATGCACCCAAAACTATAGTAGCTGGCCACAATTACCCGCCACTGCATACAGTATCATACACCCAAAAGTCTCGAGACAGTCCAACAAACCACCTACCACACACCCTGTCCACTTTTGTACACATACTATTACACTACTTACAGCCAGTGGACAGACTTTTGGGTACATGACTTCCAGCCATACACTCAAGACTCTAGTAGCTGCCAGAAACACCACATCATAATACACCCTATACAAACATCCTCACATCATCTACATTCAACTCCCCTACACTAATGAATCCTGCCTGCAGTCACCACAAAAGCTGCTTGCCCGAGGACCCACACGTGAACTGCTGCGGTGTCTGCGGACACCGCAAACACAGCACAGTCTTTTTCCATCTAAACAAATACATCATATGAGCCATCTTTCACTCCTCTGCCTTTTCCAGCCTCTCTTTCCACCAGCAGATGACCCAATATTTGTTTTCAGCCCTGTTCGCCGCCACGCTATCCGCGGATATCCACGGATACAACATGGCGGCTGTTCCCGAAAATGGTGACGCTCATTACACTCCCATCCAGCCAATCAGTGGGCACGTCGTATGTCTGCGGACATCACGCGGCCCTCTGGGCCAATCGGAATCCTGTGCGCGGAGCGAACAGGGAAATAGGTCAGCAGAGAGGACCCAGATATCACACATTTTTTGGGACCTACATTTTGCCTGTTTTAAAAAGAACTACTGGATGGATTGTCACCAAATTTACAAAATCACACTTTCGGGACCAAGCCTACGCTCCTGCCACAAATTTGGTGAAAATCCCTCCAGCGGTTTCATCTGTAGGCGTGAGCAAAAATTTTTCCCATTCAGTCTATGGAAAAAAATGTTTTGGGACCCCCTCTATAAGTTTGCCCCCCCCTTGACGAAACCTCGCCAAACTTACAAAAAAAGATTCAGAGTGGGCCATATACTTTTCCTGCAAGGTTTGGTGGGGATTCGTTCAGGGGGAGCGTAGTTATAAGCCGCCCAAAAAGTGCTCTTCCTATGAGATGAGCAACTTAACCATAACTGTACGGCTGCTACCGCAGGCCGTGTGATATATATATATATTTATATATTCAATGAAAACACTTTGTTAAAGGAACGTTATGGTTAAGTTGCACCAATAAAAATGTATGAAATTCAATGACAAAACGTTATTAAAGGGGCATTATGGTTACAAGTAAAACCGAAAACCCCCAGAAATTCACTAGTTATGGTAAACTAAGCATCCATAACTCGCGCCACCACAGTGCATTGCTAAGACGAACACCCAGGACATCAAAGATGACATCACAAATGTCATTGATGACATCACTGATGACATCACATACCTGGGCCACTTGTTTTTGTTCACTGACATATATAGATCAGGTGGTTTTGTTCACTGACAGTCAGAATAATAACATTGAAAAAGGTGCTATACATCTAGACGTTAACCTTGTCATATGTTCTTAAAGTACTTTCATTAGGGTTTGGTCTCAGCTCATGGTGCACATACATGTGGAAATGAGCAGGCCTCAAACACACAATTCATTTGTGTACATGAAGATACACTTTAATGTTATTAACATTTTCTGGTGATGCTGTTTCTTTCTTCCTTAGTTTAATTTCCCTGTATGTGCCTCTGATTTGTATGCATTGTGGTTCTTCAGATGTATTGTTTGTACTAGCACAAGTGTTGTAAGTCTTGAATTGTTTGATAGTTATTAAATGATTAACATTACTCAAAGCTCTGACAAGGTAGCATCCATTATTTTACTATCCAAAATTACTAGATTATAAATATTGTACTTTTATGGTGCATGCTGCAGCCATTGCCTTTTTTTATAAATTATTAGGTTTCTGTATTAACAACAACACTCCAATACAATGGTGTTAGACGAGTACATTCTTTAATAGATTAAGTAGTTCATGAAGGTCTCCCAATCACCTCGGACATCTTGTTACCAACAATATTTGCACAACCCCTTGCAGGGACTTTTCATCAAAATTAATTTCACATGTGATTTCATCAGTGATGTCATCAATGACATTTGTGATATCATCTTTGATGTCCTGGGTGTTAGTCTTAGCAGTGCACGGTGTTGACACGAGTTATGGTTGCATAACTGGCGAATTTCTGGGTTTTTTCGGTTTTACTTGTAACCATAACGTCCCTTTAACAATGTTTTTTCATTGAATTTCATAGGTGTTTATTAGTGTAACTTAACCATAACGTCCCTTTAACAAAGTTTTTTCTTTGAATTGCATAGATTTTATTAGTGCAACTTAACCATAACATCCCTTTAACAAAGTTTTTGTTCAGTGAATTTCATGGGTTTTTACCAGTGCATGCTATTTTCCTACAACTTACTAATATCATACTTACCCAATATAGCAATATTTGTGTCCAATTTACAAAGTGTCACCTTAAAACTCTGCCATTTTCCACCTTCTAGCATCATTTTTAACTCTCTATACACTTTCTGCAACTATTTCAACTGATTTTGCATCATCTACGAACATCTGACTTCATTGCGGACCTTCCGGACAGTGCCACATGACCATACGCTGGCACGCGGCATGATGACCCGTCTGCACTTCGCGATAAGATCTGTGCTTCGCGGACAGTTCAGAACTGCATTTTCTACTGATCTAGGAATTTCCAACTTCAAAATTTCCCTTGCACAGCTCCAACACCTATTCCTACTCATTATCCATTAACAATCTAGTACACAGTACATACTTGGAATTTTTTTGCAAAACTACTATTTATCTTAAAAATGGCATCAGCTAACGCCATCACTCCTCCCCAAGAGCCACCACCACCACCAGCTGGAGGACCTTCAAAACAGAAAAAGTGCAGTACTTCCTAGACAATGAAGAGGACCAAGAAGATGAAGTAGAGGAGGTGCCTTCCTCTAGCACCCAGAGTGAATCATGGGTGTGGTTGTTCTTTACCACTGTTGGGAATGTACCAAAGGCTAAAACTACCAAAGTGAAATGCACTGAGTGCAACTTTGTATTCGGTCGCGGACTACCTGGACAGTAATCCTACGGGACCACCTCCATGTGCTGCCACACCAAATCCAATGACGGCAATGCAGAAAAGTTGTTCCTTTCTTAGCAAGTAGGAGGCTGTCTTCCTCCACCTCATCTTCCTCAACCAATACTGTAACCACTCAGCCTACTTCTGTGGGAGACAAATTCCCACCAGCTACCTTGCAAGCAACAAAAGAGGCTCTTGATCCATGTGTTTCGAAGACAACAGTCCTCTGTATATATTGTTCTAAGCTCTGCTGCCAAAAAAAAAAAGACATCCGAAAACAACAAAAGAAATGTTCCTTTAGGAACCACCGTTCACAGTTAAAAAATAGAACTAAAAAAAGGTATAGAATCCATCTACTTTGCATTTCTCAGTAAAGTACATAGACTCAATAGGATTTTCCAACATTTCCATTAGCATTTTGTGTTATACTAATGGGAATATTGTGGCATTCATCCCCCGTTCCAGGGACTGGAACAGTGGATACCAGCCCAGCAGCCCAAGTTATCAGCCCAAGCGAACAGAGGGTGGGTAACTAGGTCTCCGGACCATTATCCCCCCATTCCAGCCCCTGTAATGAAGGATGAAGGACATTAGCATCCTCGGTTCCCAAAGCGGGAACCCAGGGTGCTAAAAAAGGATTTTTGGAGGCGTCCCGGTGTAGGAAGGAAAATCCTTTTCCAAGATGGCCACCATGGCAAGGGAAGGTGGGGGTTCCGTACAGGGCCCCACTTCACTTTCCATGGCAGCCTGCAGAAGGCCTAGAGAGAACCCTATGACCATATTACTACGAGCACATTTTTCTTCCCTTTCAGACCTATCCCAATTTTGAAAAACTTTACCACAAAGCCGGTCCCAGGTGGACATGGCCACTTTAACCCCATGTGTTGTCCTTCATGGTCATGGCCAGTAGCCAGATTGTCCGAATCATGACCTTATTCAATGACCCGGAGAATCTGGCCACTGCCCATGGCTACCGGCTATACCTCAGTCAGCAAAAACATATATCACTATTTTTTGTACCTACAATATGACACTTGTTCAAAAATAAAACACGGGCACATTCGCAAAACCATGCCTGTAGGTCCTTGCCAATGCTCCTTACGCAAGTTTGCTGGAAATCCACCCATGTTTTATTTTTTCAAAAGTGTCAAATATATGCACATACAATAGTCATATAACCTAGCCAGTCGACAAAATCCAGTCAGACTTTATGAAAACATTTATATCTAGATCTAAAATCTTTTTGCAAACTTTTGTGTAGATTCGTCAAATTGCACCACATTTATAAGCCTTTACAATATTTTGGGACCCCCCCTCTTGACAAAAATCCCAACAAACATTGCAAAAACATGTATATCTAGATCTATAATGTTTTTGCTCACCTTTGTGTAAATTCGTCAAATGGCACCCCATCTATAAGCCTTTAAAATAATTTGGGACCCCCCTCTAAATTTGCCCCCTCTTGACAGAATACCACCAAACTTTGCAAAGACATTTAAATCTAGATCTATAAACTATTTACAAACCTTTGCCAAGATTCGTCAAATGGCACCACATGTATAAGCCTTTAAAATAATTTGGGACCCCCCTTCTAATTTTGACCCCTTTTTACAAAATCCCACCAAACTTCGCAAAAGCATTTATACCTAGATCTATGATCGGTTCCCCAACTTAAGTGTAGATTCGTCAAATGGCACCTCATTTATAAGCCTTTATATTATTTTGGGACCCCCACTAATTTCGCCCCCTCTTGACAGAATACCACCAAAATGTGTAGACTCCTTCGGAATTAGGTCAAAAATATAAGTGCAAAATCTCATGCAGTTTAATGAAGTGGCGCCAAAGTTATAAGCCATCCAATAACTGCTTTTCACCAACCCTGTAATGCAGAGGTGTCCGCAAACTTGGACCGTTTGCTGACTTTCGCAACAAAAAACACCCGTTATTTTGCTTCTTGCAGCCATATCCCATCCCATCCTCATCACCCCTCACCTCCCCAGAGATTATTTGATAAGTTTGACAAGTGCAATGCTGTGTTTTTTTATATGTTTTTACTGCGGTGTCCGCGGACGCTGGCCGCTGTCCGTGAATCCAAGATGGTGGGCGTTTCCAAAAATCTGACACACTTCACGCTTTTCACCATCCAATCAGCAGGCGTGTCTGCTGTCCGCGGACACCACGTTGCCCTCTAATCCTCTAAGCCAATCAGAGTCCTGTCCATGGTGTGAACAGCGAAGTGTGTCCGCGGAGCGGACACAGATATCACTTATTTTTTTGACTTACAACTACTGGACAGATTTACACCAAATTAACAAAAGCACACTTTTGGGACCAAGCCGCCCCTCCTCCTGCAAATTTGGTGAAAATCCGTCCAGCGGTTTGGGCTGTAGGTGTGAGCAAAGCTTTTCTCCATTCAGTCTATGGAAAAAAAAGACATTTTGGAACCCGACATATACCTTTGCCTCCCTTGACGATACTTCACCAAACTTTGCAAATAAATTCAGAGAGGGCCATATACTTTTTTTGCAAAGTTTTGTGAGGATTCATCCAGGGAGAGCGAAGTTATAAGCCACCCAAAAAGTGTTCTTCCTATGGGTTTAGCAACTTAACCAAAACTATTGGGCCGCTACCCCAGGCCCAGTAATATATGTATATATAAAGAAAGGAAAATGCGTACCAAACCCAGCGTACTTTAGGTATTTAGTAATTCAGTTATACAACCCTCACAGACATATATGAAAGATATAAAGCTCTTTGGTCATTCTTAGTTCCCAAAATGCTCTTTAATATCCAAAACAGCCAACATCTCACTGGTTTTATTGATGCCACTTAACATTATCTTTGGAGATCTTTCTAATGAATACACGCATGCAATGTGTTACACAATCACTTTTATATTCAAATACCATTGCAAAAAGGTGGGTTTTCCCTTCAGAAAGGTAAAGGTGAAACATAATTCCATATTTTCCAATATTAAACGCATGCTTATGCTCAGGTCAAGCACAGAGTTCCCACAGGTGACAGACACTGAATAACATTCAGAAGCAAGCACTCATTTCCCTCCCCGGCCCCACATTTCAGAGGTCTGTGGCCGCCCAAAGGTGCGAGCATGAAATAGATCAAAGAGATGTTAAAATGGCGAAGAGTACATCTGAAATCACAGGTGCATCCAGAAACCTGTGAAAGGATACGCAAAGCCATACAAGGGTGAGCACAAAAACTGTGTGCCAAAGATACACACTGTTTCACAGCTGTAAAGGGTCCCGTAAAGATATCCATTCAGCCATCTTCACAGAAGCTGCTCAGTGCTAAGCAGGCAAATGGCCCCTGCTGGGTTTATCATGTGTCTTGGATGACGTTCTGCTGCACGCTCAGCACTACCAGGAGAACCACCTGTAAAGTATGTCACACAGTGCATAACTGTGATGTTTCATAAGTAAACTTTACATGAATTATATTTTAAATACAAGGTAGGACTTTTACTGTGAAACAGTACTTCAAACGACAGCAGGACATCTATATCTAAACCCACACATCTCAAAATGTTCCAATGTATTGTACAGTCCAACCAACTCTACAGGGTTAGGAAACATTTTAAATTACCTTAAACGCAAGCTGGCAAGACCCATAACCTAAGCCACACCCGCAGAGGTAATATTGTGCTGGAACACCTGATCCATTGCTTAGTTTTACTCTTGGAGTGTTGGGTATTTTGAGCATTTGCACAAACAGCATTTGTTATAAAAGGTGACTGGATTGTTCAGCTTCGAGGAATGCTGTTGCTTCCCACACATGAATGTTCAGGGCTGATCGTATTTTGAGGATCCCAGGTCAAGGTCCAAGTGAAGGTGTACCTCTGGCAGAGGTGTCTGGTGACGTGTGCCACTTGTGTTTGGCGGCTGGTGGCGTGTGGAGGTGCCGTAGGAACTGGAGCACCAGAGCGTGAGGCGGATGTCCGTTAAAAACATCTTTTAAAGTGGTGAGTGCACCCGTGACCACAGCCTTCCGTGGGGAAAGCAGGTGCTGGATCGAGAAGGGAGAGGAGACTGTGATGCGCTCAGGGGTGGTTACAGGAAGGCACCTTGGAGCGTAAATAAACGTCCGTCCATCTTGCCGGCTAACCCACACGGCGCTGATCTGCATCACTCCACTTTATTATTTTCATCTATGTACTTTAGGAAAAGTACTTTGTCTAGCACTTCGGCGTTCCTCTTTGTCACAGTACTCAGTGTGGGTAGTTAAGTGTGCCACACACTAACAATTTGGATTTGTCAAACACCACGATATACTGCCTGTGTGGCATTCCTGCTGGGTAGCTGAGTGACAATGATATTTCTGTAGAGAATGAGCCAAGTACCCCCACCTCAACCACCTTGCCCATATTGCCTATATGTTAGGAACCAGAGTGTGAGACATGTGGGGTACCATTGAAACTACAGATACCAAGGAGAATCCGGGAAGCAATGTTCCCATTGAGAAAGCCATACTTGCATACAAGACAGTTTGATGGTCATTTCAATGAAATCCCAGAAGAAGCAGGACCAATAAATGAAAGAGCAGATTGGTGACATCACACAAAGTAATGCTGACGTACATAGGAGGAGATGTAGGGACAAGAAAATGAAGATAGTCTATAAGGCATCAAGTAAGTATCAAAGATAAGTGACATCTCGGGCTCGAGATGAAGAAACTTATGCTACAAGAACAATGAAGATATCAAGTCATTTTACACGTGCACAGATGCAAAGAAACGCAAGCAGACAAAGTATTCTTGAGGCTATCTATGTAGTCAATAGATTGCGGCATGCACCAACGTATACATATATAGGAGTAAGTAGAACAATTGGTGTTTCCACAACGTATTATAGCAGAGCTGGACCATAGAAGGAAGGCCTCTTTTCCAGTGTGTCGCAGTTGAAAAAACTATTGAATTACAGAAGTGAATCTCAGAAAGGCAAGGCTGGATCAGCACCAAGAGGCCAAGGTCTTATCGGACTGGGATGAGCAGAAATGAGTTACAATCGTGTGAAGGAATGAAACTCCTGTTCAGAAGACATGGACGAAAACAAGGAAGACGTCAGCGGTCTATTCAAAAATAGTATTTTAAATACACCAGAGCTTAAATTTGTGGTCTTCAGTCACGTGGATGGATGAAGTTGGACAAACATGATGAACCACACCTACGCGTGAGGGCAGAGCGTGCCTCTATCCCCTGTATTCCCCAGCACAAAGAACATTCCCAAGGCCAATTATTAAAGCCTTAATTGATGTGCAACTCCACTGAGGTGATAATAGATGATATGCAAATTGGTTGGAAGCTATAGTTATGACCAGCTCATCAGCACCTGGAAGTCCAGCCTGCGTGCTGCTAACATGGGTGGAAAAGTACTGATGGATGCAAGAGGGCCAACCAATTGTAGGGGGCTGCCTAATTAAGGGCCCTATAGTTTGTGTAACCAATGGGACATTGCGTATTTAGTGACGTTCATAGTGACCTGTTCAAGGGGAGGGTTTAGTTTCCCCACCTGATGTTAAGGAGCCTATCACTTTCTTAAACTAGTATGGAATGTATACCTAGATGTTCCTTCTAAGCCTATCACATTTGCTGCTAGGTTTTTGTAGTTTGCCACGTAGGATGACATTAGTAAATACGTAGGATAATGTCATCAATGATGAATTTTTACTATAAGTATGATATTTTTTATGAAGCAAATTGATAAAGCATGCTATGAGACGTTGGTTGATGTCTGTTGTACTCCCTGTTTTAGATCATTGACATCAAAACAGTTAACTTTGCCAACTTCCTGAGTCATTTTGATTATTGATGTTTGAGTAACTTCTGCATCCCCATCCATCTCAAGTATTACTACCTAGTCTTAAAGGCCTGGGTCGGCTGTCAGGGTTCATTTCAGTATTCTTTGCTTCTTCCACTGGTTTTCTGGAGACTACTTTAACTCATGGCCAATGTAGCAGGGCCAGTATTTTTCCTGCCGTCACCTGTTGATCCCAAAGTTTGATGGGCAGATTGGGGAGACGATTTTACAAAATATGTCTTGCCTTCTTTGGCACTAAATACTCAAATGACAGGACGGAGGCTTTAATATTTCACAGCCTGGGGTCTGCAGGCCAGGAGGTACTAAAGAAGTTGCCAGAGCCGGTGAGTCTTGGTGACATAGGTCAATTTGAGAGGAGCATAGGCAAACTCGACAAGCACTATGAGATACAAGAAAACAAAATTCTATCACGTTATCATTTTTCCACCAAGGAACAAAAAACTGGTGAATCCATTGAAGAGTTTGTTACATCTTGTGGGGGTTTAGCTGTTAAATGTCATTTTAACCTCTGTCAACCACTGGGATCAGTTAATGATAAAGTTTATCAATGATAAGATCAGGGAAGAGGTGGGGAGAGAGTGTGATCCAACCCTTGATAGGGCGATCCGTCATGAGTTTGGTCTCAGAGTGCATCTGGCTTGGTGCTGCAAGAACTTCAGAGCTTATGGACAGATGCAGGGAATATATGAGGAGGAATATGGAGATAATTATGAGGCAATGGGAAGAGAGGTAATCTATTCCGTCCAAGCAGTGTCAGGAAAAGTGAAGAGGAAGAAGTCATATGCGTTGGTTTCCATAAATGGGGTTCAAATACCAATGTTGATTGACAGTGGGGCAGACTACACTCTCATAAATGTACAAGTGTGGAAGGATGAATTCAAATGTTGCATTCTGCAGCAGCCAGAGATCACAGCAAATGCTTATGGGGACGTCCCCATTGATATAATAGGCAGGTTTGCAGCTGAATTACAATTCAAGGGGAAAAGAGCGAATGGTGTGGTGTACGTAGCAAGAACTACTCTCATGGGGTGATCAAGTGGAATTGGCCACCAAGTTGCATCTCTGTCACCCGGAGCAAGTTTTGACAGTTCAGAGCAATGATAAAAAAAAACAATGTTCTGGAGGTGTCTTGGTTCCTGGAAGTGTTGGAAAAGAAACTGTGTTTTCTCAGAGGCTTTGTTCATCGCATAAGACTTAAGCATGGGGTGGTACCAGTGTCAGCAAAATTTAGCAAAGAGGTGGAGGTGGAGATCAAAAGAATGTAAAAGGAAGGGATCATTGAGAAAGCTGAGGCCTCCGAATGGGTCAGCCCAATTGTTGTTGTAAGGAAGTCCAATGGCTTGTATTGACCTCAGGAATTTGAATGGCAATGTGGTGGCTGAGAAATGTCTGCTTCCTAGAATAGTTTACTTGTTGGCAGGAGTGGCTGCTGCTGAAGTATTCTCTGTTCTAGACTTGAGAGCAGTGTACCATCAAAGTGAGCTTCATGAGGATTCGATGGATTTGATGCCATACATAAGCTGTTGGGTAATGGAATGGGAGTGTTGTTTTATGGTGTATGGTGCGTCAGTGATGGAGCATGGTGATCAGTTAAAGAGGGTGCTTGAGATTTTGAAAGAAGCGGGCTTGACAATAGCCATGGAAAAATGTACTTTGAGAACTGACAACGTTAGATACCTTGATCATGAGGTTACAGGGCAGGGTGTCAATCGGAAGCAAGACACGTCGGAGGCGATTAAGAAAATGCCTGAGCCCAAATGTAAGAGTGATGTGGCATCATTCTTTGGGTTGGTAGAATTCTACAGCAAGTTTATTGACGGGCTTGCAGCCAAAACTAAACAAATGAGGAGGCTTACAAAAAAAGGTGTGGTATTTGATCTGAATTGTGAGTGTGCATAGGAATCAAATGTTGTATAGTTCAAGCACCATTGTTGGTTGGTTTGGTGGAAGGGCGGAAGGGCGGAAGACAGTGATATACACTGATGCGAGCGATTGTGATCTTGGTGCAGTACTTATTCAAGAGAATGATGGAGAACTGCTGACGATTGCATTTGGCTCGAGAATGCTCAAGGAGGCAGAAAAAAGCTATTCTGTGGTAGAAAGGAAGGCATTGGCTTGTGCGGGGGCAATCAACAAATGCAGGATACATGTGTGGGGACGTGAATTCAGAGTCAGTTTAGGTTTCCACGTAAGTGTCTGTTGGATAATGGTCCGCAGTTGGTGTCAAGGGAATTCAAAGCTTTGTTGGAGAGGTATGTAATTGAACAGGTGACGACAGCCTTGTACCATCATCAGGGAAATGGATGTGTATAAAGATTTCATCGCAGGCTTATGGATGTCATAAGAATTGCGGTGGCCACCGGTAGGGATTGGATTAGGGTGGTTATGGAAAAAAGAGGCTGGTTCCGCATGGTGACAGGGGTGGAACCCTTTGAGTTGTTGAGGGGCAGAAATCCCAATACACATTTGTGTCCTGGTTGGATGGGCAGATCAACGTGTGAGCGTGTTGATGTGCAGTGAGCACGAGAAAAGTTGTGTGTGAGTGGGGAAAAGGCGAAGGAGAGATTAGATGAGAAGACTTGCTGTACAATTGTCAGTGTAAGAACCGGGCGATGTTATCAAATTGAAACTGCCTGTCAAGGTGAAAAAAGGAGACTATGGATTTTATATTTTATATGGAGATAAAAAGTTGTCAAGGATTTGGGCGGGTCGGTCAGGGTTAAAGGTGGAGGAGTATGGAGCAAAGAAAGGATGGTGGTTGTTAGGAGAGGGAATGTGGGTTGTGTTTGGTGGAAGGGAGGGAGGTGTTAGGAGTGTGCTTCATACACATTTATATCCGTAGTATGATTAGATTTTTAGATTTTGAGTATTTATAACGCACTCATGGCAACGTTAACAGCGTGCACATTGAGATGAATTTTAATAACCAGGAGGGCCCCCATCACCATCCCATTGTCCCTTTACTTAAACAGAAATGTCTTCAGAGCTCTGCGGAATTGGTGTAGCGTCCAAGAATCCTAATCTCTCTGGGGATGCTGGTGCACAGTTTTGGACGAGAGACTACAAATCTTCTGTCTCCCCTCGACACACATATCAACAGGGAACAGTCAGGAGCAGCAGATCTCTTGACCATAACAGCCTAGCAGGTTGGTAGCAACAAATCGTTTCTCATAAGTAGACAGGGGCCAGTCCATTTAAAGCATTTAAAAATAAGGCACACCACCTTAAATGTAATACGATCCTCCGCTGTCAACCAATGCAATGCCCGACGAGAGGGGATGCATGGGCTGATCTGTCTAGGCGGCAGACCAGTCTTACAGCCGCATTCTGAGCTTTTTGAAGCCTAGACATTTGTTTTGCTGGGATGCCCATCAAGAGGCTATTACAGTAGTGCAGATGGCCATTAGTTAAGGTGCCCATCACCATTGCATGGTCGTCATCTGGGATAAGCTGCAGGACGTGCCGTAGCAATTGCAGTGATTAAAAAACTGCACCTTGGCTTCTACCTGACACTCAATACCAAGATTATCCTGCCAAATACAGCCCAGGTCTTAATCTTGGAGGCAAACTTCATCTCAGTGGGGACTAATGATTCTCTGCGGCCATGAGTAGATGTCTAGGTCCAAACAATGGAAGCGCTGATTTGGACGCATTCAGCTGGAGCTGATTTTTAGACATCCACTCACGCACTTCCTGCAGTCATGGTTTGACCTTAAGGAAACTTTCCTCAATGTTTCCAATTTTGATGAAAATCTGGGTTTCATCAGCATAGGAAAGATACTTCATCCCATGATACCTCAGGAGTAGAGGCCTCAATAAGGACCCTTGCGGTGCTCCACATCCCATCACAGTAGGATCTGAGATATATCCCCCATTTTTGACCTGCTGTTGTCGATCAGCGAAAAATGATCCAAACTACTTAATTGCATGTTCAGAGACTTTACCTACCCCTCTCAGACGGTCAAGCAGAATGTGGTGATTGACCTATCAAAGCCATGGACAGTTCTAGCACCCCTAACAGTGATAGCTCTCCCCCATCCGTGACCCCTAAAAGGTTGTCCTGTACAGCCAACAGAGCTGTCTCCGTTCCAAACTTGGTTTGGAAACTTGATTGAAAAGAGTCCAACAGTGGCTCCTTTTCCACATGGTCCTGCAACTGGCAGGTAACCACTTTGTCCAGAATTTTGCCTGGCCACAGAAGTCCTGCTACTGGTCGGTAATTCTGGAGATTGACAGGAGCCAGAGTTGTTTTTCACAGTGGTGTCATAATGGATTTATTTAGCCTACGGGGAACTTTCTCATGGTTCAGAGATTTGTTAATACAATCAGTCAAAAATGGCATAATCTCTTGAGCTATATGCCTTCGCCTGCATGGAGAACAAAGACTCATTAGTGGGTTTAAGGGCCAAGAGTAAAGACCGCACATAGTCCTCAGATACTGGGTAGAAATCAAATGGGACACTCGGCCCCACAGCCACAGCCCGTGCTGCGCACGGTGAGGACAACAGTCTAGATGGACTCGGTGCTATAGTCTGAAATTTAGCTAGAAAATCTTTCTGGATAAATTTACATTTCTCCTTAAAAAAATATATAAAAAATATTAGCCTGTGCAGAAGAAGGTTGAATGGTGGAGACATTACAGCTTGGCTGGCAGAACTTGGACACGATGACTACTTGCTGCCACTATTCCCTTGTGCAGGAAATCCTTCTTCACCTTAAAAATTAATCCGACCTATCTAACCGTACCTTTGCTGTCTCTTGGGGCGGCAACACTTCTCCTCACGTTCCTCTGGTCCATGGCTTCCTCAAGGTTCAGTCCTTGGTCTATTTCTATTTTCCTTATATACTTCCTTTCTTGTCCCCATTATCTCATCCTTTAGAGTGTCACACCACTTCTACACTGACGACACCCAGCTCTTTCTATCCTTCTAGTCCTTCTCCTCGGACATTCGTCAGACTCTCTCATCCTGGCTCACAGCCATGAAGACTTGGATGACCTCTCACTTCCTCACTCTCAATGCCGAAAAAACTGAGGTCCTATTCTTTCCCGCTAACACTCTCATCTCGCAATCTCCTCCCTCTTCCATCTCTTTTCCTCCCTCCTGTCTCTCAATCTCTCCCTCCACCCGCAATTTTGGAATTTACTTTGACTCTAATCTCTCCTTTGACCACCACATCTCACTTAAATCCCGCGCCTGTCGATTTCATCTCCCCTTTCTCACTTTCCATGCTACAAAACTCCTCCTCTCCTCACTAGTCTTCTCCTGACTATTCTATTGTTCTGTTCTGGTCTTTGGTCTTCCCCACTCATGCCTTGCTCCTCTTAAATCCATTTATCATTCTTCAATTCGCTCACTCTGTCTTCTCTCCTACCATGACCCAATTTCTCCTTCCCTGGCCTTTCTTGGCTGGTTGCCCTTCTATTCTCAACTTAAATACAACTTTCTCTGTCTTGTGTGCAATTGTCTCTATGGCCTTGCTCCTGACTACCTTGCATCTCTCCTTTCTTTTTACTCTCCATCTTGCTCCCTCTGCTCTGCTAATATTTTTAGACTCAATGTCCCACGTCCCCCTTGTGCCCAATCCTGTTTTCGCTCGTTCCAGCTCCTAGCCCCTCTTCATTGGAGCATGCTTCCCCTGTCTCTTCGCTCCATTACTTCCTATTGTCTGTTCCGTTCCTCTCTTAAAACTCACCTGTTACAGTAGTCTAATTGATTTAATCTGATTATGTGCACTGATTCACTTACTCTTATGTACGCTAATTGATTGCTACTGTTTATGAACACTGATTGACTGATTACTCCCAGGAATGCTAATTGATTGTTACTATTTATGAACACAGTCTGAATGTTACTGTTTATGAACGCTGATTTGCTATGATTCGTTATATTGTTGATTGTCCTATGTAAAGCGCTTTGTCAAAGGCGCTATATAAAACACAATAAATACAAATACAAAGATGGCTTGTTTATAGTTACTCAAGGCTATCTTTACCCTACTGGCCCCTTACGCAGCTTTGTGCTCCCTCCATTTCCAGTCTGTTATACTAACCAGTTTACGAAGGGGTACTACATTTTGAACAAACCAATGTTTTGGGGTACTCCTCCTCTTAGGTTTCAGAGGTGCAGTATTAGAGCATATAGCATCCATGATGTTTACCCAAGCGATTAAATATTCCTCACTCAATAATGAGGTATCAATAGAGGCTAACATGTTGTCCAAACATTGTGAAATATTGTTCAGGTCTTTACACTTACGAGCTAATGCTAAGGGTCTGTCTTTGGTGTCTGGTTTACTCCCCAATGGAGAATTCAGAGAAAATAATCGTGCAAAGCGATGGGACCGATAAGTAGGTAAAGTCTCCATCTCCGAGATATTGTTGCCTCTCACCAGCTACACGTCCAGGCAATGAGTTTGTTTGAATCTGGCCTTATGGGATCATGTAACCAAATATTCCAGTCACCTATAAATAGTACTTCTCTATATTAACTCCCTGTAAGTGTTAAAAGGGAACCAACGTTTTCCAGAAAGGTTCTAACTGGTCCTGAGGGGTCTATATCCCAAAAGCATTTTAACTGAGGACATTGGTGATAACCCAACGTTCATCTGCCCCACCTGCGCCCCAGCATCCCACTGGAGAGTTTCTAGGTGGGAGACTTGTATTGAGGTCCTATAAGTGACTGCTAAGCCCCCCCCCCTCTCTTATGCGCTCGGTTTATGAACTGTATGTGGTAGTCTTCTGGGACTAAGTCGTGGAAGGAGGCCTGTTTCGGTGATCCTGACCATATCTCGAGCGCGCTCCTCGATGGGCTCGGCCACCTCTGTCGCATGAGCACTAGCAGACCTGGCAGTACACGGGGCGGCCTTCATTCCTGTCTCCACAGCTCTGCAAATCCCGAATTTGATTTAACATTCTAATTGTGAAATTACCCTGATTGTTGTCCAACCCCCATAGGTTCAAGTCCCTCATGCAGTCGCCTCAGTTTTAATAAAAGAAATTACCAACCTGGTACCGCAGTTCCTGAAACTCGAAACAGACAGCACTTTCTGCTGACTGCCACCCAGGCCGTAAAGGGGCCTAAAGAGGGTTCTGACACGGGCCGGTTAAGGCCTGTGGCGCCACCTGATGCCGTCACCCGGGTGCGTGCCGCAGGTGCCGCTGGAGAATGGAGTATTGAATGTCAAACCACGCTGTCAGAGTTCACTGAGCTGCATCCATAGAAGCGGGAACCTCTGGAGTGTGGGAGGAGTGTGCAGAGCTTCCAAGATTGCCTGCTGATGGCGAGTTGAGAGTTCACCACTTAGCCACTTCCTCTTGAGGATTACTCCTCACATCGCCCTTATCTATTACTCCACCCTGAGAATGCACAGCCAAGGATTCCAAGAACCTTCTCCAGCGCTCTTTACTCTAATGAGGTGTTTATGCCCATGCAGAATTTACAAACGTCACTTGCGATTCTTTCCATATTTGAATCGCGTTGCAGCCCAGGGGATTGGAGGTGTATCGCTGCAGCAGGTAACTCGCCTTTTTTCCAGCTAACACCAGAGCTGTAACCATGAGAAGGGAGTACATTTCTTTTTATTCAACATGTTCATAAGATGTGCCAGTACCACTTGCATATATTTCATATGTAAACTTTACCTTTTGACAAGAAACTTTGTTATATTGCTTTAATATTACAGACCAGTCTAGGTGCTTCTGATAGGCAATTTGTGGGAGGGACCAGATTTTACCATTGAAAGCAAAATTCCTCATTGCAACCTTCTCTCACTTGTGTCCAGTTGGCAGACGGCTCATGTTCTGCTCGCGCCCTCTAAAAGATTGTTTCCAGACCTAACTGAAAGTAGACGTTAGACCTAACAAGTACCTCGATTGCACTCTACTGTAGAACACACTGCCTTCTCCAAATCTTGGGCCGCAGAGATCTGAAAACACTCTCTCAACTAACATCACAGAAGATGACAGGCTTGAGTCCATGGAGAGGAAGCAATACCTTTCTAATCCCAGCAACCCAAAAAACATCCTGTTCTGGAGCCACAATGGGGACAAAATGGGGGTGAAGGAGCATAGTTTGCACTATGGTGACAGTTCGCTGGAGTGGCAGAATCTAGCAGAGGTGGAGTAAAGTTGGGGGGGCAGCAGAAAGCCTAAATACAGCACTGCTCATCTGCCCTCAACCAGTCTACCCCAAGAGGTGGCAAAGGCGCCTCGAATGAAAGGCCTCAGTGAGACGCTACTGAGGGCCGAGCTCCCAGAGTGTACTAAAGGCGGTGGGGGGGGGGCACAGATGTATAAACAGGAAGGGGAGCACAGAGTTCAACAGAAGGAAGTGTACACTCCAAATGCTCACAACACGAATTAAATGTGCACTACAGCCTGAAAGACTCGCCTGTCTGAAGGGCGACAACAGTTCCAATTTTCCAAACAAATAAACGGGAACGCTGCAGTTCTACATGGAAAAGAGAGGGGGGGGGATCCATGGATTGGGTCTCCTGCCCAGAAAGCACAGGCCTGGGCCTGCTTCCAGGTGAGGGGCCCACTCTGAAATGGGGATTGTTGAGCAGAGGGGAAAAGGCCTCAGACAGAAAGTCTGGCCAAGCTGAGACGTGAAGGCGTGAGGTCAGCTGCTGGCAGAACGTGCACCTCAGGGGGTGGGGTTAATAACGGGGCGCACTGGATCATGTCAGCCCTCCCAATACACTCCTCCTACTGGGACAGGGTGGATTTGGGCTGTACGGAAATGGCAAAGGTATAAGATTTGTGGCGATGTCTTTGTATACAATTTAAATGAAAGATCATTGTCAAATGCCTGTGAAATACTGTAAAATATCGGTTTAATTAGTAAATATATTCATCTATTTTGTAAAAGGTTTGAAATAAACCATTAACACACAGAAAGAAATGAGAAGGACCATTCGCCAAGAGGGACTACCTGTGAAAGGCAGGTGGGCTGGGGGCCTGGGGCAGAGTCAGGCACTAGTGCCAGCACATCCTGAAAATACGCACGGGCAGCTTGGATTCTGAGCTCCCATAACTACCACGCACGCACACGCACACTGACGCGAGACGTGTCCTGAACTCGGAACTAATGGTCGGTTGCATGTGATTTTAAGGAATCGCAAAACAACAAATACATTTTTAACGATTCAAAAATATCTATTAAAAAAGATACTTTTTTTCTTTGTTTTTGTGGAGTTTTCCCCCACCCAAGGGCCCCCTTTTTTTATTCATACTTTCCCTCACCCCAAAACTACTATTCCCATTCACAACTATATATCTATAGTTTTAAAAAATAATAATTTATTTTTAGGTGTTTTGGGTTCGTTAAAAACTCCATTTGTAGTTTTGTATTTGTTAAAATCACTGCATACCGTAATAGACCTCGTGGTACACGGACCACGGGGCGAAAGGGTGCCTCAAACCTTCTCGAGCGTTTTATCACTCAATACTGTATCCTAAACCTGGGTGTCACTGCATTTCCTGTTGAGTGCCAGTTCGGCATTTCTCCATGTACCAGGGCACCTCAAAAGTTGGCCTTTATCATTGGCTGCTGTGTCTCAGATCCGGGTGTCAATGCGTTTGCTGTTGAGCCGCAAATCTAGGAGTTTGTTCCACAAGAAGGACGTGGGAGTAAGCCAGACCGGAGCGGAGTGTAGATAAGAAGAATGTCCGAATGGGAGGGAGACATAGGTGTACTCTTCCCTAGGGAGGGTCAAACGAGAAACAGGGGAGAGAGAAGGGTCCAAGCTACATGGACCACTGATAGAGGGGTGTGGAGCAATAAATGGGGAGAGCGATGCATCCCGATCGAGGAACTGATGGACTGTGAGGCACAGGCAGCGCCCCACAGTGGGGGTGGGGGTTGGTGCACAACAGGGTGGGCTGGGAGGAAGGGGATGTGAGCAGCACTTTGTCTGAGCACTGGGGGTGCCCACACAGAATAGCCCAGTGAGGACCCACCCTTCTGCACACAACATGGGAGTGGTAAGTGTAGTACACCAGAATACATGACGGGGAAAGGACAAAGCCACAGTCAATGAAAACAGAGGGGTTAGAATAGGATGACGTCACTAACCAACCCTAATAAAAAAACTGCATACACCTCTCGTACTTTAAACTAAACACAACCACATCTCTACAGCACAACAAACTGCATGCACTTCACTGCACCACAACAATGAAACAAACCACACATAGCCTCGCCCAACAACACATAGAGGCTACCAACCGGAAAACACACCTACGCTCAGTGAACGGTGTAAACCAAACTGAAGCTGCCAACAGTAATTCACGGCTCCTGTGCTCTTTTCTCCTGCTCAGTCCTACTGACCTGCACCCTCTTACCCTCTTGCCTTACAGACCCACCAGAGCACAAAGGGACTACGCAGGGGGTGACTGTGCGTGGTACAAGATCCTAGAACATAACTTAACACACACAAGCACACCAACCTGTGATATTGGCTTTGTAAATTTGCTCTTGCTGTTTGTGCTCCATTTTTTTATCGCAGTAATACAAAGGAGTTTTTGTATGTTATACTTATAACACAAAATGCTACAGGAAAAACTACTGCGATCTGCATGCAGAAAACATGCAAAACAATTTATATAAAATGCTTAGGTATGTTTACGTACTTAGCTGATGCAATTCATGAGTGCTAGGTTGCCCTCTGCTGTCCAAATGGTAAAGTGCACCTCTGTGTGCCCTTCAACTGCAACAACAGCTATCATTTTAACAAACAGAATGAGCACGGTTCTACCTGGTCACCTTCACCTTCCACTATCACAAACATTCTCAATAATTTCAAGTTACTTCTTTAATCCCCTCCCCCCACTTCTCTTCACACAGGGCACGGCAGTTCCAGTGTCAAAAAACAGTTAATTACTGGCTCAACATTGCAGTCTCTAAAGAGCGAAACGCTGCAGGATGAATGCCTCCTCATGAGCTAAAACTGAAAGTAGGTGCTGTAATTATGCCACTATGCAATCTTATACAATCACAGGGACTCTGCAATGGAATAAGGTTAACAATTGCACCTCTACAAAGGCACATCATAGAGGCCTGTGTGATGGATGGTACTTAGATACTGTTCTTATACTGTGCATACTCCTCATTCCATCTGATACAAATACACCTTTCAAATTCAAAAGAAGACAGTTACCTAAACGTTTAGCCTTTTCAATGATCATTTATAAGTCACAGGGGCCGACGCCACCTTCCTGGAAGCGATCAGTGCTCTTTCTGATATTTAAGAAGGGCTACAAATATTGACCTTTAATATTTGCTAGAACGATGTATGTTACGCTGGGAACAGCTAATATAAACAAAAAAGTGTAATCAATATAAACAGGGTGCCTGACATGTGAGTCGTCTTTGCCGGTGAGCTGAGGTCTGAGGGCATGCTTCAGATTCTCCCACCTCCACAAACCCGCTGCACAATCAGCACAGGGTGTGACCAATCACTGGACGGACACTAGTGCTGGGACGCCCCATCGCTCCACCTGGGAGTTAGGTCAATCAACTCCCCTGGGACCACCTTACCCACTAGGCAGCCTTGTGGCAGCACCCCTGTCTCCTGCGGTCCAAATGCAGATCCACTTTTCAGGATTGCTTCTGTGTGCCTAGAAGTCTGTAAGTGATGGCAACAGGTAAGCGTCCAAGAGTAAGATAAGGTTCCGGCCACAAAGTGTGTTAAGGCACGTGGGAACCCCGTTGAGTCACTGTCTGCATCCCACTGACCTTCTGTGTGCCCAGCACACTTGCCATTGACCGTGCCAGCGAAGGTATGAAAGGGGAAACCTCAAGAAAGAAAAATTTAAC
Organism: Ambystoma mexicanum; assembly: GCF_040938575.1. Classification (NCBI taxonomy): domain Eukaryota; kingdom Metazoa; phylum Chordata; class Amphibia; order Caudata; family Ambystomatidae; genus Ambystoma; species Ambystoma mexicanum. The sequence goes on along the minus strand of NC_090931.1, from coordinate 5,917,748 downwards.
ACAATGCACTCCTGAATGGTTCTTGAGAACGGAGGGATGATAAGTGGGTTTAGCCAAACTGTATCCATCTAGCAGGGCAATCACAGTCACAGCATAGTCTCGATGAGTGGCCCACCATGCAGGGGCCTCCCTACTCGGGGTGTACCCTGGAAGGCATGGAAGCCTAGCATTTAGATGCAGAGGCTTCCCTACTCAGGGTGTACCCTGGAAGACATGGAAGGTTAGCATGTAGATACAGGGGCTACCCTACTCGGGGTGTACCCTGGAAGGCATGGAAGGTTAGCATGCAGAGGCAGGGGCTACCCTACTCAGGGTGTACCCTGGAAGGCATGGAAGTTAGCATGTAGATACAGGGGCTACCCTACTCGGGGTGTACCCTGGAAGGTTAGCGTGTAGAGGCAGGGGCCTCCCTACTCAGGGTGTACCCTGGAAGGCATGGAAGGTTAGCATGTAGATACAGGGGCTACCCTACTCGGGGTGTACCCTGGAAGGCATGGAAGGTTAGCATGTAGAGGCAGGGGCTACCCTACTCGGGGTGTACCCTGGAAGGCATGGAAGGTTAGCATGTAGAGGCAGGGGCTACCCTACTCGGGGTGTACTCTGGATGGCACGGCAGTTTAGCAGGAATATGCAGAGGCTTCCGTACTCAGGAGGCGCTCTGGAAGGCATGGCAGTTTAGCAGGAAGGTGCAGAGGCTTGCCTACTCAGGAGGTACACTAGAAGGCATCGCAGGTTAGCAGGAAAGTGCAGGGGCTTCCCTACTCAGGGAGTACCCTGGAAGGCATGTCTGGTAAGCAGGAAGATGCAGAAGCTTACCTACTCCAGGGGTACCCTGGAAGGCATGGAATGTTAGCATGTAGAGGCAGGGGCTACCCTACTCGGGATGTACCCTGGAAGGCATGCAAGGTTAGCATGTAGATGCAAGAGCTACCCTACTCGGCGTGTACTCTGGAAGGCATGGCAGTTTAGCAGGAAAATGCAGAGGCTTCCCTACTCAGGAGGTACACTGGAAGGCATGGCAGGTTAGCAGAAAAGTGCAGGGGCTTCCCTACTCAGTGTGTACCCTGGAAGGCATGATGGGATAGTAGGAAGATGCAGGGGTTTCCCTACTGTGAGAAACCTGAGGCGTTTCTCCCAGGCTATTCCCTGGGATCCTTTGTTCAGATGGCCAGGGTTGGGCCATCGCTCTTGGATCCCAACCCTGAAGGCAGACGAGCGAGGGAGGATCATCTGGGCAGGGAGTGACTGGGCACTATGGGAGGCACGCCCTTGGGTGAGAGATGGCATTCCTCCTTTTCCGATACACTCCTACCAGACATCCCCTCAGTTGTCCTGGGACATTGTCAGCAGAGTCCCATCAGACCCCAGTATCTCTCTGTAAGAAAAAGGAGAAAACAACCAGGGAAATTAAAACCCAATAGAAAATCCATTGACCCATCACAATATATTTACCCCTTCATCTGGACAAAAACTTACATGGTTTTTCCATGATCTCCAGGAAAACCTACAAGTCCCACAATCCCTACTTCCATTCTAGAAGTCCAAATACTGGGAAGAAGAAGAGGCAGATGGGAGTCATGAGGTTTACCCATAGGTATCTATGGGCAATGCATTCCTATGGGCAGTCTCCACATTGTCCCGATAATGAGGCCAGGCAGAGTCAGGCAGGGAGGGACAACTACTCACACCTGACTCCAATCAACTCTTACAAAGAAGAAAGAGGTCAGTCACCCAAGCACACTCTGAGGGAGCAGGGGATGCTGAAGAAACTGTGAAGAGCAGAAGGAGGGATGGACTGCCAAGACACTGCTGCCTGTGAGTACCAAAGGGGCTACAGTATAGCAGGGGAGCTGTGCCCCAGGGAACCAAAACTACAGCTACACTTTTCTGGTAGTGTTTTAATCAGTGCTGGCTCCCTGGGTGAGTTACAGAAATCCAGGTAGTTGAGGGGCAGGTGCTGGGACCCCGACCTCAAGTGAATCCCCATTGACGTCCCGCTAACACCTCATCACTGAGGGTAAAAGATGGAGACCCTGTGACTCAAGGGAAGCTAAGGCGGGATAACCTGTTGTGTCAAGAACTTTGTGTGAATCCCAAAGGTGCCTGTAACTGACGAAGTGGGTGCAAAACCTCGAATGTGCATTCTGGGACTTGTAGTCCAAAAGAGCAAATCTGTGAGACAGAGTGCTCCGTCACCGCATGTGTGCCCAATCGAAGGTCTCTGTAAGGTATCCTGCTGAGAAGTGGCAGAAGTGAAAGTTAAAGAGTTATAAACAATTGTAAATCGAAGTGGGCCTGTGACGGATCAACCAAAATCCAGCGCACAGTCGCAAGTCTTCGATTCTGGTGTCAAAAGGGATCTGAGCCCGGAAGAGGGGGATCCATGGTCCAAACCTGGATCAGGGAGACCAAGTTGTGAATTGTGAACATTGTAGAAAAGGGATTTTATCCCGGACAAGGGGGACCCATGGTCCGAGCCCGAAGGAGGAAGACCAATCGTGAACTTATGAATGTGAGAATCTTGACAAAGGAAAATAACTTTTGCGTTTGTTTCCTATATCAGACCCTCTGAAGTAAGGGACTTTGAATGGCAAAGAGACTTTGGCACAGAAGGTCCTGATAGTGAGATATTGAGCTGTACAAGTAACAAAAGGAACTACAAGTACTAACAGTCACTGGGAAAGAAGGTAATACTGTGTTTTTTAACAAGTTAAGTGAAGTTCTTTTTCAAGGTGGAGGAGGCCTGTATTATGACAAAGGAAGACTGTGTTTAACAAGCAAAGTGAACTTTGTTTCAAGGTGGAGGAAGCCTGTGCTTTGACAAGAGACATTTCTTTTAAGAATCCTTTTTGCTTCTTAAAGGCTTTGCCAGAAGGGTGTGAGACCATCTGAACCATTGAACTGTGTCCTCGTGCCGAGGAAGCCAGAGTGGACACGAGGCTCGAGCGTGCTGCCTTGTCCCGTGCTGAAAGCGTGGGGAAGGGAGGCCAACTGCTCAACTTTCCTGACATATTGTTTCCTGAAAATGTTTCCTTTCATTTGCATAAAACAGTTTCCCACACTATTTGTATTTAGAAGTAGGGATTGGCAATAGGTTTATTAGTATAGACCCTTTTATTTTGACAAGACACCACTAGGACTGTGTTGTTATTATTTGATGGCCGTAGGTTTCTCCCATCTTTAGATTTAGGATTAGATAGGCGTTTTTCAAACCGAGTTGGAGTTCAATAAACACCCTTGAACTGTGGTCACTTTTGTCTGACTTACTGTTTGATACGTGGCCTTCCTTACACTACTCAGGGTTTACCCTGGAAGGCATGGAAGATTAATATGTAGATGCAGGCTCTTGCACGGCCGGTTGCCCTTTCACTGCCTCTGGGACCCCTAACCACTTATGGGGATGCAGGGGCTTCCCTATTCACGGTGTACCCTGGAAGGCATGGCAGTTTAGCAGGAGGATGCAGGGGCTTACCTACTCAGGGTGTACCTTGTAAGGCATGGCAGGTTTAGCAGGAGGATGCAAGGACTTCCCTACTCAGGGTGTACCTTGTAAGGCATGGCAGGTTTAGCAGGAGGATGCAGGGGCTTCCCTACTCAGGGTGTACCCTGGAAGGCATAGCAGGTTTAGCAGGAGGATGCAGGGGCTTCCCTACTCAGGGCATACCCTGGAAGGCATGACAGTTTTGCTGGAAGATGCAGTGGCTTCCCTACTCAGGGATTCCCTGGAAGGCATGGCAGGTTAGCAGGATGATGCAGGGGCTTCCCTACTCAGGGCATACCATGGAAGGCATGGCAGTTTAGCAGGAAGATGCAGGGGCTTCCCTACCTAGGGTGTACCCTTGAAGGCATGGCAGGTAAGCAGAAAGATGCAGGGGCCTCCATTTCAAGGTTTACCATGGAACCCAGGGAAGGTTAGCATGTAGATGCAGGGGCGTCCCTACTCGGGGTGTACCCTGGAAGGTATGGCAGTTCAGCAGCAAGATGTAGGGGCTTCCCTACTCAGGATGTACCCTGGAAGGCATGAACATTTAGCAGGAGGATGCAGGGGCTTCCCTACTCAGGGTGTACCCTGGAAGGCATAGCAGGTTTAGCAGGAGGATGCAGGGGCTTTCCTACTCAGGGCATACCCTGCAAGGCATGGCAGGTTAGCAGGAAGATGCATGGGCTTCCCTACTGAGGGTGTACCCTGGAAGGCATAGCAGGTTTAGCAGGAGGATGCAGGGGCTTCCCTACTCAGGGTGTACCCTGGAAGGCATGGCAGGTTTAGCAGGAGGATGCAGGGGCTTCCCTACTCAGGGCATACCCTGCAAGGTATGGCAGGTTAGCAGGAAGATGCATGGGCTTTCCTACTCAGGGCATACCCTGCAAGACATGGCAGGTTAGCAGGAAGATGCATGGGCTTCTCTACTCAGGGTGTACCCTGGAAGGCATAGCAGGTTTAGCAGGAGGATGCAGGGGGTTCCCTACTCAGGGCATACCCTGCAAGGCATGACAGTTTCGCTGGAAGATGCAGGGGCTTTCCTACTCAGGGATTCCCTGGAAGGCATGGCAGTTTAGCAGGAAGATGCAGGGGCTTCCCTACTCAGGGTGTACCCTTGAAGGCATGGCAGGTAAGCAGAAAGATGCAGGGGCCTCCATTTCAAGGTTTGCCATGGAACCAATGGAAGGTTAGCATGTAGATGCAGGGGTGTCCCTACTCGGGGTGTACCCTGGAAGGTATGGCAGTTCAGCAGCAAGATGTAGGGGCTTCCCTACTCAGGATGTACCCAGGAAGGCATGGCCATTTAGCCGGAAAATGCAGGGACTTCCCTACTCAGGATGTACCCTGGAAGGCATGAACATTTAGCAGGAGGATGCAGGGGCTTCCCTACTCAGGGTGTACCCTGGAAGGCATAGCAGGTTTAGCAGGAGGATGCAGGGGCTTTCCTACTCAGGGCATACCCTGCAAGGCATTGCAGGTTAGCAGGAAGATGCATGGGCTTCCCTACTCAGGGTGTACCCTGGAATGCATAGCAGGTTTAGCAGGAGGATGCAGGGGCTTTCCTACTCAGGGCATACCCTGCAAGGCATGGCAGGTTAGCAGGAAGATGCATGGGCTTCCCTACTCAGGGTGTACCCTGGAGGGCATAGCAGGTTTAGCAGGAGGATGCAGGGGCTTCCCTACTCAGGGTGTACCCTGGAAGGCATAGCAGGTTTAGCAGGAGGATGCAGGGGCTTTCCTACTCAGGGCATACCCTGCAAGGCATGGCAGGTTAGCAGGAAGATGCATGGGCTTCCCTACTCAGGGTGTACCCTGGAAGGCATAGCAGGTTTAGCTGGAGGATGGAGGGGATTCCCTACTCAGGGTGTACCCTGGAAGGCATAGCAGGTTTAGCAGGAGGATGCAGGGGCTTCCCTACTCAGGGCGTACCCTGGAAGGCATGCCAGGTTAGCAGGAAGATGCAGGGACGTCCCTACTCAGGGTGTACCCTGCAAGGCATGGCAGGTTAGCAGGAAGATGCATGGGCTTTCCTACTCAGGGCATACCCTGCAAGGCATGGCAGGTTAGCAGGAAGATGCATGGGCTTCCCTACTCAGGGTGTACCCTGGAAGGCATAGCAGGTTTAGCAGGAGGATGCAGGGGGTTCCCTACTCAGGGCATACCCTGCAAGGCATGACAGTTTCGCTGTAAGATGCAGGGGCTTTCCTACTCAGGGATTCCCTGGAAGGCATGGCAGTTTAGCAGGAAGATGCAGGGGCTTCCCCATTCAGGATGTACCCTTGAAGGCATTGCAGGTTAGCAGGAAGATGCATGGGCTTCCCTACTCAGGGTGTACCCTGGAATGCATAGCAGGTTTAGCAGGAGGATGCAGGGGCTTTCCTACTCAGGGCATACCCTGCAAGGCATGGCAGGTTAGCAGGAAGATGCATGGGCTTCCCTACTCAGGGTGTACCCTGGAAGGCATAGCAGGTTTAGCAGGAGGATGCAGGGGATTCCCTACTCAGGGTGTACCCTGGAAGGCATAGCAGGTTTAGCAGGAGGATGCAGGGGCTTCCCTACTCAGGGCGTACCCTGGAAGGCATGCCAGGTTAGCAGGAAGATGCAGGGACGTCCCTACTCAGGGTGTACCCTGCAAGGCATGGCAGGTTAGCAGGAAGATGCATGGGCTTTCCTACTCAGGGCATACCCTGCAAGGCATGGCAGGTTAGCAGGAAGATGCATGGGCTTCCCTACTCAGGGTGTACCCTGGAAGGCATAGCAGGTTTAGCAGGAGGATGCAGGGGGTTCCCTACTCAGGGCATACCCTGCAAGGCATGACAGTTTCGCTGTAAGATGCAGGGGCTTTCCTACTCAGGGATTCCCTGGAAGGCATGGCAGTTTAGCAGGAAGATGCAGGTGCTTCCCCATTCAGGATGTACCTTGTAAGGCATGGCCATTTAGCAGGAAGATGCAGGGGCTTCCCTACTCAGGGTGTACCCTAGAAGGCATAGCATGTTTAGAAGGAGGATGCAGGGGCTTCCCTACTCAGGGTGTACCCCGGAAGGCATGTCAGGTAAGCAGAAAGATGCAGGGGCCTCCATATTCAAGGTTTACCCTGGAACCCATGGAAGGTTAGCATGTAGATACAGGGGCTTCCCTACTCAGGGTGTACCCTGCAAGGCATGGCAGGTTAGCAGGAAGATGCATGGGCTTTCCTACTCAGGGCATACCCTGCAAGGCATGGCAGGTTAGCAGGAAGATGCATGGGCTTCCCTACTCAGGGTGTACCCTGGAAGGCATAGCAGGTTTAGCAGGAGGATGCAGGGGGTTCCCTACTCAGGGCATACCCTGCAAGGCATGACAGTTTCGCTGGAAGATGCAGGGGCTTTCCTACTCAGGGATTCCCTGGAAGGCATGGCAGTTTAGCAGGAAGATGCAGGGGCTTCCCCATTCAGGATGTACCTTGTAAGGCATGGCCATTTAGCAGGAAGATGCAGGGGCTTCCCTACTCAGGGCATACCCTGCAAGGCATGACAGTTTCGCTGGAGGATGCAGGGGCTTTCCTACTCAGGGATTCCCTGGAAGGCATGGCAGTTTAGCAGGAAGATGCAGGGGCTTCCCCATTCAGGATGTACCTTGTAAGGCATGGCCATTTAGCAGGAAGATGCAGGGGCTTCCCTACTCAGGGTGTACCCTGGAAGGCATGTCAGGGTCAGGCAGAAGAAGATGAATGAAGCAGGGGTGCTTAAGGAATTGTTCAGCCACTTCTGGAAGATACTGAGCCTCAAGGAGCTAAGCCCCTTAACAGATGCAGAGAGTACTCAGCACAGTCCCCATGGAATCCCTTCCTGTCTCCAGCCAGACTTGTGTAAATGCCACTCCCAGACAGCACGGAGGGGGAGCTCTCTGGAGCACCCACCCCTCCACAGATAAACTAAGGGCTTCATTGCCCCCCTAAAATACCCCTAAAGTCGAATACTGTTACTATCCCCAAATACCACTTAATTGGAGAATCTGTGCTCACTGCCTGGTGTAGGTTTCCAGTGCATGGCCCTTCGCCGGGGACTGGGAGCGTGAAATCAGGAAGAGGCTCTACTCATGAACAATCCTCAGATCAGAAAGATAAGAATCATTTGAATGAGTAGTAAATGCCAGGAGCCATTCAAGAGTTCCTGTGAACGAGCAACTAAATAACACACCCTGACGCACAATGAATGAAAGAACGATTACACAAATACTCACACAAAAACAAGACTTAACAGTCACGTGCACTTATAGAAAATGAGGGTGTGAGAAGACCACACAAACAATATACAGAAACAATTCAACAACACAAGTAATTGGACTGCGCATATGCTCGGAATCAGTCATGTGTCTACTGCTTGAATAGCAGAGAGTCGAAGCGTTGTGTCGCAGTGCCTCATGCTTCGATCGTAGCAGAGCCTTCATCAGGACACGACAATAATAAGCACACTTTCTGCTGCCATCGAGGGATTTTACACAGTGATGTCATACACAATGGACATGCTTAGAGGTTTCCGCTTCGCCTCACTGAGCTGCATTATAGGGCGATGCCAATCAAGAGGTCAGCTAATGAAATAGGGCTCCTGGGCTTTAGGAAGGGGCTTGCTGAGAGACATCCATGTAACCGTGGTGCCCAAATTCACTAAATTTAGGGGGCACGATTTGTAGAAAAGCATTGAGTGGGGGTATTTGGCAATTGTTTGGTGGAACCTTCACTAGTGTGCAATAACGTCATGAACAGCTCTTCGAGCTGTCTGCAGCCTCCCTTTGCAGGACAGGTCACATGATAATTGCCCCGGGAGTTCTTTCACTAGTCGCCAATCCTCATCCGTCTGTGGCGAATATAACCAGTGAATATAAGAAGGCGCTGGGGGGCTCCTGCTGACATTCAGTGCTTCTTGCAATAGAGGCCAGACGGCAAAGAGCAACACCCAAAAAGGGTTCATATCGGGTGCTTTCAACTGAAAGAAAACACGCTTAGTCAGGAGAATAGAAAATGGCCGATCACGGGGCGTCCATTTTGGAGGCAATTTGATTATGGGTCTTTTCTTCGTCGGCGGGGGCCTCAGGGATCGGGTTTATAATTCTTGAGTTGAGAAAGGATGTGGGAAAGGTTGTGTGCTCTGTGGGAGAAAGGCCAGGCTTGAGCTGTCATGCTTTGGCAGAAGCTCAGAAGTGCTGTGTCACAGGCGAGGGCCGCTCCCTGCTCGGTTTAAGCTCCATTCCTGATTCCAAGACTCAATGCTACTTTGGCCTTTTCCTTCAAACCCAATGCCTATTGCCAGGAACATGGCGAGGCAGGTGGGGTAGCAAGGTATTGCCTGCGCACTGCGCCATATTGAAAAGCAAGGCTTTGCCACCATCCCGGAGTAATCCAAGTTCCTCACTGGAAGTAATCCAAACTCATCCTGGAGTAATCCCGGAGTAATCCAAGATCCTCACTAGAAGTAATCCAAACACATCCAGGAGTAATCCAAGATCCTCACTGGAAGTAATCCAAACTCATCCTGCAGTAATCCAAGATCCTCACTGAAAGTAATCCAAATTTATCCTGAAGTAAACTCATCCTGGAGTAATCCAAGATCCTCACTGGAAGTAATGCAAACTCATCTTGGAGTAATCCAAGATCCTCACTGGATGTAACCCAAACTCATCCTGGAGTAATCCAAGATCCTCACTGGAAGTAATGCAAACTCATCCTGGAGTAATCCAAGATCCTCACTGGAAGTAATGCAAACTCATCCTGGAGTAATCCAAGATCCTCACTGGAAGTAATGCAAACTCATCTTGGAGTAATCCAAGATCCTCACTGGAAGTAATCTGAACTCATCCTGGAGTAATCCAAGATCCTCACTGGAAGTAATCTGAACTCATCCTGGAGTAATCCAAGATCCTCACTGGAAGTAATCCGAACTCATCCTGGAGTAATCCAAGATCCTCACTGGAAGTAATCCGAATTCATCCTGGAGTAGTTTCTGTGATGACTCTAGAGTCATCTCATTTAAATATTTCAGCCTATGCACATACTTCAGGATGACTTTGGATGCGTTGTGGACAGTCGTGGAGCAGAGGCTGCTGCACAAGCGTGTGCAATTCCCACATGCGAGAAGAATAATGCCCCCTGGCACTGCCCTGCTCCGCAATATTAATGCTCAGGGATTGCCCCCCCCCCGGGTTTCCTGCTGCACGTTACATTTCCTTGAACCTCAGTCCACCCCCGACCTAATGCCAGAGCCCCCCGCTGCGCGGGCGCGGCTGAAGAGCCAATGGGAGTGCAGCTGCCCCTGAGACTGCGCCCCCCCCTTCAAAGGCTCTAAGACATGCCTCATCCCTGCGCATAAGGGAAACGTGATTAACGGCCGCGTGCATTATTTATTTATTTGTGGGAATATCTCTTTTGCGCATCCGATCCTCCCAGGTGCATTAAAACGTCCCAGAGCAAAGCCTTTAGTACTCTGGCGCAGGGACCTGGTTTTCATTATGTTTTCGGCTTCTTGGCAATGGGTAGCATTTTCGAGCACGTGAAGGGAGAGGCCAAGGGAGAGGCCGCAGAGCTTCTGGGAGCAGAGTCACGTCTCCCACTCACTTTTCATCGTGTGTCGATCAGGCTCGGCTTTATGGGGTCACCAGAGAGACCTCCTCGGCTTTACACGACATCTGAAGGCACCCGCTGCACACGGCTGACGGCAGGGGAGCCGACTTATGAATTTCCCGTGGGGGGGCCCAAATACAGGAAGTGACATCACTGGCAGTTATATGACCGCAAATTTGCATGTAGTCGCCAACTTGGTGCAACAGCGTGCAGGGGTGGGGGCTCGCGCAGCGCAGAACAGTGGAAACATTGGCTAGCATGTACTGCATATACTAAAGTCAAGTAAGAAGGACATTTAAGCCTTCGAGTTACATTCCGGTAGGCCATCACTGCCCCTACTCCACCCTGGGCTTGCATCCATGCTATCGCCAAACATTCCCGCCCATCCCCTTACCATGGCCCACCTAACAGGACTGACATGCACCCCGGGCTTGCACCCATGCTATCAGAAAACATTCCCGCCCACCCCCTAACCAATGTCCACCTAACAGGACTGACATGCACCCCGGGCTTGCACCCATGCTATCAGAAAACATTCCCGCCCACCCCCTAACCATGGCCCACCTAAAAGGACTGGCATGCACCCGTGCTTGCACCCATGCTATCAAAAAACATTCCCGCCCACCTAAAAGGACTGGCATGCACCCCAGGCTTGCACCCATGCTATCAAAAAACATTCCCGCCCACCTAACAGGACAGGCATGCACCCCGGGCTTGCACCCATCCTATCAGAAAACATTCCCGCCCACCCCCTAACCATGGCCCACCTCACAGGACTGGCATGCACCCCGGGCTTGCACCCATGCTATCAGAAAACATTCCCGCCCACCCCCTAACATTGGCCCACCTAACAGGACTGGCATGCACCCCGGGCTTGCACCCATGCTATCAGAAAACATTCCCGCCCGTCCCCTAACCATGGCCCGCCTCACAGGACTGGCATGCACCCCAGGCTTGCACCCATGCTATGAGAAAACATTCTCGCCCGCCCCATAACCATGGCCCACCTAACAGGACTGGCATGCACCCCGGGCTTGCACCCATGCTATCAGAAAACATTCCCGCCCACCCCCTAACCATGGCTCACCTAACAGGACTGGCATGCACCCAGGGCTTGCACCCATGCTATCAGAAAACATTCCCGCCCACCCCTTAACCATGGCCCACCCAACAGGACTGGCATGAACCCAGGCTTGCTCCCATGCTATCAGAAAACATTCCCGCCCACCCCCTTAACCATGGCCCACCCAAAAGGACTGGCATGCACCCCGGGCTTGCACCCATGCTATCAGAAAACATTCCCACCCACCCCCTAACCAATGTCCACCTAACAGGACTGACATGCACCCCGGGCTTGCACCCATGCTATCAGAAAACATTCCCGCCCGTCCCCTAACCATGGCCCGCCTCACAGGACTGGCATGCCCCCCGGGCTTGCACCCATGCTATCAAAAAACATTCCCGCCCACCTCACAGGACTGGCATGCACCCCGGGCTTGCACCCATGCTATCAGAAAACATTCCCGGCCACCCCCTAACATTGGCCCACCTAACAGGACTGGCATGCACCCCGGGCTTGCACCCATGCTATCAGAAAACATTCCCGCCCGTCCCCTAACCATGGCCCGCCTCACAGGACTGGCATGCACCCCGGGCTTGCACCCATGCTATGAGAAAACATTCTCGCCCGCCCCCTAACCATGGCCCACCTAACAGGACTGGCATGCACCCCGGGCTTGCACCCATGCTATCAGAAAACATTCCCACCCACCCCCTAACCATGGCCCACCTAACAGGACTGGCATGCACCCAGGGCTTGCACCCATGCTATCAGAAAACATTCCCGCCCACCCCCTAACATTGGCCCACCTAACAGGACTGACATGAACCCCGGGCTTGCACCCATGCTATCAGAAAACATTCCCGCCCGTCCCCTAACCATGGCCCGCCTCACAGGACTGGCATGCCCCCCGGGCTTGCACCCATGCTATCAGAAAACATTCTCGCCTGCCCCCTAACCATGGCCCACCCAACAGGACTGGCATGCACCCCAGGCTTGCACCCATTTGAAAAATAAATTAAAAGAACACATTACATTTAAATACATATCTACAATACATACAAGATAATATAAACACAAATACATTTAATTTCATAGGACTCATTTCATATCTTAAACAGACTCTATGCATAGGTGCCTTAAAGTTTCAAAGGACTTGCTTCATAGACCTGATCTACATATTCTTTTCATCTTAATCATCCCCGGCCAGGCCCCCACCACTTCCCGGGTGTGGTGAAGATTGCAATGAACTCGCATGAAGACGCTACATAGAGAGGCAGCTGGCCAGCAGCAGGCAAGACTTCCCAGCACTCCACAAGTGAGGGACATTCTATTAAAGTGACATAACTTTGATATCATTCATAGATGAGTATCTCACTTCTATCTCTCTCATCCACGAGTAATATGAACCACCCTGCTCAGCATGTGCCCTTGAAGGGTGGACGGGGAATGCTCACCGCAAATGTTGATCCCGTTTCATGCTCTTTCTCGGCCTCCAAATGGCTGTAAAATGCCCGGGAGGGTGAAAGTAAACACACCCGGCTTTTACACCTTACGTTTGCACTTGGAGGCTTTGATAAAGGCCCAAATGTTTGCAGAATTAGATTGGCGGTCACCCTGGCCTAGTTCCAAACTGAGCCACGCCCTGGGCCCAGCAGGAGATTGGCCAACTCACTGTGCCCAACTCCATGCTGGAAACACCCTGTGCCATTACTTGGTATAACAACACCTTCTGCCAGCACCAGACTGAGCAACATTTTGCCCAGTAACAGACTGAACAACTCCCTGTGCAAACAACAGACTGAACAGCAGCCTGTGCCCAGCACCACAAAGGGCATAAAGGTATGCCCAGAAGCAGGTCGAGCCGCACCATGCGAGTCTCTCTCTCTCTCTCTCCCCCTCTCCCTCTTCATTTCCCTCTCCCTCTCTCCATTCTCCATCTCCCCTTACCTCTCCCTCGCCCCTCTTTCTTCCCTCCCCCTCTCCCTCCCACCTCCCGCTCCCTCCCGCTCCCATTACCCCTTCCTGTTCCTCTCCCCCTCTCCCTCTTCCCCTCTCCCTCTTCCTCTCTCCCTCTTCCCTCTCCCCTTTCTCCTCATCCCTCTCCCCCTTCCTCTCTCTCTCGCTCTCCACTTCCTCCTTCCTCCTTCCTCTCCCTCTACCCCCTCCCTCTCTCCATCTCCCCCTCCATCACCCCTCTCTCCCCCTCCCTCTCTCCCCTTCCCTCTCACTCGCCCTCTCACCTCTTCCTCCCTCTCTCTCTCCCCTCCCGCTCCCTTTCCCCCTTCCTGTTCCTCTCCCTCTTCCCTCTCCCTCTCCCCTCTCCCCTTTCTCCTCATCCCTCTCCCCCTCCACTTCCTCCTTCCTCTCCCTCTACCCCCTCCCTCTCCCTCTCTCCATCTCCCCTCCCTCACCCCTCTCTCCCTCTCTCCCCTTCCCTCTCTCCTCTTCCCTCTTTCTCCCCCTCTCCCCCCTCCCTCTCCTTCACCCTCCCGCTCCATTTCCCCCTTCCTGTTCCTCTCCCTCTCCCCTTTCTCCTCATCCCTCTCCCTCTCCCTCTCTCTCTCCCTCTCCACTTCCTCCTTCCTCTCCCTCTACAGTCCCTTTTATCATTGGGCAATAATTGTATTTTCGCTGTGTTGCAACTAATCAACGATCCGCGACCTTGCGGAGATAAGCCTGCCATTCAGTCCCCGTTACCTAAATTGGACAAGGAGGTGTATAATATACTTGTGTTTCCAATCTGTTTGGATCCATTCTAGTTTACTAGAGGTGTGGGGCCGATTGATTATTAGAAACCGATATTCATCCTGGTGCCCTGGAAGTTGATTTGCCACAAGGGAACTCTGGAGATTTCCCGGTAGGCCTCAGCACTCTGGACCTCTTTTGTTTTGCATTTTCAAATGTTCCCATAGGGAAAGGGCGGGCTTGTTGAAAATGTGTGAGATGGGGCCACTTTGAAAATTATTTCCAGGTCCTCTTTTGTTTCCCAGTCCACCCTGCTTGGAGGCACAGTTTGCAGATTATTTGTAATAGGAACTTTAAAAAAAAATGTTAACATATATTTTTCACTATGATCAATATTTTAAACAATAACATTTTTGAGTGAGGGTGCGATGGGAGGTCCGTAAATGAAGAATATTAATAACTATACATGCATATATAACTCATTTGTCTGGGCTCTGGATAAACACATCTTGGCTGGCTTGGTTTTCAAGATGGCTGACAATTTTAAACGCATAGTGGGGCGATTTTCTTTTCACAGGAAAAGAAAAACATTGCACACATTTTAAAGTTCAAAATGCGGAAGGGAAAGCCTAATTTCAGCGCCAAATAGATTTCTAGCCATTATTAGACCAATATTTGTAACACAAATAAATAAATAAATAAATAAACAAAAAGGTGCAACACAACGATCAAGACAACAATTGAGTTAAGCACTCAATGCGGGTTTGAATCCCAGGGAGCTCACACAGGCGTGCACCTTTCTGTCAATACATTGGTGTACACACTGGTCTAAAAGTCATATATGCATTGATAAACGCACCCGTACTGAGCTGCTGCTGTTTGTGACTCGGTCATGTTGTAATCGCAGACTCTCAAAGGCCGGTCCACAGAAGACAGGCATTTTTAAGCGGTTCCCTGAAAAGCTTTGATTTCGGCCGATTTAAAAAAATCAGGGACATAAGCGAAGGCAGGAGTCCAGAAGACATAACTAAATAAATTATTAGGTAGACCATTCTTTTTGTGGTCATCATAAACTGCTAATCAGAGCATTTGTTTTAAAATCCCTCCACAGTGGTTAGAAACTCCCTTGCATGATACTGCTTTGCTGTGCACTGTAGCAGCGAGCACGCGGCTCTCCTTCAACAAAAGAGGACCTGGCTTAATCCGACATTCTCGCGCTTTTACCCGGCCGGAGAGAAGTGAAGCAATATGGATGGAAAGGGCCATCGATGCTGCATCACTTCTCTCCGGCCCAGGGGGCTCAGCCCCGACTGGATTTTGCCCGGGGGGCCCGGGCCCCGGAGTCCCCCCGTACTCGGCGCCCATGGCTGATGGTGCACACATGTACATGTATGCCGCGGCCTGGTGCCCGGTGCCCACGCTGCGGGCATGGAGTCATCGAACGGAGCCACCGGAAATGTGCTTAGTCAGCAGTCATCGGCGCCGGGCTCTACCGGCCGGTAATGGCCCGCATGCCCTCATTCCCTACTTCACCAAGCGAAGCGTGTGCCTTTACCCAGAGCTGGCATTGCCCACCACACCAGCGACTGTTCCCATGAGCCCAAGGACCGCCAGCCCGTTCACTAAAACGAACAAGCATTGGCAATGCCAGCAGTTTGGGCTTGTGTATAGGCCGGGGAAAGTCATTTCCTGGGCATTGCCATAGTGGTATTAACTGGCCATTGATGGTAGCAGGTGCAAAATGGTGCAAGAATCAGGGAATAAAACAACAGTGCCAGGCAAATGCCTAATACTTATGCACAAGTCAATACTTGTTTTAACAGGACTCAAGGTAAGGGCACACATGGTGCTTATAAATTGAGTGGCTGAAGGCAGATCTGGTTTAGAAACTTTTATGATATGATATTTATATCACGCTCATACACAAGTGTTACACAAGTCGCACATTTACAGCTCCAATTCACTCTCAGAAGACTGCTCTGAAAATGCACAAGCAAGCACTTCGAATGCAACGTTTGATGGTAAGGCTTGATTAAAGCGAGCTCAAAGAGTTTGCAGGATGAGGTGTGGGGGAGGCGTGGGAACGGCCATAGAGATTAGCTTGGGCAGTCAATGGGTGTGCAAGTAACCACACAACATGCAAGCTGTGTGTCTCCCCAGCTGGACTCTGAGCCATAGTTGCGGCTTCTACGGGCTATCTAATAGCTTGGGTCACAATGCACATGAACCCAGGCGTGCGTCAAATTCTCCTGCACACGTGTATTGCAAAACATATTTCATTTCATTGTACATCACATACAAACATCCCAGCTTCATATCTTAAAAACATAGTTCACCGTCATTGATTCACAGCAGAAAACAAGCAGCTCAGTAAAGTGCAGGGGGGCGAGTGAGAGAGTGAAACATTTGCCAGAATTCCCAGGTTCTGTAACTCAGGAAATAGCGCCTTATACCACAACAGGGCATCTCTCTAAAGCCTTTCTTTCTATGTGGAGAAGCCCCCTGCTGCCACGATGTCTCCCTGTTCTGTTACTTAATACATCTTAGGCCCGTGTGGTCTTTCGAGGGAACATATTCTCCTCCCATGGCCTGTTTTCTCCTGGGACCCCCCGAATGTCCTCAATAAAGGACCTGTCCTCCAGCAATGGCAGCACCTTGTGTTTCGGCCCATCCCATACCACCTCCTGCAATTGTATCCTACACGGCCTTCGTCAGGACAAAACATGCAGGCACATGAATGATACATATGTGTATTTTTCGCACTAGGTGCACACATGGAATAATGGTCTTAGAAGTAGCAGGATAGGAATTCCATGTTGCGCGATGACGTGGCAACGCTTCTTGAAAGTGTCAATACAGAATAGCTCATAAGAATTGCTTTCAGCCGCCCGCAGTGTGTGGATGCGCTTTGTGCCATGCCAACTCTATTCCAACCATGTTCAGAGCTACTGTGTGTGTGGTAGGGGCTTTGCTGGCATGAGGAAGTGCACTGCCCTAGTGGAGGTTTCATTTAGCAGCCCCTGCTTCTGGCAATAAATCTGGATTTGCTTCTTGTAGAGGCTACCTGCTGCTCCTCTGCTGGGGTTGACCTAGGGGTGAGCCTCCTATTCCCTTTCCTTGTCACCCTCTCAAGAAAGGGCACATTTACTGTAAATGGTGATCACGTCCGAGGCTCCAACTACTGAATTAAAGAGGCCACGTGTAAAGTAAGTAGGTGTGGCGCTGCCCGATGATGGGCACGCACGCGGCGGCGTGACGTTGCACGCCGCCGCGTGGAGCATAAATAAACGGGGCATTTCCCGGCCGCGCGGAGCGACCGGGAACCCCGAACAGTAAGGACGTGTGTGAGGTGTCGTCCTTGCTAGTTGGGGGCTACGGGGCCGCATGGGGGCATGGACGAACCCTCAACAGTGGCGATAAGTGGGGGAAACGATGCCCGGACCCGGCGGTGACTATTAATATAATTTTTTCACCGAAACAAGGTGGATGCAACACTTCGTTTCTTTGCCGCGGGTAGTGCGTTACCCACGCGGCTGGCAGCCATTTTGGAACACAAGCTGTGGGACTTCACGAGGCTCCGGTTTCTGCTCGGAAGCGGCCCCAAGCTTAATTTTTGGAACCCCTGACAGCAGGAAGGCATACCTGCAGGAATATATGCCTATCTTCAATTTTGGCTTTTCTTTGGGTTTACTACGTCGAGTGGAAGCAAGGAAGAAGGCTTTGGGCCTGGGATCTATATGACCCACACATCTTTCTTCTTCTAATTTTTGGAACATTTGAAGGCTGAACAGTTCATCCTCATCTCTTTCATCATCAGGCTGATGGACACACTCTGTTTCATCCTCTTCATCATCAAGGTGGTGCATCTTCATCAACAGGTGGGTGGCCACGCTGATTTCACCCTCTTCATCATCACAAGGTGCTGCAGTGACTGTGGAGTTTGAGTTGCGGCCCCGGTGTTCCATGCTGGGGTGCCTGTGCGCTCAGACTCATGAGTGACACTGAGGACCAAGGTGGCGCAGCGGCAATTCAGCTGCCTCCTCCACCCCCGCCACGTGCGCCACCTCAGGGGCAGCTTGTGCGGCAACCTCCACTTGTTCAGGCGGCTCCTCAAGGTCTTCCACCTTTTGTACAGCCAGCGGCGGGGCCCGTTACTCCACAAAACCTTCCGGTCATGGCCCAGGTGCATACCCAGGCGGCTCTGCAGCCCATCCACGAGTTTGATGTGTCGGGCCCAGATGGAGAAGGTGGGTGGACCACCTGGACATGTACTTTCGAGCGGCCCAGGTGGTGGATGATGACACCAGGCTGGCAACCATGCTGTGTTCATTTTACAAAAAAAGGGGGGTGCCCCCTGCGTGTTCAGTGGGAGTTCGGGGCAAAGCACAAAGAAAACACAAGGTTTTAACTCTCACTTTTAGTTGACCAAGCAATTATGGTCTAGGTTCAGGTTCACTTTTCCCAACCAATAAATGTTCTGCTTCATAAGAGGTTTGTGCGGCAACCTCCACTTGTTCAGGCGGCTCCTCAAGGTCTTCCACCAGAAAGAAAATAGGAAAATACCAAAGAGAACAAGTAGGGCAAACACGGAAAATATATTCAGTCATACATTTTATTTATTGATATAAACAGAAAGAAAAAATGGTTAAAATAAATAATGTTATTCATTGTTCTAGGTAAAGAAATTGTATATAGTGATACTTCTGAGCAATGCCAAACAGGATTTGCCCATAAGGTGTTCAGAGAAATTTAAACACAAAAAACAAAAAACGATCTCTTAAATGGTTAACATTTATAAAATAGGATGATTCAAGGATAAACACAAGAAAGGGAAAAGAAGATAAGCAAATATTTTCACATTGAAGCAAACAAAGTACACAGTTAGATTAAAATGTATTGCAATGTTGAATCAAACTTTTTGTGACCAAAGGTACCTATCCTTTGTGTATACTCATGATCAGAGTCTGATCATGCTGGGTGAAGCTGCCTACGTGCCAGTTTTTAAACTGTAAATAATTGTTATAAACACAGACCATCAGTAAATTACTGTTAGAACTTTAGAGCTGTGTTAGCGGCACGTTTCGGCTTTAGAGTCATTAGTCTTGGCCTTGATTGAAGAGCCTTCCTCAGGGTGGATGGATCTATAAAGGGTCAAAAAAAACAAAAGGAAGAATAATAAAGAAAAGGGGTTTGAAGGGAAGGTAGATGTGTAGTTAAACACATTCCAGAACATGCAATAAATGCTGTTGGCCCAAGTTTGTAAACTGAATTTTCCATTTTCATAAAACATGATGGGAACATGATACTGCTAAGGGGTTTAAACATCAAGGTGAAAGCTACTGCACTGTACTTACCCTGTATGTGGCACAGGGTAGTGCAGAGATTATCAGCCTTTGGGATTTGTCGGTTACGGGTGCCTCAACAGCCTGGGACTGCAAGGGTGGGGTCCTCGAGTAGATACCCAATATCCAGTGTGATTTAGGATGAACTCACTCTATAGAGAAGAAAGGGTGGGATAGAGAAGGAAAGCTCCACTTATTACAGATTGATGTGGTGAAATGGTAAGAACTTAGAGATGCAGCAAAGAAATGCAAGCGGAATTGAGGTACATCAGGATATGAAGAAAAACCCAAACCGGAGTACTCAGAGGGGAGGTAGTGCTCAAAAGAATGACCAAATGGAAGCACCCATTAATCCCAGGACTAGGCAGCCATGTAGGTGTTTGTGATAAGGAGAAGGAAAGAAGAGGGCAACAGAATTACCCGGAAGTAGAAGAGGGCAACAGAATTACAAAACTACCTTAAAGTAGAAATCATGGAACCCATAACGTGCTGAAGTCCAGGGATGTTCATGCGATGCAATTGTCGCAGGGTAAATATGCCCTCATGGCAATTTCCTGTGTCACACGTAGTAGCAGGATGTCTGGAGACATGGGGAGGACACGCATGTTAAAAGCGTGAAAGGTTACAAACGTAACCATCAGAAAATACAGAAGAAGCGCGCGGACCGAGCACCTGAAAAAACAGGCTGTTGGATACTTACGATCGAACAGTCAAGGCAGGAAGCAGAGAAGTGCGCGAGGCATCAAGGGGTGAGCGGTTATGTCGCGCCCGTGTAGGTAAACAAGTGCGAGGCGTCTCGTAGTTATGGAGACCCTGGGTTGAGTGCGGACCCATGATGCCGTGCGAGTGGAAGATACCATCTTGCTGGTTTGCAAGGGGTAGAGTGCTCGCTCTGTCTGACATGTTCATAGACGTGTGTGTTTTGCATGTTTATGAGGAAATGGCATGAGCAGAGAAAAAAGAGGAAAGACAAGAATATAGCATGGAGTGGACACAGCCTATGATGAGTATATTGTTATGCGATATGGGACGAGTCCACTAAGGCTAACGGAATACGCCTCGCGTTGGGAGTCAACATGTATCTAGGCTTGGTTGCTAGGATACCGGACTCGAGGAAGCTAGTAGATGTGGAGAGAGGTGTCGGCAGACGGCTGCAGGGCGCAGCAATAAAATGCCGGGTAGGAGAAAGTGAATGTCTATATAACGCACTGAATGTGGATGCGCACTCCATGTAGAGAGGATAAACAAGCCATAGGATGATGGTCATGTGATGCAGTGAGGAAAGTGTATTTCTGGGATGGAGAGAATTCATATGTTTGTGGTGTGCTGAACCGAAAAAATGGGCAGCACTCTTTATGGCATACTGATCTAGAAGTGATTAAAAAGGGCAAATGTGTTACCGCGATGTACAAGTACTAATATACATATGGCATATGGGTCAAAAAACATTCACCACGGCACAGAGAACAGCAGGCCCTAAAGACCTAAAAATAAAGGTCATGTAATTAAGTGGGACACATATATTCCTCATTGAGGCCATGATGGAAGGAATCACTTCTATATATCCACTGGGCCTCTTTCTGTAGCAGACTCATTTTGAGATTTGTGGAGGAAATGATGGTGTCTACCACCCACCACAAAATGTCGTCTGCTGTGTGTTTGTTTTCCAAGTAGTGTTTAACCAAAGGGGGCACTTTCGTTCTTGCACCTTATTCGGGATCGATGTTCGCAAATCCGAATGTGGACTGGTCTTTCTGTTTGTCCAACATATCTCAAACCACACGGACATTCTATAATATAGATGGCGTTTTTAGTTTTTCAATTTGTCATGCTTTTCAAATTCCATAGTCTATCGTTGATCTTAAAAACTTTGATCTTTTTTGATTTTGTTTTATCAACCATGCTGTATTCGGCAGGACCGTCCGTGCAAGAGATTTTTAAATCGCTGCCGCCTGGGGATGGATCATATGGTCAGCGAAGGCTGCCCTGCAGGCTTACTTCTTGCCTCTTGCCAACGCGGACTAAGAGCGTTTTGTGATGCTATCGGCCAAGCAGAAGGACGATGAATCTCTGGACTCATTCTATGGACGCCTGAGGCGTCTCTCCTTAGCCTGCGCCTGGGGAGATGCAGAGGACATGATTAGGACAATGCTTATCCAGGCGTGTTCATCAGGCAAGCTCAGGCGCCAGGTGTTACGAGAACCAGGCATCACGCTTCAGCGCATCCTTGAATTGGGGAGGTGCCATGAGGTGTCAGAGGCGAGAGCAACCAAGATGGAGGCAGGGTCGCGCCCCATCAAGACTGAGGAGGTATGTGCGATGTGGCGTGGTGGCAGGGGTGTCAGAAGGCCTGGAGGTGTTCCCCGAGAAAGGGCCGGAAGGGCAGGGGAAATTTGCATAAAGTGTGGATACGACCTGCCCCACCCAGCAGAGTGCCCGGCGGCAGGAAAGACATGTGGGCGGTGTGGTTTGCCGGACCATTTCTCCAGGGTATGCAAGGCGGCAATGCCTGTGCTGTTACCGAGAGGCCCAGGGCGGGCAAGCTTCACCCGCCAGGGTCAGCCGCCCAACGTCGCTCAGGTGGATCAGAGCGAAGAGGACGCCCAGGTGGAGGAGGACGAGGAAGAAAATGTGTTCTTTGTCTCGAGTGTGGGGGTCCTGAAGAGTAAGAACAGGAGACAGCCCAGGTGTGTAATTGAGGTGAATCAATCTCCTGTTCCGGTCCTCGTGGACACTGGGGCATCCGTCAATGTAATGGCACGGGGACATTATGATGTTATGGACCAACTCCCCAATTTGGCTGCACCAAGGGCCGGCCTTTTTTACTTTTGGTGGTCGTCACCCTATTCCCCTGGACGGTGCGTTTGTGGCCAAGGTGGAGCATGATGGCTCGCAAATGAAAGCACGGTTCTATGTGACACCTGTGAGCACCAACACGTTGCTGAGCTGTGCTGCAGCGGAGGCCCTTGGTATTGTCACTTTTGCATATTCTGTCTACTTGGAGGACATAAATGACCTGTTAGAGAAATACGCAGCACTGTCTAAGGGGATCGGACAGATGGTTGGAGAACCTGTGAGACTACACATTGACGATTCGGTACAGCCCATTGCCCTGAAGCATCGGCGGGTGCCGTTTCACCTTCGAAAACAGGTGGATAAAGAGCTGGTCACCTGGTGGATCTGGACATAATAGAGAAGGTGGAGGGCCCCACCCCCTGGGTGTCCCCCATAGTAGTGGCACGAAAACCCAAGCAGCCCGACGCTGTCAGGATCTGCGTTGACATGAGGCTCCCAAACAAGGCCATCAGGAGAGAAAGACACCTCACCCCGACGATAGACGACATCATTGCAGAGGTACAAGGTGCTAATTTCTTCTCGAAACTGGACCTCAGGGCGGGGTATCACCAGGTTGTCCTCCACCCCGAGTCGAGATATATCACCACCTTCACCACACATCGGGGGCTCTACCGTTACAAGAGGCTTAGATTTGGAGTCTCCTTGGCGGCCGAGGTATTCCAGAACATAATCCGGGGTGCCCTAGTGGACTTGGAGGGAGTTCTGAATATAAGCGACGACATCTTGGTGTTCGCGAGAACGGAGGTCGATCATCTACGGCGTCTGGCAAAGACATTTGAGAGACTGCAGTCCTTGGGCCTCACCCTGCACAAGGAGAAGTGTGAATTCCTCCGACCATCCATAGAGTTCTTTGGTTTTGTGTTCAAGGAGGGGGGAGTGTCTCCTGATCCCAAGAAGGTGCAGGGCATAAAGAAGGCGCAGCCTCCGGAGTCTGTGTCTGAGGTACGGAGCTTCCTGGGCATGGTTACGTACTGTGGACGGTTTATCAAGAATCTTGCCTCCAGGTCGGAACCACTCAGGGCACTAACGAGAAAGGACACGATCTGGAACTGGGGGCCACTGGAGCAAGCCGCATTTGATGACATCAAAGGCGCCCTGGCAGCCGAAGTCACCATGTCCTTCTTCAAACCCATGTTACCATCGGAGATCATTGTTGACGCCAGCCCGTGCGGACTGGGCGCCGTCCTGATCCAGGTCGACCCGGGCAGGGGTGTCCGCCCGGTGGCCTACGCCAGCAAGGCCCTGTCGGAGGCGGAACAACGATACTCGCAAATTGAGCGGGAGGCACTGGCGGTGCTCTGGGGATGCTGGCACTTCCGACTCTATGTCCTTGGATGCCCGGTGACGGTCGTGACGGACCACAAACCGTTGCTGCCCATCCTGGCGGGGTCATCACCCAAGCCACCCGCGCGGATTGAAAGATGGATGCTCGCCTTGCTGGAGTATGGGGTCACTCTAATCTATCGGCCTGGGGCGAACAACGCGGCCGATTACCTCTCCAGGCACCCGGGGGCACCCGGCGGAGGAGACCCGGACACGTGCACAGAGGAGGCCGAAGAACATGTCCGGGTGGTAGTGGAGACGGCGACACCGAATGCCATGCCTCTCCAAGAGCTTGAGGTGGCGGAGTGTTTTAACATTCTGAAGCAGTCCATGCAGCACGGCTCTTGGAAGTCGGTGCTGGAGGCCCTGGCAGGGCGCACGCAGGAGGCCAGGACTGTGCTGGAGCAGCTATGGAAAGTCCGGGAAGAACTATAATTTTCAACGTCCGGGCTCCTGCTCAGGGGTGACAGGATTGTGGTGCCCCAGTCGAAGGTGGGCGACGTGATTGCGCTGGCACATCGTGGTCACCAGGGTGCCGCCAAGACCAAGGCCCGCCTAAGGCTGAAGGTGTGGTTTCCGGAACTCGAGCGCAAGGTGGATGATTTCGTGGCGGCCTGTGTGTGGTGCCAGGCGGCTTCTCCACTACAGCCAGAGCCAGAGATAGAGGCGATGCCTCGCGGGACGTGACCATGGGAGGTCGTCCATGCGGACTTCGGCTCCACCACGATGGGCACCCACTTCTTGGTAATAGTTGACGAGTATTCAAGATATCCAGAGGTGGAATTTGTGGATTCAGTAGCGTTCGAGCATGTTGTGGTTGCCGTGGAGAAAATATTTGCGGCCCATGGATTCCCTCAGACGTTGTGCTCGGACAATGGCTCACCATTCCAGAGCGAACGCTTTTCGGAGCTGTTGGAGAGCTATGGGGTGGTTCACAGGAAAATCACTCCCCTGTGGCCAAGGGCCAATGGTGAAGCTGAACGGCTCATGAGGACCCTCAACAAGACCTTTAGAATTGCCCAGGGGCAGGGACAGCCATTGCAGAGAGCGTTGTACCAATTCCTGAGGGTCTATCGCACCACGCCCCACGCATCCACTGGAGTGGCCCCGGCGGAGGCCCTGTTTAGGCGTTGCCCGCGTGGGCTGCTACCCAAAGTGGGGGAGAAGAAACCGGGCGTGATCGATGATCGGCAGGTCGAGGCTGACCGTAAAACACGGATCGAGCAGGAGAATGCTCGGAGTGGGCTTCGCCCACAACGACTGGAACCAGGGGACGAGGTCCTCATTTGCAACAGACATCCACATGGAAAGCTCTCTCTGTCCTATGAGCCAGAACCGCTGGACGTTGTCGCAGTAAAAGGGTTCATGATAACTGCATCGGACGGCCGGTCTGCAGTCACTCGAAATGTCAGCTTTTTCAAGAAGCTACGGGATCCAAGAACTGACCCGCCTCCTGAGCCTGACCCCAGTGAGCTCCCAGAGGACACTGATGAAACACCGGGCCTGCCTGAGTCTCCAGCCAGACCAACACCTGTGGACAGATCACCCGTGCTGGAGGTGAGCAGGAGGTACCCCCAGAGGGCTGGGCGAGGGAAACCTGCTCGCCTCACCGATTACGTACTTGGACATTTGGCCGAATACTGTAGTGGTAATCACTGTTGAAGTAAGGGGACCCGGGTGGCTGGTAATAAAGCGGTGTTTCCGACAACGGGGAATGTTAAAATGTTATTGTTATGGTGTATCGTGTGCAGTGCATAGATGTAGTGTGTGTTGTTTGTTCTCCTGGAAAAAGGAGGAGTGTGGCGCTGCCCGATGCCAGGCACGCACGCGGCAGCGTGACGTGGCATGCCGCCGCGTGCAGCATAAATAAACGGGGCATTTCCCAGCCGCGCGGAGCGACCGGGAAGCCTGAACAGTAAGGACGCGTGTGAGGTGTCGTCCTTGCTAGTTGGGGGCTACGGGACCGCATGGGGCATGGACGAACCCTCAACAGTAGGAAGACCCCTGAACAAGGAATGCCCGCCATGGGACAGGAGCTGTGGGCAGACACTGGGCACAGGAAGAACTGCCACCATGGGCAACCAAAAGCACGTGACATGCTGTGGAGCGGGGTTACGTCTCGGGGCAGCTCCGAAGCTCAGCGTGGCTGCCAGGCCTTCCCAGATGCAGCTTCGGGTGGGCGTGCAGAGTATACTTGTGCTATTGTCTGACCAGGCGGGACAGGCTCCATCGTGAAGCCTTTCTCTGCCTTCCTACCCCCCACTTCTTGAACATAAGGATCTGTCCTACCTCCTGCCATCATATCCTGTCAGCTTCAGAGCCAGTAGTCCTGCCTAGCTCTGCTCACCGTTTCTCTCCTGCCATCATATCCTGTCAGCTTCAGAGCCAGTAGTCCTGCCTTGCTCTGCTCACAGTTTCTCTCCTGCCATCATATCCTGTCAGGTTCATAGCCTGTAGTCCTGCCTTGCTCTGCTACCCGTTTCTCTCCTGCCATCATATCCTGTCAGCTTCAGAGCCAGTAGTCCTGCCTTGCTCTGCTCCCCGTTTCTCTCCTGCCATCATATCCTGTCAGCTTCAGAGCCAGTAGTCCTGCCTTGCTCTGCTCCCCGTTTCTCTCCTGCCATCATATCCTGTCAGCTTCAGAGCCAGTAGTCCTGCCTTGCTCTGCTCCCCGTTTCTCTGCTGCCATCATATCCTGTCAGCTTCAGAGCCAGTAGTCCTGCCTTGCTCTGCCCCCCGTTTCTCTCCTGCCTTCTCTGTGTGCACATGTTTAGGGTCCAGCTAACAAGTTCTCCTAGCTGCCCAACCTCTGTTAATGTTGAGTGTGTGGCAACCACCACTTGACTTCACGCGTGCCACCGTTACGCAGAGCGCCCACTCGAGTTCACTTCTCCTGGCTGTCATCACTAGACCCTGGCAGGTGTAGAAGTCCTGCTCGGCGCAGCTCCACTCTGTGGGGACAGGGAAGCCCACCCCTAGGGTAGCAGGGAGGAGCCAGTAAGGACCCCCACCTCTCCAGGCTCAGAGCCCTCTCTGGAGTGTTCCAGAACTCCAGGGCAGGAGCTCAGGTAGGGACCTGTGATCAGTGCTCCAGGGCTGCAAGAGACCGCTCTGCGCCGACCACCGACCCTCAAGGGTGAGCTCCAGAAGTGGCAGGAGCCCTTCAGTCAGACAGATATCCCACAAGCTGGTGCTGGGTTCGCGAACTCTGGGCCGCACTCTCAGGGGAGCAGATGTGGGCATTCTGTGACCGCCATCCGTTGCGGGGGATTCAGGAGACCAAGCAGACACCCACCGCCAGTGCACACACTGGATGCATTTACTTGCAAACTAAAGGAATCTCGTGGCCTTCGTGTTGTGATCTCTACAGCCAAAATGATCAGATAACGTAGTCCTCTAACAGATGTGAGACTACGTTAACACACCGTAATACAATTTTATTCAATCATCATGGCTGTCCTTAAAAACACATAAAATAGTTCACATTACATTAATTATTACCAACAAAGAAAGTGCAAAAGTGCAAAATATGAACTGCAATTCAAAAACATTTTTGTCTTTTCAGATATTCAAAATAAACCGTGTGACCTATTAGTCCCTCTTCTGAAAGACCAACCTGAAACACAAGTAAGCTTTTGCACACTGCTGTCTAGTATAAACACGAAAAACTCCTGAGAATAAAGATTATTTGCCAAATTCTTGTAATGAACTGATTGGGCAAATCCTATCAGTAAAACCGACTAGGTTCTAAACAAACATCAGTACTTAACTCTACTGCACTGTTTTCCTTACAGTGGTGAATAAAACCAACATGTTCCGTTCTACTTTTATAAACACACGTTTAACGAGAACTTCATCAGGGGAACTTGACAAAGCAGGTTGCAAAAGTTGTTTGAACTTTCTTTTCTTTTCACCATCAAATAGAGAACAACTGATCTTCTCGACCCTCAGAAAAAACAACACGAAAGTACAGACGTCAATCACGCTGTCTACTTATTATTAGAAAAAACCAAAGAAACGGAGGAAAAAATCTCCCATTCATGGCTCATCGCAAAGCAGCAAATGATTCCCTCCTTCTGCGGTCGGACGTAGATGTGTCCTCATTGCATCTGCCATCTGTTAAAACAACACTTAAAGTAAATTGACTAGATAGGTAGTACTCTGAGAAGTGCAAACCACCCGTGTATTCGTATCTTATTCTTAGAAAACCATTTGACAATAATTTAAACAAATTAGTCCCAACCAACTCCAAACAAACTTATTTTCAGAGAGAACTCATATGTACTAAGAGTCAGAAACTACCCATAAAGGCTTTTCTCGTAATCCAAGTTCCTTCTGTTTCAATTTAGGAATTTACGGATTGGATGCACCCACACAAACACACCCACCCGCCCACTGTCCCACCCACCCCCACACACACACACACGCTCGCACACACACACACCCACCCCCACCCACACACTAACACACACACACACAGAAACATGGAAATAATTTGACTCGTAAGTAAAGAAAGACACTATAGTAGACCACACCTAGGCCGTTATTATTGAAGCTGGAAGTCCATGTAAGTTGGAGGCAAAGGGTCGTCAGTGGGTTTTAATATTTCCTGGGGGGGGAACCCCCCATCTCAGATCCTCGGGGTGTCCTGCTTCCTCCCTCCCAGCCCAGCCCTGGTTAAGTATTTATTGCTAAACAAATTGATTTGAGTTTGTGCGATGGGTGAAATCATAACCCGTGCCAATTAGGAGCTCTGCGACGTATCTGGCGTCTGGCCACTCGTCATCGAATAATGGCAACTCTTCCGCTTCAGAGGCTGTGACTGTTGCAGGGGAAGGTGTCAACAAAGCAGGGACGGGAACAGGCCCGAGTAACCTAGGAACGGGATGGAGGAGACCTGGAAAAGTGCTGTAGGAGTGGCTGTGAGGGTCGGGACAGAGGATTGCATGGTGACGCAGCAGCGTAGAGTGCTAGGAAACCGGTTATTCAGAAAGGAGGAGGGCTTTCAGGCTGGATGTAAATAGTGGTAGAGTTGGAGTTGTACATTGAGGGAGAGGAAGAGTGTTCCAGAGCAGGGGAGCGAGGAGAGAGGGAGCAGTAACGAGAGGGAGGAGAGGGGGCTCGAGTGGTGGCAAGGAGATGAGCCAAGGATGATCGTAACGAGCGAGGAGGAGAGAAGGGAGGGACATGAGCCGAGGGGTAAGGTGGGTGAGTCTATGGTTAGTTGAGCAGAGGATGAGAAGGAGCTTATAGGTAGCCGCCAATCCGGCGATGGGCAAAGGTGGTAGAGGTAAAGTGACAAAGGTTGGAAAATGTGCAGACCACAAAGGTGAAGTCCTTGTGCAGGTGAACAAGCATAGTCGGGAATGCCATCGAGGAGGCTGGCACAGCAGTCAGGTCTGGGGAGGAGTAGGGATGAGGCTCGCTGCGTAGCAGTGCTGAAAGGAAGAAGATGACAGGTTTTCCTGATATTCAGGAGGTGGAGTCTGGCTGCAGTTGAAGGTCTGGAGATGAAGAGCCGGAAGTTGTGTGATGGGTCGAAGACGATACCAAGGTTACGAGCGGAAGCAGAGTAAGGGAAGACAGTCAGGAGAGAAGAGCAGAAGTGGAGGGGAGAGGATGAGAGCGCCTGTTTGGCTGGGAAGAGAGTGCAGCGCGAGCGAGCGAGAGGATATCCAAGATTTGATTGCACAGAGACGTCTGAAATTTGAGAGTGCAGCCAGGAGGTCGGAGGATCTTAACGGGAGGAGAGTCAATACTCAGCCGCCTTGCGTCGCCAGACCGCTACAGCCATTACCATGGATAAATGCTAAGGTAGTAGCTATGGTAACGTGCTAGGGTTGGAATTCTCTAAATGAACGATGGCACAAAAAAAGCAGACTTATAATCCAAGCAAAGACTGTGCTTCACCTTTTCTTGAGCGTGTAACCTCTTCAAGGCTGGAAGAGCAACACTCTTTGTAGGCACACACTGGATACCCTCTTCCGCACCCTGAGCCCTGGTCATTAAATCTCACAAGGGACACACAAGTCCCCCCCCTCTCCCACTCCCCACGCTCCCTGCACTCCGCACAAATGACACAAGCATTTTATGAATAAACAGATGAAACGCATCAGTGTTTTTCATCAAAATCCTAACAGATGGCACCGCGCCTTGTTGTTGCAGATTAGAAATAATGACAAAATAACCCCTGGAAATTGCTTTCCGTTAGAACTTCGAGAGTTCAGAAGAGCCGCTTGTCTCCCGGCCGCAGGAGGAAGCGGAGGTCAGCACCGTAAGAACCCCTCCATTCCTGGCAGGAAAGACTGCCCCAGAGCCTGGAAGCAGACCGCTCTTTCCAGGGCATCCGGTGATCACAATCGGCCCCTCTTGCTTTGTGAACACGGGTGCATCCTGGGGTCTGTCACGAGCACACACCGCTCCTGGGCTGGACCATAGAGCAGGGGTCTGAAGCCTTGGGATGTTCATGTATTTAGGACTACATCTCCCAGCAGTCTTAGCTTACTCAATTGTGACGGATGGTATGGTAATGTTTATTTATAAAGCGCCTATACACAAGGAAAGTGTTTCAAAGCGCTCAAGGAAGGAGAGAACAAGGGGTAAAATTCAGGCATCTAGAATTTCTGAACCATACAAGTCTACAAGGCAGAGTAGGGGCAAATAATACAATTAACAGTGAAGATCACAGCAAATAGGTCTGACAGCGGTTCTGCAGTTTTTCCAAGTGCATTGATGCGCCACCATGCAAGGAGGAGAGACAGGGAAGATAGAAAAGCGATCTTCAAGGCATGGTGCGTTCAAATTGTGCAAGATCACAGACCGTACAGGAGGGGCGAGGGGGTGAGAACAAGTGCAAGGGGGGGAGTCCAAGTGCACCCAGTCAGTCAGAAACTGGGGGAGTGCTGAGAGATGCCATTCTCATGGGTCACTGACCAAGTGCAGTAGCAATGAGGCGAGTGCAGGCCCGGAGGTAAGTGCGAGAGGACTGGCGGGGGTCGCAGGGGCAGACCCGGCGGACAGTCAACAAGCAGTGTGGAAAAAGAGGGAGAGAGGGATAGAGCGGAGAGAGCGGTTATCAGGGTTGAGGGAGAGAGAAGGAGGAGAGGCAAGTGCGAGAGGACTGGCGGGGGTCGCAGGGGCAGACCCGGCGGCCAGTCAACAAGCAGTGTGGAAAAGGAGGGAGAGAGGGATAGAGCGGAGAGAGCGGTTAGCAGGGTTGAGGGAGAGAGAAGGAGGAGAGGCAAGTGCGAGAGGACTGGCGGGGGTCGCAGGGGCAGACCCGGCGGCCAGTCAACAAGCAGTGTGGAAAAGGAGGGAGAGAGGGATAGAGCGGAGAGAGCGGTTAGCAGGGTAGAGGGAGAGAGAAGGAAGAGGAATGTCTTAAGGAGTTTCCAGAACTTAAGGAGCTCAGGCTCAAGACGGAGGGTGGCAGGGAGGCTATTCCAGGGGGAGGCCCCTGCAGAGGATGAAGATCTCCCTCCAAATCTCTGCTTGGAGAACTGGCTCACTCGCAGAAGGTTGGAGATCGATGAGCAGAGGGTTCGGGAGGGACAGTATTTAGGTAGGAAACGTTGCAGATAGGTAGGTCCCAGGCCCCAGAAAGCCTTGTGGACAATGCAGTGGGTCTTGAACTTTATCCTTGTAGCCACCGGGAGCCAGTGGAGGGATTTCAGCGCCGGAGAGATGCGGTCCCTGGGCTTGAGGCCAAGGATAAGTCTTGCGGTTCTGTTCTGGTTGAGTTGCAAAGGGCGCAAAGCAGAGACAGGAAGGTTGAGAAAGAGGCTGTTGCAATAGTCCAGCATTGAAAGAACCCGGGCTCTGGAGACAGGGAGTCGCTGGGGGAAGGTGAGAAAAGGAAGAGTACCTCTGAGGAGGTGCAGCTGGTAGTTGGACTTTTTAGAGATGTCCGAAATGTGAGAGGAGAAGGAGGGAGTAGAGTCGAAGATGACCCTAGGGTTTTTTGCCTCGCAGGTGGGTGCGGGCGCAGGGCTAAGGGGGGCTGGCCAGAGTGTGAGTGGGACAGTGGGAGCAGGAGTCCCAATGCAAACTATCTCAGTCTTACTGGCCTTGAGGCAGAGGTTGTTTGCAGCACACCATGACTGAATTGCGGACAGTCAGATATGAGCGGGGTAGAGGAGGTGGTGTGAGGGTAACCTGAAGGAGAGTTGCGTGTCATCCACATAACACTGGAAGTTAGAGGTGAAACTGGCAATCACACGTGCCCGGGCAGACATGAAATGATATTTAAATGAAATGATATTTTATTTATATCGTGCTCATACACAAGTGTTTCAAAGCACAACCAGGCAAAGGGAGTGGAACAAAAACAACGATCTTACTAGGCCCAGTGACATTAAGAATGCGCAAGTGCATGGAAAAGGGAAACGTGGGAAAGTGCATGGAAGGGGGGGTGGAAAGTGCAGAACAGAGGAGAGAGCAGAATAAATAATAAGTAAAATAAATTAATAAAGGCAATAAGCAGTGGCAGTGCAGCCGGCAAGTGCTAGGTAAGTCAGATAGAGTATATCTGATAAGTGCAGAAGAAGAGTGGGAGGGGGTCTGTATGGGAACAAATACAGAGCACAGTGCATGGGGTGGCCCGGAGGCAGTGCGGGAGGGTGGCAGGATGAGCAGGTACCTGGGCCTGAAAGACAGAGGGTGGCCAGGTGCACGGTGCCGGCAGAGAAATAGATCAGCAGGGAAGGAAAGAGGCAAAGGCGGAAGTGAAGAGGAAGGTCTTGAGGTGCGCCCGGAACCAGAGATGATTCTCCTCAAGTTTCAAGGTGGCCGGGAGGCATTGAAGACATGTAGACATTGAAGAACCAGGAGGATAGGTTAGAACCCCATGGAACTCCGCAGGTTGAAAGAGTGATAGGAAGAAAGGACCCAAGTACCACCTGGGATGGGCGGTCGGAAAGGAAGGAGGTTAACAACGCCAGAGCCTGACCTGTGATTCCCAGGGTGTCAGAGAGACTTGTGATCAGGATGTTGTGGTTTACTGTGTCAAAGGCAGAGGAGAGGTCAAGAAGAATGAGAATAGAGGGAGTGTTAGTGTCAAGGTTTGAGAGCAGGTCTTCACAGGTGTTCAGAAGAGCAGTTTCTGTTCCTCTGGATGCTCTAAAGCCAGATTGATGGTCGCAGAGGCAACC
This sequence comes from Ambystoma mexicanum, assembly GCF_040938575.1. Lineage (NCBI taxonomy): Eukaryota > Metazoa > Chordata > Amphibia > Caudata > Ambystomatidae > Ambystoma > Ambystoma mexicanum. The sequence continues at coordinate 5,885,254 of NC_090931.1, read as the reverse complement.
AACAGATTCAGTGTAGAGGGTGGGCTGAGAGATTGCCAGCATCTCCAGGAGTTTTCCCAGGAAAGGGTGTGCTAGAGACGGGCAGTGGTTTGGTGGAATGGAAGGGTCAGCAGAGGGTGCACAAGGGAGTGCTTAAGAGAAGTTGGGAAAACTCCAGTGGCAAAAGAGAGATTGCAGAGATCAGCCAAGGCTGGAGTGAGTGAGTCAATGTTGGCCTTAATAGTTTTGGAGGGGTGGGGGCCCATCCACCTGTTTGGATGAGGCCTTCATAGACCAGACTTGTCTGGTGAGCTCGTCAGGTGTGATGGGAGTGAGAGAAGAGAGAAGTAGTGGAGGGGCCAAGGGAGGCTCCAGAGGTGTTGGTGTATGATGTGGTGTGGAAGTGAGAGAGGAAAGGATGTCTTGGGCTTTTGCAGTGAAGTGTGCAGCCATGGCCGACCAGAGGTCCTGGGTGGGTGTGACAGAAGAGGAGGCTGCTGCAGGATTGGCCAGTTTCTTACAGACTTTGAAATGTTTGGCTGTGTTGTTTGATGCCGCGGAGATACAGGCTTGAATAAAGACTCTTTTTCTTGGAGTGGATGCAGAGTCGATATTGCCTTTGAAGGAGGCTGCAGGCCAGTTTGTCAGAGGGTTCATCCGATGAATACCATTTCCGCTCAGCTGCCCTACACTTGAGTTTAAGGGCAACCAGATCAGAGTCGTACCAAGAGTTGCACTCTTTGGAAGGCTTCAGTCGGACCCTGATAACAGGGGCAAGAGTGTCAAGGGTGTTAGAGATGGAGAGATTAAAGATAGGGAGGGCTGTGTCAGGGTGGGAATCGGCCGCAGGAGTAGGAGGCGGAGAGTAGATGGAAGCAAATACAGCCACAGTCACTCTTTTCATGGATCTGGTGACTTTGAATCCGAGTGGCCGCGCCAGGTGTACCGATGCAAGGGGAGAGGAGAGCTTCAAGTGTGAAGAGAGAAGAGAGTGGTCCGTCTAAGAGAGAGAGGTAGTGAGAGGGATAGAGAGAGGGATGTCATTAGAGATGAGAGCGTCCAAAGTGTGGCCCGCTGGGTGCATGGAGCCAGAAGGTAAGATAGAGAGGAAGAGGGAATCGCATAGGTTGCAGAAAGGTCCGGAGGAGTCAGGAGAGTCCAGGTGGATGTTGAGGTCCTGATGGCCCATAGAAGGTGGCCATAAGGAGAGAGGATTTAGGAGAGAGTGAGAGCCTGCAGACAAGGCATTTGAAAGAGGAGTTGGCCTGAGTGGGGATGATGGACACAGGTATCCATTCTGGGAAGATCAAAGCCACTCCCCCTCCTGACCCCATGGGCTTAGGTACAGAGAGGATCTTGTATCCTTCAGGGAGAAGTGTATCAAAGCTCGTGGCAGAGCTGCCCTTGAACCATGTCTCTGTGATGGTGAGCACATCAAGATCCATTTGTTCATGGATGTTGCAGATGCCGAATGAGTGTTTGACAGCAGAGCCATAAATTATGTGTTCGCCATGATACAATTAGTCCCTTGACCTCTGCTAGCGTCCTTCACTCCCGAGTTAGCTGCAATACTCCAGGCCCCCTGACCTCCTCTAGCTTCCTTCTCTCTCTCGAGTCATCTACAATAACCCAGGCCCCCTGACCTCCTCTGGCTTCCTTCTCTCTCGAGTTAGCTGCAATACACCAGGCCCCCTGACCTGCTCTAGCATCCTTCTCTCTCGAGTTAGCTGCAATACACCAGGCCCCCTGACCTCCTCTATCTTTCTATTCTCTCAAGTTAGCCGCAATACCCCAGGCCCCCTGACCTACTCTTGATTCCTTCTCACTCGAGTTAGCCGCAAAACCCCAGGCCCCATGACCTACTCTATCTTCATTCTCGCTCTCTCTCTCTCTCTCTCTCTCTCGAGTTAGCCGCAATACCCCAGGCCCTCTGCCCTTCTCTGGCTTCCCTCTCTCTCTCTCTCCCGTTAGCTGCAATACCCCAGGCCCCCTAACCTCCTCTGGCTTCCTTCTCTCTCTCTCTCTCTCTCTCTCTCTCTCTCTCTCTCTCTCTAAAGAGAGAGAGAGAAAGAGAGAGAGAGAGAGAGAGAGAGAGAGAGAGAGAGAGAGAGAGAAAGTTGGCCGCAATACCCCAGGCCCCCTAACCTCCTCTGGCTTCCTTCTCTCTCTCACGTTAGCTGCAGTACCCCAGGCCCGCTGACTTCCTCTGGCTTCCTTCTCTCTCTCTCTCTCTCCAGTTAGCCGTAATACCCCAGGCCCCTTGAACTCCTCTAGCTTCCTTCTCTCTGAAGTTAGCCAGAATACCCCAGGCCCCCTGACCTCCTCTGGCTTCCTTCTCGCTCGAGTTAGCCGCAATACCCCAGGCCACCTGACCTCCTCTGGCTTACTTCTGTCTCGAGTTGACTGCAATACCCCAGGCCCCCTGACCTCCTCTGGCTTTCTTCTCGCTCGAGTTGGCTGCAATACCGCAGGCCCCCTGACCTCTTCTGGCTTTCTTCTCTCTTGAGTTAGCTGTAATACCCCAGGCCCCCTGCCCTCCAGTAGCGTCCTTCTCTCTCGAGTTAGCTGCAATTCCCCAGGCCCCCTGACCTCCTCTAGCGTCCTTCTCTCTCAAGTTAGCTGCAATACCCCAGGCCCCCTGACCTCCTCTAGCGTCCTTCTCTCTCGAGTTAGCTGCAATACCCCAGGCTCCCTGACCTCCTCTGGCTTCCTTCTCTCTCTAGTTAGCCGCAATACCCCAGGCCCCCTGACCTCCTCCAGCTTCCTTCTCTCTCTAGAGTTAGCTGCAATACCCCAGGCCACCTACCCTACTCTGGATTACTTCTCTCTCGAGTTGACTGCAATACCCCAGGGCCCCTGACCTCCTCTGGCTTTCTTCTCTCTCGAGTTAGCTGCAATACCCCAGGCCCTCTGACCTCCTCTAGCTGCCTTCTCTCTCTCTCTCTCTCTCTCTCTCTCTCTCTCTAGAGAGAGAGAGAAGAGAGAGAGAGAGAGAGAGAGAGAGAGAGAGAGAGAGAGTTAGCTGCAATACCCCAGCCCCCCTGACCTCCTCTGCCTTCTCTCTCTCTCTCTCTCTCTCTCTCTCTCTCTCTCTCTCTCTCTCTCTCTCTCTCTCTCTCTCTCTCTCTCTCCTCTCTCTCTCTCTCTCTCTCTCTCTCTCTCTCTCTCTCTCTCTCTCTCTCTCTCTCTCTCTCTCTCTCTCTCTCTCTCTCTCTCTCTCTCTCTCTCTCTCTCTCTCTCTCTCTCTCTCTCTCTCTCTCTCTCTCTCTCTCTCTCTCTCTCTCTCTCTCTCTCTCTCTCTCTCTCTCTCTCTCTCTCTCTCTCTCTCTCTCGTTAGCTGCAATACCCCAGGCCCCCTAACCTCCTCTGGCTTCCTTCTCTCTCTCTCTCTCTCTCTCTAGAGAGAAAGAGAGAGAGAGAGAGAGAGAGAGTTAGCCGCAATATCCAGGCCCCCTAACCTCCTCTGGCTTCCTTCTCTCTCTCTCTCTCTCTCTCTAGAGAGAAAGAGAGAGAGAGAGAGAGAGAGAGTTAGCCGCAATATCCAGGCCCCCTAACCTCCTCTAGCTTCCTTCTCTCTCTCAAGTTAGCTGCAATACCCCAGGCCCGCTGACTTCCTCTGGCTTCCTTCTCTCTGAAGTTAGCCGCAATACCCCAGGCCCCCTGACCTCCTCTGGCTTCCTTCTCGCTCGAGTTGGCTGCAATACCGCAGGCCCCCTGACCTCCTCTGGCTTACTTCTGTCTCGAGTTGGCTGCAATACCGCAGGCCCCCTGACCTCTTCTGGCTTCCTTCTCTCTCGAGTTAGCCGCAATATCCCAGGCCCCCTGACCTCCTCTGGATTCCTTCTCACTTGAGTTAGCCGCAATACCCCAGGCCCCCTGACCTCCTCTGGCTTACTTCTGTCTCGAGTTGGCTGCAATACCGCAGGCCCCCTGACCTCTTCTGGCTTTCCTCTCTCTCTCGAGTTAGCTGCAATACCCCAGGCCCCCTTGCCTCCTCTAGCATCCTTCTCTCTCAAGTTAGCCGCAATACCCCAGTACCCCTGACTTCTGCGAGCTTCCCTCTCTCTTGAGTTTGCCGCAATACCCCAAGGCCCCTGACCCCCTCTCAGCTCTCTCTCCTCAGTGAGTCCTGATGCCCCAGGCCCTCTGACCTCTAGCCTTCGTTTCCCTTGGATGTGCCATTGCTTGTGCCAAGACACCACCCTGGCACTACCATCGAATTGGAAGAGAAACAATGAGCACTTGAGAGAAATCCAACAGATAAAGGTTTGAGTGGTGCAAGAAAGAGAAAGTAAGCACTCAACTCTCCCCTATAGCGCCTATATGGCTGCCCCAGAGTCTTAGCCCGGGAGGGGAGGCATAGCAGTGTTCTTCAATATAAGACCAAGGTCAAGCCTTAAAGGACTGCATCTCCAGGGGGTTTCCGGTTCTTTATGTGCATTTTGCCCTGACGCTGGCTCTGGGCCGACCCCCCTCTCGGGCTAGTGCTTGCCCAAAGCAGGGGCCGGCAACAACCCCCACCCGCTGCTCCGCCACTCCCAACATTTCTTTTTGTTGCTGTTGATGGTCCAGGCGTGATTTCGAGCAGAGCAGCGGCGGCTCAAGGTGTGGCTGCGGTACCCCCCCCCCCCACCCCCTTCCAGTTCAGTGTCATGTAATTAAGTTTACTTGACACTAGCCTGAGTATCACAACAAGTATCAGCCGAACAACAGAACTGAGTCCCCTGTTGGTCTGCATTTGTGGTGGGGGTGCCCAAATCTCAGACAGGGCACAATGTTGGACAATATTGGTAGCTCTGCTTGCAGGCATCATGTATAGAAGGGGGGGGAGGTGTGCTTTCTGGCGTCACTGCCATTGTGCCCTGAGCGAGATGTGTGCGCCCCCGGCTGCCATTTCCTGGCCCATGCGGGGCTCCTAGAGCCAGGTCTGACCCCCAGGCTCGGCCCTGGCTCGGCCCTACCAATGAAAACTCTGGAACCCCACCTTTAAGCGGAGACGCGGAAGTGGGCTTCACATCTCCCTGTGCTGTCACTGTTCCACTCTCGAGCAACACAGCAGGAGGCTAAGCTCACTGAGCTACTCACAGCAGCTTCAACCAATCGGGCTCTGAGAACATGGTCTAGAGCCAGGGTCTCCAACCAGTAGATCGCGAGCTACTGGTAGCTCGCCTGAGACTTCCCAGTAGCTCTCTGCATCAGACACCAAAATGAGCACTGTGTTTATTTTGGTGTCTGAAGTCCCAGGGCCTCTTCCCCTGTCCCTTCCCTCTCCTCTTCTTGCAAAGCAAACAGTCAAAGATGTTGTGCAGGGTGAGGAGAGGGGCTGCATTTGAGCTTGGAGGGATCGCACAGTGTATCAATAACAAAAGCACATGTAAAATGTGTGCTGTGGCCATTGTCACAAAGAGGTGCAAATGGTGGCTGAAGGGGTGCATAAATCAGCATGCGATGGGAACACAGCTGGCGCTGTTATGCTTTCAGTCTCACTCTGCTTCTTTAGATTTATTTTGGTCAGTTTTACTTTGCATGCTGGTAATTGTAGGCTCTCAATCAGAATGAGGAAAATAAAAGTACAGCAGTAATCGTTTTTTGCTCAGCATGTGTGTGGGTGCATGTGTAGTACAACGACAATCCGTGTGAGTCCTAGCGTGTAAGATAAAAGGTACATCTAGTGATACATGTTGCTATTTATAGTATAACTGCAATTTTTTTTATTTGAAGATACATAGTTCTCTCTTTTAAGGCGGTAGTTAACGGTCAAGATGGAATTTGACGCAATATGAGAAGCCCACTTGCGGATCGCAATACAGGAATTCAAGCGCTAATGGCAATTTCACCTTTAAGCTATTGTGGTGCTCGTCCATTTACATCTATCTATATATATAAAAGTGACATTGTGTTTGTGGCGGGATTTCTGGCGAAGCATTGTTCCTTCTACAATTCCAATCTGTTTCACCAATCTGCACCAAATGTTGACTAGTTACGTGTTAGGACCCTCCGGATATTACTGGCAACATGAAATTTGGACGACTCACCCCGTTCCCTGGATTTCAGCACAAGTCAAAATATGTTTGTGGGTTGGTGGCCTGGCGAAGTGTTGTTCCTTATACAATTCCACATGATTTCACCAATCGACAGCACATTCTGCACAGTCACCTGTTAGGACGCCCCAGCCATTACTGGCTGGGAGACATTTGGACACCCCACCCCTTTCCTTGGATTTGAGCACCTTCACACATGAGACGGTTGCCTGAAATCGGCAAAACATGAATGTGGTCGTAGAAGGACCTGTCCCGACACGAGGAACAAAACTTGAGGTCCAGGCCCTTGGATGCATGTTTTCCAAGATATTTGCACCACATTGCACTGCAACGACATGCACCACACTAAGGTTGAGGCAACAGGTAGGGAGAGAGGGCGGAAGGTCCTAGTATGCAGCAGCACACCAACTCTCGCCTCCCCCCAACATCTGCTGCGGGTTATGTCGGCCCATCACACGTGCCCATTCGCAGTGCAGTTTACTTCACATCAAGCGATAAGTGAATCTGAGCAGCGACCTACAGGATCAGTGTTATCATGTCCGTCTATAGAACCCGTTCGGAGAACGGGTACTTCTGCTAGTTTATTATAAAACTAAAGAGGAATGTAAAATGGCATGTGCTATCAATGCCAGCACTTAAAAAATATGAATCGAGAGTGATATTGCAGCCTATGTTTTACGACACAAGAGTACAAATGAGATACATAGGTGGGAAAAGTGAGCGGTGTTTTTTATGTATATATTTTGATATGAATATGAATAGTAATAGAGCGCTGTACAAAACAGAGTGCTGAATACAGGGAGAGAACATTGTGTCGAGCCCTGAGATGGCAGAACAATGAATAGGGTGGATTCTCTTGGGCTCTGAACACAAACCTGAAGATCTACAAAGATCTGTGAAATATGTGTGCATATATGTTCACATTCTGGCTGGGGATTTTCAGCCTTTCCAAACTCGGTTGAAATGGTGCAATTTAGGAGCACTGTGTTTGCTAAAAATTGAGCAAAACGCCATACAATTTACAAGTAATTTGGGAACACATGGAAAATTCCAAAATTCCAATATGTCAGAGAGCTGCACATATAAGCTAGGCAAGACCCATTGGTCATGCACCAGAATGACCTACATGATTCCTGCAGGGAGAGGCAGCAATCTTGTGACCTGTGCTGTTATCCATGGTGCTGCCGCCTTCATAAAGGGCAGGTGGTGGCAGGCCAGCATCCATTATGAGTAAGTTACCCTCACTACAACCCTACTCAAAATGTTAATGTAATGATTTATATATTGTCTGTTTGGGTTTCTGTATGATTTGTGCACGTTTCAAGTCATCGCTATAAAACGGAATGTTATTTTAGTCCTGTGATTTAAACTTCTGTTGCATTTATATAACTGGATCACATGTTCATTTTTTCAAGCTTGCGCATTATTATGACATAAAAACTTTCAAGCGGAGTGAACGAAGTAGGCTTTGGCTTACTTTTCCATGGCTCAATTCTGTGGCCTGGCATGTGAGCAATGTGCATGAATTGGGGATATGCTAAAGTGGCAGTGTTTTTTGTTTTTTGTTGCCAAAGCAGAACCTGGTATAGACTGAATTTTTAAACAAACGTATAACACATTCATTCAAATACTCCTCCGATTGATTTGCGCCTGCAGCCCCAAAAGGAACAAATAAACTCCCCTTGCTGAAACCATGGATCCGGATGCATCTTCCAACAAAAAGCAAAAGATGGAGCATTTCCATTCAGTGGGGCAAAGCAATGCATAAAAAGAAAATGTGCATCGTTAGTCTACGGTGCCGAAGTTACAGCGGGAAAAAAAAGAGTAACATTGAACTGGAGGCTTCCAGCCCTCTAAGATGAGCAGTAATACCCTGTAGATGGGTGGGGATGCAGATTCTACTAATACAACAATAATCAAGACGACACAAATAGTTTGGCAAAGTTTGTCTGTTTTAATGCAAGTCTTAAAACACGGAGTACAACGAACATCAGCAATTGCTCAATACTCTGCCTCTAACTACTTCAGAAAAAAGTTGGGTTTTTATACCCAAAAGTGGTCATCACTGTCGTGCTGACCTGTGTCATTACCAACGTCATCCTACGTGGCAAACTACAGAAACTTATCGGGACGTGGGATTGGTTCTAAGTGAATAACTAAACATAGCTTCTATATCTGTATGGAGTAACTGAGAAAGGTAATAGGATAGCTAACATCAGGTGGGGCAACTAAGTCCTCCCTGCAAAATGGCCACTATAAACATCACTAAATGTACGACATCCCGTTGGCTACACAAACTATAGGACCCCAAACTACGTGGTCCCTTACAAATGATTGGCTACTAACCCCTGTCAGTAATTTTCCACCTACGTGAGCAGCACGCAGACCGAACAACAAGGTGCGTGTGAGCTTGTCTTGATACCAGCTTCCCACCAATTAAAAATACAATCCACCATCACCTCAATGGTCCAGTGTCAATTAGTACTTTTGAATGTGGCCTTGAGTCTGTACTGTTCTCTGAGACTTTTTAAGGAGGTACTATCTGGCTTCTGTGCTTAGGTGTGACCATCTCGTCCGTCCAACTTCCTTCCATCACGTGACTGGACACCATGAATTGAGCCTTTTCGTGTATTTGATTTTATTCTCAATAGTCCTCTGACGTCTTTTGTTTTTGCTTGACCTTCTTGAACAGGACCTTCTGTTCTTTAACGTTAATTGTATCCAATGTCAGCCAACTCCAATTTGATATGACCTTGGCTCTCTTGGCTCAGTCAACTCTTTAGCTGAGCTTTTATTCTGTTTAATTCAATTGCTTTTTGTAACTGTGACACTGAAATGAGGCCTTCTCGCGTTGTTCAGGACTGCTTTATACGTAGTGGAAACATTCGTTCTTCACTTAATCATATGTATCTATGAGGTATATAGGTGTATGTTGGCGCTTGCCGCGGTCTAATCTATTTAAGCATGTGGCTAGCTTCATGATTGCTTTGCTGCTTGCATTACATTGCATCTGTACACGTTTAAACTAACTACGTTTCTTCATCAGGTTTGTGGCATAAATCTCTTCATCTTGATCCCAAGATGTCACTTATCCTCGGTACTTCTTTGTTCTTTATAATCTTCTGCCTCTCTGGTCGGGTTCTCTTTCTATCTGGAGTTGATTAAGCTTCGTATGACGTCACCATTCATCCTGGTCATTCAGTTTCTTTGCTTCGTCAGGAATCTCGTTCAAATGGCCATCATATTGTCTTGGATGCAGGTGTGGTTTCTTCAATGGGTACTTTACCTCCCATATTCTCTTAGTTATATGTATTCTTACGGGTACTGCACAGAGCCCTCTCTCCTCTCTTTGTTGTTTTAACTGCTCAGTATACATCACATACTTTGGTTCATACGTTTCAGGCAGGGGAGTTGCTAGGTCTGGAAAAGACCCGGGGCTAAACTGATGTCAGACCTGTTGGGACTGGGGGCTAGCTAGTCTTTTGGCTGTAGCTCCTGAGATTCTATCCGGGGCTATAACCAAAAGATCAGGGACTATAGCCCCCTTAGCCCCCCCTAGCAACGCCCCTGGTTTCAGGTAATGTAGGTGGGGCAGTTGGAGTGGGGGTACTTGACTCCTCCTCTACAACGTTGATGTGCATTTTGCAATAATACACACAGTCAGCACCCCAGTAGCTCTCACCAGTAGCTCCTGACTATTGGCCATTGGCTACAAGTAGCTCTTGCTCACGTAAAGGTTGGAGACCCCTGGTCTTGAGTTTCCTTAAAGCTGGCCTGCCCCCGGCTGACCGACTCCTGGCAAATGCAGACGAGCAACCTCGTGCCTGACTCTGTACCACCTCAGTGGGCCTTCAAGAGAACCATCTTGCGCTACAGAAGTGGGTCCTCCTGCCGGAAAGACACGCAATCAATCCCCCAACTTCCAGAGCCCAGCACAGCTGCTGTCGTCTGAAGCTCTCTGCAGTGCATGGAGTTCATGGCATCTTCAGACACCGAATCACAAACCAGAAGTGGCTTCGAAGCACCTGGTCCTTCATGTTGGTTGCATTCGCCGCACTTGAGCAATAGATCCGGTAAGAGCGAACCCCAGGAGCCAGGCCTTCTCTGGCTACACCCGACCTGCTGGAACTCAGTGCGCGGGCAGGGGCCACCTCAGCTCCTGCATTCCCACATCACATGCCACCCCTCAGGGCCGCAGCCACATATCCTAGACCCCTCCTGAGCACCAGATGTCGAAGTGGGCGGGAGCGGTCGGGGGTGGTGCTCCCATCCTTTTTATTTTTACGTTTCACTGTTCCTATACTTATATTTTAAAAAGAACCCGTTCTGGAATGGTTTCGTTTTAAAATAAAAGTGTAGGGAGAAGTTGAAGCTTGCCCTTCAGTGCACTGCACTGAACATTCCCTTAAATAGCAGGTGTGTTTGTTTGGGGGTTTGGGTTGTGTGGGGGAGGGGGCAAGGGGATGGGGTTTGTGGGGAGCAGGGCACACCAGCAGGGAACCTAGTTCCACTACTTCTTTTCGTACAATTCGACCACTGCTGAGCACACTGTCTACCCCCAAAGACATGCACAGCACTCGTTCTTACTGGATCGCTTCACACTACATAAAACCCACCTCCACACCACACCCGAATGTGGCAAAACGGGCACAGCGCCTCTGAGAGCACCAGCACATTCCACAATAATCCCGCAGCACATTTCTTTAACAAAGTTACACCATCCAACTGCGCTCTGACGTAGCAGCTGCGCCGCGGAGCGCTGGTCCTGGGGTGCGGGAGGGGGCCCGGCCGCAAGACACGATGCAGAATTATTCCCAGAAATGAGCAAAGGTGGCTGTGCAAGGCGGTGAAGAGGCTCCGTTCAAATCTTAGCAGTTGCTGCCATCGTGTGGTCATATTGAGTAAAGCAGGAACAGTTCTGTTAACCCCTCTAGTTTTAACCTCGACCCACCTGAAAGTAGCTATTAACATTAAAGATATGCGCTCCCCCACAAAAGAAGCGAGCAGGCGCCGCAGTCAGCATAAGGAAAGAACAAAACAGCGTTGGATATTCTACAAAACAACATAGAAACACAGCTGCCTAAGGCGTGAACACTTAGAACGTCACCAGGGTGGGTTCTGCTCAGGAAAGAGTTTTCTGATCAAGGCTTCAACCACAGTATTGTGGCGAAGGAGAACTCCTCTCCCCACCCCTCCTTCCTCCCCAGAGTACAAAGAAATAACCTATTGCAATGCAAACGGAAGGACAATGTTAAATGTGAAATGTTAAAGGGATTTGTACCGCGCACCGTCACCAACGGAGTTGGTCCCCGGGTGCTCTGGCGGATCTGTAAATGAGAAGGCGGGATGGGTTAGTAAGGTGAAGAAGGGAGTAGGATAGTGAGAGGGGTGGTGTGCTATTGGCAGTTTCAACTCAATATACACCGGGTGCTGAGCTTTGGTGCGAGTATCAGATCGATGTCAGTCCTCGTGTGCTGTTGGTGCGGCTTAAGTGTTGTTGCAGTGTGGTGAAGTGCATGCGGCTTGCGGTGCGAGCAGTGGTTGTGTGAGTTTTTTGAGGGAGTTAAGTATGCATAGAGTTTTAGCTTTTTTGGTTAGTGGGTTATATGGTTAAGAACTAATCTTCACAGTATGCTTAAGGGCCATGATTTCACGGGTCCTTCATGGAGAGGCCCTGGTCTCACAGTAGGCTCCCTTTCAGCATACAATGGACAGGTGTGTATACCACACCCAGGTTCAAGAGCCCCACTATTTTGTGGAGAGGTCTGGACTTCACAATAAACGAAGACTTCGACATACAGCATGCAAAGACGAAGGCTATCCCTAGATATGACATTCCTGCATAGTGGGAGAAAGGTCTAGGCTCCACAGTGGGTGGGCTTCAGCATATAACGGACAGAGACGGGGCACATCCAGACTTGGGAGTCCTGCCTAATGGGGAGAGGGACATTCAACATTCTATCCAATGCTGCACATGCCACCATTTATAACTCTAAATGTGTCACTTGTCAACCCTTACAACTCCATGCAGGCATGGCACCTGCCAAACATCCAACATCCAATTGAGATGCATCGCAAGCCAACATCCACAATCCCATCCAGACACGGCACATGCCACCATTCACATTTCCAAGTGTGTCGCTTGTGAGTTTCCACAGCTCTGACCAGGTCTTCAGTCTTGACTGTCCTCCTCTTCATGCGTATCTCTCATTGTGCCATATGATGAGTGTGGAATGCGTCTCCTAGGCTGCGTTTGTATTCGATTGCTTGCTGAGAGCCGGGATTGGTTTCTACATTCATCGTTGTTTTAGTGGTGTGTGTGTTCTTGTGAGTGGTCTTTGGTTACACATTGAAGAGCCAGGATTTGAGCAGTTTCCTGAATAGTAGGTGGTTTCTTGTGTTCCGTACATCCTTTGGTAGGTCATTCCAAGTTTTCGGAGCCTGGCGAGAGAAAGAGGATCCTCCAAGTTTTCTTTTGTTGTAGGGTTTCAAGCGGATATCGTTGCTTGATCTAAGCGTTCTTGTTGGCTGATGTAGGCGTACTTTATCCCTGAGGAATTCGGCACCTTGGTTGTGTATGGCTCTGTGCGTGGTGCACATTGATTTACATTTTATTTGTTGTCTTAATGGTAGCCAGTGTAGTATTTTTTGTGCCAGTGTGATGTGTTCTCTTCGGGGTAGTTTGAGAAGGAGTCTGGCTGCCGCATTTTGTATGCGTTGTAGTTTTTTTAGTAGTCGTTCAGGCATACCCAGGTAGAGGCCGCTGGCATAATCTTCTCTGGACATGACGAGAGGTATGATGGTAAGTGTTTTGTTGGTGAATGATAGGAGTGGTAGGATCCTTTTTGCCGCTCGCAGGAGAAAGAAGCATTTCTTGAGTAGAGCGTTTACTTGTGGCTCTAGACTGAGCTTGTTTTCCATCAGGAACCCCAGGTTTTTTACAATCGATGACGGTACTGGGGTCGTACCGAGTTCTTTTGGCCAGGGGATGTGGTGGTTGTCTCCTCCATTTTTTGTGACGATCATGATCTCTGTTTTGCCTGGGTTGATTTTGAGGTGGTTCAGGTTCATCCAATTGAATATCATGAAGGCAAAGCTCTAGTGTGTTCTCTTCTTAGGTGTCTTGTATTATGAAGGTTTTTTGTGTGTCGTCAGCGTAGTTGTAGCAGGACAGGGCGTGTCTTTTGATGATTTTGATTAATAGGTATGGGTAGAGGTTGAATAAGAGCGGGAAAAAGGATGATCCTTGTGGTACTCCACATGTGGAGTCTCTTGGGTTGGACTTGAAAGGTTTCATCCATACGGTTTCCGTTCTGTTTGTTAGGAAGGCTTTGATCCATATATAGGGTGGTGTATGTTATTCCCAGTCCTTCTAATCTCGTTATAGGATGTCGTGGTTGACTGTGTCGAAAGATGCGGATAGATCAAGAAGAATCAGGGCGGTACTGTTGTCCGAGTCTGCGTTCATTTTTAGGTCATCCCATATTGAGATGAGAATGGGTTCTGTTCCTCTCATTGGTCTGAAGCCAACTTGTGCCTGGTCTAGTAGGCAGTGCTCTTCTATGAATTCTTGGGTTGTTTTGTAAAAGTACGTTTCTAGCAGTTTGGCTGTGTACCGGATATTGGAAATGGGACTGTAGTTGGATAAGTCCTCTACGTTTCCTGCTGTGTCTTTGAGTAGCGGTCTGATGTATGCCGATTTGAAGGCCTGTGGTACTTTACCCGTTGCGATCGAAAGTTTGAGGACATTCCTACGGTATTCCATGGGGGCTCCTTGTATGAGAATAGATGTGTATATGTCCGGCCCCTTTAGTAGCCGGGTGTGGTAGCCTCTAGATGTGCGTGTGTGCGTGTGATGTCCTGGCCTGTCAATGTTCCACAGGGACGCGTATAGTGGGGTGTGGTGCTGATTCGAGGGTATGCCCGCTATAGGGGGTCACTTATCTTCAAGATCTGCCGGGGGGAAGGTCCCGGTCATGCTGTCAGTATCTGGTCACTTGCACATGGAGGCAACAAAGAAGACTTACCAGCAACTTACCCGGTGACTCTGTGTCCCTCTCCCCACTTCAGAACCAGCCTTTACACTGCACACCAGAACAATGGAGAAGCACCACCCAAAAACAAGCAGAATGAAGCCAACACTTCACAGCATCAAACTGCCTCATCAGTGAAGCGCCGAGTAAAGCAACAAGGAAGAAACACATTATTCCAACAAACACAGACAGCACAAAGTCCAAATTCAAAATGGCCCCAGCCAACCAGGGAGCGCGCAGCTAGCCCAGACATCACAAAAGGGTCTCTGTTTCGTTATTCAGAGAGAAGAAACCAGGAGTAAAAGCCAGGTGCTGGATGAGCTGCAGATCAAAGAGGGGAGCAACTATGAGAGCTAAAAGGCTAGCGGGAGCTGGATGATGAAAGAGACGGCTGACGGGTGAGAGGCAGCTGGAGAGCCAGAGACAGCTGCAGGGCCACGTGTTGCAGGTCATCAGAATACCCATCCGGCCCCGTGAGCTCCCCTTCGAACGCAGCCTGTTCCAACGGACCCCACAGCCACATTTCCTCTTTCTTGGTGAGAGTTTTCAGGGGCTCAGACCTGGAGGCAAGGTTCTGGATGAACCGGCCACAGTAGGTGACCATCCCCATGAAGCTTCGGACTTCAGATACATTCGCTGCGGGCCTCGCCTCCACAATGTCTTTTACTTTTCAGAGGTCAGGTAACACGCCTCCCTCCTTGAACAAGAACCCTAAAAATTCAATGTTTCTCTTGAGGAATTCGTATTTTTCATTATGCAATGTCAGTCCCAGTGCCTGCAGTCGTTCCAGAGTCCTCACCAGCCCCTCCATGTGTTCCACCACCATCTTTGCAAACACCAGGGTGTCATTGCTGATGTTGAGGACCCCCTCCAGGTCCGCCAGGGCCCAACGGATATTTTGGAACAACTCTGCCAACGACAACACTCCGAAGCTTAGGTGCTAGTATCTTTAGAGGCCTTGGTGCGTGGTAAAGGTGGTGATGTACCTTGAGTCTGGGTGCAACACCACTTGGTGGTATCCGGACGTAGGTCAAGCTTTGAAAAGAATCGCACCCCTTGCAGTTCCACAATGATATAATTGATTGTGAGAGTCAAATGTCTTTCACGCTTGATGGCCTTGTTCGGGAGACTCATGTCCACATAGATCCTCACCGAATCAGGTTGCCTTGGTTTCCTTGCGATGGCGATCGGTGAAACCCACGGGGTAGGTCCATCCACCTTCTCCATGATATCCAGTGCCACCAAATTGTCCAGTTCTTTGTCTACCAGGTCCCGCAGATGGGATGGAACTCTGCGGTGCTTGAGCGCAATTGGCTGGATGGACTTGTCAATGTGCAGCCTCACAGGTTCACCAGCCATGCAGCCTATCCCTTGAAATAGCTGGCTGTACTACGCGAGAAGCCCCAGTACTTCTTCCACATAAACTGAATAGGCAAAGCTCACGATGCCCAATGCTTCTGCTGCCGCACCGCTTAGGAGAGTGTTGCTGCCGCACCGCTCAGGAGAGTGTTGCTGCTGATGCTCGTTACATAGAATCGGGCCTTTATGGATGACCCTCCATGCTCAACGTTCACCGCAAATGCTTTGGTCAATGGAATGGGCTGCTCACCACCAAAAGGGAATTTCCGCATCCGGGGCTTCTGTAATGTGAGCAGCGCCACCATGGCCTCATATTGCACCCTGGCCATTACATTGACCGACGTCCCTGTGTCCAACAGCACTGGTGCCGTCGACTCGTTGACCTTCACAAGGCACCGTGGGTGCCTTCTGGTGGTGGCACTAAGTGCAGTGACACTGGAGATTAAGAAGATGTTCTCCTCCTGGTCCTCCTCTTCATCTTCGTGAGTCACACCATCATCCCCTTGGTCCACTTGGGAGATATTAGGCGGGTGCTGTGGCCTGAAGAAACCTGCCCTTACTGGCCCCCTGTGCACCACAACTGGCAATGGTGCCCTAAACATACAGGCATAATGATCGAGTGCCCCACAATGTCCACAGGCTTTCCCCTGCGCAGGGCACTTTGCAGGGTTGGAAGATCATACCCACACTTAAGGCAGGACTCGAGGGTTCTGACATATGCGTCACGCTAACCACCACCTGGATGTCGGACCCCTTTTCCTCCTTGGCCTCGGCCCATGGCGCACACCTCCTCCGTCTTCCCTGGCCATAATGCTGCATCCATTTTCAACGCCCTCACCTCCGACATCTCATGGCATCGTCCTAACTCCAAAATGCGGGGCAGCGGGAATCCTGGTTCCCGCAGCACTTGCCTTCTCAGTTTTCCAGATGAACAGCCTTGTATGAGCTGGTTCCTGACTATGGTCTGGGGGTTCTCCCAGGCACACGACAGCGCCATCCGGCGCAGACGTCCATAGAATGTGTCTAGAGACTCATCATCCTTCTGTCTGGCACTGCACATAACGAAGCGTTCATAGTCTGCGTTGGCCAGCGGCATGAAGTGCTCACAAAATACATTCTTGGCCGCTGTTTACGATGCATCACTGGTGTCAGGGACTGAAAAACCTTGTGCACTGCTGGTCCTTCCGAGTATAAAAGTTTGGCCACTTTACTGTCCTCATCTGTCCCACCAGTGGCCAGGAAATGCATGTCGAGCCGATCTAGCCAAAGCTTCCACCTTGCTCCAAGGCTTGACAGAGCCTCAGAAATATCAAGCTCGGGCATTGATGTTATCACCCCTTGCTGTCTCGGCACATGCACACCCACTTGGCCCGCTGATCCTGGCGGCACCGCCTGGGCTCCTGCACTGCCCTCCTGGTCACTAATGGTGGAGAGCGTGCAAGCACCCCACGAGAACACTGGGGCTGCAACTCACAAATGGCCTTTCTCCAGGCAGAATGCACTAAAATATTGAGCGTGCCGATGTTGGCCAAGCACTCCCCCTCATGCTATTTTTGGTGATTGCCCCTCCACCAAGTCCACACCGTCACAAGAATGCTTTCTCTAGAGCCCAGTCCAGAATGTCCATAAATTGGGCGTGCAGTCACTTTCCACCACTCCACCCTCGGGCTTGCTGAATAGATAGCCCCCAAACCAATGTCCAAACAGCCAGAAACAACAGGATAGCCTCCCTAGCCCCTAGGCCAGAAGTCCCAAAAACTGAGTGGGGTGGGGCTCAGGGGAAGAGAAGAAAAAAAAATCCAGGCCTCCCCTTTCTCCTCACCTCACAGTCGATGAGTAGAAAGTGTTTAAAACACTCCAGAATGATCACACAGCAGTGCGCTGCTGTACCCTGCACAAAGGGGTTCCAAAAATTACACGTGGGAGGCACACAAGCACTCCTAACAGGAGCCGCAACCCTCACCGCCACGTGGACAAAAAGGCAGCAGACCGCATGGACTTCACCGGCTCTGCGGCATGAAATTGGGAGAAAATGCCCCCATGACTTTCACTGCCCATGCCCAGCGGGTCCATGTTGGATTGATTCCCCAACTCTGTCGCCACTGTTGCAGGTCGCAGGAATACACATCCGGCCCCCGTGGACCCCCCCCCCCCAGCCACAGAGCACACTGCACTGGATGCTTGCTGTCCAGGCTCCATGGTCACTCTGACGTGACCATGGTTGTTAGGGAGAATTCTCATTCTATGGCAAATTTCCCTTACCTATAGAGTCCCCCAGCAGCTTTGCTGGATTTTAGGGGTTTGTTTCTTTTTACCTGCTAAGAGTGAAACTCTTTTTCCCACTCTTAGGCATTTTTGCTATGGGTGTTCTAGGCTATTTTTGTGTTTAATGTCTATGGGGTTTATCTCACCCCCATAGGAACCATCTTTATTTACATGTGTTGCACAGCACCCTCCGTGCAGTGACACAGGGGTGCCGTAGCGACCCCCAAACATAGAGTCCATACCCTGGGACTAACTACTGTCTCCCCGGGCATGTAAAGTACCCATTGATTTTACAAGTCAAATCCTATTAACTAAACCAGTACAACCCATCTTACTCTGGAGGTACTGGAAGGGGTTAATAGCTTTTCCCCTATGTTCATTTTCGAGAGGGTACCGTACAGTCCCTCTCTCAAACGTTTCTGGCTGGTGGCAGCGGTTACTACCATAAATATTCGACCGCGAATATTTCCCTATGGAATTTTCCAATTGTTCAAGGCTACGACCTTTTCTGACAGCCTCTAACATACCGCTGGTGCATTTTAATATTAACTTTGCTCCGGTAGGTTTTATTTGCCAGAACTTTAATATAACTGCTTTCTCGTGTCTTTCTCTAGACCCCTAACCCAGGTCGGGGATCCTTTGTTCGTCCTTTTGGCGGGCTTCTGACGAGAAGCCCTCCTTTCGGCACCACTGAGTCTGGGGTGGGTCCATTGTGTGGGAGGGGGAGTAGGACCCCTGGACAGGGTTGCCTTCGCAACCCATGTCGCACTCTATCCTGATAGGCTGGAGGGTCTACCGCCAAGATGACCACTCCACTGTGTGAGTGACAGCTAGGCTGTATGAATGGGGATCTTTTTGCATAAAAGGAGGGTCCTGAGGACTGGAAGAGCAAGACGTCGCCACTGGAAATAAGAAGCCGAAGAGGAGAGAAGCCAAAGACATCTGCAACGACTGAACCACCGGTGAAGCCCTGCTGCAGCGTCTCACCACTTTTTTCCACACGACGAGAGAAGATCTTCATCTGCAAGAGCCTTCTTCCCTTGAGCTGGTGGGACCAACCAGTTTGCCAATCGCCTTCCCGGACCTGCCCTGGTCGAATCTCCCGTACCCTGTACTCGGAGTCCGGATAGCCAAGCACCAGTCCACCCAGACCGCGATTTAAAGGAGCGTACCTTTTATTCGTCGGGCAGCACCGCGGCTGGTTTCATCCCTGGGCAGTGCAGTAACTCGAACCTTCCTCCACGACGAGAGCCTCTCTTCCTCTGCTGGATCACCCAAACTGCAGGAACTACCAGGAACAACCACCACCACAGGAGCCACTTCTTCATTTAAAGGTACATTGTTCCGCCAGGCCGCCCTTTCTTCACGGTAGCACTAAAGGTGTTTTAAATCCTTTACCTACCTGTTGGGTCGGCCACCCCTCTCTCTTAACATTGTCTTTTTCAACCTCTGCAACCACCTTTTCAAATTTGTTAACCAAAGACTTGACTGCATCTACAAGAACATTTTGCTCCTGGGCCCTTGCCCTGTAGCACTGACTCTGGCACAGGCCTACTAACTCTGGCTACATTTGTTAGATCTGCTTTCTTTAGATTGATTCTCACTGAAAACTGTGTTGGTGCACCTATTTCTTACAACCACCCCTTCTTTCCCTTTTCTAATCATTGTGAAATACCATTTTGCTCAGTTTTCATTTGAAGTATTGCCTATACTGATGAACCGGTTCACAAACTGATGGGAAGTGTTGCTAGGGTGTATAAGAACCTATTTCTAGATAACTTGTGCTTTCCCTCCCTTGTGAGGAATTGTTAGAGGATCCCATGTGTGTAGTTGTCACTGTGCCGTTTTGCTCAGTTTTCACTCTGGTTCACTTGGTCTACAATTTAACTTGGGAGTGTGTATATTTTTCCTTTGACTTAATTTAACTTGCTTGATGACTGTGATACATGTGTTTTATTAGAAGTGTATAAATAAATATATATATACTTTTTAACACAAAGCTTTGGTCAGTGTTTCCTTGTGCCATAGTGCTGTAGGCCTATTGTGTAAACCCTGAATACTGCTCATCTCCCTCTTGAGATAAGTCTGACTGCTCAGCCACAGCTACCAACTAAATCTTTGTGGTACAGTCTGATACTAAAGGGGATTTATTGCCCTCACCTGTAGTCCTAATCTTGTGTAGTGCTCCCTAAGGGAACTGCACAGGATTCTGCCTAAGAGTGGCCACGCCCCATTTATTACCAACACATGCGGCGGAGTTACGTCACTCTGCCGTGTGTGTGCCCTTAAAGTGGCAGACACCACACCAGGGACAGCTGCAGGGCCCGAGACAGCTTAAGGGCCAGAGACAGCTGTAGGCACCCGGGACAGCTGAAGGGCCAGAGATAGCTGCAGGGCCAGGGACAGCTGCAGGGCCAGAGACAGCTGAAGGGCCAGAGTCAGCTACAGGGCCAGGGACAGCTGCAGCACCCGGGACAGCTGCAGCACCCGGGACAGCTGCAGGGCCAGTACAGCTGCAGGGCCAGAGACAGCTGTAGGGGCAGAGACAGCTGTAGGGCCAGAGACAGCTGCAGGACCAGGGACAGCTGCAGAGCCAGAGACAGCTGCAGAGCCAGAGACAGCTGCAGGGCCAGAGACAGCAGCAAGGCCAGAGACAGCTGCAGAGCCAGGGGCAGCTGCAAGGCCGGGGACAGCTGCAGCACCCGGGACAGCAGCAGGGCCAGAGACAGCTGCAGGGCCAGAGACAGCTGCAGGGCCAGAGACAGCTACAGGGCCGGGGACAGCTGCAGCAACTGGGACAGCTGCCAGGCCAAATACAGCTGCAAGGCCAGAGACAGCTGCAGGGCCAGGGACAGCTGCAGGGCCAGAGACAGCTGCAGTGCCAGAGACAGCTGCAGGGACGGGGACAGCTGCAGCAACTGGGACAGCTGCCGGGCCAAATACAGCTGCAAGGCCAGAGACAGCTGCAGGGCCAGGGACAGCTGCAGGGGCAGGGCCACAGACAGCTGCAGGGCCAGAGACTGCTGCAATGCCAGGACAGCTGCAGGGCCAGAGACAGCTGCAGGGCCAGAGACAGCTGCAGGGCCAGGGACAGCTGCAGGGCCAGAGACAGCTGCAGGCCCAGAGACAGCTGCAGGGCCAGAGACAGCTGCAGCACCTGGGACAGCTGCAGGGCCAGAGACAGCTGCAGGGCCGGAGACAGCTGCAGGGCCAGGGACAGATGCAGCACCCGGGACAGCTGCAGGGCCAGAGACAGCTGCAGGGCCAGAGACAGCTGCAGCACCCGGGACAGCTGCAGGGCCAGAGACAGCTTCAAGGCCAGAGACAGCTGCAGGGCCAGAGACAGTTGCTGCACCTGGGACAGCTGCAGGGCCAGAGACAGCTGCAGGGCCAGAGACAGCTGCAAGGCCAGGGACAGCTGCAGGACCAGAGACAGCCGCAGGGCCAGGGACAGCTGCAGCAGCTGGGACAGCGGCAGAGCCAGGGACAGCTGCAGGGCCAGGGACAGCTGCAGGGCCAGGGACAGCTGCAGGGCCTGGGAAACCTTCAGGGCCATAGACAGCTGCAGGACCAGAGACAGCTGCAGGACCAGAGATAGCGGAAGGGCCAGAGACAGCTGCAGGGCCAGAGACACCTGCAGCACCTGGGACAGCTGCAGGGCCAGAGACAGCTGAAGGGCCAGAGACAGCTGCAGGGCCAGAGACAGCTGCAGGGCCAGAGACAGCTGCAGGGCCAGAGACAGCTGCTGGGCCAGGGACAGCTGCAGCACCCGGGACAGCTGCAGAGCCAGAGACAGCTGCAGGGCCAGAGACAGCTGCAGGGCCAGGGACAGCAGCAAGGCCAGAGACAGCTGCAGAGCCAGGGGCAGCTGCAAGGCCAGGGACAGCTGCAGCACCCGGGACAGCAGCAGGGCCAGAGACAGCTGCAGGGCCAGAGACAGCTGCAGGGCCAGAGACAGCTACAGGGCCGGGGACAGCTGCAGCAACTGGGACAGCTGCCAGGCCAAATACAGCTGCAAGGCCAGAGACAGCTGCAGGGCCAGGGACAGCTGCAGGGCCAGAGACAGCTGCAGTGCCGGAGACAGCTGCAGGGACGGGGACAGCTGCAGCAACTGGGACAGCTGCCGGGCCAAATACAGCTGCAAGGCCAGAGACAGCTGCAGGGCCAGGGACAGCTGCAGGGCCAGGGGCAGGGCCACAGACAGCTCCAGGGCCAGAGACTGCTGCAATGCCAGGACAGCTGCAGGGCCAGAGACAGCTGCAGGGCCAGGGACAGCTGCAGGGCCAGAGACAGCTGCAGGGCCAGAGACAGCTGCAGGGCCAGAGACAGCTGCAGCACCTGGGACAGCTGCAGGGCCAGAGACAGCTGCAGGGCCGGAGACAGCTGCAGGGCCAGGGACAGCTGCAGCACCCGGGACAGCTGCAGGGCCAGAGACAGCTGCAGGGCCAGAGACAGCTGCAGGGCCAGAGACAGCTGCAGCACCCTGGGACAGCTGCAGGGCCAGAGACAGCTTCAAGGCCAGAGACAGCTGCAGGGCCAGAGACAGTTGCTGCACCCAGGACAGCTGCAGGGCCAGAGACAGCTGCAGGGCCAGAGACAGCTGCAAGGCCAGGGACAGCTGCAGGACCAGAGACAGTCGCAGGGACAGGGACAGCTGCAGCAGCTGGGACAGCGGCTGAGCCAGGGACAGCTGCAGGACCAGAGACAGCTGCAGGACCAGAGATAGCGGAAGGGCCAGAGACAGCTGCAGGGCCAGAGACACCTGCAGCACCTGGGACAGCTGCAGGGCCAGAGACAGCTGAAGGGCCAGAGACAGCTGCAGGGCCAGAGACAGCTGCAGGGCCAGAGACAGCTGCTGGGCCAGGGACAGCTGCAGCACCCGGGACATCTTCAGGGCCAGAGACAGCTGCAGGGCCAGAGACAGCTGCCGGGCCAGAGACAGCTGCAGCACCTGGGACAGCTGCAGAGCCAGAGAAAGCTGAAGGGCCAGAGACTGCTGCAGGGCCAGAGACAGCTGCAGGGCCAGGGACAGCTGCAGCACCCGGGACAGCTGCAGGACTAGAGACAGCTGCAGGACCAGAGACAGCTGCAGGACCAGAGACAGCCGCAGGGCCAGGGACAGCTGCAGCAGCTGGGACAGCGGCAGAGCCAGGGACAGCTGCAGGGCCATGGACAGCTTCAGGGCCAGGGACAGCTGCAGGGCCTGGGAAACCTTCAGGGCCATAGACAGCTGCAGGACCAGAGACAGCTGCAGGACCAGAGATAGCGGAAGGGACAGAGACAGCTGCAGGGCCAGAGACACCTGCAGCACCTGGGACAGCTGCAGGGACAGAGACAGCTGAAGGGCCAGAGACAGCTGCAGGGCCAGAGACAGCTGCAGGGCCAGAGACAGCTGCTGGGCCAGGGACAGCTGCAGCACCCGGGACATATGCAGGGCCAGAGACAGCTGCAGGGCCAGAGACAGCTGCCGGGCCAGAGACATCTGCAGCACCTGGGACAGCTGCAGAGCCAGAGAAAGCTGAAGGGCCAGAGACTGCTGCAGGGCCAGAGACAGCTGCAGGGCCAGGGACAGCTGCAGCACCCGGGACAGCTGCAGGACTAGAGACAGCTGCAGGACCAGAGACAGCTACAGGGCCAGAGACAGCTGCAGGGCCAGAGACAGCTGCAGGGCCAGAGACTGCTGCTATGCCAGGATGGCTGCAGGGCCAGAGACAGCTGCTGGCCAAATACAGCTGCAAGGGCAGAGACAGGTGCAGGGCCAGGGACAGCTTCAGGGCCCGGGACAGCTGCAGGGCCACAGAAAGCTGACAGGCCAGAGACAGCTACAGGGCCAGAGACAGCTGTTGGGCCAGAGACAGCTGCAGGGCCACAGACAGTTGCAAGGCCAGAGACAGCTGCAGGGCCAGGGACAGCTGCAGCACCCAGGACAGCTGCCGGGCCAAATACAGCTGCAAGGCCAGAGACAGCTGCAGGGCCAGGGACATCTGCAGGGCCAGGGACAGCTGCATGGCCAAGGACAGCCGCAGGGCCGGGGACATTTGGCCGGGGACATTTGCAGCACCCAGGACAGCTGCACAGCCAGAGACAGCTGCAGGGCCAGGGACAGCTGCAGCACCCGGGACAGCTGCAGGGCCAGAGACAGCTGAAGGGCTAGAGACAGCTGCAGGGCCAGAGACAGCTGCAGCACCAGGGACAGCTGCAGCACCCAGGACATCTGCAGGGCCAGAGACAGCTGCAGGGCCAGGGACAGCTGCAGGACCAGAGACCGCTGCAGGGCCACAGACAGTTGCAATGCCAGGACAGCTGCAGGGCCAGAGACAGCTGTAGGGCCAGAGACAGCTGCAGGGCAAGAGACAGGTGCAGCAACTGGGATAGCAGGGCCAGAGACAGCTTCAAAGCCAGAGACAGTTGCAGCACCCGGGACAGCTGCAGGGCAAGAGACAGCTGCGGGAACCTGGGACAGTAGCAGGACTAGAGAAAGCTGAAGGACCAGGGACAGCTGCAGTGCTGGGACAGCTACAGAGCCAGGGACAGCTGCAAGACAGAGACAGCTGCAGGGCCAGCAACAGCTGCAGGGCCAGAGACAGCTGCAGGGCCAGGGACAGCTGCAGCACCCAGGACAGCAGCAAGGCCAGAGACAGCTGCAGGGCCAGGGGCAGCTGCAGGGCCAGAGACAGTGGCAGGGCCAGGGACAGCTGCAGCAACCGGGACAGCTGCCAGGCCAAATACAGCTGCAAGGCCAGAGACAGCTGCAGGGCCAGGGACAGCTGCAGGGCCAGAGACAGCTGCAGTGCCAGAGACAGCTGCAGGGCCGGGGACAGCTGCAGCAACTGGGACAGCTGCAGGGCCAGAGACAGCTACAGGGCCAGAGACAGCTGCAGGGCTAGGGACAGCTGCAGGGCCAGAGACAGCTGCAGGGCCAGAGACAGCTGCAGCACCCAGGACATCTGCCGGGCCAAATACAGCTGCAAGGCCAGAGACAGCTGCAGGGCCAGGGACAGCTGCAGGGCCAGAGACAGCTGCAGGGCCAGGGACAGCTGCAGGGCCAGATACAGCTGCAGGGCCAGTGACAGCTGCAGGGTCGGTGACAGCTGCAGCTCCCGGGACAGCTGTAGGGCCAGAGACATCTGCAGGGCCAGAGACAGCTGCAGGACCAGAGACAGCTGCAGGGCCACAGACAGCTGCAGGGCCAGAGACTGCTGCAGGACCAAAGACAGCTGCAGGACCAAAGACAGCTGCAAGGCCAGAGACAGCTGCAGTGCCAGAGACAGCTGCAGGGCCAGGGACAGCTGCAGGGCCAGGGACAGCTGCAGGGCCAGAGACAGCTGCAGGGCCGGGGACAGCTGCAGCAATCGGGACAGCTGCCAGGCCAAATACAGCTGCAAGGCCAGAGACAGCTGCAGGGCCAGGGACAGCTGCAGGGCCAGTGACAGCTGCAGTGCCAGAGACAGCTGCAGGGCTGGGGACAGCTGCAGCAACTGGGATAGCTGCAGGGCCAGACAGAGACAGCTACAGGGCCAGAGACAGCAGCAGGGCCAGAGACAGCTCCTGCACACAGGACAGGTGCCGGGCCAAATACAGCTGCAAGGCCAGAGACAGCTGCAGGGCCAGGGACAGCTGCAGGGCCAGAGACAGCTGCAGGGCCAGGGACAGCTGCAGGGTCGGGGACAGCTGCAGCACCCGGGACAGCTGCAGGGCCAGAGACAGCTGCAGGGCCAGAGACAGCTGCAGGACCAGAGACAGCTGCAGGGCCACAGACAGCTGCAGGGCCAGAGACTGCTGCAATGCCAGGACAGCTGCAGGGCCAGAGACAGCTGCAGGGCCAGAGACAGCTGCAAGGCCAGAGACAGCTGCAGGGCCAGGGACAGCTGCAGGGTCAGGGACAGCTGAAGGGCCAGGGACAGCTGCAGGGCAGAGACAGCTGCAGGGCAGAGACAGCCGCAGGGCCGGGGACAGCCCCAGGGCCAGGGACAGCTGCAGGGCCAGAGACAGCTGCAGGGCCAGAGACAGCTGCAGGGCCATAGACAGCTACAAGGCCATGGACAGCTGCAGGGCCAGAGACAGCTGCATGGCCAGGGACAGGTGCAGGGCCAGAGACAGCTGCAGGACCAGAGACAGCTGCAGGGCCAGAGACAGTTGCAGCACCCAGGACAGCTGCCGGGCCAAATACAGCTGCAAGGCCAGAGACAGCTGCAGGGCCAGGGACAGTTGCAGGGCCAGAGACAGCTGCAGGGCCAGGGACAGCTGCAGGGCCGGGGACAGCTGCAACACCCAGGACAGCTGCAGGGGCAGAGACAGATGCAGGGACAGAGACAGCTGCAGCACCAGGGACAGTGGCAGCACCCGGGACAGCTGCAGGGCCAGAGACAGCTGCAGGGCCAGGGACAGCTGCAGGACCAGAGACAGCTGCAGGGCCAGAGACAGCTGCAGGGCCAGAGACAGCTGCAGGGCCAGGGACAGCTGCAGGGCCAGAGACAGCTGCAGGGCCAGAGACTGTTGCAATGCCAGGACAGCTGCAGGGCCAGAGACAGCTGCAGGGCCAGAGACAGCTGCAGCACCCGGGACAGCTGCAGGCCAGAGACAGCTTCAAGGCCAGAGACAGCTGCAGGGCCAGATACAGTTGCTGCACCCCGGACAGCTGCAGGGCCAGAGACAGCTGCAGGGCCAGAGACAGCTGCAGCACCCGGGACAGCTGCAGGGCCAGAGACAGATGCAGGCACCTGGGACAGCTGCAGGACTAGAGACAGCTGAAGGACCAGGGACAGCTGCAGTGGCTGGGACAGATACAGAGCCAGGGACAGCTGTGGGGCCAGGGACAGCTGCAGGCCAGGGACAGCTGCGGGGCCAGGGACAGCTGCAGAGCCAGTGACAGCTGCGGGGACCCGAGACAGCTGCAGGACTAGAGATAGCTGCAGGGCCAGAGACAGCTGAAGGACCAGAGACAGCTGCAGGGCCAGGGACAGCTGCAGCAGCTGGGACAGCTGCAGAGCCAAGGTCAGCTGCAGGGCCAGAGACAGCTGCAGGGCCAGAGACAGCTGCAGGACCAGAGACAGCTGCAGGACCAGGGACAGCTGCAGCAGCTGGGACAGCTGCAGAGCCAGGGACAGCTGCAGAGCCAGGGACAGCTGCAGGGCCAGGGACAGCTGCAGGGCCTGGGAAACCTGCAAGGCCAGAGACAGCTGCAGGACCAGAGACAGCTGCAGGACCAGAGACAGCGGAAGGGCCAGAGACAGCTGCAGGGCCAGACACAGCTGCAGCACCTGGGACAGCTGCAGGGCCAGAGACAGCTGAAGGGCCAGAGACAGCTGCAGGGCCATGGACAGCTGCAGCACCCGGGACATCTGCAGGGCCAGAGACAGCTGTAGGGCCAGAGACAGCTGCCGGGCCAGAGACAGCTGCAGCACCTGGGACAGCTGCAGGGCTGGAGACAGCTGCAGGGACAGCTGTAGAACCAGAGACAGCTGCCGGACCAGAGACAGCTGCCGGACCAGAGACAGCTGCATGGCCAGAGACTGCTTCCATGCCAGGATGGCTGCAGGGCCAGAGACAGCTGCTGGGCCAAAAACAGCTGCAAGGCCAGAGACAGCTGCAGGGCCAGGGACAGCTTCAGGGCCAGGGACAGCTGCAGGGCCACAGACAGCTGACAGGCCAGAGACAGCTGCAGGGCCAGAGACAGCTGCAGGGCCACAGACAGTTGCAAGGCCAGAGACAGATGCAGGGCCAGGGACAGCTGCAGGGCCAGAGACGACAGCTGCAGGGACAGAGACAGCTGCAGCACCAGGGACAGTTGCAGCACCTGGGACAGCTGCAGGGCCAGAGACAGCTGCAGGACCAGAGACAGCTGCAGGGCCAGAGACAGCTGCAGGGCCAGAGACTGTTGCAATGCCAGGACAGCTGCAGGGCCAGAGACAGCTGCAGCACCCGGGACAGCTGCAGGGCCAGAGACAGCTTCAAGGCCAGAGACAGCTGCAGGGCCAGAGACAGTTGCTGCACCCCTGACAGCTGCAGGGCCAGAGACAGCTGCAGGGCCAGAGACAGCTGCAGGGCCAGAGACAGCTGCAGCACCCGGGACAGCTGCAGGGCCAGAGACAGCTGCGGGCACCCGGGACAGCTGCAGGACTAGAGACAGCTGAAGGACCAGGGACAGCTGCAGCGGCTGGGACAGATACAGAGCCAGGGACAGCTGCGGGGGTAGGGACAGCTGCAGGGCCAGTGACAGCTGCAGGACCAGAGACAGCTGCAGGGCCAGAGGCAGCTGTGGGGACCCGAGACAGCTGCAGGACTATAGATAGCTGCATGGCCAGAGACAGCTGAAGGACCAGAGACAGCTGCGGGGCCAGGGACAGCTGCAGCAGCTGGGACAGCTGCAGAGCCAAGGTCAGCTGCAGGGCCAGAGACAGCTGCAGGAAAAGAGACAGCTGCAGGACCAGAGACAGCGGAAGGGCCAGAGACAGCTGCAGGGCCAGAGACAGCTGCAGGGCCAGAGACAGATGCAGGGCCAGAGACAGCTGCAGGGCCAGAGACAGCTGCAGGACCAGGGACAGCTGCAGCAGCTGCTGGGACAGCTGCAGAGCCAGGGACAGCTGCAGAGCCAGGGACAGCTGCAGGGCCTGGGAAACCTGCAGGGCCAGAGACAGCTGCAGGACCAGAGACAGCGGAAGGGCCAGAGACAGCTGCAGGGCCAGCGACAGCTGCAGCTCCTGGGTCAGCTGCAGGGCCAGAGACAGCGGAAGGGCCAGAGACAGCGGAAGGGCCAGAGACAGCTGCAGGGCCAGAGACAGCTGCAGGGCCAGGGACAGCTGCAGCACCCAGGACATCTGCAGGGCCAGAGACAGCTGTAGGGCGAGAGACAGCTGCCGGGCCAGAGACAGCTGCAGCACCTGGGACAGCTGCATGGCCAGAGAAAGCTGAAGGGCCGGAGACAGCTGCAGGGACAGAGACAGCTGCAGGGCCAGGGACAGCTGCAGAACCCCGGACAGTTGCAGGGCCAGGGACAGCTGCAGGACTAGAGACAGCTGCAGGACCAGAGACAGCTGCAGGGCCAGGGACAGCTGCAGGGCCAGAGACAGCTGCAGGGCCAGAGACTGCTGCCATGCCAGGAAGGCTGCAGGGCCAGAGACAGCTGCCGGGCCAAATACAGCTGCAAGGGCAGAGACAGGTGCAGGGCCAGGGACAGCTTCAGGGCCAGGGACATCTGCAGGGCCACAGAAAGCTGACAGGCCAGAGACAGCTACAGGGCCAGAGACAGCTGCAGGGCCAGAGACAGCTGCAGGGCCACAGACAGTTGCAAGGCCAGAGACAGCTGCAGGGCCAGGGACATCTGCAGATCCAGGGACAGCTGCCGCGCCAGGGACAGCTGCAGGGCCGGGGACAGCTGCAGCACCCAGGACAGCTGCACAGCCAGAGACAGCTGCAGGGCCAGAGACAGCTGCAGGGCCAGGGACAGCTACAGGGCCAGGGACAGCTGCAGCACCCGGGACAGCTGCAGGGCCAGAGACAGCTGAAGGGCCAAAGACAGCTGCAGGGCCAGAGACAGCTGCAGCACCAGGGACAGCTGCAGCACCCGGGACAGCTGCAGGGCCAGAGACAGCTGCAGGGCCAGGGACAGCTGCAGGACCAGAGACAGCTGCAGGGCCACAGACAGTTGCAATGCTAGGACAGCTGCAGGGCCAGAGACAGCTGCAGGGCCAGAGACAGCTGCAGGGCAAGAGACAGCTGCAGCACCGGGGACAGCAGGGCCAGAGACAGCTTCAAGGCCAGAGACAGTTGCAGCACCCGGGACAGCTGAAGGACCAGGGACAGCTGCAGCGGCTGGGACAGCTACAGAGCCAGGGACAGCTGCGGGCCAGAGACAGCTGCAGGGCAGCGACGGCTGCAGGGCCAGAGACAGCTGCAGGGCCAGAGGCAGCTGTGCGGACCCGGGACAGCTGCAGGACTAGAGATAGCTGTAGGGCCAGGGACAGATGAAGGACCACAGACAGCTGCAGAGCCAGGGACAGCTGCAGCAGCTGGGACAGCTGCAGAGCCAAGGTCAGCTGCAGTGCCAGAGACAGCTGCAGGGCCAGGGACAGCTGCAGGACCAGAGACAGCTGCAGAGCCAGGGACAGCTGCAGGGCCAGGGACAGCTGCAGGGCCTGGGAAAGCTGCAGGGCCAGAGACAGCTGCAGGGCCAGAGACAGCTGCAGGACCAGAGACAGCGGCAGGACCAGAGACAGCTGCAGGGCCAGAGACAGCTGAAGGGCCAGAGACAGCTGCAGGGCCAGAGAGAGATGCAGGGCCAGAGACAGCTGCAGCACCCGGGACATCTGCAGGGCCAGAGACAGCTGCAGGGCCAGAGACAGCTGCCGGGCCAGAGACAGCTGCAGCACCTGGGACAGCTGCAGGGCCAGAGACAGCTGAAGGGCCAGAGACAGCTGCAGGGCCAGAGACAGCTGCAGGGCCAGAGAGAGATGCAGGGCCAGAGACAGCTGCAGCACCCGGGACATCTGCAGGGCCAGAGACAGCTGCAGGGCCAGAGACAGCTGCAGGGCCAGGGACAGCTTCAGCACCCGGGACATCTGCAGGGCCAGAGACAGCTGCAGGGCCAGAGACAGCTGCCGGGCCAGAGACAGCTGCAGCACCCGGGACATCTGCAGGGCCAGAGACAGCTGCAGGGCCAGAGACAGCTGCAGGGCCAGAGAGAGATGCAGGGCCAGAGACAGCTGCAGCACCCGGGACATCTGCAGGGCCAGAGACAGCTGCAGGGCCAGAGACATCTGCAGGGCCAGAGACATCTGCAGGGCCAGAGACAGCTGCAGGGCCAGAGACAGCTGCAGGGCCAGAGACATCTGCAGGGCCAGAGACATCTGCAGGGCCAGAGACATCTGCAGGGCCAGAGACAGATGCAGGGCCAGGGACAGCTGCAGCACCCGGGACATCTGCAGGGCCAGAGACAGCTGCAGGGCCAGAGACAGCTGCAGGGCCAGAGACAGCTGCAGGGCCAGAGAGAGCTGAGAGGTCTGTGGTACTTTATGTATTTCCTGTGTTCTTGCCAGAACCTTATTTTATTTGTATTTATTTATTGTTGCATTTGTTACAGCGCTCTG
Source organism: Ambystoma mexicanum (assembly GCF_040938575.1). Taxonomy (NCBI): domain Eukaryota; kingdom Metazoa; phylum Chordata; class Amphibia; order Caudata; family Ambystomatidae; genus Ambystoma; species Ambystoma mexicanum. Next base: position 5,854,492 of record NC_090931.1, on the reverse strand, counting down.
AACCCATGGGAATCTAGGCACTAGGCACTCGTTACATTGCTGAAGGGGGAAAGGAAGAGGGAGTACTGAGTAATGGAGAAGATAAGTAAAGTCACAGGTGCACAGAGATAACAACTTGACACGGAAAGAAAACAATTGCGGCAGAAAAAACATGTCTTGGAGTGTGTTGTAAGTGAACTGCCAGGTTTTCCATTGTTTTCTAAAGGTCCAGTAGGAGGGTTCCTTTCTCAGGGCGATGGGGAGGATATTCCACAGTTTTGCGACTACTACGACTGGGAAGCTCGGATCTGCGAGTAAAGTTAGGAACTTTGAGAAGACGGCAGTTCGATGATCGGAGTTGACGGGGGAGAGTATTTTTCCATGCGGCACGAGAGGTAGAGTGGGCCTGAGAGTTTTGAATTTGATTGGGTCAGTAAGGTGTAGTGTGCAAAATCATGAGCCTCCCTGGGTGATAGATGCAGCAGTTACATCGAGCCTTCCTGGGTGATAGATGAGGCAGTTACATCGAGCCTCCCTGGGTGATAGATGAGGCAGTTACATCTAGCCTCCCTGGGTGATAGATGAGGCAGTTACATCTAGCCTCCCTGGGTGATAGATGTGCCAGGTACATCTAGCCTCCCTGGGTGATAGATGCAGCAGTTACATCTAGCCTCCCTGGGTGATAGGTGTGCCAGTTACATCTAGCCTCCCTGGGTGATAGATGAGGCAGTTACATCTAGCCTCCCTGGGTGATAGATGAGGCAGTTACATCTAGCCTCCCTGGGTGATAGATGAGGCGGTTACATCTAGCCTCCCTGGGTGATAGATGAGGCAGTTACATCTAGCCTCCCTGGGTGATAGATGAGGCAGTTACATCGAGCCTCCCTGGGTGATAGATGTGCCAGTTACATCGAGCCTCCCTGGGTGATAGATGAGGCAGTTACATCGAGCCTCCCTGGGTGATAGATGAGGCAGTTACATCTAGCCTCCCTGGGTGATAGATGAGGCAGTTACATCGAGCCTCCCTGGGTGATAGATGAGGCAGTTACATCTAGCCTCCCTGGGTGATAGATGAGGCAGTTACATCTAGCCTCCCTGGGTGATAGATGAGGCAGTTACATCTAGCCTCCCTGGGTGATAGATGCAGCAGTTACATCTAGTCCTCCTGGGTGATAGATGAGGCAGTTACATCTAGTCCTCCTGGGTGATAGATGCAGCAGTTACATCGAGCCTCCCTGGGTGATAGATGAGGCAGTTACATCGAGCCTCCCTGGGTGATAGATGAGGCAGTTACATCTAGCCTCCCTGGGTGATAGATGAGGCAGTTACATCTAGCCTCCCTGGGTGATAGATGAGGCAGTTACATCGAGCCTCCCTGGGTGATAGATGAGGCAGTTACATCTAGCCTCCCTGGGTGATAGATGAGGCAGTTACATCTAGCCTCCCTGGGTGATAGATGCAGCAGTTACATCTAGTCCTCCTGGGTGATAGATGAGGCAGTTACATCTAGTCCTCCTGGGTGATAGATGCAGCAGTTACATCGAGCCTCCCTGGGTGATAGATGAGGCAGTTACATCGAGCCTCCCTGGGTGATAGATGAGGCAGTTACATCGAGCCTCCCTGGGTGATAGATGAGGCAGTTACATCTAGCCTCCCTGGGTGATAGATGAGGCAGTTACATCTAGCCTCCCTGGGTGATAGATGAGGCAGTTACATCGAGCCTCCCTGGGTGATAGATGAGGCAGTTACATCTAGCCTCCCTGGGTGATAGATGAGGCAGTTACATCTAGCCTCCCTGGATGATAGATGCAGCAGTTACATCTAGTCCTCCTGGGTGATAGATGAGGCAGTTACATCTAGTCCTCCTGGGTGATAGATGCAGCAGTTACATCGAGCCTCCCTGGGTGATAGATGAGGCAGTTACATCGAGCCTCCCTGGGTGATAGATGAGGCAGTTACATCGAGCCTCCCTGGGTGATAGATAAAGCAGTTACATCTAGCCTCCCTGGGTGATAGATGAGGCAGTTACATCTAGCCTCCCTGGGTGATAGATGAGGCAGTTATATCGAGCCTCCCTGGGTGATAGATGAGGCAGTTACATCTAGCCTCCCTGGGTGATAGATGAGGCAGTTACATCTAGCCTCCCTGGGTGATAGATGCAGCAGTTACATCTAGTCCTCCTGGGTGATAGATGAGGCAGTTACATCTAGTCCTCCTGGGTGATAGATGCAGCAGTTACATCTCACCTCCCTGGGTGATAGATGAGGCAGTTACATCGAGCCTCCCTGGGTGATAGATGAGGCAGTTACATCGAGCCTCCCTGGGTGATAGATGAGGCAGTTACATCTAGCCTCCCTGGGTGATAGATGTGCCAGGTACATCTAGCCTCCCTGGGTGATAGATGCAGCAGTTACATCTAGCCTCCCTGGGTGATAGATGAGGCAGTTACATCGAGCCTCCCTGGGTGATAGATGAGGCAGTTACATCTAGCCTCCCTGGGTGATAGATGAGGCAGTTACATCTAGCCTCCCTGGGTGATAGATGAGGCAGTTACATCGAGCCTCCCTGGGTGATAGATGAGGCAGTTACATCTAGCCTCCCTGGGTGATAGATGAGGCAGTTACATCGAGCCTCCCTGGGTGATAGATGAGGCAGTTACATCTAGCCTCCCTGGGTGATAGATGAGGCAGTTACATCTAGCCTCCCTGGGTGATAGATGAGGCAGTTACATCTAGCCTCCCTGGGTGATAGATGCAGCAGTTACATCTAGTCCTCCTGGGTGATAGATGAGGCAGTTACATCTAGTCCTCCTGGGTGATAGATGCAGCAGTTACATCGAGCCTCCCTGGGTGATAGATGAGGCAGTTACATCGAGCCTCCCTGGGTGATAGATGAGGCAGTTACATCGAGCCTCCCTGGGTGATAGATGAGGCAGTTACATCTAGCCTCCCTGGGTGATAGATGAGGCAGTTACATCTAGCCTCCCTGGGTGATAGATGAGGCAGTTACATCGAGCCTCCCTGGGTGATAGATGAGGCAGTTACATCTAGCCTCCCTGGGTGATAGATGAGGCAGTTACATCTAGCCTCCCTGGGTGATAGATGCAGCAGTTACATCTAGTCCTCCTGGGTGATAGATGAGGCAGTTACATCTAGTCCTCCTGGGTGATAGATGCAGCAGTTACATCGAGCCTCCCTGGGTGATAGATGAGGCAGTTACATCGAGCCTCCCTGGGTGATAGATGAGGCAGTTACATCGAGCCTCCCTGGGTGATAGATGAGGCAGTTACATCTAGCCTCCCTGGGTGATAGATGAGGCAGTTACATCTAGCCTCCCTGGGTGATAGATGAGGCAGTTACATTGAGCCTCCCTGGGTGATAGATGAGGCAGTTACATCTAGCCTCCCTGGGTGATAGATGAGGCAGTTACATCTAGCCTCCCTGGATGATAGATGCAGCAGTTACATCTAGTCCTCCTGGGTGATAGATGAGGCAGTTACATCTAGTCCTCCTGGGTGATAGATGCAGCAGTTACATCGAGCCTCCCTGGGTGATAGATGAGGCAGTTACATCGAGCCTCCCTGGGAGATAGATGAGGCAGTTACATCGAGCCTCCCTGGGTGATAGATAAGGCAGTTACATCTAGCCTCCCTGGGTGATAGATGAGGCAGTTACATCTAGCCTCCCTGGGTGATAGATGAGGCAGTTATATCGAGCCTCCCTGGGTGATAGATGAGGCAGTTACATCTAGCCTCCCTGGGTGATAGATGAGGCAGTTACATCTAGCCTCCCTGGGTGATAGATGCAGCAGTTACATCTAGTCCTCCTGGGTGATAGATGAGGCAGTTACATCTAGTCCTCCTGGGTGATAGATGCAGCAGTTACATCAAGCCTCCCTGGGTGATAGATGAGGCAGTTACATCGAGCCTCCCTGGGTGATAGATGAGGCAGTTACATCGAGCCTCCCTGGGTGATAGATGAGGCAGTTACATCTAGCCTCCCTAGGTGATAGATGTGCCAGGTAAATCTAGCCTCCCTGGGTGATAGATGCAGCAGTTACATCTAGCCTCCCTGGGTGATAGATGAGGCAGTTACATCGAGCCTCCCTGGGTGATAGATGAGGCAGTTACATCTAGCCTCCCTGGGTGATAGATGAGGCAGTTACATCTAGCCTCCCTGGGTGATAGATGAGGCAGTTACATCTAGCCTCCCTGGGTGATAGATGCAGCAGTTACATCTAGTCCTCCTGGGTGATAGATGAGGCAGTTACATCTAGTCCTCCTGGGTGATAGATGCAGCAGTTACATTGAGCCTCCCTGGGTGATAGATGAGGCAGTTACATAGAGCCTCCCTGGGTGATAGATGAGGCAGTTACATCGAGCCTCCCTGGGTGATAGATGAGGCAGTTACATCTAGCCTCCCTGGGTGATAGATGAGGCAGTTACATCTAGCCTCCCTGGGTGATAGATGAGGCAGTTACATCGAGCCTCCCTGGGTGATAGATGAGGCAGTTACATCTAGTCCTCCTGGGTGATAGATGCAGCAGTTACATCGAGCCTCCCTGGGTGATAGATGAGGCAGTTACATCGAGCCTCCCTGGGTGATAGATGAGGCAGTTACATCGAGCCTCCCTGGGTGATAGATGAGGCAGTTACATCGAGCCTCCCTGGGTGATAGATAAAGCAGTTACATCTAGCCTCCCTGGGTGATAGATGAGGCAGTTACATCTAGCCTCCCTGGGTGATAGATGAGGCAGTTATATCGAGCCTCCCTGGGTGATAGATGAGGCAGTTACATCTAGCCTCCCTGGGTGATAGATGAGGCAGTTACATCTAGCCTCCCTGGGTGATAGATGCAGCAGTTACATCTAGTCCTCCTGGGTGATAGATGAGGCAGTTACATCTAGTCCTCCTGGGTGATAGATGCAGCAGTTACATGAAGCCTCCCTGGGTGATAGATGAGGCAGTTACATCGAGCCTCCCTGGGTGATAGATGAGGCAGTTACATCGAGCCTCCCTGGGTGATAGATGAGGCAGTTACATCTAGCCTCCCTGGGTGATAGATGTGCCAGGTACATCTAGCCTCCCTGGGTGATAGATGCAGCAGTTACATCTAGCCTCCCTGGGTGATAGATGAGGCAGTTACATCGAGCCTCCCTGGGTGATAGATGAGGCAGTTACATCTAGCCTCCCTGGGTGATAGATGAGGCAGTTACATCTAGCCTCCCTGGGTGATAGATGAGGCAGTTACATCGAGCCTCCCTGGGTGATAGATGAGGCAGTTACATCTAGCCTCCCTGGGTGATAGATGAGGCAGTTACATCGAGCCTCCCTGGGTGATAGATGAGGCAGTTACATCTAGCCTCCCTGGGTGATAGATGAGGCAGTTACATCTAGCCTCCCTGGGTGATAGATGAGGCAGTTACATCTAGCCTCCCTGGGTGATAGATGCAGCAGTTACATCTAGTCCTCCTGGGTGATAGATGAGGCAGTTACATCTAGTCCTCCTGGGTGATAGATGCAGCAGTTACATCGAGCCTCCCTGGGTGATAGATGAGGCAGTTACATCGAGCCTCCCTGGGTGATAGATGAGGCAGTTACATCGAGCCTCCCTGGGTGATAGATGAGGCAGTTACATCTAGCCTCCCTGGGTGATAGATGAGGCAGTTACATCTAGCCTCCCTGGGTGATAGATGAGGCAGTTACATCGAGCCTCCCTGGGTGATAGATGAGGCAGTTACATCTAGCCTCCCTGGGTGATAGATGAGGCAGTTACATCTAGCCTCCCTGGGTGATAGATGCAGCAGTTACATCTAGTCCTCCTGGGTGATAGATGAGGCAGTTACATCTAGTCCTCCTGGGTGATAGATGCAGCAGTTACATCGAGCCTCCCTGGGTGATAGATGAGGCAGTTACATCGAGCCTCCCTGGGTGATAGATGAGGCAGTTACATCTAGCCTCCCTGGGTGATAGATGAGGCAGTTACATCTAGCCTCCCTGGGTGATAGATGAGGCAGTTACATCGAGCCTCCCTGGGTGATAGATGAGGCAGTTACATCTAGCCTCCCTGGGTGATAGATGAGGCAGTTACATCTAGCCTCCCTGGATGATAGATGCAGCAGTTACATCTAGTCCTCCTGGGTGATAGATGAGGCAGTTACATCTAGTCCTCCTGGGTGATAGATGCAGCAGTTACATCGAGCCTCCCTGGGTGATAGATGAGGCAGTTACATCGAGCCTCCCTGGGAGATAGATGAGGCAGTTACATCGAGCCTCCCTGGGTGATAGATAAGGCAGTTACATCTAGCCTCCCTGGGTGATAGATGAGGCAGTTACATCTAGCCTCCCTGGGTGATAGATGAGGCAGTTATATCGAGCCTCCCTGGGTGATAGATGAGGCAGTTACATCTAGCCTCCCTGGGTGATAGATGAGGCAGTTACATCTAGCCTCCCTGGGTGATAGATGCAGCAGTTACATCTAGTCCTCCTGGGTGATAGATGAGGCAGTTACATCTAGTCCTCCTGGGTGATAGATGCAGCAGTTACATCAAGCCTCCCTGGGTGATAGATGAGGCAGTTACATCGAGCCTCCCTGGGTGATAGATGAGGCAGTTACATCGAGCCTCCCTGGGTGATAGATGAGGCAGTTACATCTAGCCTCCCTGGGTGATAGATGTGCCAGGTAAATCTAGCCTCCCTGGGTGATAGATGCAGCAGTTACATCTAGCCTCCCTGGGTGATAGATGAGGCAGTTACATCGAGCCTCCCTGGGTGATAGATGAGGCAGTTACATCTAGCCTCCCTGGGTGATAGATGAGGCAGTTACATCTAGCCTCCCTGGGTGATAGATGAGGCAGTTACATCTAGCCTCCCTGGGTGATAGATGCAGCAGTTACATCTAGTCCTCCTGGGTGATAGATGAGGCAGTTACATCTAGTCCTCCTGGGTGATAGATGCAGCAGTTACATCGAGCCTCCCTGGGTGATAGATGAGGCAGTTACATCGAGCCTCCCTGGGTGATAGATGAGGCAGTTACATCGAGCCTCCCTGGGTGATAGATGAGGCAGTTACATCTAGCCTCCCTGGGTGATAGATGAGGCAGTTACATCTAGCCTCCCTGGGTGATAGATGAGGCAGTTACATCGAGCCTCCCTGGGTGATAGATGAGGCAGTTACATCTAGCCTCCCTGGGTGATAGATGAGGCAGTTACATCTAGCCTCCCTGGGTGATAGATGCAGCAGTTACATCTAGTCCTCCTGGGTGATAGATGAGGCAGTTACATCTAGTCCTCCTGGGTGATAGATGCAGCAGTTACATCGAGCCTCCCTGGGTGATAGATGAGGCAGTTACATCGAGCCTCCCTGGGTGATAGATGAGGCAGTTACATCGAGCCTCCCTGGGTGATAGATGAGGCAGTTACATCTAGCCTCCCTGGGTGATAGATGAGGCAGTTACATCTAGCCTCCCTGGGTGATAGATGAGGCAGTTACATCTAGCCTCCCTGGGTGATAGATGAGGCAGTTACATCTAGCCTCCCTGGGTGATAGATGAGGCAGTTACATCTAGCCTCCCTGGGTGATAGATGCAGCAGTTACATCTAGTCCTCCTGGGTGATAGATGAGGCAGTTACATCTAGTCCTCCTGGGTGATAGATGCAGCAGTTACATCGAGCCTCCCTGGGTGATAGATGAGGCAGTTACATCGAGCCTCCCTGGGTGATAGATGAGGCAGTTACATCTAGCCTCCCTGGGTGATATATGAGGCAGTTACATCTAGCCTCCCTGGGTGATAGATGAGGCAGTTACATCGAGCCTCCCTGGGTGATAGATGAGGCAGTTACATCTAGCCTCCCTGGGTGATAGATGAGGCAGTTACATCTAGCCTCCCTGGGTGATAGATGCAGCAGTTACATCTAGTCCTCCTGGGTGATAGATGAGGCAGTTACATCTAGTCCTCCTGGGTGATAGATGCAGCAGTTACATCGAGCCTCCCTGGGTGATAGATGAGGCAGTTACATCGAGCCTCCCTGGGTGATAGATGAGGCAGTTACATCGAGCCTCCCTGGGTGATAGATGAGGCAGTTACATCTAGCCTCCCTGGGTGATAGATGAGGCAGTTACATCTAGCCTCCCTGGGTGATAGATGAGGCAGTTACATCGAGCCTCCCTGGGTGATAGATGAGGCAGTTACATCTAGCCTCCCTGGGTGATAGATGAGGCAGTTACATCTAGCCTCCCTGGATGATAGATGCAGCAGTTACATCTAGTCCTCCTGGGTGATAGATGAGGCAGTTACATCTAGTCCTCCTGGGTGATAGATGCAGCAGTTACATCGAGCCTCCCTGGGTGATAGATGAGGCAGTTACATCGAGCCTCCCTGGGTGATAGATGAGGCAGTTACATCGAGCCTCCCTGGGTGATAGATAAAGCAGTTACATCTAGCCTCCCTGGGTGATAGATGAGGCAGTTACATCTAGCCTCCCTGGGTGATAGATGAGGCAGTTATATCGAGCCTCCCTGGGTGATAGATGAGGCAGTTACATCTAGCCTCCCTGGGTGATAGATGAGGCAGTTACATCTAGCCTCCCTGGGTGATAGATGCAGCAGTTACATCTAGTCCTCCTGGGTGATAGATGAGGCAGTTACATCTAGTCCTCCTGGGTGATAGATGCAGCAGTTACATCAAGCCTCCCTGGGTGATAGATGAGGCAGTTACATTGAGCCTCCCTGGGTGATAGATGAGGCAGTTACATCGAACCTCCCTGGGTGATAGATGAGGCAGTTACATCTAGCCTCCCTGGGTGATAGATGTGCCAGGTACATCTAGCCTCCCTGGGTGATAGATGCAGCAGTTACATCTAGCCTCCCTGGGTGATAGATGAGGCAGTTACATCGAGCCTCCCTGGGTGATAGATGAGGCAGTTACATCTAGCCTCCCTGGGTGATAGATGAGGCAGTTACATCTAGCCTCCCTGGGTGATAGATGAGGCAGTTACATCGAGCCTCCCTGGGTGATAGATGAGGCAGTTACATCTAGCCTCCCTGGGTGATAGATGAGGCAGTTACATCGAGCCTCCCTGGGTGATAGATGAGGCAGTTACATCTAGCCTCCCTGGGTGATAGATGAGGCAGTTACATCTAGCCTCCCTGGGTGATAGATGAGGCAGTTACATCTAGCCTCCCTGGGTGATAGATGCAGCAGTTACATCTAGTCCTCCTGGGTGATAGATGAGGCAGTTACATCTAGTCCTCCTGGGTGATAGATGCAGCAGTTACATCGAGCCTCCCTGGGTGATAGATGAGGCAGTTACATCGAGCCTCCCTGGGTGATAGATGAGGCAGTTACATCGAGCCTCCCTGGGTGATAGATGAGGCAGTTACATCTAGCCTCCCTGGGTGATAGATGAGGCAGTTACATCTAGCCTCCCTGGGTGATAGATGAGGCAGTTACATCGAGCCTCCCTGGGTGATAGATGAGGCAGTTACATCTAGCCTCCCTGGGTGATAGATGAGGCAGTTATATCTAGCCTCCCTGGGTGATAGATGCAGCAGTTACATCTAGTCCTCCTGGGTGATAGATGAGGCAGTTACATCTAGTCCTCCTTGGTGATAGATGCAGCAGTTACATCGAGCCTCCCTGGGTGATAGATGAGGCAGTTACATCGAGCCTCCCTGGGTGATAGATGAGGCAGTTACATCGAGCCTCCCTGGGTGATAGATGAGGCAGTTACATCTAGCCTCCCTGGGTGATAGATGAGGCAGTTACATCTAGCCTCCCTGGGTGATAGATGAGGCAGTTACATCGAGCCTCCCTGGGTGATAGATGAGGCAGTTACATCTAGCCTCCCTGGGTGATAGATGAGGCAGTTACATCTAGCCTCCCTGGATGATAGATGCAGCAGTTACATCTAGTCCTCCTGGGTGATAGATGAGGCAGTTACATCTAGTCCTCCTGGGTGATACATGCAGCAGTTACATCGAGCCTCCCTGGGTGATAGATGAGGCAGTTACATCGAGCCTCCCTGGGAGATAGATGAGGCAGTTACATCGAGCCTCCCTGGGTGATAGATAAGGCAGTTACATCTAGCCTCCCTGGGTGATAGATGAGGCAGTTACATCTAGCCTCCCTGGGTGATAGATGAGGCAGTTATATCGAGCCTCCCTGGGTGATAGATGAGGCAGTTACATCTAGCCTCCCTGGGTGATAGATGAGGCAGTTACATCTAGCCTCCCTGGGTGATAGATGCAGCAGTTACATCTAGTCCTCCTGGGTGATAGATGAGGCAGTTACATCTAGTCCTCCTGGGTGATAGATGCAGCAGTTACATCAAGCCTCCCTGGGTGATAGATGAGGCAGTTACATCGAGCCTCCCTGGGTGATAGATGAGGCAGTTACATCGAGCCTCCCTGGGTGATAGATGAGGCAGTTACATCTAGCCTCCCTGGGTGATAGATGTGCCAGGTAAATCTAGCCTCCCTGGGTGATAGATGCAGCAGTTACATCTAGCCTCCCTGGGTGATAGATGAGGCAGTTACATCGAGCCTCCCTGGGTGATAGATGAGGCAGTTACATCTAGCCTCCCTGGGTGATAGATGAGGCAGTTACATCTAGCCTCCCTGGGTGATAGATGAGGCAGTTACATCTAGCCTCCCTGGGTGATAGATGCAGCAGTTACATCTAGTCCTCCTGGGTGATAGATGAGGCAGTTACATCTAGTCCTCCTGGGTGATAGATGCAGCAGTTACATCGAGCCTCCCTGGGTGATAGATGAGGCAGTTACATCGAGCCTCCCTGGGTGATAGATGAGGCAGTTACATCGAGCCTCCCTGGGTGATAGATGAGGCAGTTACATCTAGCCTCCCTGGGTGATAGATGAGGCAGTTACATCTAGCCTCCCTGGGTGATAGATGAGGCAGTTACATCGAGCCTCCCTGGGTGATAGATGAGGCAGTTACATCTAGCCTCCCTGGGTGATAGATGAGGCAGTTACATCTAGCCTCCCTGGGTGATAGATGCAGCAGTTACATCTAGTCCTCCTGGGTGATAGATGAGGCAGTTACATCTAGTCCTCCTGGGTGATAGATGCAGCAGTTACATCGAGCCTCCCTGGGTGATAGATGAGGCAGTTACATCGAGCCTCCCTGGGTGATAGATGAGGCAGTTACATCGAGCCTCCCTGGGTGATAGATGAGGCAGTTACATCGAGCCTCCCTGGGTGATAGATAAAGCAGTTACATCTAGCCTCCCTGGGTGATAGATGAGGCAGTTACATCTAGCCTCCCTGGGTGATAGATGAGGCAGTTATATCGAGCCTCCCTGGGTGATAGATGAGGCAGTTACATCTAGCCTCCCTGGGTGATAGATGAGGCAGTTACATCTAGCCTCCCTGGGTGATAGATGCAGCAGTTACATCTAGTCCTCCTGGGTGATAGATGAGGCAGTTACATCTAGTCCTCCTGGGTGATAGATGCAGCAGTTACATCAAGCCTCCCTGGGTGATAGATGAGGCAGTTACATCGAGCCTCCCTGGGTGATAGATGAGGCAGTTACATCGAGCCTCCCTGGGTGATAGATGAGGCAGTTACATCTAGCCTCCCTGGGTGATAGATGTGCCAGGTACATCTAGCCTCCCTGGGTGATAGATGCAGCAGTTACATCTAGCCTCCCTGGGTGATAGATGAGGCAGTTACATCGAGCCTCCCTGGGTGATAGATGAGGCAGTTACATCTAGCCTCCCTGGGTGATAGATGAGGCAGTTACATCTAGCCTCCCTGGGTGATAGATGAGGCAGTTACATCGAGCCTCCCTGGGTGATAGATGAGGCAGTTACATCTAGCCTCCCTGGGTGATAGATGAGGCAGTTACATCGAGCCTCCCTGGGTGATAGATGAGGCAGTTACATCTAGCCTCCCTGGGTGATAGATGAGGCAGTTACATCTAGCCTCCCTGGGTGATAGATGAGGCAGTTACATCTAGCCTCCCTGGGTGATAGATGCAGCAGTTACATCTAGTCCTCCTGGGTGATAGATGAGGCAGTTACATCTAGTCCTCCTGGGTGATAGATGCAGCAGTTACATCGAGACTCCCTGGGTGATAGATGAGGCAGTTACATCGAGCCTCCCTGGGTGATAGATGAGGCAGTTACATCGAGCCTCCCTGGGTGATAGATGAGGCAGTTACATCTAGCCTCCCTGGGTGATAGATGAGGCAGTTACATCTAGCCTCCCTGGGTGATAGATGAGGCAGTTACATCGAGCCTCCCTGGGTGATAGATGAGGCAGTTACATCTAGCCTCCCTGGGTGATAGATGAGGCAGTTACATCTAGCCTCCCTGGGTGATAGATGCAGCAGTTACATCTAGTCCTCCTGGGTGATAGATGAGGCAGTTACATCTAGTCCTCCTGGGTGATAGATGCAGCAGTTACATCGAGCCTCCCTGGGTGATAGATGAGGCAGTTACATCGAGCCTCCCTGGGTGATAGATGAGGCAGTTACATCGAGCCTCCCTGGGTGATAGATGAGGCAGTTACATCTAGCCCCCCTGGGTGATAGATGAGGCAGTTACATCTAGCCTCCCTGGGTGATAGATGAGGCAGTTACATCGAGCCTCCCTGGGTGATAGATGAGGCAGTTACATCTAGCCTCCCTGGGTGATAGATGAGGCAGTTACATCTAGCCTCCCTGGATGATAGATGCAGCAGTTACATCTAGTCCTCCTGGGTGATAGATGAGGCAGTTACATCTAGTCCTCCTGGGTGATAGATGCAGCAGTTACATCGAGCCTCCCTGGGTGATAGATGAGGCAGTTACATCGAGCCTCCCTGGGAGATAGATGAGGCAGTTACATCGAGCCTCCCTGGGTGATAGATAAGGCAGTTACATCTAGCCTCCCTGGGTGATAGATGAGGCAGTTACATCTAGCCTCCCTGGGTGATAGATGAGGCAGTTATATCGAGCCTCCCTGGGTGATAGATGAGGCAGTTACATCTAGCCTCCCTGGGTGATAGATGAGGCAGTTACATCTAGCCTCCCTGGGTGATAGATGCAGCAGTTACATCTAGTCCTCCTGGGTGATAGATGAGGCAGTTACATCTAGTCCTCCTGGGTGATAGATGCAGCAGTTACATCAAGCCTCCCTGGGTGATAGATGAGGCAGTTACATCGAGCCTCCCTGGGTGATAGATGAGGCAGTTACATCGAGCCTCCCTGGGTGATAGATGAGGCAGTTACATCTAGCCTCCCTGGGTGATAGATGTGCCAGGTAAATCTAGCCTCCCTGGGTGATAGATGCAGCAGTTACATCTAGCCTCCCTGGGTGATAGATGAGGCAGTTACATCGAGCCTCCCTGGGTGATAGATGAGGCAGTTACATCTAGCCTCCCTGGGTGATAGATGAGGCAGTTACATCTAGCCTCCCTGGGTGATAGATGAGGCAGTTACATCTAGCCTCCCTGGGTGATAGATGCAGCAGTTACATCTAGTCCTCCTGGGTGATAGATGAGGCAGTTACATCTAGTCCTCCTGGGTGATAGATGCAGCAGTTACATCGAGCCTCCCTGGGTGATAGATGAGGCAGTTACATCGAGCCTCCCTGGGTGATAGATGAGGCAGTTACATCGAGCCTCCCTGGGTGATAGATGAGGCAGTTACATCTAGCCTCCCTGGGTGATAGATGAGGCAGTTACATCTAGCCTCCCTGGGTGATAGATGAGGCAGTTACATCGAGCCTCCCTGGGTGATAGATGAGGCAGTTACATCTAGCCTCCCTGGGTGATAGATGAGGCAGTTACATCTAGCCTCCCTGGGTGATAGATGCAGCAGTTACATCTAGTCCTCCTGGGTGATAGATGAGGCAGTTACATCTAGTCCTCCTGGGTGATAGATGCAGCAGTTACATCGAGCCTCCCTGGGTGATAGATGAGGCAGTTACATCGAGCCTCCCTGGGTGATAGATGAGGCAGTTACATCGAGCCTCCCTGGGTGATAGATGAGGCAGTTACATCTAGCCTCCCTGGGTGATAGATGAGGCAGTTACATCTAGCCTCCCTGGGTGATAGATGAGGCAGTTACATCGAGCCTCCCTGGGTGATAGATGAGGCAGTTACATCTAGCCTCCCTGGGTGATAGATGAGGCAGTTACATCTAGCCTCCCTGGATGATAGATGCAGCAGTTACATCTAGTCCTCCTGGGTGATAGATGAGGCAGTTACATCTAGTCCTCCTGGGTGATAGATGCAGCAGTTACATCGAGCCTCCCTGGGTGATAGATGAGGCAGTTACATCGAGCCTCCCTGGGTGATAGATGAGGCAGTTACATCGAGCCTCCCTGGGTGATAGATAAGGCAGTTACATCTAGCCTCCCTGGGTGATAGATGAGGCAGTTACATCTAGCCTCCCTGGGTGATAGATGAGGCAGTTATATCGAGCCTCCCTGGGTGATAGATGAGGCAGTTACATCTAGCCTCCCTGGGTGATAGATGAGGCAGTTACATCTAGCCTCCCTGGGTGATAGATGCAGCAGTTACATCTAGTCCTCCTGGGTGATAGATGAGGCAGTTACATCTAGTCCTCCTGGGTGATAGATGCAGCAGTTACATCAAGCCTCCCTGGGTGATAGATGAGGCAGTTACATCGAGCCTCCCTGGGTGATAGATGAGGCAGTTACATCGAGCCTCCCTGGGTGATAGATGAGGCAGTTACATCTAGCCTCCCTGGGTGATAGATGAGGCAGTTACATCGAGCCTCCCTGGGTGATAGATGAGGCAGTTACATCTAGCCTCCCTGGGTGATAGATGAGGCAGTTACATCTAGCCTCCCTGGGTGATAGATGCAGCAGTTACATCTAGTCCTCCTGGGTGATAGATGAGGCAGTTACATCTAGTCCTCCTGGGTGATAGATGCAGCAGTTACATCGAGCCTCCCTGGGTGATAGATGAGGCAGTTACATCGAGCCTCCCTGGGTGATAGATGAGGCAGTTACATCGAGCCTCCCTGGGTGATAGATGAGGCAGTTACATCTAGCCTCCCTGGGTGATAGATGAGGCAGTTACATCTAGCCTCCCTGGGTGATAGATGAGGCAGTTACATCGAGCCTCCCTGGGTGATAGATGAGGCAGTTACATCTAGCCTCCCTGGGTGATAGATGAGGCAGTTACATCTAGCCTCCCTGGATGATAGATGCAGCAGTTACATCTAGTCCTCCTGGGTGATAGATGAGGCAGTTACATCTAGTCCTCCTGGGTGATAGATGCAGCAGTTACATCGAGCCTCCCTGGGTGATAGATGAGGCAGTTACATCGAGCCTCCCTGGGTGATAGATGAGGCAGTTACATCGAGCCTCCCTGGGTGATAGATAAGGCAGTTACATCTAGCCTCCCTGGGTGATAGATGAGGCAGTTACATCTAGCCTCCCTGGGTGATAGATGAGGCAGTTATATCGAGCCTCCCTGGGTGATAGATGAGGCAGTTACATCTAGCCTCCCTGGGTGATAGATGAGGCAGTTACATCTAGCCTCCCTGGGTGATAGATGCAGCAGTTACATCTAGTCCTCCTGGGTGATAGATGAGGCAGTTACATCTAGTCCTCCTGGGTGATAGATGCAGCAGTTACATCAAGCCTCCCTGGGTGATAGATGAGGCAGTTACATCGAGCCTCCCTGGGTGATAGATGAGGCAGTTACATCGAGCCTCCCTGGGTGATAGATGAGGCAGTTACATCTAGCCTCCCTGGGTGATAGATGAGGCAGTTACATCGAGCCTCCCTGGGTGATAGATGAGGCAGTTACATCTAGCCTCCCTGGGTGATAGATGAGGCAGTTACATCTAGCCTCCCTGGGTGATAGATGCAGCAGTTACATCTAGTCCTCCTGGGTGATAGATGAGGCAGTTACATCTAGTCCTCCTGGGTGATAGATGCGGCAGTTACATCGAGCCTCCCTGGGTGATAGATGAGGCAGTTACATCGAGCCTCCCTGGGTGATAGATGAGGCAGTTACATCTAGCCTCCCTGGGTGATAGATGAGGCAGTTACATCTAGCCTCCCTGGGTGATAGATGCAGCAGTTACATCTAGTCCTCCTGGGTGATAGATGAGGCAGTTACATCTAGTCCTCCTGGGTGATAGATGCAGCAGTTACATCAAGCCTCCCTGGGTGATAGATGAGGCAGTTACATCTAGCCTCCCTGGGTGATAGATGTGCCAGTTACATCTAGCCTCCCTGGGTGATAGATGTGCCAGTTACATCTAGCCTCCCTGGGTGATAGATGTGCCAGTTACATCTAGCCTCCCTGGGTGATAGATGAGGCAGTTACATCGAGCCTCCCTGGGTGATAGATGAGGCAGTTACATCTAGCCTCCCTGGGTGATAGATGAGGCAGTTACATCTAGCCTCCCTGGGTGATAGATGCAGCAGTTACATCTAGTCCTCCTGGGTGATAGATGAGGCAGTTACATCTAGTCCTCCTGGGTGATAGATGCAGCAGTTACATCGAGCCTCCCTGGGTGATAAATGAGGCAGTTACATCTAGCCTCCCTGGGTGATAGATGGGCCAGTTACATCTAGCCTCCCTGGGTGATAGATGTGCCAGTTACATCTAGCCTCCCTGGGTGATAGATGTGCCAGTTACATCTAGCCTCCCTGGGTGATAGATGAGGCAGTTACATCTAGCCTCCCTGGGTGATAGATGAGGCAGTTACATCTAGCCTCCCTGGGTGATAGATGCAGCAGTTACATCTAGCCTCCCTGGGTGATAGATGAGGCAGTTACATCTAGCCTCCCTGGGTGATAGATGAGGCAGTTACATCTAGTCCTCCTGGGTGATAGATGCAGCAGTTCCATCGAGCCTCCCTGGGTGATAGATGAGGCAGTTACATCTAGCCTCCCTGGGTGATAGATGAGGCAGTTACATCTAGCCTCCCTGGGTGATAGATGCAGCAGTTACATCTAGTCCTCCTGGGTGATAGATGAGGCAGTTACATCTAGTCCTCCTGGGTGATAGATGCAGCAGTTACATCGAGCCTCCCTGGGTGATAGATGAGGCAGTTACATCTAGCCTCCCTGGGTGATAGATGTGCCAGTTACATCGAGCCTCCCTGGGTGATAGATACAGCAGTTACATCTAGCCTCCCTGGGTGATAGATGCAGTAGTTACATATAGCCTCCCTGGGTGATAGATGCAGCAGTTACACCTAGCCTCCCTGGGTGATAGATGTGCCAATTACATCTAGCCTCCCCGGTGAGAGATGAGGCAGTTACATCTAGCCTTCCTGGGTGATAGATGAGGCAGTTACATCTAGCCTCCCTGGGTGATAGATGAGGCAGTTACATCTAGCCTTCCTGGGTGATAGATGCAGCACTTACATCGAGCCTCCCTGGGTGATAGATGCAGCGGTTACATCTAGCCTCCCTGGGTGATAGATGTGCCAGTTACATCTAGCATCCCTGGGTGATAGATGCAGCAGTTACATCTAGCCTCCCAGGGTGATAGATGAGGCAGTTACATCTAGCCTCCCTGGGTGATAGATGCAGCAGTTACATCTAGTCCTCCTGGGTGATAGATGAGGCAGTTACATCTAGTCCTCCTGGGTGATAGATGCAGCAGTTACATCGAGCCTCCCTGGGTGATAGATGAGGCAGTTACATCGAGCCTCCCTGGGTGATAGATGAGGCAGTTACATCGAGTCTCCCTGGGTGATAGATGAGGCAGTTACATCTAGCCTCCCTGGGTGATAGATGAGGCAGTTACATCTAGCCTCCCTGGGTGATAGATGAGGCAGTTACATCGAGCCTCCCTGGGTGATAGATGAGGCAGTTACATCTAGCCTCCCTGGGTGATAGATGAGGCAGTTACATCTAGCCTCCCTGGATGATAGATGCAGCAGTTACATCTAGTCCTCCTGGGTGATAGATGAGGCAGTTACATCTAGTCCTCCGGGGTGATAGATGCAGCAGTTACATCGAGCCTCCCTGGGTGATAGATGAGGCAGTTACATCGAGCCTCCCTGGGTGATAGATGAGGCAGTTACATCGAGCCTCCCTGGGTGATAGATAAGGCAGTTACATCTAGCCTCCCTGGGTGATAGATGAGGCAGTTACATCTAGCCTCCCTGGGTGATAGATGAGGCAGTTATATCGAGCCTCCCTGGGTGATAGATGAGGCAGTTACATCTAGCCTCCCTGGGTGATAGATGAGGCAGTTACATCTAGCCTCCCTGGGTGATAGATGCAGCAGTTACATCTAGTCCTCCTGGGTGATAGATGAGGCAGTTACATCTAGTCCTCCTGGGTGATAGATGCAGCAGTTACATCAAGCCTCCCTGGGTGATAGATGAGGCAGTTACATCGAGCCTCCCTGGGTGATAGATGAGGCAGTTACATCGAGCCTCCCTGGGTGATAGATGAGGCAGTTACATCTAGCCTCCCTGGGTGATAGATGAGGCAGTTACATCTAGCCTCCCTGGGTGATAGATGAGGCAGTTACATCGAGCCTCCCTGGGTGATAGATGAGGCAGTTACATCTAGCCTCCCTGGGTGATAGATGAGGCAGTTACATCTAGCCTCCCTGGGTGATAGATGCAGCAGTTACATCTAGTCCTCCTGGGTGATAGATGAGGCAGTTACATCTAGTCCTCCTGGGTGATAGATGCGGCAGTTACATCGAGCCTCCCTGGGTGATAGATGAGGCAGTTACATCGAGCCTCCCTGGGTGATAGATGAGGCAGTTACATCTAGCCTCCCTGGGTGATAGATGAGGCAGTTACATCTAGCCTCCCTGGGTGATAGATGCAGCAGTTACATCTAGTCCTCCTGGGTGATAGATGAGGCAGTTACATCTAGTCCTCCTGGGTGATAGATGCAGCAGTTACATTGAGCCTCCCTGGGTGATAGATGAGGCAGTTACATCTAGCCTCCCTGGGTGATAGATGTGCCAGTTACATCTAGCCTCCATGGGTGATAGATGTGCCAGTTACATCTAGCCTCCCTGGGTGATAGATGTGCCAGTTACATCTAGCCTCCCTGGGTGATAGATGAGGCAGTTACATCGAGCCTCCCTGGGTGATAGATGAGGCAGTTACATCTAGCCTCCCTGGGTGATAGATGAGGCAGTTACATCTAGCCTCCCTGGGTGATAGATGCAGCAGTTACATCTAGTCCTCCTGGGTGATAGATGAGGCAGTTACATCTAGTCCTCCTGGGTGATAGATGCAGCAGTTACATCGAGCCTCCCTGGGTGATAAATGAGGCAGTTACATCTAGCCTCCCTGGGTGATAGATGTGCCAGTTACATCTAGCCTCCCCGGGTGATAGATTTGCCAGTTACATCTAGCCTCCCTGGGTGATAGATGTGCCAGTTACATCTAGCCTCCCTGGGTGATAGATGAGGCAGTTACATCTAGCCTCCCTGGGTGATAGATGAGGCAGTTACATCTAGCCTCCCTGGGTGATAGATGCAGCAGTTACATCTAGCCTCCCTGGGTGATAGATGAGGCAGTTACATCTAGCCTCCCTGGGTGATAGATGAGGCAGTTACATCTAGTCCTCCTGGGTGATAGATGCAGCAGTTCCATCGAGCCTCCCTGGGTGATAGATGAGGCAGTTACATCTAGCCTCCCTGGGTGATAGATGAGGCAGTTACATCTAGCCTCCCTGGGTGATAGATGCAGCAGTTACATCTAGTCCTCCTGGGTGATAGATGAGGCAGTTACATCTAGTCCTCCTGGGTGATAGATGCAGCAGTTACATCGAGCCTCCCTGGGTGATAGATGAGGCAGTTACATCTAGCCTCCCTGGGTGATAGATGTGCCAGTTACATCTAGCCTCCCTGGGTGATAGATGTGCCAGTTACATCTAGCCTCCCTGGGTGATAGATGTGCCAGTTACATCTAGCCTCCCTGGGTGATAGATGAGGCAGTTAAATCTAGCCTCCCTGGGTGATAGATGAGGCAGTTACATCTAGCCTCCCTGGGTGATAGATGCAGCAGTTACATCTAGCCTCCCTGGGTGATAGATGAGGCAGTTACATCTAGCCTTCCTGGGTGATAGATGAGGCAGTTACATCTAGTCCTCCTGGGTGATAGATGCAGCAGGTACATCGAGCCTCCCTGGGTGATAGATGAGGCAGTTACATCTAGCCTCCCTGGGTGATAGATGAGGCAGTTACATCTAGCCTCCCTGGGTGATAGATGCAGCAGTTACATCTAGCCTCCCTGGGTGATAGATGAGGCAGTTACATCTAGCCTCCCTGGGTGATAGATGAGGCAGTTGCATCTAGTCCTCCTGGGTGATAGATGCAGCAGTTACATCGAGCCTCCCTGGGTGAGAGATGAGGCAGTTACATCTAGCCTCCCTGGGTGATAGATGAGGCAGTTACATCTAGTCCTCCTGGGTGATAGATGCGGCAGTTACATCGAGCCTCCCTGGGTGATAGATGAGGCAGTTACATCTAGCCTCCCTGGGTGATAGATGAGGCAGTTACATCTAGCCTCCCTGGGTGATAGATGCAGCAGTTACATCTAGCCTCCCTGGGTGATAGATGAGGCAGTTACATCTAGCCTCCCAGGGTGATAGATGAGGCAGTTACATCTAGCCTCCCTGGGTGATAGATGTGCCAGTTACATCTAGCCTCCCTGGGTGATAGATGTAGCAGTTACATCTAGCCTCCCTGGGTGATAGATGAGGCAGTTACATCTAGCCTCCCTGGGTGATAGATGCGGCATTTGCATCTAGCCTCCCTGGGTGATAGATGAGGCAGTTACATCTAGCCTCCCTGGGTGATAGATGTGGCAGTTACATCTAGCCTCCCTGGGTGATAGATGAGGCAGTTACATCTAGCCTCCCTGGATGATGGATGCAGCAGTTACATCTAGCCTCTCTGGGTGATAGGTGTGCCAGTTACATATAGCCCCCCTGGGTGATAGATGCAGCAGTTACATCTAGCCTCCCTGGGTGATAGATGCAGCAGTTACATCTAGCCTCCCTGGGTGATAGATGTGCCAGGTACATCTAGCCTCCCTGGGTGATAGATGCAGCAGTTACATCTAGCCTCCCTGGGTGATAGGTGTGCCAGTTACATCTAGCCTCCCTGGGTGATAGATGAGGCAGTTACATCTAGCCTCCCTGGGTGATAGATGAGGCAGTTACATCTAGCCTTCCTGGGTGATGGATGCAGCGGTTACATCGAGCCTCCCTGGGTGATAGATGCAGTGGTTACATCTACCCTGCCTGTGTGATAGATGTGCCAGTTATATCTAGCCTCCCTGGGTGGTAGATGCAGCAGTTACATCTAGCCTCCCTGGGTGATAGATGCAGCAGTTACATCTAGCCTCCCTGGGAGATAGATGAGGCAGTTACATCTAGCCTCCCTGGGTGATAGATGAGGCAGTTACATCTAGTCCTCCTGGGTGATAGATGCAGCAGTTACATCGAGCCTCCCTGGGTGATAGATGAGGCAGTTACATCTAGCCTCCCTGGGTGATAGATGAGGCAGACACATCTAGCCTCCCTGGGTGATAGATGCAGCAGTTACATCTAGTCCTCCTGGGTGATAGATGCAGCAGTTACATCGAGCCTCCCTGGGTGATAGATGAGGCAGTTACATCTAGCCTCCCTGGGTGATAGATGCAGCAGTTACATCTAGTCCTCCTGGGTGATAGATGAGGCAGTTACATCTAGTCCTCCTGGGTGATAGATGCAGCAGTTACATTGAGCCTCCCTGGGTGATAGATGAGGCAGTTACATCTAGCCTCCCTGGGTGATAGATGTGCCAGTTACATCTAGCCTCCATGGGTGATAGATGTGCCAGTTACATCTAGCCTCCCTGGGTGATAGATGTGCCAGTTACATCTAGCCTCCCTGGGTGATAGATGAGGCAGTTACATCGAGCCTCCCTGGGTGATAGATGAGGCAGTTACATCTAGCCTCCCTGGGTGATAGATGAGGCAGTTACATCTAGCCTCCCTGGGTGATAGATGCAGCAGTTACATCTAGTCCTCCTGGGTGATAGATGAGGCAGTTACATCTAGTCCTCCTGGGTGATAGATGCAGCAGTTACATCGAGCCTCCCTGGGTGATAAATGAGGCAGTTACATCTAGCCTCCCTGGGTGATAGATGTGCCAGTTACATCTAGCCTCCCCGGGTGATAGATGTGCCAGTTACATCTAGCCTCCCTGGGTGATAGATGTGCCAGTTACATCTAGCCTCCCTGGGTGATAGATGAGGCAGTTACATCTAGCCTCCCTGGGTGATAGATGAGGCAGTTACATCTAGCCTCCCTGGGTGATAGATGCAGCAGTTACATCTAGCCTCCCTGGGTGATAGATGAGGCAGTTACATCTAGCCTCCCTGGGTGATAGATGAGGCAGTTACATCTAGTCCTCCTGGGTGATAGATGCAGCAGTTCCATCGAGCCTCCCTGGGTGATAGATGAGGCAGTTACATCTAGCCTCCCTGGGTGATAGATGAGGCAGTTACATCTAGCCTCCCTGGGTGATAGATGCAGCAGTTACATCTAGTCCTCCTGGGTGATAGATGAGGCAGTTACATCTAGTCCTCCTGGGTGATAGATGCAGCAGTTACATCGAGCCTCCCTGGGTGATAGATGAGGCAGTTACATCTAGCCTCCCTGGGTGATAGATGTGCCAGTTACATCTAGCCTCCCTGGGTGATAGATGTGCCAGTTACATCTAGCCTCCCTGGGTGATAGATGTGCCAGTTACATCTAGCCTCCCTGGGTGATAGATGAGGCAGTTAAATCTAGCCTCCCTGGGTGATAGATGAGGCAGTTACATCTAGCCTCCCTGGGTGATAGATGCAGCAGTTACATCTAGCCTCCCTAGGTGATAGATGAGGCAGTTACATCTAGCCTTCCTGGGTGATAGATGAGGCAGTTACATCTAGTCCTCCTGGGTGATAGATGCAGCAGGTACATCGAGCCTCCCTGGGTGATAGATGAGGCAGTTACATCTAGCCTCCCTGGGTGATAGATGAGGCAGTTACATCTAGCCTCCCTGGGTGATAGATGCAGCAGTTACATCTAGCCTCCCTGGGTGATAGATGAGGCAGTTACATCTAGCCTCCCTGGGTGATAGATGAGGCAGTTGCATCTAGTCCTCCTGGGTGATAGATGCAGCAGTTACATCGAGCCTCCCTGGGTGAGAGATGAGGCAGTTACATCTAGCCTCCCTGGGTGATAGATGAGGCAGTTACATCTAGTCCTCCTGGGTGATAGATGCGGCAGTTACATCGAGCCTCCCTGGGTGATAGATGAGGCAGTTACATCTAGCCTCCCTGGGTGATAGATGAGGCAGTTACATCTAGCCTCCCTGGGTGATAGATGCAGCAGTTACATCTAGCCTCCCTGGGTGATAGATGAGGCAGTTACATCTAGCCTCCCAGGGTGATAGATGAGGCAGTTACATCTAGCCTCCCTGGGTGATAGATGTGCCAGTTACATCTAGCCTCCCTGGGTGATAGATGTAGCAGTTACATCTAGCCTCCCTGGGTGATAGATGAGGCAGTTACATCTAGCCTCCCTGGGTGATAGATGCGGCATTTGCATCTAGCCTCCCTGGGTGATAGATGAGGCAGTTACATCTAGCCTCCCTGGGTGATAGATGCGGCATTTGCATCTAGCCTCCCTGGGTGATAGATGAGGCAGTTACATCTAGCCTCCCTGGGTGATAGATGTGGCAGTTACATCTAGCCTCCCTGGGTGATAGATGAGGCAGTTACATCTAGCCTCCCTGGATGATGGATGCAGCAGTTACATCTAGCCTCTCTGGGTGATAGGTGTGCCAGTTACATATAGCCCCCCTGGGTGATAGATGCAGCAGTTACATCTAGCCTCCCTGGGTGATAGATGCAGCAGTTACATCTAGCCTCCCTGGGTGATAGATGTGCCAGGTACATCTAGCCTCCCTGGGTGATAGATGCAGCAGTTACATCTAGCCTCCCTGGGTGATAGGTGTGCCAGTTACATCTAGCCTCCCTGGGTGATAGATGAGGCAGTTACATCTAGCCTCCCTGGGTGATAGATGAGGCAGTTACATCTAGCCTTCCTGGGTGATGGATGCAGCGGTTACATCGAGCCTCCCTGGGTGATAGATGCAGTGGTTACATCTACCCTGCCTGTGTGATAGATGTGCCAGTTATATCTAGCCTCCCTGGGTGGTAGATGCAGCAGTTACATCTAGCCTCCCTGGGTGATAGATGCAGCAGTTACATCTAGCCTCCCTGGGAGATAGATGAGGCAGTTACATCTAGCCTCCCTGGGTGATAGATGAGGCAGTTACATCTAGTCCTCCTGGGTGATAGATGCAGCAGTTACATCGAGCCTCCCTGGGTGATAGATGAGGCAGTTACATCTAGCCTCCCTGGGTGATAGATGAGGCAGTTACATCTAGCCTCCCTGGGTGATAGATGCAGCAGTTACATCTAGTCCTCCTGGGTGATAGATGCAGCAGTTACATCGAGCCTCCCTGGGTGATAGATGAGGCAGTTACATCTAGCCTCCCTGGGTGATAGATGAGGCAGTTACATCTAGCCTCCCTGGGTAATAGATGCAGCAGTTACATCTAGCCTCCCTGGGTGATAGATGAGGCAGTTACATCTAGCCTCCCAGGGTGATAGATGAGGCAGTTACATCTAGCCTCCCTGGGTGATAGATGTGCCAGTTACATCTAGCCTCCCTGGGTGATAGATGCAGCAGTTACATCTAGCCTCCCTGGGTGATAGATGAGGCAGTTACATCTAGCCTCCCTGGATGATGGATGTGCCAGTTACATCTAGCCTCCCTGGGTGATAGATACAGCAGTTACATCTAGCCTCCCTGGGTGATAGATGCAGCAGTTTCATCTAGCCTTCCTGGGTGATAGATGAGGCAGTTACATCTAGCCTCCCAGGGTGATAGATGAGGCAGTTACATCTAGCCTCCCTGGGTGATAGATGTGCCAGTTACATCTAGCCTCCCTGGGTGATAGATGCAGCATTTGCATCTAGCTTCCCTGGGTGATAGATGAGGCAGTTACATCTAGCCTCCCTGGGTGATAGATGTGGCAGTTACATCTAGCCTCCCTGAGTGATAGATGAGGCAGTTACATCTAGCCTCCCTGGATGATGGATGTGCCAGTTACATCTAGCCTCCCTGGGTGATAGATACAGCAGTTACATCTAGCCTCCCTGGGTGATAGATGCAGCAGTTTCATCTAGCCTTCCTGGGTGATAGATGTGCCAGTTACATCGAGCCTCCCTGGGTGATAGATGCAGCAGTTACATCTAGCCTCCCTGGGTGATAGATGTGCCAGTTACATTAAGCCTCCCTGGGTGATAGATGCAGCAGTTACATCTAGCCTCTCTGGGTGATAGGTGTGCCAGTTACATATAGCCTCCCTGGGTGATAGATGCAGCAGTTACATCTAGCCTCCCTGGGTGATAGATGCAGCAGTTACATCTAGCCTCCCTGGGTGATAGATGTGCCAGGTACATCTAGCCTCCCTGGGTGATAGATGCAGCAGTTACATCTAGCCTCCCTGGGTGATAGGTGTGCCAGTTACATCTAGCCTCCCTGTGTGATAGATGAGGCAGTTACATCTAGCCTCCCTGGGTGATAGATGAGGCAGTTACATCTAGCCTTCCTGGGTGATGGATGCAGCGGTTACATCGAGCCTCCCTCGGTGATAGATGCAGTGGTTACATCTACCCTGCCTGTGTGATAGATGTGCCAGTTATATCTAGCCTCCCTGGGTGGTAGATGCAGCAGTTATATCTAGCCTCCCTGGGCGATAGATGCAGTGGTTACATCTACCCTCCCTGTGTGATAGATGTGCCAGTTATATCTAGCCTCCCTGGGTGATAGATGCAGCAGTTACATCTAGCCTCCCTGGGTGATAGATGTGCCAGTTACATCTACCCTCCCTGGGTGATGGATGCAGCAGTTACATCTAGCCTCCCTGGGTGATTGATGAGGCAGTTACATCTAGCCTTCCTGGGTGATAGATGAGGCAGTTACATCAAGCCTCCCTGGGTGATAGATGAGGCAGTTACATCTAGCCTTCCTGGGTGATAGATGCAGCGGTTACATCAAGCCTCCCTGGGTGATAGATGTGCCAGTTACATCTAGCCTCCCTGGGTGATAGATGCAGCAGTTACATCTAGCCTCCCTGGGTGATAGGTGTGCCAGTTACATCTAGCCTCCATGGGTGATAGATGAGGCAGTTACATCTAGCCTCCCTGGGTGATAGATGAGGCAGTTACATCTAGCCTTCCTGGGTGATGGATGCAGCGGTTACATCGAGCCTCCCTGGGTGATAGATGTGCCAGTTATATCTAGCCTCCCTGGGTGGTAGATGCAGCAGTCACATCTAGCTTCCCTCGGTGATAGATGAGGCAGTTACATCTAGCCTCCCTGGGTGATAGATGAGGCAGTTACATCTAGCCTCCCTGGGTGATAGATGTGCCAGTTACATCTAGCCTCCCTGGGTGATAGATGCAGCAGTTACATCTAGCCTCCCTGGGTGATAGATGAGGCAGTTACATCTAGCCTCCCTGGGTGATAGATGCAGCATTTGCATCTAGCCTCCCTGGGTGATAGATGAGGCAGTTACATCTAGCCTCCCTGGGTGATAGATGTGCCAGTTACATCTAGCCTCCCTGGGTGATAGATGAGGCAGTTACATCTAGCCTCCCTGAATGATGGATGTGCCAGTTACATCTAGCCTCCCTGGGTGATAGATGCAGCAGTTAAATCTAGCCTCCCTGGGTGATAGATGCAGCAGTTTCATCTAGCCTTCCTGGGTGATAGATGTGCCAGTTACATCGAGCCTCCCTGGGTGATAGATGCAGCAGTTACATCTAGCCTCCCTGGGTGATAGATGTGCCAGTTACATTTAGCCTCCCTGGGTGATAGATGCAGCAGTTACATCTAGCCTCTCTGGGTGATAGGTGTGCCAGTTACATATAGCCTCCCTGGGTGATAGATGCAGCAGTTACATCTAGCCTCCCTGAGTGATAGATGCAGCAGTTACATCTAGCCTCCCTGGGTGATAGTTGTGCCAGGTACATCTAGCCTCCCTGGGTGATAGATGCAGCAGTTACATCTAGCCTCCCTGGGTGATAGGTGTGCCAGTTACATCTAGCCTCCCTGGGTGATATTTGAGGCAGTTACATCTAGCCTCCCTGGGTGATAGATGAGGCAGTTACATCTAGCCTTCCTGGGTGATGGATGCAGCGGTTACATCGAGCCTCCCTGGGTGATAGATGCAGTGGTTACATCTACCCTCCCTGTGTGATAGATGTGCCAGTTATATCTAGCCTCCCTGGGTGATAGATGCAGCAGTTACATCTAGCCTCCCTGGGTGATAGATGTGCCAGTTACATCTACCCTCCCTGGGTGATGGATGCAGCAGTTACATCTAGCCACCCTGGGTGATTGATGAGGCAGTTACATCGAGCCTCCCTCGGTGATAGATGAGGCAGTTACATCTAGCCTTCCTGGGTGATAGATGCAGCGGTTACATCAAGCCTCCCTGGGTGATAGATGTGCCAGTTACATCTAGCCTCCCTGGGTGATAGATGCAGCAGTTACATCTAGCCTCCCTGGGTGATAGGTGTGCCAGTTACATCTAGCCTCCCTGGGTGATAGATGAGGCAGTTACATCTAGCCTCCCACGGTGATAGATGAGGCAGTTACATCTAGCCTTCCTGGGTGATGGATGCAGCGGTTACATCGAGCCTCCCTGGGTGATGGATGCAGTGGTTACATCTACCCTGCCTGTGTGATAGATGTGCCAGTTATATCTAGCCTCCCTGGGTGGTAGATGCAGCAGTTACATCTAGCCTCCCTGGGTGATAGATGTGCCAGTTACATCTACCCTCCCTGGGTGATGGATGCAGCAGTTACATCTAGCCTCCCTGGGTGATTGATGAGGCAGTTCCATCTAGCCTTCCTGGGTGATAGATGCAGCAGTTACATCGAGCCTCCCTGGATGATAGATGTGCCAGTTACATCTAGCCTCCCTGGGTGATAGATGCAGCAGTTTCATCAAACCTCCCTGGGTGATACATGAGACAGTTGCATCACACCTCCCTGCATTTAGCCTCCCTGGGTGATGGATGTGGCAGTTACATCTAGCCTTTATGTGTGATACATGAGGCAGTTACATCTAGCCTTCCTGTGTGATATATGCAGTAGTTACATCTCACCTCCCTGGGTGATAGATGCAGCAGTTACATCGAGCCTCCCTGGGTGATACATGAGGCAGTTACATCTAGCCTCCCTGGGTGATAGATGCAGCAGTTACATCTAGCCTTCCTGGGTGATAGATGTGGCAGTTACATCTAGCCTCCCTGGGTGATACACGAGGCAGTTACATCTAGCCTCCATGGGTGATACATTGGGCAGTTACATCTAGACTCCCTGGGTGATAGAAGTAGCAGTTACATCTACCCTCCCTGGGTGATATTTGCGGCAGTTACACCTAGCCTCCCTGGGTGATACATGAGGCAGTTACATCTAGCCTCACTGGGTGATCGATGTGGCAGTTGCATCTCGCCTTCCTGTATCTAGCTTCCCTGGGTGATAGATGTGGCAGTTACATCTAGCCTCCCCGGGCGATACATGAGGCAGTTACATCTAGCCTCCCTGGGTGATAGATGCAGCAGTTACATCTCGCCTCCGTGGGTGATAATGTGGCAGTTGCATTTATCCTCCCTGGGTGATAGATGTGGCAGTTGCATCTCACCTCCCCTCATCTAGCTTCCCTGGGTGATAGATGCGTCAGTTACATCTAGCCACCTTGGGTGCAGCAGTTACATCTAGCCTCCCTGGGTGATAGATGCAGCAGTTACATCTCACCTGCCTGCATCTAGCATCCCTGGGTGATAGATGTGGCAGTTACATCTCACCTCCCTGCATCTAGCATCCCTGGGTGATAGATGCAGCAGTTACATCGAGCCTCCCTGGGTGATAGATACAGCAGTTACATCTAGCCTCCCTGGGTGATAGATGCAGTAGTTACATATAGCCTCCCTGGGTGATAGATGCAGCAGTTACACCTAGCCTCCCTGGGTGATAGATGTGCCAATTACATCTAGCCTCCCCGGTGAGAGATGAGGCAGTTCCACCTAGCCTTCCTGGGTGATAGATGAGGCAGTTACATCTAGCCTCCCTGGGTAATAGATGAGGCAGTTACATCTAGCCTTCCTGGGTGATAGATGCAGCACTTACATCGAGCCTCCCTGGGTGATAGATGCAGCGGTTACATCTAGCCTCCCTGGGTGATAGATGTGCCAGTTACATCTAGCATCCCTGGGTGATAGATGCAGCAGTTACATCTAGCCTCCCAGGGTGATAGATGAGGCAGTTACATCTAGCCTCCCTGGGTGATAGATGAGGCAGTTACATCTAGCCTCCCTGGGTGATAGATGAGGCAGTTACATCTAGTCCTCCTGGGTGATAGATGCAGCAGTTACATCGAGCCTCCCTGGGTGATAGATGAGGCAATTACATCTAGCCTCCCTGGGTGATAGATGAGGCAGTTACATCTAGTCCTCCTGGGTGATAGATGCAGCAGTTACATCGAGCCTCCCTGGGTGATAGATGAGGCAGTTATATCTAGCCTCCCTGGGTGATAGATGAGGCAGTTACATCTAGCCTCCCTGGGTGATAGATGCAGCAGTTACATCTAGCCTCCCTGGGTGATAGATGCAGCATTTGCATCTAGCCTCCCTGGGTGATAGATGAGGCAGTTACATCTAGCCTCCCTGGGTGATAGATGAGGCAGTTACATCTAGCCTCCCTGGGTGATAGATGTGCCAGTTACATCTAGCCTCCCTGGGTGATAGATGCAGCAGTTACATCTAGCCTCCCTGGGTGATAGATGAGGCAGTTACATCTAGCCTCCCTGGGTGATAGATGCAGCATTTGCATCTAGCCTCCCTGGGTGATAGATGAGGCAGTTACATCTAGCCTCCCTGGGTGATAGATGCGGCAGTTACATCTAGCCTCCCTGGGTGATAGATGAGGCAGTTACATCTAGCCTCCCTGGATGATGGATGTGCCAGTTACATCTAGCCTCCCTGGGTGATAGATGCAGCAGTTACATCTAGCCTCCCTGGGTGATAGATGCAGCAGTTTCATCTAGCCTTCCTGGGTGATAGATGTGCCAGTTACATCGAGCCTCCCTGGGTGATAGATGCAGCAGTTACATCTAGCCTCCCTGGGTGATAGATGTGCCAGTTACATTAAGCCTCCCTGGGTGATAGATGCAGCAGTTACATCTAGCCTTTCTGGGTGATAGGTGTGCCAGTTACATATAGCCTCCCTGGGTGATAGATGCAGCAGTTACATCTAGCCTCGCTGGGTGATAGATGCAGCAGTTACATCTAGCCTCCCTGGGTGATAGATGTGCCAGGTACATCTAGCCTCCCTGGGTGATAGATGCAGCAGTTACATCTAGCCTCCCTGGGTGATAGATGTGCCAGTTACATCTAGCCTCCCTGGGTGATAGATGAGGCAGTTACATCTAGCCTCCCTGGGTGATAGATGAGGCAGTTACATCTAGCCTTCCTGGGTGATGGATGCAGCGGTTACATCGAGCCTCCCTGGGTGATAGCTGCAGTGGTTACATCTACCCTGCCTGTGTGATAGATGTGCCAGTTATATCTAGCCTCCCTGGGTGGTAGATGCAGCAATTACATCTAGCCTCCCTGGGTGATAGATGCAGCAGTTACATCTAGCCTCCCTGGGTGATAGATGAGGCAGTTACATCTAGCCTCCCTGGGTGATAGATGAGGCAGTTACATCTAGTCCTCCTGGGTGATAGATGCAGCAGTTACATCGAGCCTCCCTGGGTGATAGATGAGGCAGTTACATCTAGCCCCCCTGGGTGATAGATGAGGCAGTTACATCTAGCCTCCCTGGGTGATAGATGCAGCCGTTACATCTAGCCTCCCTGGGTGATAGATGAGGCAGTTACATCTAGCCTCCCTGGGTGATAGATGAGGCAGTTACATCTAGTCCTCCTGGGTGATAGATGCAGCAGTTACATCGAGCCTCCCTGGGTGATAGATGAGGCAGTTGCATCTAGCCTCCCTGGGTGATAGATGAGGCAGTTACATCTAGTCCTCCTGGGTGATAGATGCAGCAGTTACATCGAGCCTCCCTGGGTGATAGATGAGGCAGTTACATCTAGCCTCCCTGGGTGATAGATGAGGCAGTTACATCTAGCCTCCCTGGGTGATAGATGCAACAGTTACATCTAGCCTCCCTGGGTGATAGATGAGGCAGTTACATCTAGCCTCCCAGGGTGATAGATGCAGCAGTTACATCTAGCCTCCCTGGGTGATAGATGTGCCAGTTACATCTAGCCTCCCTGGGTGATAGATGTGCCAGTTACATCTAGCCTCCCTGGGTGATAGATGTGCCAGTTACATCTAGCCTCCCTGGGTGATAGATGAGGCAGTTACATCGAGCCTCCCTGGGTGATAGATGAGGCAGTTACATCTAGCCTCCGTGGGTGATAGATGCAGCAGTTACATCTAGTCCTCCTGGGTGATAGATGAGGCAGTTACATCTAGTCCTCCTGGGTGATAGATGCAGCAGTTACATCGAGCCTCCCTGGGTGATAAATGAGGCAGTTACATCTAGCCTCCCTGGGTGATAGATGTGCCAGTTACATCTAGCCTCCCTGGGTGATAGATGTGCCAGTTACATCTAGCCTCCCTGGGTGATAGATGTGCCAGTTACATCTAGCCTCCCTGGGTGATAGATGAGGCAGTTACATCTAGCCTCCCTGGGTGATAGATGAGGCAGTTACATCTAGCCTCCCTGGGTGATAGATGCAGCAGTTACATCTAGCCTCCCTGGGTGATAGATGAGGCAGTTACATCTAGCCTCCCTGGGTGATAGATGAGGCAGTTACATCTAGTCCTCCTGGGTGATAGATGCAGCAGTTCCATCGAGCCTCCCTGGGTGATAGATGAGGCAGTTACATCTAGCCTCCCTGGGTGATAGATGAGGCAGTTATATCTAGCCTCCCTGGGTGATAGATGCAGCAGGTACATCTAGTCCTCCTGGGTGATAGATGAGGCAGTTACATCTAGTCCTCCTGGGTGATAGATGCAGCAGTTACATCGAGCCTCCCTGGGTGATAGATGAGGCAGTTACATCTAGCCTCCCTGGGTGATAGATGTGCCAGTTACATCTAGCCTCCCTGGGTGATAGATGTGCCAGTTACATCTAGCCTCCCTGGGTGATAGATGTGCCAGTTACATCTGGCCTCCCTGGGTGATAGATGAGGCAGTTAAATCTAGCCTCCTTGGGTGATAGATGAGGCAGTTACATCTAGCCTCCCTGGGTGATAGATGCAGCAGTTACATCAAGCCTCCCTGGGTGATAGATGAGGCAGTTACATCTAGCCTTCCTGGGTGATAGATGAGGCAGTTACATCTAGTCCTCCTGGGTGATAGATGCAGCAGGTACATCGAGCCTCCCTGGGTGATAGATGAGGCAGTTACATCTAGCCTCCCTGGGTGATAGATGAGGCAGTTACATCTAGCCTCCCTGGGTGATAGATGCAGCAGTTACATCTAGCCTCCCTGGGTGATAGATGAGGCAGTTACATCTAGCCTCCCTGGGTGATAGATGAGGCAGTTGCATCTAGTCCTCCTGGGTGATAGATGCAGCAGTTACATCGAGCCTCCCTGGGTGATAGATGAGGCAGTTACATCTAGCCTCCCTGGGTGATAGATGAGGCAGTTACTTCTAGTCCTCCTGGGTGATAGATGCAGCAGTTACATCGAGCCTCCCTGGGTGATAGATGAGGCAGTTACATCTATCCTCCCTGGGTGATAGATGAGGCAGTTACATCTAGCCTCCCTGGGTGATAGATGCAGCAGTTACATCTAGCCTCCCTGGGTGATAGATGAGGCAGTTACATCTAGCCTCCCAGGGTGATAGATGAGGCAGTTACATCTAGCCTCCCTGGGTGATAGATGTGCCAGTTACATCTAGCCTCCCTGGGTGATAGATGTAGCAGTTACATCTAGCCTCCCTGGGTGATAGATGAGGCAGTTACATCTAGCCTCCCTGGGTGATAGATGCGGCATTTGCATCTAGCCTCCCTGGGTGATAGATGAGGCAGTTACATCTAGCCTCCCTGGGTGATAGATGTGGCAGTTACATCTAGCCTCCCTGGGTGATAGATGAGGCAGTTACATCTAGCCTCCCTGGATGATGGATGCAGCAGTTACATCTAGCCTCTCTGGGTGATAGGTGTGCCAGTTACATATAGCCCCCCTGGGTGATAGATGCAGCAGTTACATCTAGCCTCCCTGGGTGATAGATGCAGCAGTTACATCTAGCCTCCCTGGGTGATAGATGTGCCAGGTACATCTAGCCTCCCTGGGTGATAGATGCAGCAGTTACATCTAGCCTCCCTGGGTGATAGGTGTGCCAGTTACATCTAGCCTCCCTGGGTGATAGATGAGGCAGTTACATCTAGCCTCCCTGGGTGATAGATGAGGCAGTTACATCTAGCCTTCCTGGGTGATGGATGCAGCGGTTACATCGAGCCTCCCTGGGTGATAGATGCAGTGGTTACATCTACCCTGCCTGTGTGATAGATGTGCCAGTTATATCTAGCCTCCCTGGGTGGTAGATGCAGCAGTTACATCTAGCCTCCCTGGGTGATAGATGCAGCAGTTACATCTAGCCTCCCTGGGTTATAGATGAGGCAGTTACATCTAGCCTCCCTGGGTGATAGATGAGGCAGTTACATCTAGTCCTCCTGGGTGATAGATGCAGCAGTTACATCGAGCCTCGCTGGGTGGTAGATGAGGCAGTTACATCTAGCCTCCCTGGGTGATAGATGAGGCAGTTACATCTAGCCTCCCTGGGTGATAGATGCAGCAGTTACATCTAGCCTCCCTGGGTGATAGATGAGGCAGTTACATCTAGCCTCCCTGGGTGATAGATGCAGCAGTTACATCTAGTCCTCCTGGGTGATAGATGCAGCAGTTACATCGAGCCTCCCTGGGTGATAGATGAGGCAGTTACATCTAGCCTCCCTGGGTGATAGATGAGGCAGTTACATCTAGTCCTCCTGGGTGATAGATGCAGCAGTTACATCGAGCCTCCCTGGGTGATAGATGAGGCAGTTACATCTAGCCTCCCTGGGTGATAGATGAGGCAGTTACATCTAGCCTCCCTGGGTAATAGATGCAGCAGTTACATCTAGCCTCCCTGGGTGATAGATGAGGCAGTTACATCTAGCCTCCCAGGGTGATAGATGAGGCAGTTACATCTAGCCTCCCGGGGTGATAGATGTGCCAGTTACATCTAGCCTCCCTGGGTGATAGATGCAGCAGTTACATCTAGCCTCCCTGGGTGATAGATGAGGCAGTTACATCTAGCCTCCCTGGGTGATAGATGCGACATTTGCATCTAGCTTCCCTGGGTGATAGATGAGGCAGTTACATCTAGCCTCCCTGGGTGATGGATGTGGCAGTTACATCTAGCCTCCCTGGGTGATAGATGAGGCAGTTACATCTAGCCTCCCTGGATGATGGATGTGCCAGTTACATCTAGCCTCCCTGGGTGATAGATACAGCAGTTACATCTAGCCTCCCTGGGTGATAGATGCAGCAGTTTCATCTAGCCTTCCTGGGTGATAGATGTGCCAGTTACATCGAGCCTCCCTGGGTGATAGATGCAGCAGTTACATCTAGCCTCCCTGGGTGATAGGTGTGCCAGTTACATTAAGCCTCCCTGGGTGATAGATGCAGCAGTTACATCTAGCCTCTCTGGGTGATAGGTGTGCCAGTTACATATAGCCTCCCTGGGTGATAGATGCAGCAGTTACATCTAGCCTCCCTGGGTGATAGATGCAGCAGTTACATCTAGCCTCCCTGGGTGATAGATGTGCCAGGTACATCTAGCCTCCCTGGGTGATAGATGCAGCAGTTACATCTAGCCTCCCTGGGTGATAGGTGTGCCAGTTACATCTAGCCTCCCTGTGTGATAGATGAGGCAGTTACATCTAGCCTCCCTGGGTGATAGATGAGGCAGTTACATCTAGCCTTCCTGGGTGATGGATGCAGCGGTTACATCGAGCCTCCCTCGGTGATAGATGCAGTGGTTACATCTACCCTGCCTGTGTGATAGATGTGCCAGTTATATCTAGCCTCCCTGGGTGGTAGATGCAGCAGTTATATCTAGCCTCCCTGGGCGATAGATGCAGTGGTTACATCTACCCTCCCTGTGTGATAGATGTGCCAGTTATATCTAGCCTCCCTGGGTGATAGATGCAGCAGTTACATCTAGCCTCCCTGGGTGATAGATGTGCCAGTTACATCTACCCTCCCTGGGTGATGGATGCAGCAGTTACATCTAGCCTCCCTGGGTGATTGATGAGGCAGTTACATCTAGCCTTCCTGGGTGATAGATGAGGCAGTTACATCGAGCCTCCCTGGGTGATAGATGAGGCAGTTACATCTAGCCTTCCTGGGTGATAGATGCAGCGGTTACATCAAGCCTCCCTGGGTGATAGATGTGCCAGTTACATCTAGCCTCCCTGGGTGATAGATGCAGCAGTTACATCTAGCCTCCCTGGGTGATAGGTGTGCCAGTTGTCATCTAGCCTCCATGGGTGATAGATGAGGCAGTTACATCTAGCCTCCTTGGGTGATAGATGAGGCAGTTACATCTAGCCTTCCTGGGTGATGGATGCAGCGGTTACATCGAGCCTCCCTGGGTGATAGATGTGCCAGTTATATCTAGCCTCCCTGGGTGGTAGATGCAGCAGTCACATCTAGCCTCCATGGGTGATAGATGAGGCAGTTACATCTAGCCTCCCTGGGTGATAGATGAGGCAGTTACATCTAGCCTCCCTGGGTGATAGATGTGCCAGTTACATCTAGCCTCCCTGGGTGATAGATGCAGCAGTTACATCTAGCCTCCCTGGGTGATAGATGAGGCAGTTACATCTAGCCTCCCTGGGTGATAGATGCAGCATTTGCATCTAGCCTCCCTGGGTGATAGATGAGGCAGTTACATCTAGCCTCCCTGGGTGATAGATGTGCCAGTTACATCTAGCCTCCCTGGGTGATAGATGAGGCAGTTACATCTAGCCTCCCTGGATGATGGATGTGCCAGTTACATCTAGCCTCCCTGGGTGATAGATGCAGCAGTTAAATCTAGCCTCCCTGGGTGATAGATGCAGCAGTTTCATCTAGCCTTCCTGGGTGATAGATGTGCCAGTTACATCGAGCCTCCCTGGGTGATAGATGCAGCAGTTACATCTAGCCTCCCTGGGTGATAGATGTGCCAGTTACATTTAGCCTCCCTGGGTGATAGATGCAGCAGTTA
Organism: Ambystoma mexicanum; assembly: GCF_040938575.1. Taxonomy (NCBI): domain Eukaryota; kingdom Metazoa; phylum Chordata; class Amphibia; order Caudata; family Ambystomatidae; genus Ambystoma; species Ambystoma mexicanum. The sequence continues at coordinate 5,818,154 of NC_090931.1, read as the reverse complement.
CATCTAGCCTCTCTGGGTGATAGGTGTGCCAGTTACATTTAGCCTCCCTGGGTGATAGATGCAGCAGTTACATCTAGCCTCCCTGAGTGATATATGCAGCAGTTACATCTAGCCTCCCTGGGTGATAGTTGTGCCAGGTACATCTAGCCTCCCTGGGTGATAGATGCAGCAGTTACATCTAGCCTCCCTGGGTGATAGGTGTGCCAGTTACATCTAGCCTCCCTGGGTGATAGATGAGGCAGTTACATCTAGCCTCCCTGGGTGATAGATGAGGCAGTTACATCTAGCCTTCCTGGGTGATGGATGCAGCGGTTACATCGAGCCTCCCTGGGTGATAGATGCAGTGGTTACATCTACCCTCCCTGTGTGATAGATGTGCCAGTTATATCTAGCCTCCCTGGGTGATAGATGCAGCAGTTACATCTAGCCTCCCTGGGTGATAGATGTGCCAGTTACATCTACCCTCCCTGGGTGATGGATGCAGCAGTTACATCTAGCCTCCCTGGGTGATTGATGAGGCAGTTACATCGAGCCTCCCTCGGTGATAGATGAGGCAGTTACATCTAGCCTTCCTGGGTGATAGATGCAGCGGTTACATCAAGCCTCCCTGGGTGATAGATGTGCCAGTTACATCTAGCCTCCCTGGGTGATAGATGCAGCAGTTACATCTAGCCTCCCTGGGTGATAGGTGTGCCAGTTACATCTAGCCTCCCTGGGTGATAGATGAGGCAGTTACATCTAGCCTCCCACGGTGATAGATGAGGCAGTTACATCTAGCCTTCCTGGGTGATGGATGCAGCGGTTACATCGAGCCTCCCTGGGTGATAGATGCAGTGGTTACATCTACCCTGCCTGTGTGATAGATGTGCCAGTTATATCTAGCCTCCCTGGGTGGTAGATGCAGCAGTTACATCTAGCCTCCCTGGGTGATAGATGTGCCAGTTACATCTACCCTCCCTGGGTGATGGATGCAGCAGTTACATCTAGCCTCCCTGGGTGATTGATGAGGCAGTTCCATCTAGCCTTCCTGGGTGATAGATGCAGCAGTTACATCGAGCCTCTCTGGATGATAGATGTGCCAGTTACATCTAGCCTCCCTGGGTGATAGATGCAGCAGTTTCATCAAACCTCCCTGGGTGATACATGAGACAGTTGCATCACACCTCCCTGCATTTAGCCTCCCTGGGTGATGGATGTGGCAGTTACATCTAGCCTTTATGTGTGATACATGAGGCAGTTACATCTAGCCTTCCTGTGTGATAGATGCAGTAGTTACATCTCACCTCCCTGGGTGATAGATGCAGCAGTTACATCGAGCCTCCCTGGGTGATACATGAGGCAGTTACATCTAGCCTCCCTGGGTGATAGATACAGCAGTTACATCTAGCCTTCCTGGGTGATAGATGTGGCAGTTACATCTAGCCTCCCTGGGTGATACACGAGGCAGTTACATCTAGCCTCCCTGGGTGATACATTGGGCAGTTACATCTAGACTCCCTGGGTGATAGAAGTAGCAGTTACATCTACCCTCCCTGGGTGATATTTGCGGCAGTTACACCTAGCCTCCCTGGGTGATACATGAGGCAGTTACATCTAGCCTCACTGGGTGATCGATGTGGCAGTTGCATCTCGCCTTCCTGTATCTAGCTTCCCTGGGTGATAGATGTGGCAGTTACATCTAGCCTCCCCGGGCGATACATGAGGCAGTTACATCTAGCCTCCCTGGGTGATAGATGCAGCAGTTACATCTCGCCTCCGTGGGTGATAATGTGGCAGTTGCATTTATCCTCCCTGGGTGATAGATGTGGCAGTTGCACTTATCCTCCCTGGGTGATAGATGTGGCAGTTGCATCTCACCTACCCTCATCTAGCTTCCCTGGGTGATAGATGCGTCAGTTACATCTAGCCACCTTGGGTGCAGCAGTTACATCTAGCCTCCCTGGGTGATAGATGCAGCAGTTACATCTCACCTGCCTGCATCTAGCATCCCTGGGTGATAGATGTGGCAGTTACATCTCACCTCCCTGCATCTAGCATCCCTGGGTGATAGATGCAGCAGTTACATCGAGCCTCCCTGGGTGATAGATACAACAGTTACATCTAGCCTCCCTGGGTGATAGATGCAGTAGTTACATATAGCCTCCCTGGGTGATAGATGCAGCAGTTACACCTAGCCTCCCTGGGTGATAGATGTGCCAATTACATCTAGCCTCCCCGGTGAGAGATGAGGCAGTTACATCTAGCCTTCCTGGGTGATAGATGAGGCAGTTACATCTAGCCTCCCTGGGTGATAGATGAGGCAGTTACATCTAGCCTTCCTGGGTGATAGATGCAGCACTTACATCGAGCCTCCCTGGGTGATAGATGCAGCGGTTACATCTAGCCTCCCTGGGTGATAGATGTGCCAGTTACATCTAGCATCCCTGGGTGATAGATGCAGCAGTTACATCTAGCCTCCCAGGGTGATAGATGAGGCAGTTACATCTAGCCTCCCTGGGTGATAGATGAGGCAGTTACATCTAGTCCTCCTGGGTGATAAATGCAGCAGTTACATCGAGCCTCCCTGGGTGATAGATGAGGCAATTACATCTAGCCTCCCTGGGTGATAGATGAGGCAGTTACATCTAGCCTCCCTGGGTGATAGATGAGGCAGTTACATCTAGCCTTCCTGGGTGATGGATGCAGCGGTTACATCGAGCCTCCCTGGGTGATAGATGCAGTGGTTACATCTACCCTGCCTGTGTGATAGATGTGCCAGTTATATCTAGCCTCCCTGGGTGGTAGATGCAGCAGTTACATCTAGCCTCCCTGGGTGATAGATGCAGCAGTTACATCTAGCCTCCCTGGGTGATAGATGAGGCAGTTACATCTAGCCTCCCTGGGTGATAGATGAAGCAGTTACATCTAGTCCTCCTGGGTGATAGATGCAGCAGTTACATCGAGCCTCCCTGGGTGATAGATGAGGCAGTTACATCTAGCCTCCCTGGGTGATAGATGAGGCAGTTACATCTAGCCTCCCTGGGTGATAGATGCAGCAGTTACATCTAGTCCTCCTGGGTGATAGATGCAGCAGTTACATCGAGCCTCCCTGGGTGATAGATGAGGCAGTTACATCTAGCCTCCCTGGGTGATAGATGAGGCAGTTACATCTAGCCTCCCTGGGTAATAGATGCAGCAGTTACATCTAGCCTCCCTGGGTGATAGATGAGGCAGTTACATCTAGCCTCCCAGGGTGATAGATGAGGCAGTTACATCTAGCCTCCCTGGGTGATAGATGTGCCAGTTACATCTAGCCTCCCTGCGTGATAGATGCAGCAGTTACATCTAGCCTCCCTGGGTGATAGATGAGGCAGTTACATCTAGCCTCCCTGGATGATGGATGTGCCAGTTACATCTAGCCTCCCTGGGTGATAGATGCAGCAGTTACATCTAGCCTCCCTGGGTGATAGATGCAGCAGTTTCATCTAGCCTTCCTGGGTGATAGATGAGGCAGTTACATCTAGCCTCCCAGGGTGATAGATGAGGCAGTTACATCTAGCCTCCCTGGGTGATAGATGTGCCAGTTACATCTAGCCTCCCTGGGTGATAGATGCAGCATTTGCATCTAGCTTCCCTGGGTGATAGATGAGGCAGTTACATCTAGCCTCCCTGGGTGATAGATGTGGCAGTTACATCTAGCCTCCCTGGGTGATAGATGAGGCAGTTACATCTAGCCTCCCTGGATGATGGATGTGCCAGTTACATCTAGCCTCCCTGGGTGATAGATACAGCAGTTACATCTAGCCTCCCTGGGTGATAGATGCAGCAGTTTCATCTAGCCTTCCTGGGTGATATATGTGCCAGTTACATCGAGCCTCCCTGGGTGATAGATGCAGCAGTTACATCTAGCCTCCCTGGGTGATAGATGTGCCAGTTACATTAAGCCTCCCTGGGTGATAGATGCAGCAGTTACATCTAGCCTCTCTGGGTGATAGGTGTGCCAGTTACATATAGCCTCCCTGGGTGATAGATGCAGCAGTTACATCTAGCCTCCCTGGGTGATAGATGCAGCAGTTACATCTAGCCTCCCTGGGTGATAGATGTGCCAGGTACATCTAGCCTCCCTGGGTGATAGATGCAGCAGTTACATCTAGCCTCCCTGGGTGATAGGTGTGCCAGTTACATCTAGCCTCCCTGTGTGATAGATGAGGCAGTTACATCTAGCCTCCCTGGGTGATAGATGAGGCAGTTACATCTAGCCTTCCTGGGTGATGGATGCAGCAGTTACATCGAGCCTCCCTCGGTGATAGATGCAGTGGTTACATCTACCCTGCCTGTGTGATAGATGTGCCAGTTATATCTAGCCTCCCTGGGTGGTAGATGCAGCAGTTATATCTAGCCTCCCTGGGCGATAGATGCAGTGGTTACATCTACCCTCCCTGTGTGATAGATGTGCCAGTTATATCTAGCCTCCCTGGGTGATAGATGCAGCAGTTACATCTAGCCTCCCTGGGTGATAGATGTGCCAGTTACATCTACCCTCCCTGGGTGATGGATGCAGCAGTTACATCTAGCCTCCCTGGGTGATTGATGAGGCAGTTACATCTAGCCTTCCTAGGTGATAGATGAGGCAGTTACATCAAGCCTCCCTGGGTGATAGATGAGGCAGTTACATCTAGCCTTCCTGGGTGATAGATGCAGCGGTTACATCAAGCCTCCCTGGGTGATAGATGTGCCAGTTACATCTAGCCTCCCTGGGTGATAGATGCAGCAGTTACATCTAGCCTCCCTGGGTGATAGGTGTGCCAGTTACATCTAGCCTCCATGGGTGATAGATGAGGCAGTTACATCTAGCCTCCCTGGGTGATAGATGAGGCAGTTACATCTAGCCTTCCTGGGTGATGGATGCAGCGGTTACATCGAGCCTCCCTGGGTGATAGATGTTCCAGTTATATCTAGCCTCCCTGGGTGGTAGATGCAGCAGTCACATCTAGCCTCCCTGGGTGATAGATGAGGCAGTTACATCTAGCCTCCCTGGGTGATAGATGAGGCAGTTACATCTAGCCTCCCTGGGTGATAGATGTGCCAGTTACATCTAGCCTCCCTGGGTGATAGATGTAGCAGTTACATCTAGCCTCCCTGGGTGATAGATGAGGCAGTTACATCTAGCCTCCCTGGGTGATAGATGCGGCATTTGCATCTAGCCTCCCTGGGTGATAGATGAGGCAGTTACATCTAGCCTCCCTGGGTGATAGATGTGGCAGTTACATCTAGCCTCCCTGGGTGATAGATGAGGCAGTTACATCTAGCCTCCCTGGATGATGGATGCAGCAGTTACATCTAGCCTCTCTGGGTGATAGGTGTGCCAGTTACATATAGCCCCCCTGGGTGATAGATGCAGCAGTTACATCTAGCCTCCCTGGGTGATAGATGCAGCAGTTACATCTAGCCTCCCTGGGTGATAGATGTGCCAGGTACATCTAGCCTCCCTGGGTGATAGATGCAGCAGTTACATCTAGCCTCCCTGGGTGATAGGTGTGCCAGTTACATCTAGCCTCCCTGGGTGATAGATGAGGCAGTTACATCTAGCCTCCCTGGGTGATAGATGAGGCAGTTACATCTAGCCTTCCTGGGTGATGGATGCAGCGGTTACATCGAGCCTCCCTGGGTGATAGATGCAGTGGTTACATCTACCCTGCCTGTGTGATAGATGTGCCAGTTATATCTAGCCTCCCTGGGTGGTAGATGCAGCAGTTACATCTAGCCTCCCTGGGTGATAGATGCAGCAGTTACATCTAGCCTCCCTGGGTTATAGATGAGGCAGTTACATCTAGCCTCCCTGGGTGATAGATGAGGCAGTTACATCTAGTCCTCCTGGGTGATAGATGCAGCAGTTACATCGAGCCTCGCTGGGTGGTAGATGAGGCAGTTACATCTAGCCTCCCTGGGTGATAGATGAGGCAGTTACATCTAGCCTCCCTGGGTGATAGATGCAGCAGTTACATCTAGCCTCCCTGGGTGATAGATGAGGCAGTTACATCTAGCCTCCCTGGGTGATAGATGCAGCAGTTACATCTAGTCCTCCTGGGTGATAGATGCAGCAGTTACATCGAGCCTCCCTGGGTGATAGATGAGGCAGTTACATCTAGCCTCCCTGGGTGATAGATGAGGCAGTTACATCTAGTCCTCCTGGGTGATAGATGCAGCAGTTACATCGAGCCTCCCTGGGTGATAGATGAGGCAGTTACATCTAGCCTCCCTGGGTGATAGATGAGGCAGTTACATCTAGCCTCCCTGGGTAATAGATGCAGCAGTTACATCTAGCCTCCCTGGGTGATAGATGAGGCAGTTACATCTAGCCTCCCAGGGTGATAGATGAGGCAGTTACATCTAGCCTCCCGGGGTGATAGATGTGCCAGTTACATCTAGCCTCCCTGGGTGATAGATGCAGCAGTTACATCTAGCCTCCCTGGGTGATAGATGAGGCAGTTACATCTAGCCTCCCTGGGTGATAGATGCGACATTTGCATCTAGCTTCCCTGGGTGATAGATGAGGCAGTTACATCTAGCCTCCCTGGGTGATGGATGTGGCAGTTACATCTAGCCTCCCTGGGTGATAGATGAGGCAGTTACATCTAGCCTCCCTGGATGATGGATGTGCCAGTTACATCTAGCCTCCCTGGGTGATAGATACAGCAGTTACATCTAGCCTCCCTGGGTGATAGATGCAGCAGTTTCATCTAGCCTTCCTGGGTGATAGATGTGCCAGTTACATCGAGCCTCCCTGGGTGATAGATGCAGCAGTTACATCTAGCCTCCCTGGGTGATAGATGTGCCAGTTACATTAAGCCTCCCTGGGTGATAGATGCAGCAGTTACATCTAGCCTCTCTGGGTGATAGGTGTGCCAGTTACATATAGCCTCCCTGGGTGATAGATGCAGCAGTTACATCTAGCCTCCCTGGGTGATAGATGCAGCAGTTACATCTAGCCTCCCTGGGTGATAGATGTGCCAGGTACATCTAGCCTCCCTGGGTGATAGATGCAGCAGTTACATCTAGCCTCCCTGGGTGATAGGTGTGCCAGTTACATCTAGCCTCCCTGTGTGATAGATGAGGCAGTTACATCTAGCCTCCCTGGGTGATAGATGAGGCAGTTACATCTAGCCTTCCTGGGTGATGGATGCAGCGGTTACATCGAGCCTCCCTCGGTGATAGATGCAGTGGTTACATCTACCCTGCCTGTGTGATAGATGTGCCAGTTATATCTAGCCTCCCTGGGTGGTAGATGCAGCAGTTATATCTAGCCTCCCTGGGCGATAGATGCAGTGGTTACATCTACCCTCCCTGTGTGATAGATGTGCCAGTTATATCTAGCCTCCCTGGGTGATAGATGCAGCAGTTACATCTAGCCTCCCTGGGTGATAGATGTGCCAGTTACATCTACCCTCCCTGGGTGATGGATGCAGCAGTTACATCTAGCCTCCCTGGGTGATTGATGAGGCAGTTACATCTAGCCTTCCTGGGTGATAGATGAGGCAGTTACATCGAGCCTCCCTGGGTGATAGATGAGGCAGTTACATCTAGCCTTCCTGGGTGATAGATGCAGCGGTTACATCAAGCCTCCCTGGGTGATAGATGTGCCAGTTACATCTAGCCTCCCTGGGTGATAGATGCAGCAGTTACATCTAGCCTCCCTGGGTGATAGGTGTGCCAGTTGTCATCTAGCCTCCATGGGTGATAGATGAGGCAGTTACATCTAGCCTCCTTGGGTGATAGATGAGGCAGTTACATCTAGCCTTCCTGGGTGATGGATGCAGCGGTTACATCGAGCCTCCCTGGGTGATAGATGTGCCAGTTATATCTAGCCTCCCTGGGTGGTAGATGCAGCAGTCACATCTAGCCTCCATGGGTGATAGATGAGGCAGTTACATCTAGCCTCCCTGGGTGATAGATGAGGCAGTTACATCTAGCCTCCCTGGGTGATAGATGTGCCAGTTACATCTAGCCTCCCTGGGTGATAGATGCAGCAGTTACATCTAGCCTCCCTGGGTGATAGATGAGGCAGTTACATCTAGCCTCCCTGGGTGATAGATGCAGCATTTGCATCTAGCCTCCCTGGGTGATAGATGAGGCAGTTACATCTAGCCTCCCTGGGTGATAGATGTGCCAGTTACATCTAGCCTCCCTGGGTGATAGATGAGGCAGTTACATCTAGCCTCCCTGGATGATGGATGTGCCAGTTACATCTAGCCTCCCTGGGTGATAGATGCAGCAGTTAAATCTAGCCTCCCTGGGTGATAGATGCAGCAGTTTCATCTAGCCTTCCTGGGTGATAGATGTGCCAGTTACATCGAGCCTCCCTGGGTGATAGATGCAGCAGTTACATCTAGCCTCCCTGGGTGATAGATGTGCCAGTTACATTTAGCCTCCCTGGGTGATAGATGCAGCAGTTACATCTAGCCTCTCTGGGTGATAGGTGTGCCAGTTACATTTAGCCTCCCTGGGTGATAGATGCAGCAGTTACATCTAGCCTCCCTGAGTGATATATGCAGCAGTTACATCTAGCCTCCCTGGGTGATAGTTGTGCCAGGTACATCTAGCCTCCCTGGGTGATAGATGCAGCAGTTACATCTAGCCTCCCTGGGTGATAGGTGTGCCAGTTACATCTAGCCTCCCTGGGTGATAGATGAGGCAGTTACATCTAGCCTCCCTGGGTGATAGATGAGGCAGTTACATCTAGCCTTCCTGGGTGATGGATGCAGCGGTTACATCGAGCCTCCCTGGGTGATAGATGCAGTGGTTACATCTACCCTCCCTGTGTGATAGATGTGCCAGTTATATCTAGCCTCCCTGGGTGATAGATGCAGCAGTTACATCTAGCCTCCCTGGGTGATAGATGTGCCAGTTACATCTACCCTCCCTGGGTGATGGATGCAGCAGTTACATCTAGCCTCCCTGGGTGATTGATGAGGCAGTTACATCGAGCCTCCCTCGGTGATAGATGAGGCAGTTACATCTAGCCTTCCTGGGTGATAGATGCAGCGGTTACATCAAGCCTCCCTGGGTGATAGATGTGCCAGTTACATCTAGCCTCCCTGGGTGATAGATGCAGCAGTTACATCTAGCCTCCCTGGGTGATAGGTGTGCCAGTTACATCTAGCCTCCCTGGGTGATAGATGAGGCAGTTACATCTAGCCTCCCACGGTGATAGATGAGGCAGTTACATCTAGCCTTCCTGGGTGATGGATGCAGCGGTTACATCGAGCCTCCCTGGGTGATAGATGCAGTGGTTACATCTACCCTGCCTGTGTGATAGATGTGCCAGTTATATCTAGCCTCCCTGGGTGGTAGATGCAGCAGTTACATCTAGCCTCCCTGGGTGATAGATGTGCCAGTTACATCTACCCTCCCTGGGTGATGGATGCAGCAGTTACATCTAGCCTCCCTGGGTGATTGATGAGGCAGTTCCATCTAGCCTTCCTGGGTGATAGATGCAGCAGTTACATCGAGCCTCTCTGGATGATAGATGTGCCAGTTACATCTAGCCTCCCTGGGTGATAGATGCAGCAGTTTCATCAAACCTCCCTGGGTGATACATGAGACAGTTGCATCACACCTCCCTGCATTTAGCCTCCCTGGGTGATGGATGTGGCAGTTACATCTAGCCTTTATGTGTGATACATGAGGCAGTTACATCTAGCCTTCCTGTGTGATAGATGCAGTAGTTACATCTCACCTCCCTGGGTGATAGATGCAGCAGTTACATCGAGCCTCCCTGGGTGATACATGAGGCAGTTACATCTAGCCTCCCTGGGTGATAGATACAGCAGTTACATCTAGCCTTCCTGGGTGATAGATGTGGCAGTTACATCTAGCCTCCCTGGGTGATACACGAGGCAGTTACATCTAGCCTCCCTGGGTGATACATTGGGCAGTTACATCTAGACTCCCTGGGTGATAGAAGTAGCAGTTACATCTACCCTCCCTGGGTGATATTTGCGGCAGTTACACCTAGCCTCCCTGGGTGATACATGAGGCAGTTACATCTAGCCTCACTGGGTGATCGATGTGGCAGTTGCATCTCACCTTCCTGTATCTAGCTTCCCTGGGTGATAGATGTGGCAGTTACATCTAGCCTCCCCGGGCGATACATGAGGCAGTTACATCTAGCCTCCCTGGGTGATAGATGCAGCAGTTACATCTCGCCTCCGTGGGTGATAATGTGGCAGTTGCATTTATCCTCCCTGGGTGATAGATGTGGCAGTTGCACTTATCCTCCCTGGGTGATAGATGTGGCAGTTGCATCTCACCTACCCTCATCTAGCTTCCCTGGGTGATAGATGCGTCAGTTACATCTAGCCACCTTGGGTGCAGCAGTTACATCTAGCCTCCCTGGGTGATAGATGCAGCAGTTACATCTCACCTGCCTGCATCTAGCATCCCTGGGTGATAGATGTGGCAGTTACATCTCACCTCCCTGCATCTAGCATCCCTGGGTGATAGATGCAGCAGTTACATCGAGCCTCCCTGGGTGATAGATACAACAGTTACATCTAGCCTCCCTGGGTGATAGATGCAGTAGTTACATATAGCCTCCCTGGGTGATAGATGCAGCAGTTACACCTAGCCTCCCTGGGTGATAGATGTGCCAATTACATCTAGCCTCCCCGGTGAGAGATGAGGCAGTTACATCTAGCCTTCCTGGGTGATAGATGAGGCAGTTACATCTAGCCTCCCTGGGTGATAGATGAGGCAGTTACATCTAGCCTTCCTGGGTGATAGATGCAGCACTTACATCGAGCCTCCCTGGGTGATAGATGCAGCGGTTACATCTAGCCTCCCTGGGTGATAGATGTGCCAGTTACATCTAGCATCCCTGGGTGATAGATGCAGCAGTTACATCTAGCCTCCCAGGGTGATAGATGAGGCAGTTACATCTAGCCTCCCTGGGTGATAGATGAGGCAGTTACATCTAGTCCTCCTGGGTGATAAATGCAGCAGTTACATCGAGCCTCCCTGGGTGATAGATGAGGCAATTACATCTAGCCTCCCTGGGTGATAGATGAGGCAGTTACATCTAGCCTCCCTGGGTGATAGATGCAGCAGTTACATCTAGCCTCCCTGGGTGATAGATGAGGCAGTTACATCTAGCCTCCCTGGGTGATAGATGAAGCAGTTACATCTAGTCCTCCTGGGTGATAGATGCAGCAGTTACATCGAGCCTCCCTGGGTGATAGATGAGGCAGTTACATCTAGCCTCCCTGGGTGATAGATGAGGCAGTTACATCTAGCCTCCCTGGGTGATAGATGCAGCAGTTACATCTAGTCCTCCTGGGTGATAGATGCAGCAGTTACATCGAGCCTCCCTGGGTGATAGATGAGGCAGTTACATCTAGCCTCCCTGGGTGATAGATGAGGCAGTTACATCTAGCCTCCCTGGGTAATAGATGCAGCAGTTACATCTAGCCTCCCTGGGTGATAGATGAGGCAGTTACATCTAGCCTCCCAGGGTGATAGATGAGGCAGTTACATCTAGCCTCCCTGGGTGATAGATGTGCCAGTTACATCTAGCCTCCCTGCGTGATAGATGCAGCAGTTACATCTAGCCTCCCTGGGTGATAGATGAGGCAGTTACATCTAGCCTCCCTGGATGATGGATGTGCCAGTTACATCTAGCCTCCCTGGGTGATAGATGCAGCAGTTACATCTAGCCTCCCTGGGTGATAGATGCAGCAGTTTCATCTAGCCTTCCTGGGTGATAGATGAGGCAGTTACATCTAGCCTCCCAGGGTGATAGATGAGGCAGTTACATCTAGCCTCCCTGGGTGATAGATGTGCCAGTTACATCTAGCCTCCCTGGGTGATAGATGCAGCATTTGCATCTAGCTTCCCTGGGTGATAGATGAGGCAGTTACATCTAGCCTCCCTGGGTGATAGATGTGGCAGTTACATCTAGCCTCCCTGGGTGATAGATGAGGCAGTTACATCTAGCCTCCCTGGATGATGGATGTGCCAGTTACATCTAGCCTCCCTGGGTGATAGATACAGCAGTTACATCTAGCCTCCCTGGGTGATAGATGCAGCAGTTTCATCTAGCCTTCCTGGGTGATATATGTGCCAGTTACATCGAGCCTCCCTGGGTGATAGATGCAGCAGTTACATCTAGCCTCCCTGGGTGATAGATGTGCCAGTTACATTAAGCCTCCCTGGGTGATAGATGCAGCAGTTACATCTAGCCTCTCTGGGTGATAGGTGTGCCAGTTACATATAGCCTCCCTGGGTGATAGATGCAGCAGTTACATCTAGCCTCCCTGGGTGATAGATGCAGCAGTTACATCTAGCCTCCCTGGGTGATAGATGTGCCAGGTACATCTAGCCTCCCTGGGTGATAGATGCAGCAGTTACATCTAGCCTCCCTGGGTGATAGGTGTGCCAGTTACATCTAGCCTCCCTGTGTGATAGATGAGGCAGTTACATCTAGCCTCCCTGGGTGATAGATGAGGCAGTTACATCTAGCCTTCCTGGGTGATGGATGCAGCAGTTACATCGAGCCTCCCTCGGTGATAGATGCAGTGGTTACATCTACCCTGCCTGTGTGATAGATGTGCCAGTTATATCTAGCCTCCCTGGGTGGTAGATGCAGCAGTTATATCTAGCCTCCCTGGGCGATAGATGCAGTGGTTACATCTACCCTCCCTGTGTGATAGATGTGCCAGTTATATCTAGCCTCCCTGGGTGATAGATGCAGCAGTTACATCTAGCCTCCCTGGGTGATAGATGTGCCAGTTACATCTACCCTCCCTGGGTGATGGATGCAGCAGTTACATCTAGCCTCCCTGGGTGATTGATGAGGCAGTTACATCTAGCCTTCCTAGGTGATAGATGAGGCAGTTACATCAAGCCTCCCTGGGTGATAGATGAGGCAGTTACATCTAGCCTTCCTGGGTGATAGATGCAGCGGTTACATCAAGCCTCCCTGGGTGATAGATGTGCCAGTTACATCTAGCCTCCCTGGGTGATAGATGCAGCAGTTACATCTAGCCTCCCTGGGTGATAGGTGTGCCAGTTACATCTAGCCTCCATGGGTGATAGATGAGGCAGTTACATCTAGCCTCCCTGGGTGATAGATGAGGCAGTTACATCTAGCCTTCCTGGGTGATGGATGCAGCGGTTACATCGAGCCTCCCTGGGTGATAGATGTTCCAGTTATATCTAGCCTCCCTGGGTGGTAGATGCAGCAGTCACATCTAGCCTCCCTGGGTGATAGATGAGGCAGTTACATCTAGCCTCCCTGGGTGATAGATGAGGCAGTTACATCTAGCCTCCCTGGGTGATAGATGTGCCAGTTACATCTAGCCTCCCTGGGTGATAGATGCAGCAGATACATCTAGCCTCCCTGGGTGATTGATGAGGCAGTTACATCTAGCCTCCCTGGGTGATAGATGCAGCATTTGCATCTAGCCTCCCTGGGTGATAGATGAGGCAGTTACATCTAGCCTCCCTGGGTGATAGATGTGCCAGTTACATCTAGCCTCCCTGGGTGATAGATGAGGCAGTTACATCTAGCCTCCCTGGATGATGGATGTGCCAGTTACATCTAGCCTCCCTGGGTGATAGATGCAGCAGTTAAATCTAGCCTCCCTGGGTGATAGATGCAGCAGTTTCATCTAGCCTTCCTGGGTGATAGATGTGCCAGTTACATCGAGCCTCCCTGGGTGATAGATGCAGCAGTTACATCTAGCCTCCCTGGGTGATAGATGTGCCAGTTACATTTAGCCTCCCTGGGTGATAGATGCAGCAGTTACATCTAGCCTCTCTGGGTGATAGGTGTGCCAGTTACATATAGCCTCCCTGGGTGATAGATGCAGCAGTTACATCTAGCCTCCCTGAGTGATAGATGCAGCAGTTACATCTAGCCTCCCTGGGTGATAGTTGTGCCAGGTACATCTAGCCTCCCTGGGTGATAGATGCAGCAGTTACATCTAGCCTCCCTGGGTGATAGGTGTGCCAGTTACATCTAGCCTCCCTGGGTGATAGATGAGGCAGTTACATCTAGCCTCCCTGGGTGATAGATGAGGCAGTTCCATCTAGCCTTCCTGGGTGATGGATGCAGCGGTTACATCGAGCCTCCCTGGGTGATAGATGCAGTGGTTACATCTACCCTCCCTGTGTGATAGATGTGCCAGTTATATCTAGCCTCCCTGGGTGATAGATGCAGCAGTTACATCTAGCCTCCCTGGGTGATAGATGTGCCAGTTTCATCTACCCTCCCTGGGTGATGGATGCAGCAGTTACATCTAGCCTCCCTGGGTGATTGATGAGGCAGTTACATCGAGCCTCCCTCGGTGATAGATGAGGCAGTTACATCTAGCCTTCCTGGGTGATAGATGCAGCGGTTACATCAAGCCTCCCTGGGTGATAGATGTGCCAGTTACATCTAGCCTCCCTGGGTGATAGATGCAGCAGTTACATCTAGCCTCCCTGGGTGATAGGTGTGCCAGTTACATCTAGCCTCCCTGGGTGATAGATGAGGCAGTTACATCTAGCCTCCCACGGTGATAGATGAGGCAGTTACATCTAGCCTTCCTGGGTGATGGATGCAGCGGTTACATCGAGCCTCCCTGGGTGATAGATGCAGTGGTTACATCTACCCTGCCTGTGTGATAGATGTGCCAGTTATATCTAGCCTCCCTGGGTGGTAGATGCAGCAGTTACATCTAGCCTCCCTGGGTGATAGATGTGCCAGTTACATCTACCCTCCCTGGGTGATGGATGCAGCAGTTACATCTAGCCTCCCTGGGTGATTGATGAGGCAGTTCCATCTAGCCTTCCTGGGTGATAGATGCAGCAGTTACATCGAGCCTCCCTGGATGATAGATGTGCCAGTTACATCTAGCCTCCCTGGGTGATTGATGCAGCAGTTTCATCAAACCTCCCTGGGTGATACATGAGACAGTTGCATCACACCTCCCTGCATTTAGCCTCCCTGGGTGATGGATGTGGCAGTTACATCTAGCCTTTATGTGTGATACATGAGGCAGTTACATCTAGCCTTCCTGTGTGATATATGCAGTAGTTACATCTCACCTCCCTGGGTGATAGATGCAGCAGTTACATCGAGCCTCCCTGGGTGATACATGAGGCAGTTACATCTAGCCTCCCTGGGTGATAGATGCAGCAGTTACATCTAGCCTTCCTGGGTGATAGATGTGGCAGTTACATCTAGCCTCCCTGGGTGATACACGAGGCAGTTACATCTAGCCTCCATGGGTGATACATTGGGCAGTTACATCTAGACTCCCTGGGTGATAGAAGTAGCAGTTACATCTACCCTCCCTGGGTGATATTTGCGGCAGTTGCATCTTGCCTTCCTGTATCTAGCTTCCCTGGGTGATAGATGTGGCAGTTACATCTAGCCTCCCCGGGCGATACATGAGGCAGTTACATCTAGCCTCCCTGGGTGATAGATGCAGCAGTTACATCTCGCCTCCGTGGGTGATCGATGTGGCAGTTGCATCTCGCCTTCCTGTATCTAGCTTCCCTGGGTGATAGATGTGGCAGTTACATCTAGCCTCCCCGGGCGATACATGAGGCAGTTACATCTAGCCTCCCTGGGTGATAGATGCAGCAGTTACATCTCGCCTCCGTGGGTGATAATGTGGCAGTTGCATTTATCCTCCCTGGGTGATAGATGTGGCAGTTGCACTTATCCTCCCTGGGTGATAGATGTGGCAGTTGCATCTCACCTCCCCTCATCTAGCTTCCCTGGGTGATAGATGCGTCAGTTACATCTAGCCACCTTGGGTGCAGCAGTTACATCTAGCCTCCCTGGGTGATAGATGCAGCAGTTACATCTCACCTGCCTGCATCTAGCATCCCTGGGTGATAGATGTGGCAGTTACATCTCACCTCCCTGCATCTAGCATCCCTGGGTGATAGATGCAGCAGTTACATCGAGCCTCCCTGGGTGATAAATACAGCAGTTACATCTAGCCTCCCTGGGTGATAGATGCAGTAGTTACATATAGCCTCCCTGGGTGATAGATGCAGCAGTTACACCTAGCCTCCCTGGGTGATAGATGTGCCAATTACATCTAGCCTCCCCGGTGAGAGATGAGGCAGTTCCATCTAGCCTTCCTGGGTGATAGATGAGGCAGTTACATCTAGCCTCCCTGGGTGATAGATGAGGCAGTTACATCTAGCCTTCCTGGGTGATAGATGCAGCACTTACATCGAGCCTCCCTGGGTGATAGATGCAGCGGTTACATCTAGCCTCCCTGGGTGATAGATGTGCCAGTTACATCTAGCATCCCTGGGTGATAGATGCAGCAGTTACATCTAGCCTCCCAGGGTGATAGATGAGGCAGTTACATCTAGCCTCCCTGGGTGATAGATGAGGCAGTTACATCTAGCCTCCCTGGGTGATAGATGAGGCAGTTACATCTAGTCCTCCTGGGTGATAGATGGAGCAGTTACATCGAGCCTCCCTGGGTGATAGATGAGGCAATTACATCTAGCCTCCCTGGGTGATAGATGAGTCAGTTACATCTAGTCCTCCTGGGTGATAGATGCAGCAGTTACATCGAGCCTCCCTGGGTGATAGATGAGGCAGTTATATCTAGCCTCCCTGGGTGATAGATGAGGCAGTTACATCTAGCCTCCCTGGGTGATAGATGCAGCAGTTACATCTAGCCTCCCTGGGTGATAGATGCAGCATTTGCATCTAGCCTCCCTGGGTGATAGATGAGGCAGTTACATCTAGCCTCCCTGGGTGATAGATGAGGCAGTTACATCTAGCCTCCCTGGGTGATAGATGTGCCAGTTACATCTAGCCTCCCTGGGTGATAGATGCAGCAGTTACATCTAGCCTCCCTGGGTGATAGATGAGGCAGTTACATCTAGCCTCCCTGGGTGATAGATGCAGCATTTGCATCTAGCCTCCCTGGGTGATAGATGAGGCAGTTACATCTAGCCTCCCTGGGTGATAGATGCGGCAGTTACATCTAGCCTCCCTGGGTGATAGATGAGGCAGTTACATCTAGCCTCCCTGGATGATGGATGTGCCAGTTACATCTAGCCTCCCTGGGTGATAGATGCAGCAGTTACATCTAGCCTCCCTGGGTGATAGATGCAGCAGTTTCATCTAGCCTTCCTGGGTGATAGATGTGCCAGTTACATCGAGCCTCCCTGGGTGATAGATGCAGCAGTTACATCTAGCCTCCCTGGGTGATAGATGTGCCAGTTACATTAAGCCTCCCTGGGTGATAGATGCAGCAGTTACATCTAGCCTTTCTGGGTGATAGGTGTGCCAGTTACATATAGCCTCCCTGGGTGATAGATGCAGCAGTTACATCTAGCCTCGCTGGGTGATAGATGCAGCAGTTACATCTAGCCTCCCTGGGTGATAGATGTGCCAGGTACATCTAGCCTCCCTGGGTGATAGATGCAGCAGTTACATCTAGCCTCCCTGGGTGATAGGTGTGCCAGTTACATCTAGCCTCCCTGGGTGATAGATGAGGCAGTTACATCTAGCCTCCCTGGGTGATAGATGAGGCAGTTACATCTAGCCTTCCTGGGTGATGGATGCAGCGGTTACATCGAGCCTCCCTGGGTGATAGCTGCAGTGGTTACATCTACCCTGCCTGTGTGATAGATGTGCCAGTTATATCTAGCCTCCCTGGGTGGTAGATGCAGCAATTACATCTAGCCTCCCTGGGTGATAGATGCAGCAGTTACATCTAGCCTCCCTGGGTGATAGATGAGGCAGTTACATCTAGCCTCCCTGGGTGATAGATGAGGCAGTTACATCTAGTCCTCCTGGGTGATAGATGCAGCAGTTACATCGAGCCTCCCTGGGTGATAGATGAGGCAGTTACATCTAGCCCCCCTGGGTGATAGATGAGGCAGTTACATCTAGCCTCCCTGGGTGATAGATGCAGCAGTTACATCTAGCCTCCCTGGGTGATAGATGAGGCAGTTACATCTAGCCTCCCTGGGTGATAGATGAGGCAGTTACATCTAGTCCTCCTGGGTGATAGATGCAGCAGTTACATCGAGCCTCCCTGGGTGATAGATGAGGCAGTTGCATCTAGCCTCCCTGGGTGATAGATGAGGCAGTTACATCTAGTCCTCCTGGGTGATAGATGCAGCAGTTACATCGAGCCTCCCTGGGTGATAGATGAGGCAGTTACATCTAGCCTCCCTGGGTGATAGATGAGGCAGTTACATCTAGCCTCCCTGGGTGATAGATGCAACAGTTACATCTAGCCTCCCTGGGTGATAGATGAGGCAGTTACATCTAGCCTCCCAGGGTGATAGATGCAGCAGTTACATCTAGCCTCCCTGGGTGATAGATGTGCCAGTTACATCTAGCCTCCCTGGGTGATAGATGTGCCAGTTACATCTAGCCTCCCTGGGTGATAGATGTACCAGTTACATCTAGCCTCCCTGGGTGATAGATGAGGCAGTTACATCGAGCCTCCCTGGGTGATAGATGAGGCAGTTACATCTAGCCTCCCTGGGTGATAGATGAGGCAGTTACATCTAGCCTCCGTGGGTGATAGATGCAGCAGTTACATCTAGTCCTCCTGGGTGATAGATGAGGCAGTTACATCTAGTCCTCCTGGGTGATAGATGCAGCAGTTACATCGAGCCTCCCTGGGTGATAAATGAGGCAGTTACATCTAGCCTCCCTGGGTGATAGATGTGCCAGTTACATCTAGCCTCCCTGGGTGATAGATGTGCCAGTTACATCTAGCCTCCCTGGGTGATAGATGTGCCAGTTACATCTAGCCTCCCTGGGTGATAGATGAGGCAGTTACATCTAGCCTCCCTGGGTGATAGATGAGGCAGTTACATCTAGCCTCCCTGGGTGATAGATACAGCAGTTACATCTAGCCTCCCTGGGTGATAGATGCAGCAGTTTCATCTAGCCTTCCTGGGTGATATATGTGCCAGTTACATCGAGCCTCCCTGGGTGATAGATGCAGCAGTTACATCTAGCCTCCCTGGGTGATAGATGTGCCAGTTACATTAAGCCTCCCTGGGTGATAGATGCAGCAGTTACATCTAGCCTCTCTGGGTGATAGGTGTGCCAGTTACATATAGCCTCCCTGGGTGATAGATGCAGCAGTTACATCTAGCCTCCCTGGGTGATAGATGCAGCAGTTACATCTAGCCTCCCTGGGTGATAGATGTGCCAGGTACATCTAGCCTCCCTGGGTGATAGATGCAGCAGTTACATCTAGCCTCCCTGGGTGATAGGTGTGCCAGTTACATCTAGCCTCCCTGTGTGATAGATGAGGCAGTTACATCTAGCCTCCCTGGGTGATAGATGAGGCAGTTACATCTAGCCTTCCTGGGTGATGGATGCAGCAGTTACATCGAGCCTCCCTCGGTGATAGATGCAGTGGTTACATCTACCCTGCCTGTGTGATAGATGTGCCAGTTATATCTAGCCTCCCTGGGTGGTAGATGCAGCAGTTATATCTAGCCTCCCTGGGCGATAGATGCAGTGGTTACATCTACCCTCCCTGTGTGATAGATGTGCCAGTTATATCTAGCCTCCCTGGGTGATAGATGCAGCAGTTACATCTAGCCTCCCTGGGTGATAGATGTGCCAGTTACATCTACCCTCCCTGGGTGATGGATGCAGCAGTTACATCTAGCCTCCCTGGGTGATTGATGAGGCAGTTACATCTAGCCTTCCTAGGTGATAGATGAGGCAGTTACATCAAGCCTCCCTGGGTGATAGATGAGGCAGTTACATCTAGCCTTCCTGGGTGATAGATGCAGCGGTTACATCAAGCCTCCCTGGGTGATAAATGTGCCAGTTACATCTAGCCTCCCTGGGTGATAGATGCAGCAGTTACATCTAGCCTCCCTGGGTGATAGGTGTGCCAGTTACATCTAGCCTCCATGGGTGATAGATGAGGCAGTTACATCTAGCCTCCCTGGGTGATAGATGAGGCAGTTACATCTAGCCTTCCTGGGTGATGGATGCAGCGGTTACATCGAGCCTCCCTGGGTGATAGATGTTCCAGTTATATCTAGCCTCCCTGGGTGGTAGATGCAGCAGTCACATCTAGCCTCCCTGGGTGATAGATGAGGCAGTTACATCTAGCCTCCCTGGGTGATAGATGAGGCAGTTACATCTAGCCTCCCTGGGTGATAGATGTGCCAGTTACATCTAGCCTCCCTGGGTGATAGATGCAGCAGATACATCTAGCCTCCCTGGGTGATTGATGAGGCAGTTACATCTAGCCTCCCTGGGTGATAGATGCAGCATTTGCATCTAGCCTCCCTGGGTGATAGATGAGGCAGTTACATCTAGCCTCCCTGGGTGATAGATGTGCCAGTTACATCTAGCCTCCCTGGGTGATAGATGAGGCAGTTACATCTAGCCTCCCTGGATGATGGATGTGCCAGTTACATCTAGCCTCCCTGGGTGATAGATGCAGCAGTTAAATCTAGCCTCCCTGGGTGATAGATGCAGCAGTTTCATCTAGCCTTCCTGGGTGATAGATGTGCCAGTTACATCGAGCCTCCCTGGGTGATAGATGCAGCAGTTACATCTAGCCTCCCTGGGTGATAGATGTGCCAGTTACATTTAGCCTCCCTGGGTGATAGATGCAGCAGTTACATCTAGCCTCTCTGGGTGATAGGTGTGCCAGTTACATATAGCCTCCCTGGGTGATAGATGCAGCAGTTACATCTAGCCTCCCTGAGTGATAGATGCAGCAGTTACATCTAGCCTCCCTGGGTGATAGTTGTGCCAGGTACATCTAGCCTCCCTGGGTGATAGATGCAGCAGTTACATCTAGCCTCCCTGGGTGATAGGTGTGCCAGTTACATCTAGCCTCCCTGGGTGATAGATGAGGCAGTTACATCTAGCCTCCCTGGGTGATAGATGAGGCAGTTCCATCTAGCCTTCCTGGGTGATGGATGCAGCGGTTACATCGAGCCTCCCTGGGTGATAGATGCAGTGGTTACATCTACCCTCCCTGTGTGATAGATGTGCCAGTTATATCTAGCCTCCCTGGGTGATAGATGCAGCAGTTACATCTAGCCTCCCTGGGTGATAGATGTGCCAGTTTCATCTACCCTCCCTGGGTGATGGATGCAGCAGTTACATCTAGCCTCCCTGGGTGATTGATGAGGCAGTTACATCGAGCCTCCCTCGGTGATAGATGAGGCAGTTACATCTAGCCTTCCTGGGTGATAGATGCAGCGGTTACATCAAGCCTCCCTGGGTGATAGATGTGCCAGTTACATCTAGCCTCCCTGGGTGATAGATGCAGCAGTTACATCTAGCCTCCCTGGGTGATAGGTGTGCCAGTTACATCTAGCCTCCCTGGGTGATAGATGAGGCAGTTACATCTAGCCTCCCACGGTGATAGATGAGGCAGTTACATCTAGCCTTCCTGGGTGATGGATGCAGCGGTTACATCGAGCCTCCCTGGGTGATAGATGCAGTGGTTACATCTACCCTGCCTGTGTGATAGATGTGCCAGTTATATCTAGCCTCCCTGGGTGGTAGATGCAGCAGTTACATCTAGCCTCCCTGGGTGATAGATGTGCCAGTTACATCTACCCTCCCTGGGTGATGGATGCAGCAGTTACATCTAGCCTCCCTGGGTGATTGATGAGGCAGTTCCATCTAGCCTTCCTGGGTGATAGATGCAGCAGTTACATCGAGCCTCCCTGGATGATAGATGTGCCAGTTACATCTAGCCTCCCTGGGTGATTGATGCAGCAGTTTCATCAAACCTCCCTGGGTGATACATGAGACAGTTGCATCACACCTCCCTGCATTTAGCCTCCCTGGGTGATGGATGTGGCAGTTACATCTAGCCTTTATGTGTGATACATGAGGCAGTTACATCTAGCCTTCCTGTGTGATATATGCAGTAGTTACATCTCACCTCCCTGGGTGATAGATGCAGCAGTTACATCGAGCCTCCCTGGGTGATACATGAGGCAGTTACATCTAGCCTCCCTGGGTGATAGATGCAGCAGTTACATCTAGCCTTCCTGGGTGATAGATGTGGCAGTTACATCTAGCCTCCCTGGGTGATACACGAGGCAGTTACATCTAGCCTCCATGGGTGATACATTGGGCAGTTACATCTAGACTCCCTGGGTGATAGAAGTAGCAGTTACATCTACCCTCCCTGGGTGATATTTGCGGCAGTTGCATCTTGCCTTCCTGTATCTAGCTTCCCTGGGTGATAGATGTGGCAGTTACATCTAGCCTCCCCGGGCGATACATGAGGCAGTTACATCTAGCCTCCCTGGGTGATAGATGCAGCAGTTACATCTCGCCTCCGTGGGTGATCGATGTGGCAGTTGCATCTCGCCTTCCTGTATCTAGCTTCCCTGGGTGATAGATGTGGCAGTTACATCTAGCCTCCCCGGGCGATACATGAGGCAGTTACATCTAGCCTCCCTGGGTGATAGATGCAGCAGTTACATCTCGCCTCCGTGGGTGATAATGTGGCAGTTGCATTTATCCTCCCTGGGTGATAGATGTGGCAGTTGCACTTATCCTCCCTGGGTGATAGATGTGGCAGTTGCATCTCACCTCCCCTCATCTAGCTTCCCTGGGTGATAGATGCGTCAGTTACATCTAGCCACCTTGGGTGCAGCAGTTACATCTAGCCTCCCTGGGTGATAGATGCAGCAGTTACATCTCACCTGCCTGCATCTAGCATCCCTGGGTGATAGATGTGGCAGTTACATCTCACCTCCCTGCATCTAGCATCCCTGGGTGATAGATGCAGCAGTTACATCGAGCCTCCCTGGGTGATAAATACAGCAGTTACATCTAGCCTCCCTGGGTGATAGATGCAGTAGTTACATATAGCCTCCCTGGGTGATAGATGCAGCAGTTACACCTAGCCTCCCTGGGTGATAGATGTGCCAATTACATCTAGCCTCCCCGGTGAGAGATGAGGCAGTTCCATCTAGCCTTCCTGGGTGATAGATGAGGCAGTTACATCTAGCCTCCCTGGGTGATAGATGAGGCAGTTACATCTAGCCTTCCTGGGTGATAGATGCAGCACTTACATCGAGCCTCCCTGGGTGATAGATGCAGCGGTTACATCTAGCCTCCCTGGGTGATAGATGTGCCAGTTACATCTAGCATCCCTGGGTGATAGATGCAGCAGTTACATCTAGCCTCCCAGGGTGATAGATGAGGCAGTTACATCTAGCCTCCCTGGGTGATAGATGAGGCAGTTACATCTAGCCTCCCTGGGTGATAGATGAGGCAGTTACATCTAGTCCTCCTGGGTGATAGATGGAGCAGTTACATCGAGCCTCCCTGGGTGATAGATGAGGCAATTACATCTAGCCTCCCTGGGTGATAGATGAGTCAGTTACATCTAGTCCTCCTGGGTGATAGATGCAGCAGTTACATCGAGCCTCCCTGGGTGATAGATGAGGCAGTTATATCTAGCCTCCCTGGGTGATAGATGAGGCAGTTACATCTAGCCTCCCTGGGTGATAGATGCAGCAGTTACATCTAGCCTCCCTGGGTGATAGATGCAGCATTTGCATCTAGCCTCCCTGGGTGATAGATGAGGCAGTTACATCTAGCCTCCCTGGGTGATAGATGAGGCAGTTACATCTAGCCTCCCTGGGTGATAGATGTGCCAGTTACATCTAGCCTCCCTGGGTGATAGATGCAGCAGTTACATCTAGCCTCCCTGGGTGATAGATGAGGCAGTTACATCTAGCCTCCCTGGGTGATAGATGCAGCATTTGCATCTAGCCTCCCTGGGTGATAGATGAGGCAGTTACATCTAGCCTCCCTGGGTGATAGATGCGGCAGTTACATCTAGCCTCCCTGGGTGATAGATGAGGCAGTTACATCTAGCCTCCCTGGATGATGGATGTGCCAGTTACATCTAGCCTCCCTGGGTGATAGATGCAGCAGTTACATCTAGCCTCCCTGGGTGATAGATGCAGCAGTTTCATCTAGCCTTCCTGGGTGATAGATGTGCCAGTTACATCGAGCCTCCCTGGGTGATAGATGCAGCAGTTACATCTAGCCTCCCTGGGTGATAGATGTGCCAGTTACATTAAGCCTCCCTGGGTGATAGATGCAGCAGTTACATCTAGCCTTTCTGGGTGATAGGTGTGCCAGTTACATATAGCCTCCCTGGGTGATAGATGCAGCAGTTACATCTAGCCTCGCTGGGTGATAGATGCAGCAGTTACATCTAGCCTCCCTGGGTGATAGATGTGCCAGGTACATCTAGCCTCCCTGGGTGATAGATGCAGCAGTTACATCTAGCCTCCCTGGGTGATAGGTGTGCCAGTTACATCTAGCCTCCCTGGGTGATAGATGAGGCAGTTACATCTAGCCTCCCTGGGTGATAGATGAGGCAGTTACATCTAGCCTTCCTGGGTGATGGATGCAGCGGTTACATCGAGCCTCCCTGGGTGATAGCTGCAGTGGTTACATCTACCCTGCCTGTGTGATAGATGTGCCAGTTATATCTAGCCTCCCTGGGTGGTAGATGCAGCAATTACATCTAGCCTCCCTGGGTGATAGATGCAGCAGTTACATCTAGCCTCCCTGGGTGATAGATGAGGCAGTTACATCTAGCCTCCCTGGGTGATAGATGAGGCAGTTACATCTAGTCCTCCTGGGTGATAGATGCAGCAGTTACATCGAGCCTCCCTGGGTGATAGATGAGGCAGTTACATCTAGCCCCCCTGGGTGATAGATGAGGCAGTTACATCTAGCCTCCCTGGGTGATAGATGCAGCAGTTACATCTAGCCTCCCTGGGTGATAGATGAGGCAGTTACATCTAGCCTCCCTGGGTGATAGATGAGGCAGTTACATCTAGTCCTCCTGGGTGATAGATGCAGCAGTTACATCGAGCCTCCCTGGGTGATAGATGAGGCAGTTGCATCTAGCCTCCCTGGGTGATAGATGAGGCAGTTACATCTAGTCCTCCTGGGTGATAGATGCAGCAGTTACATCGAGCCTCCCTGGGTGATAGATGAGGCAGTTACATCTAGCCTCCCTGGGTGATAGATGAGGCAGTTACATCTAGCCTCCCTGGGTGATAGATGCAACAGTTACATCTAGCCTCCCTGGGTGATAGATGAGGCAGTTACATCTAGCCTCCCAGGGTGATAGATGCAGCAGTTACATCTAGCCTCCCTGGGTGATAGATGTGCCAGTTACATCTAGCCTCCCTGGGTGATAGATGTGCCAGTTACATCTAGCCTCCCTGGGTGATAGATGTACCAGTTACATCTAGCCTCCCTGGGTGATAGATGAGGCAGTTACATCGAGCCTCCCTGGGTGATAGATGAGGCAGTTACATCTAGCCTCCCTGGGTGATAGATGAGGCAGTTACATCTAGCCTCCGTGGGTGATAGATGCAGCAGTTACATCTAGTCCTCCTGGGTGATAGATGAGGCAGTTACATCTAGTCCTCCTGGGTGATAGATGCAGCAGTTACATCGAGCCTCCCTGGGTGATAAATGAGGCAGTTACATCTAGCCTCCCTGGGTGATAGATGTGCCAGTTACATCTAGCCTCCCTGGGTGATAGATGTGCCAGTTACATCTAGCCTCCCTGGGTGATAGATGTGCCAGTTACATCTAGCCTCCCTGGGTGATAGATGAGGCAGTTACATCTAGCCTCCCTGGGTGATAGATGAGGCAGTTACATCTAGCCTCCCTGGGTGATAGATGCAGCAGTTACATCTAGCCTCCCTGGGTGATAGATGAGGCAGTTACATCTAGCCTCCCTGGGTGATAGATGAGGCAGTTACATCTAGTCCTCCTGGGTGATAGATGCAGCAGTTCCATCGAGCCTCCCTGGGTGATAGATGAGGCAGTTACATCTAGCCTCCCTGGGTGATAGATGAGGCAGTTACATCTAGCCTCCCTGGGTGATAGATGCAGCAGTTACATCTAGTCCTCCTGGGTGATAGATGAGGCAGTTACATCTAGTCCTCCTGGGTGATAGATGCAGCAGTTACATCGAGTCTCCCTGGGTGATAGATGAGGCAGTTACATCTAGCCTCCCTGGGTGATAGATGTGCCAGTTACATCTAGTCTCCCTGGGTGATAGATGTGCCAGTTACATCTAGCCTCCCTGGGTGATAGATGTGCCAGTTACATCTGGCCTCCCTGGGTGATAGATGAGGCAGTTAAATCTAGCCTCCCTGGGTGATAGATGAGGCAGTTACATCTAGCCTCCCTGGGTGATAGATGCAGCAGTTACATCAAGCCTCCCTGGGTGACAGATGAGGCAGTTACATCTAGCCTTCCTGGGTGATAGATGAGGCAGTTACATCTAGTCCTCCTGGGTGATAGATGCAGCAGGTACATCGAGCCTCCCTGGGTGATAGATGAGGCAGTTACATCTAGCCTCCCTGGGTGATAGATGAGGCAGTTACATCTAGCCTCCCTGGGTGATGGATGCAGCAGTTACATCTAGCCTCCCTGGGTGATAGATGAGGCAGTTACATCTAGCCTCCCTGGGTGATAGATGAGGCAGTTGCATCTAGTCCTCCTGGGTGATAGATGCAGCAGTTACATCGAGCCTCCCTGGGTGATAGATGAGGCAGTTACATCTAGCCTCCCTGGGTGATAGATGAGGCAGTTACATCTAGTCCTCCTGGGTGATAGATGCAGCAGTTACATCGAGCCTCCCTGGGTGATAGATGAGGCAGTTACATCTAGCCTCCCTGGGTGATAGATGAGGCAGTTACATCTAGCCTCCCTGGGTGATAGATGTGCCAGTTGCATCTAGCCTCCCTGGGTGATAGATGTAGCAGTTACATCTAGCCTCCCTGGGTGATAGATGAGGCAGTTACATCTAGCCTCCCTGGGTGATAGATGCGGCATTTGCATCTAGCCTCCCTGGGTGATAGATGAGGCAGTTACATCTAGCCTCCCTGTGTGATAGATGTGGCAGTTACATCTAGCCTCCCTGGGTGATAGATGAGGCAGTTACATCTAGCCTCCCTGGATGATGGATGCAGCAGTTACATCTAGCCTCTCTGGGTGATAGGTGTGCCAGTTACATATACCCCCCCTGGGTGATAGATGCAGCAGTTACATCTAGCCTCCCTGGGTGATAGATGCAGCAGTTACATCTAGCCTCCCTGGGTGATAGATGTGCCAGGTACATCTAGCCTTCCTGGGTGATAGATGCAGCAGTTACATCTAGCCTCCCTGGGTGATAGGTGTGCCAGTTACATCTAGCCTCCCTGGGTGATAGATGAGGCAGTTACATCTAGCCTCCCTGGGTGATAGATGAGGCAGTTACATCTAGCCTTCCTGGGTGATGGATGCAGCGGTTACATCGAGCCTCCCTGGGTGATAGATGCAGTGGTTACATCTACCCTGCCTGTGTGATAGATGTGCCAGTTATATCTAGCCTCCCTGGGTGGTAGATGCAGCAGTTACATCTAGCCTCCCTGGGTGATAGATGCAGCAGTTACATCTAGCCTCCCTGGGTTATAGATGAGGCAGTTACATCTAGCCTCCCTGGGTGATAGATGAGGCAGTTACATCTAGTCCTCCTGGGTGATAGATGCAGCAGTTACATCGAGCCTCCCTGGGTGGTAGATGATGCAGTTACATCTAGCCTCCCTGGGTGATAGATGAGGCAGTTACATCTAGCCTCCCTGGGTGATAGATGCAGCAGTTACATCTAGCCTCCCTGGGTGATAGATGAGGCAGTTACATCTAGCCTCCCTGGGTGATAGATGCAGCAGTTACATCTAGTCCTCCTGGGTGATAGATGCAGCAGTTACATCGAGCCTCCCTGGGTGATAGATGAGGCAGTTACATCTAGCCTCCCTGGGTGATAGATGAGGCAGTTACATCTAGTCCTCCTGGGTGATAGATGCAGCAGTTACATCGAGCCTCCCTGGGTGATAGATGAGGCAGTTACATCTAGCCTCCCTGGGTGATAGATGAGGCAGTTACATCTAGCCTCCCTGGGTAATAGATGCAGCAGTTACATCTAGCCTCCCTGGGTGATAGATGAGGCAGTTACATCTAGCCTCCCAGGGTGATAGATGAGGCAGTTACATCTAGCCTCCCTGGGTGATAGATGCAGCAGTTACATCTAGCCTCCCTGGGTGATAGATGAGGCAGTTACATCTAGCCTCCCTGGGTGATAGATGCAGCATTTGCATCTAGCTTCCCTGGGTGATAGATGAGGCAGTTACATCTAGCCTCCCTGGGTGATAGATGTGGCAGTTACATCTAGCCTCCCTGGGTGATAGATGAGGCAGTTACATCTAGCCTCCCTGGATGATGGATGTGCCAGTTACATCTAGCCTCCCTGGGTGATATATACAGCAGTTACATCTAGCCTCCCTGGGTGATAGATGCAGCAGTTTCATCTAGCCTTCCTGGGTGATAGATGTGCCAGTTACATCGAGCCTCCCTGGGTGATAGATGCAGCAGTTACATCTAGCCTCCCTGGGTGATAGATGTGCCAGTTACATTAAGCCTCCCTGGGTGATAGATGCAGCAGTTACATCTAGCCTCTCTGGGTGATAGGTGTGCCAGTTACATATAGCCTCCCTGGGTGATAGATGCAGCAGTTACATCTAGCCTCCCTGGGTGATAGATGCAGCAGTTACATCTAGCCTCCCTGGGTGATAGATGTGCCAGGTACATCTAGCCTCCCTGGGTGATAGATGCAGCAGTTACATCTAGCCTCCCTGGGTGATAGGTGTGCCAGTTACATCTAGCCTCCCTGTGTGATAGATGAGGCAGTTACATCTAGCCTCCCTGGGTGATAGATGAGGCAGTTACATCTAGCCTTCCTGGGTGATGGATGCAGCGGTTACATCGAGCCTCCCTCGGTGATAGATGCAGTGGTTACATCTACCCTGCCTGTGTGATAGATGTGCCAGTTATATCTAGCCTCCCTGGGTGGTAGATGCAGCAGTTATATCTAGCCTCCCTGGGCGATAGATGCAGTGGTTACATCTACCCTCCCTGTGTGATAGATGTGCCAGTTATATCTAGCCTCCCTGGGTGATAGATGCAGCAGTTACATCTAGCCTCCCTGGGTGATAGATGTGCCAGTTACATCTACCCTCCCTGGGTGATGGATGCAGCAGTTACATCTAGCCTCCCTGGGTGATTGATGAGGCAGTTACATCTAGCCTTCCTGGGTGATAGATGAGGCAGTTACATCGAGCCTCCCTGGGTGATAGATGAGGCAGTTACATCTAGCCTTCCTGGGTGATAGATGCAGCGGTTACATCAAGCCTCCCTGGGTGATAGATGTGCCAGTTACATCTAGCCTCCCTGGGTGATAGATGCAGCAGTTACATCTAGCCTCCCTGGGTGATAGGTGTGCCAGTTACATCTAGCCTCCATGGGTGATAGATGAGGCAGTTACATCTAGCCTCCCTGGGTGATAGATGAGGCAGTTACATCTAGCCTTCCTGGGTGATGGATGCAGCGGTTACATCGAGCCTCCCTGGGTGATAGATGTGCCAGTTATATCTAGCCTCCCTGGGTGGTAGATGCAGCAGTCACATCTAGCCTCCCTGGGTGATAGATGAGGCAGTTACATCTAGCCTCCCTGGGTGATAGATGAGGCAGTTACATCTAGCCTCCCTGGGTGATAGATGTGCCAGTTACATCTAGCCTCCCTGGGTGATAGATGCAGCAGTTACATCTAGCCTCCCTGGGTGATAGATGAGGCAGTTACATCTAGCCTCCCTGGGTGATAGATGCAGCATTTGCATCTAGCCTCCCTGGGTGATAGATGAGGCAGTTACATCTAGCCTCCCTGGGTGATAGATGTGCCAGTTACATCTAGCCTCCCTGGGTGATAGATGAGGCAGTTACATCTAGCCTCCCTGGATGATGGATGTGCCAGTTACATCTAGCCTCCCTGGGTGATAGATGCAGCAGTTAAATCTAGCCTCCCTGGGTGATAGATGCAGCAGTTTCATCTAGCCTTCCTGGGTGATAGATGTGCCAGTTACATCGAGCCTCCCTGGGTGATAGATGCAGCAGTTACATCTAGCCTCCCTGGGTGATAGATGTGCCAGTTACATTTAGCCTCCCTGGGTGATAGATGCAGCAGTTACATCTAGCCTCTCTGGGTGATAGGTGTGCCAGTTACATATAGCCTCCCTGGGTGATAGATGCAGCAGTTACATCTAGCCTCCCTGAGTGATAGATGCAGCAGTTACATCTAGCCTCCCTAGGTGATAGTTGTGCCAGGTACATCTAGCCTCCCTGGGTGATAGATGCAGCAGTTACATCTAGCCTCCCTGGGTGATAGGTGTGCCAGTTACATCTAGCCTCCCTGGGTGATAGATGAGGCAGTTACATCTAGCCTCCCTGGGTGATAGATGAGGCAGTTACATCTAGCCTTCCTGGGTGATGGATGCAGCGGTTACATCGAGCCTCCCTGGGTGATAGATGCAGTGGTTACATCTACCCTCCCTGTGTGATAGATGTGCCAGTTATATCTAGCCTCCCTGGGTGATAGATGCAGCAGTTACATCTAGCCTCCCTGGGTGATAGATGTGCCAGTTACATCTACCCTCCCTGGGTGATGGATGCAGCAGTTACATCTAGCCTCCCTGGGTGATTGATGAGGCAGTTACATCGAGCCTCCCTCGGTGATAGATGAGGCAGTTACATCTAGCCTTCCTGGGTGATAGATGCAGCGGTTACATCAAGCCTCCCTGGGTGATAGATGTGCCAGTTACATCTAGCCTCCCTGGGTGATAGATGCAGCAGTTACATCTAGCCTCCCTGGGTGATAGGTGTGCCAGTTACATCTAGCCTCCCTGGGTGATAGATGAGGCAGTTACATCTAGCCTCCCACGGTGATAGATGAGGCAGTTGCATCTAGCCTTCCTGGGTGATGGATGCAGCGGTTACATCGAGCCTCCCTGGGTGATAGATGCAGTGGTTACATCTACCCTGCCTGTGTGATAGATGTGCCAGTTATATCTAGCCTCCCTGGGTGGTAGATGCAGCAGTTACATCTAGCCTCCCTGGGTGATAGATGTGCCAGTTACATCTACCCTCCCTGGGTGATGGATGCAGCAGTTACATCTAGCCTCCCTGGGTGATTGATGAGGCAGTTCCATCTAGCCTTCCTGGGTGATAGATGCAGCAGTTACATCGAGCCTCTCTGGATGATAGATGTGCCAGTTACATCTAGCCTCCCTGGGTGATAGATGCAGCAGTTTCATCAAACCTCCCTGGGTGATACATGAGACAGTTGCATCACACCTCCCTGCATTTAGCCTCCCTGGGTGATGGATGTGGCAGTTACATCTAGCCTTTATGTGTGATACATGAGGCAGTTACATCTAGCCTTCCTGTGTGATAGATGCAGTAGTTACATCTCACCTCCCTGGGTGATAGATGCAGCAGTTACATCGAGCCTCCCTGGGTGATACATGAGGCAGTTACATCTAGCCTCCCTGGGTGATAGATACAGCAGTTACATCTAGCCTTCCTGGGTGATAGATGTGGCAGTTACATCTAGCCTCCCTGGGTGATACACGAGGCAGTTACATCTAGCCTCCCTGGGTGATACATTGGGCAGTTACATCTAGACTCCCTGGGTGATAGAAGTAGCAGTTACATCTACCCTCCCTGGGTGATATTTGCGGCAGTTACACCTAGCCTCCCTGGGTGATACATGAGGCAGTTACATCTAGCCTCACTGGGTGATCGATGTGGCAGTTGCATCTCGCCTTCCTGTATCTAGCTTCCCTGGGTGATAGATGTGGCAGTTACATCTAGCCTCCCCGGGCGATACATGAGGCAGTTACATCTAGCCTCCCTGGGTGATAGATGCAGCAGTTACATCTCGCCTCCGTGGGTGATAATGTGGCAGTTGCATTTATCCTCCCTGGGTGATAGATGTGGCAGTTGCACTTATCCTCCCTGGGTGATAGATGTGGCAGTTGCATCTCACCTACCCTCATCTAGCTTCCCTGGGTGATAGATGCGTCAGTTACATCTAGCCACCTTGGGTGCAGCAGTTACATCTAGCCTCCCTGGGTGATAGATGCAGCAGTTACATCTCACCTGCCTGCATCTAGCATCCCTGGGTGATAGATGTGGCAGTTACATCTCACCTCCCTGCATCTAGCATCCCTGGGTGATAGATGCAGCAGTTACATCGAGCCTCCCTGGGTGATAGATACAACAGTTACATCTAGCCTCCCTGGGGGATAGATGCAGTAGTTACATATAGCCTCCCTGGGTGATAGATGCAGCAGTTACACCTAGCCTCCCTGGGTGATAGATGTGCCAATTACATCTAGCCTCCCCGGTGAGAGATGAGGCAGTTCCACCTAGCCTTCCTGGGTGATAGATGAGGCAGTTACATCTAGCCTCCCTGGGTAATAGATGAGGCAGTTACATCTAGCCTTCCTGGGTGATAGATGCAGCACTTACATCGAGCCTCCCTGGGTGATAGATGCAGCGGTTACATCTAGCCTCCCTGGGTGATAGATGTGCCAGTTACATCTAGCATCCCTGGGTGATAGATGCAGCAGTTACATCTAGCCTCCCAGGGTGATAGATGAGGCAGTTACATCTAGCCTCCCTGGGTGATAGATGAGGCAGTTACATCTAGCCTCCCTGGGTGATAGATGAGGCAGTTACATCTAGTCCTCCTGGGTGATAGATGCAGCAGTTACATCGAGCCTCCCTGGGTGATAGATGAGGCAATTACATCTAGCCTCCCTGGGTGATAGATGAGGCAGTTACATCTAGTCCTCCTGGGTGATAGATGCAGCAGTTACATCGAGCCTCCCTGGGTGATAGATGAGGCAGTTATATCTAGCCTCCCTGGGTGATAGATGAGGCAGTTACATCTAGCCTCCCTGGGTGATAGATGCAGCAGTTACATCTAGCCTCCCTGGGTGATAGATGCAGCATTTGCATCTAGCCTCCCTGGGTGATAGATGAGGCAGTTACATCTAGCCTCCCTGGGTGATAGATGAGGCAGTTACATCTAGCCTCCCTGGGTGATAGATGTGCCAGTTACATCTAGCCTCCCTGGGTGATAGATGCAGCAGTTACATCTAGCCTCCCTGGGTGATAGATGAGGCAGTTACATCTAGCCTCCCTGGGTGATAGATGCAGCATTTGCATCTAGCCTCCCTGGGTGATAGATGAGGCAGTTACATCTAGCCTCCCTGGGTGATAGATGCGGCAGTTACATCTAGCCTCCCTGGGTGATAGATGAGGCAGTTACATCTAGCCTCCCTGGATGATGGATGTGCCAGTTACATCTAGCCTCCCTGGGTGATAGATGCAGCAGTTACATCTAGCCTCCCTGGGTGATAGATGCAGCAGTTTCATCTAGCCTTCCTGGGTGATAGATGTGCCAGTTACATCGAGCCTCCCTGGGTGATAGATGCAGCAGTTACATCTAGCCTCCCTGGGTGATAGATGTGCCAGTTACATTAAGCCTCCCTGGGTGATAGATGCAGCAGTTACATCTAGCCTTTCTGGGTGATAGGTGTGCCAGTTACATATAGCCTCCCTGGGTGATAGATGCAGCAGTTACATCTAGCCTCGCTGGGTGATAGATGCAGCAGTTACATCTAGCCTCCCTGGGTGATAGATGTGCCAGGTACATCTAGCCTCCCTGGGTGATAGATGCAGCAGTTACATCTAGCCTCCCTGGGTGATAGGTGTGCCAGTTACATCTAGCCTCCCTGGGTGATAGATGAGGCAGTTACATCTAGCCTCCCTGGGTGATAGATGAGGCAGTTACATCTAGCCTTCCTGGGTGATGGATGCAGCGGTTACATCGAGCCTCCCTGGGTGATAGCTGCAGTGGTTACATCTACCCTGCCTGTGTGATAGATGTGCCAGTTATATCTAGCCTCCCTGGGCGGTAGATGCAGCAATTACATCTAGCCTCCCTGGGTGATAGATGCAGCAGTTACATCTAGCCTCCCTGGGTGATAGATGAGGCAGTTACATCTAGCCTCCCTGGGTGATAGATGAGGCAGTTACATCTAGTCCTCCTGGGTGATAGATGCAGCAGTTACATCGAGCCTCCCTGGGTGATAGATGAGGCAGTTACATCTAGCCCCCCTGGGTGATAGATGAGGCAGTTACATCTAGCCTCCCTGGGTGATAGATGCAGCAGTTACATCTAGCCTCCCTGGGTGATAGATGAGGCAGTTACATCTAGCCTCCCTGGGTGATAGATGAGGCAGTTACATCTAGTCCTCCTGGGTGATAGATGCAGCAGTTACATCGAGCCTCCCTGGGTGATAGATGAGGCAGTTGCATCTAGCCTCCCTGGGTGATAGATGAGGCAGTTACATCTAGTCCTCCTGGGTGATAGATGCAGCAGTTACATCGAGCCTCCCTGGGTGATAGATGAGGCAGTTACATCTAGCCTCCCTGGGTGATAGATGAGGCAGTTACATCTAGCCTCCCTGGGTGATAGATGCAACAGTTACATCTAGCCTCCCTGGGTGATAGATGAGGCAGTTACATCTAGCCTCCCAGGGTGATAGATGCAGCAGTTACATCTAGCCTCCCTGGGTGATAGATGTGCCAGTTACATCTAGCCTCCCTGGGTGATAGATGTGCCAGTTACATCTAGCCTCCCTGGGTGATAGATGTGCCAGTTACATCTAGCCTCCCTGGGTGATAGATGAGGCAGTTACATCGAGCCTCCCTGGGTGATAGATGAGGCAGTTACATCTAGCCTCCGTGGGTGATAGATGCAGCAGTTACATCTAGTCCTCCTGGGTGATAGATGAGGCAGTTACATCTAGTCCTCCTGGGTGATAGATGCAGCAGTTACATCGAGCCTCCCTGGGTGATAAATGAGGCAGTTACATCTAGCCTCCCTGGGTGATAGATGTGCCAGTTACATCTAGCCTCCCTGGGTGATAGATGTGCCAGTTACATCTAGCCTCCCTGGGTGATAGATGTGCCAGTTACATCTAGCCTCCCTGGGTGATAGATGAGGCAGTTACATCTAGCCTCCCTGGGTGATAGATGAGGCAGTTACATCTAGCCTCCCTGGGTGATAGATGCAGCAGTTACATCTAGCCTCCCTGGGTGATAGATGAGGCAGTTACATCTAGCCTCCCTGGGTGATAGATGAGGCAGTTACATCTAGTCCTCCTGGGTGATAGATGCAGCAGTTCCATCGAGCCTCCCTGGGTGATAGATGAGGCAGTTACATCTAGCCTCCCTGGGTGATAGATGAGGCAGTTATATCTAGCCTCCCTGGGTGATAGATGCAGCAGGTACATCTAGTCCTCCTGGGTGATAGATGAGGCAGTTACATCTAGTCCTCCTGGGTGATAGATGCAGCAGTTACATCGAGCCTCCCTGGGTGATAGATGAGGCAGTTACATCTAGCCTCCCTGGGTGATAGATGTGCCAGTTACATCTAGCCTCCCTGGGTGATAGATGTGCCAGTTACATCTAGCCTCCCTGGGTGATAGATGTGCCAGTTACATCTGGCCTCCCTGGGTGATAGATGAGGCAGTTAAATCTAGCCTCCTTGGGTGATAGATGAGGCAGTTACATCTAGCCTCCCTGGGTGATAGATGCAGCAGTTACATCAAGCCTCCCTGGGTGATAGATGAGGCAGTTACATCTAGCCTTCCTGGGTGATAGATGAGGCAGTTACATCTAGTCCTCCTGGGTGATAGATGCAGCAGGTACATCGAGCCTCCCTGGGTGATAGATGAGGCAGTTACATCTAGCCTCCCTGGGTGATAGATGAGGCAGTTACATCTAGCCTCCCTGGGTGATAGATGCAGCAGTTACATCTAGCCTCCCTGGGTGATAGATGAGGCAGTTACATCTAGCCTCCCTGGGTGATAGATGAGGCAGTTGCATCTAGTCCTCCTGGGTGATAGATGCAGCAGTTACATCGAGCCTCCCTGGGTGATAGATGAGGCAGTTACATCTAGCCTCCCTGGGTGATAGATGAGGCAGTTACTTCTAGTCCTCCTGGGTGATAGATGCAGCAGTTACATCGAGCCTCCCTGGGTGATAGATGAGGCAGTTACATCTAGCCTCCCTGGGTGATAGATGAGGCAGTTACATCTAGCCTCCCTGGGTGATAGATGCAGCAGTTACATCTAGCCTCCCTGGGTGATAGATGAGGCAGTTACATCTAGCCTCCCAGGGTGATAGATGAGGCAGTTACATCTAGCCTCCCTGGGTGATAGATGTGCCAGTTACATCTAGCCTCCCTGGGTGATAGATGTAGCAGTTACATCTAGCCTCCCTGGGTGATAGATGAGGCAGTTACATCTAGCCTCCCTGGGTGATAGATGCAGCAGTTACATCTAGCCTCCCTGGGTGATAGATGCAGCATTTGCATCTAGCCTCCCTGGGTGATAGATGAGGCAGTTACATCTAGCCTCCCTGGGTGATAGATGAGGCAGTTACATCTAGCCTCCCTGGGTGATAGATGTGCCAGTTACATCTAGCCTCCCTGGGTGATAGATGCAGCAGTTACATCTAGCCTCCCTGGGTGATAGATGCAGCAGTTACATCTAGCCTCCCTGGGTGATAGATGCAGCAGTTACATCTAGCCTCCCTGGGTGATAGATGTGCCAGGTACATCTAGCCTCCCTGGGTGATAGATGCAGCAGTTACATCTAGCCTCCCTGGGTGATAGGTGTGCCAGTTACATCTAGCCTCCCTGGGTGATAGATGAGGCAGTTACATCTAGCCTCCCTGGGTGATAGATGAGGCAGTTACATCTAGCCTTCCTGGGTGATGGATGCAGCGGTTACATTGAGCCTCCCTGGGTGATAGATGCAGTGGTTACATCTACCCTGCCTGTGTGATAGATGTGCCAGTTATATCTAGCCTCCCTGGGTGGTAGATGCAGCAGTTACATCTAGCCTCCCTGGGTGATAGATGCAGCAGTTACATCTAGCCTCC
Organism: Ambystoma mexicanum; assembly: GCF_040938575.1. Taxonomy (NCBI): domain Eukaryota; kingdom Metazoa; phylum Chordata; class Amphibia; order Caudata; family Ambystomatidae; genus Ambystoma; species Ambystoma mexicanum. The sequence continues at coordinate 5,781,241 of NC_090931.1, read as the reverse complement.
CTGGGTTATAGATGAGGCAGTTACATCTAGCCTCCCTGGGTGATAGATGAGGCAGTTACATCTAGTCCTCCTGGGTGATAGATGCAGCAGTTACATCGAGCCTCGCTGGGTGGTAGATGAGGCAGTTACATCTAGCCTCCCTGGGTGATAGATGAGGCAGTTACATCTAGCCTCCCTGGGTGATAGATGCAGCAGTTACATCTAGCCTCCCTGGGTGATAGATGAGGCAGTTACATCTAGCCTCCCTGGGTGATAGATGCAGCAGTTACATCTAGTCCTCCTGGGTGATAGATGCAGCAGTTACATCGAGCCTCCCTGGGTGATAGATGAGGCAGTTACATCTAGCCTCCCTGGGTGATAGATGAGGCAGTTACATCTAGTCCTCCTGGGTGATAGATGCAGCAGTTACATCGAGCCTCCCTGGGTGATAGATGAGGCAGTTACATCTAGCCTCCCTGGGTGATAGATGAGGCAGTTACATCTAGCCTCCCTGGGTAATAGATGCAGCAGTTACATCTAGCCTCCCTGGGTGATAGATGAGGCAGTTACATCTAGCCTCCCAGGGTGATAGATGAGGCAGTTACATCTAGCCTCCCGGGGTGATAGATGTGCCAGTTACATCTAGCCTCCCTGGGTGATAGATGCAGCAGTTACATCTAGCCTCCCTGGGTGATAGATGAGGCAGTTACATCTAGCCTCCCTGGGTGATAGATGCGACATTTGCATCTAGCTTCCCTGGGTGATAGATGAGGCAGTTACATCTAGCCTCCCTGGGTGATGGATGTGGCAGTTACATCTAGCCTCCCTGGGTGATAGATGAGGCAGTTACATCTAGCCTCCCTGGATGATGGATGTGCCAGTTACATCTAGCCTCCCTGGGTGATAGATACAGCAGTTACATCTAGCCTCCCTGGGTGATAGATGCAGCAGTTTCATCTAGCCTTCCTGGGTGATAGATGTGCCAGTTACATCGAGCCTCCCTGGGTGATAGATGCAGCAGTTACATCTAGCCTCCCTGGGTGATAGATGTGCCAGTTACATTAAGCCTCCCTGGGTGATAGATGCAGCAGTTACATCTAGCCTCTCTGGGTGATAGGTGTGCCAGTTACATATAGCCTCCCTGGGTGATAGATGCAGCAGTTACATCTAGCCTCCCTGGGTGATAGATGCAGCAGTTACATCTAGCCTCCCTGGGTGATAGATGTGCCAGGTACATCTAGCCTCCCTGGGTGATAGATGCAGCAGTTACATCTAGCCTCCCTGGGTGATAGGTGTGCCAGTTACATCTAGCCTCCCTGTGTGATAGATGAGGCAGTTACATCTAGCCTCCCTGGGTGATAGATGAGGCAGTTACATCTAGCCTTCCTGGGTGATGGATGCAGCGGTTACATCGAGCCTCCCTCGGTGATAGATGCAGTGGTTACATCTACCCTGCCTGTGTGATAGATGTGCCAGTTATATCTAGCCTCCCTGGGTGGTAGATGCAGCAGTTATATCTAGCCTCCCTGGGCGATAGATGCAGTGGTTACATCTACCCTCCCTGTGTGATAGATGTGCCAGTTATATCTAGCCTCCCTGGGTGATAGATGCAGCAGTTACATCTAGCCTCCCTGGGTGATAGATGTGCCAGTTACATCTACCCTCCCTGGGTGATGGATGCAGCAGTTACATCTAGCCTCCCTGGGTGATTGATGAGGCAGTTACATCTAGCCTTCCTGGGTGATAGATGAGGCAGTTACATCGAGCCTCCCTGGGTGATAGATGAGGCAGTTACATCTAGCCTTCCTGGGTGATAGATGCAGCGGTTACATCAAGCCTCCCTGGGTGATAGATGTGCCAGTTACATCTAGCCTCCCTGGGTGATAGATGCAGCAGTTACATCTAGCCTCCCTGGGTGATAGGTGTGCCAGTTGTCATCTAGCCTCCATGGGTGATAGATGAGGCAGTTACATCTAGCCTCCTTGGGTGATAGATGAGGCAGTTACATCTAGCCTTCCTGGGTGATGGATGCAGCGGTTACATCGAGCCTCCCTGGGTGATAGATGTGCCAGTTATATCTAGCCTCCCTGGGTGGTAGATGCAGCAGTCACATCTAGCCTCCATGGGTGATAGATGAGGCAGTTACATCTAGCCTCCCTGGGTGATAGATGAGGCAGTTACATCTAGCCTCCCTGGGTGATAGATGTGCCAGTTACATCTAGCCTCCCTGGGTGATAGATGCAGCAGTTACATCTAGCCTCCCTGGGTGATAGATGAGGCAGTTACATCTAGCCTCCCTGGGTGATAGATGCAGCATTTGCATCTAGCCTCCCTGGGTGATAGATGAGGCAGTTACATCTAGCCTCCCGGGGTGATAGATGAGGCAGTTACATCTAGCCTCCCAGGGTGATAGATGAGGCAGTTACATCTAGCCTCCCGGGGTGATAGATGTGCCAGTTACATCTAGCCTCCCTGGGTGATAGATGCAGCAGTTACATCTAGCCTCCCTGGGTGATAGATGAGGCAGTTACATCTAGCCTCCCTGGGTGATAGATGCGACATTTGCATCTAGCTTCCCTGGGTGATAGATGAGGCAGTTACATCTAGCCTCCCTGGGTGATGGATGTGGCAGTTACATCTAGCCTCCCTGGGTGATAGATGAGGCAGTTACATCTAGCCTCCCTGGATGATGGATGTGCCAGTTACATCTAGCCTCCCTGGGTGATAGATACAGCAGTTACATCTAGCCTCCCTGGGTGATAGATGCAGCAGTTTCATCTAGCCTTCCTGGGTGATAGATGTGCCAGTTACATCGAGCCTCCCTGGGTGATAGATGCAGCAGTTACATCTAGCCTCCCTGGGTGATAGATGTGCCAGTTACATTAAGCCTCCCTGGGTGATAGATGCAGCAGTTACATCTAGCCTCTCTGGGTGATAGGTGTGCCAGTTACATATAGCCTCCCTGGGTGATAGATGCAGCAGTTACATCTAGCCTCCCTGGGTGATAGATGCAGCAGTTACATCTAGCCTCCCTGGGTGATAGATGTGCCAGGTACATCTAGCCTCCCTGGGTGATAGATGCAGCAGTTACATCTAGCCTCCCTGGGTGATAGGTGTGCCAGTTACATCTAGCCTCCCTGTGTGATAGATGAGGCAGTTACATCTAGCCTCCCTGGGTGATAGATGAGGCAGTTACATCTAGCCTTCCTGGGTGATGGATGCAGCGGTTACATCGAGCCTCCCTCGGTGATAGATGCAGTGGTTACATCTACCCTGCCTGTGTGATAGATGTGCCAGTTATATCTAGCCTCCCTGGGTGGTAGATGCAGCAGTTATATCTAGCCTCCCTGGGCGATAGATGCAGTGGTTACATCTACCCTCCCTGTGTGATAGATGTGCCAGTTATATCTAGCCTCCCTGGGTGATAGATGCAGCAGTTACATCTAGCCTCCCTGGGTGATAGATGTGCCAGTTACATCTACCCTCCCTGGGTGATGGATGCAGCAGTTACATCTAGCCTCCCTGGGTGATTGATGAGGCAGTTACATCTAGCCTTCCTGGGTGATAGATGAGGCAGTTACATCGAGCCTCCCTGGGTGATAGATGAGGCAGTTACATCTAGCCTTCCTGGGTGATAGATGCAGCGGTTACATCAAGCCTCCCTGGGTGATAGATGTGCCAGTTACATCTAGCCTCCCTGGGTGATAGATGCAGCAGTTACATCTAGCCTCCCTGGGTGATAGGTGTGCCAGTTGTCATCTAGCCTCCATGGGTGATAGATGAGGCAGTTACATCTAGCCTCCTTGGGTGATAGATGAGGCAGTTACATCTAGCCTTCCTGGGTGATGGATGCAGCGGTTACATCGAGCCTCCCTGGGTGATAGATGTGCCAGTTATATCTAGCCTCCCTGGGTGGTAGATGCAGCAGTCACATCTAGCCTCCATGGGTGATAGATGAGGCAGTTACATCTAGCCTCCCTGGGTGATAGATGAGGCAGTTACATCTAGCCTCCCTGGGTGATAGATGTGCCAGTTACATCTAGCCTCCCTGGGTGATAGATGCAGCAGTTACATCTAGCCTCCCTGGGTGATAGATGAGGCAGTTACATCTAGCCTCCCTGGGTGATAGATGCAGCATTTGCATCTAGCCTCCCTGGGTGATAGATGAGGCAGTTACATCTAGCCTCCCTGGGTGATAGATGTGCCAGTTACATCTAGCCTCCCTGGGTGATAGATGAGGCAGTTACATCTAGCCTCCCTGGATGATGGATGTGCCAGTTACATCTAGCCTCCCTGGGTGATAGATGCAGCAGTTAAATCTAGCCTCCCTGGGTGATAGATGCAGCAGTTTCATCTAGCCTTCCTGGGTGATAGATGTGCCAGTTACATCGAGCCTCCCTGGGTGATAGATGCAGCAGTTACATCTAGCCTCCCTGGGTGATAGATGTGCCAGTTACATTTAGCCTCCCTGGGTGATAGATGCAGCAGTTACATCTAGCCTCTCTGGGTGATAGGTGTGCCAGTTACATTTAGCCTCCCTGGGTGATAGATGCAGCAGTTACATCTAGCCTCCCTGAGTGATATATGCAGCAGTTACATCTAGCCTCCCTGGGTGATAGTTGTGCCAGGTACATCTAGCCTCCCTGGGTGATAGATGCAGCAGTTACATCTAGCCTCCCTGGGTGATAGGTGTGCCAGTTACATCTAGCCTCCCTGGGTGATAGATGAGGCAGTTACATCTAGCCTCCCTGGGTGATAGATGAGGCAGTTACATCTAGCCTTCCTGGGTGATGGATGCAGCGGTTACATCGAGCCTCCCTGGGTGATAGATGCAGTGGTTACATCTACCCTCCCTGTGTGATAGATGTGCCAGTTATATCTAGCCTCCCTGGGTGATAGATGCAGCAGTTACATCTAGCCTCCCTGGGTGATAGATGTGCCAGTTACATCTACCCTCCCTGGGTGATGGATGCAGCAGTTACATCTAGCCTCCCTGGGTGATTGATGAGGCAGTTACATCGAGCCTCCCTCGGTGATAGATGAGGCAGTTACATCTAGCCTTCCTGGGTGATAGATGCAGCGGTTACATCAAGCCTCCCTGGGTGATAGATGTGCCAGTTACATCTAGCCTCCCTGGGTGATAGATGCAGCAGTTACATCTAGCCTCCCTGGGTGATAGGTGTGCCAGTTACATCTAGCCTCCCTGGGTGATAGATGAGGCAGTTACATCTAGCCTCCCACGGTGATAGATGAGGCAGTTACATCTAGCCTTCCTGGGTGATGGATGCAGCGGTTACATCGAGCCTCCCTGGGTGATAGATGCAGTGGTTACATCTACCCTGCCTGTGTGATAGATGTGCCAGTTATATCTAGCCTCCCTGGGTGGTAGATGCAGCAGTTACATCTAGCCTCCCTGGGTGATAGATGTGCCAGTTACATCTACCCTCCCTGGGTGATGGATGCAGCAGTTACATCTAGCCTCCCTGGGTGATTGATGAGGCAGTTCCATCTAGCCTTCCTGGGTGATAGATGCAGCAGTTACATCGAGCCTCTCTGGATGATAGATGTGCCAGTTACATCTAGCCTCCCTGGGTGATAGATGCAGCAGTTTCATCAAACCTCCCTGGGTGATACATGAGACAGTTGCATCACACCTCCCTGCATTTAGCCTCCCTGGGTGATGGATGTGGCAGTTACATCTAGCCTTTATGTGTGATACATGAGGCAGTTACATCTAGCCTTCCTGTGTGATAGATGCAGTAGTTACATCTCACCTCCCTGGGTGATAGATGCAGCAGTTACATCGAGCCTCCCTGGGTGATACATGAGGCAGTTACATCTAGCCTCCCTGGGTGATAGATACAGCAGTTACATCTAGCCTTCCTGGGTGATAGATGTGGCAGTTACATCTAGCCTCCCTGGGTGATACACGAGGCAGTTACATCTAGCCTCCCTGGGTGATACATTGGGCAGTTACATCTATACTCCCTGGGTGATAGAAGTAGCAGTTACATCTACCCTCCCTGGGTGATATTTGCGGAAGTTACACCTAGCCTCCCTGGGTGATACATGAGGCAGTTACATCTAGCCTCACTGGGTGATCGATGTGGCAGTTGCATCTCGCCTTCCTGTATCTAGCTTCCCTGGGTGATAGATGTGGCAGTTACATCTAGCCTCCCCGGGCGATACATGAGGCAGTTACATCTAGCCTCCCTGGGTGATAGATGCAGCAGTTACATCTCGCCTCCGTGGGTGATAATGTGGCAGTTGCATTTATCCTCCCTGGGTGATAGATGTGGCAGTTGCACTTATCCTCCCTGGGTGATAGATGTGGCAGTTGCATCTCACCTACCCTCATCTAGCTTCCCTGGGTGATAGATGCGTCAGTTACATCTAGCCACCTTGGGTGCAGCAGTTACATCTAGCCTCCCTGGGTGATAGATGCAGCAGTTACATCTCACCTGCCTGCATCTAGCATCCCTGGGTGATAGATGTGGCAGTTACATCTCACCTCCCTGCATCTAGCATCCCTGGGTGATAGATGCAGCAGTTACATCGAGCCTCCCTGGGTGATAGATACAACAGTTACATCTAGCCTCCCTGGGTGATAGATGCAGTAGTTACATATAGCCTCCCTGGGTGATAGATGCAGCAGTTACACCTAGCCTCCCTGGGTGATAGATGTGCCAATTGCATCTAGCCTCCCCGGTGAGAGATGAGGCAGTTACATCTAGCCTTCCTGGGTGATAGATGAGGCAGTTACATCTAGCCTCCCTGGGTGATAGATGAGGCAGTTACATCTAGCCTTCCTGGGTGATAGATGCAGCACTTACATCGAGCCTCCCTGGGTGATAGATGCAGCGGTTACATCTAGCCTCCCTGGGTGATAGATGTGCCAGTTACATCTAGCATCCCTGGGTGATAGATGCAGCAGTTACATCTAGCCTCCCAGGGTGATAGATGAGGCAGTTACATCTAGCCTCCCTGGGTGATAGATGAGGCAGTTACATCTAGCCTCCCTGGGTGATAGATGAGGCAGTTACATCTAGTCCTCCTGGGTGATAAATGCAGCAGTTACATCGAGCCTCCCTGGGTGATAGATGAGGCAATTACATCTAGCCTCCCTGGGTGATAGATGAGGCAGTTACATCTAGCCTCCCTGGGTGATAGATGAGGCAGTTACATCTAGCCTTCCTGGGTGATGGATGCAGCGGTTACATCGAGCCTCCCTGGGTGATAGATGCAGTGGTTACATCTACCCTGCCTGTGTGATAGATGTGCCAGTTATATCTAGCCTCCCTGGGTGGTAGATGCAGCAGTTACATCTAGCCTCCCTGGGTGATAGATGCAGCAGTTACATCTAGCCTCCCTGGGTGATAGATGAGGCAGTTACATCTAGCCTCCCTGGGTGATAGATGAAGCAGTTACATCTAGTCCTCCTGGGTGATAGATGCAGCAGTTACATCGAGCCTCCCTGGGTGATAGATGAGGCAGTTACATCTAGCCTCCCTGGGTGATAGATGAGGCAGTTACATCTAGCCTCCCTGGGTGATAGATGCAGCAGTTACATCTAGTCCTCCTGGGTGATAGATGCAGCAGTTACATCGAGCCTCCCTGGGTGATAGATGAGGCAGTTACATCTAGCCTCCCTGGGTGATAGATGAGGCAGTTACATCTAGCCTCCCTGGGTAATAGATGCAGCAGTTACATCTAGCCTCCCTGGGTGATAGATGAGGCAGTTACATCTAGCCTCCCAGGGTGATAGATGAGGCAGTTACATCTAGCCTCCCTGGGTGATAGATGTGCCAGTTACATCTAGCCTCCCTGCGTGATAGATGCAGCAGTTACATCTAGCCTCCCTGGGTGATAGATGAGGCAGTTACATCTAGCCTCCCTGGATGATGGATGTGCCAGTTACATCTAGCCTCCCTGGGTGATAGATGCAGCAGTTACATCTAGCCTCCCTGGGTGATAGATGCAGCAGTTTCATCTAGCCTTCCTGGGTGATAGATGAGGCAGTTACATCTAGCCTCCCAGGGTGATAGATGAGGCAGTTACATCTAGCCTCCCTGGGTGATAGATGTGCCAGTTACATCTAGCCTCCCTGGGTGATAGATGCAGCATTTGCATCTAGCTTCCCTGGGTGATAGATGAGGCAGTTACATCTAGCCTCCCTGGGTGATAGATGTGGCAGTTACATCTAGCCTCCCTGGGTGATAGATGAGGCAGTTACATCTAGCCTCCCTGGATGATGGATGTGCCAGTTACATCTAGCCTCCCTGGGTGATAGATACAGCAGTTACATCTAGCCTCCCTGGGTGATAGATGCAGCAGTTTCATCTAGCCTTCCTGGGTGATATATGTGCCAGTTACATCGAGCCTCCCTGGGTGATAGATGCAGCAGTTACATCTAGCCTCCCTGGGTGATAGATGTGCCAGTTACATTAAGCCTCCCTGGGTGATAGATGCAGCAGTTACATCTAGCCTCTCTGGGTGATAGGTGTGCCAGTTACATATAGCCTCCCTGGGTGATAGATGCAGCAGTTACATCTAGCCTCCCTGGGTGATAGATGCAGCAGTTACATCTAGCCTCCCTGGGTGATAGATGTGCCAGGTACATCTAGCCTCCCTGGGTGATAGATGCAGCAGTTACATCTAGCCTCCCTGGGTGATAGGTGTGCCAGTTACATCTAGCCTCCCTGTGTGATAGATGAGGCAGTTACATCTAGCCTCCCTGGGTGATAGATGAGGCAGTTACATCTAGCCTTCCTGGGTGATGGATGCAGCAGTTACATCGAGCCTCCCTCGGTGATAGATGCAGTGGTTACATCTACCCTGCCTGTGTGATAGATGTGCCAGTTATATCTAGCCTCCCTGGGTGGTAGATGCAGCAGTTATATCTAGCCTCCCTGGGCAATAGATGCAGTGGTTACATCTACCCTCCCTGTGTGATAGATGTGCCAGTTATATCTAGCCTCCCTGGGTGATAGATGCAGCAGTTACATCTAGCCTCCCTGGGTGATAGATGTGCCAGTTACATCTACCCTCCCTGGGTGATGGATGCAGCAGTTACATCTAGCCTCCCTGGGTGATTGATGAGGCAGTTACATCTAGCCTTCCTAGGTGATAGATGAGGCAGTTACATCAAGCCTCCCTGGGTGATAGATGAGGCAGTTACATCTAGCCTTCCTGGGTGATAGATGCAGCGGTTACATCAAGCCTCCCTGGGTGATAGATGTGCCAGTTACATCTAGCCTCCCTGGGTGATAGATGCAGCAGTTACATCTAGCCTCCCTGGGTGATAGGTGTGCCAGTTACATCTAGCCTCCATGGGTGATAGATGAGGCAGTTACATCTAGCCTCCCTGGGTGATAGATGAGGCAGTTACATCTAGCCTTCCTGGGTGATGGATGCAGCGGTTACATCGAGCCTCCCTGGGTGATAGATGTTCCAGTTATATCTAGCCTCCCTGGGTGGTAGATGCAGCAGTCACATCTAGCCTCCCTGGGTGATAGATGAGGCAGTTACATCTAGCCTCCCTGGGTGATAGATGAGGCAGTTACATCTAGCCTCCCTGGGTGATAGATGTGCCAGTTACATCTAGCCTCCCTGGGTGATAGATGCAGCAGTTACATCTAGCCTCCCTGGGTGATTGATGAGGCAGTTACATCTAGCCTCCCTGGGTGATAGATGCAGCATTTGCATCTAGCCTCCCTGGGTGATAGATGAGGCAGTTACATCTAGCCTCCCTGGGTGATAGATGTGCCAGTTACATCTAGCCTCCCTGGGTGATAGATGAGGCAGTTACATCTAGCCTCCCTGGATGATGGATGTGCCAGTTACATCTAGCCTCCCTGGGTGATAGATGCAGCAGTTAAATCTAGCCTCCCTGGGTGATAGATGCAGCAGTTTCATCTAGCCTTCCTGGGTGATAGATGTGCCAGTTACATCGAGCCTCCCTGGGTGATAGATGCAGCAGTTACATCTAGCCTCCCTGGGTGATAGATGTGCCAGTTACATTTAGCCTCCCTGGGTGATAGATGCAGCAGTTACATCTAGCCTCTCTGGGTGATAGGTGTGCCAGTTACATATAGCCTCCCTGGGTGATAGATGCAGCAGTTACATCTAGCCTCCCTGAGTGATAGATGCAGCAGTTACATCTAGCCTCCCTGGGTGATAGTTGTGCCAGGTACATCTAGCCTCCCTGGGTGATAGATGCAGCAGTTACATCTAGCCTCCCTGGGTGATAGGTGTGCCAGTTACATCTAGCCTCCCTGGGTGATAGATGAGGCAGTTACATCTAGCCTCCCTGGGTGATAGATGAGGCAGTTCCATCTAGCCTTCCTGGGTGATGGATGCAGCGGTTACATCGAGCCTCCCTGGGTGATAGATGCAGTGGTTACATCTACCCTCCCTGTGTGATAGATGTGCCAGTTATATCTAGCCTCCCTGGGTGATAGATGCAGCAGTTACATCTAGCCTCCCTGGGTGATAGATGTGCCAGTTTCATCTACCCTCCCTGGGTGATGGATGCAGCAGTTACATCTAGCCTCCCTGGGTGATTGATGAGGCAGTTACATCGAGCCTCCCTCGGTGATAGATGAGGCAGTTACATCTAGCCTTCCTGGGTGATAGATGCAGCGGTTACATCAAGCCTCCCTGGGTGATAGATGTGCCAGTTACATCTAGCCTCCCTGGGTGATAGATGCAGCAGTTACATCTAGCCTCCCTGGGTGATAGGTGTGCCAGTTACATCTAGCCTCCCTGGGTGATAGATGAGGCAGTTACATCTAGCCTCCCACGGTGATAGATGAGGCAGTTACATCTAGCCTTCCTGGGTGATGGATGCAGCGGTTACATCGAGCCTCCCTGGGTGATAGATGCAGTGGTTACATCTACCCTGCCTGTGTGATAGATGTGCCAGTTATATCTAGCCTCCCTGGGTGGTAGATGCAGCAGTTACATCTAGCCTCCCTGGGTGATAGATGTGCCAGTTACATCTACCCTCCCTGGGTGATGGATGCAGCAGTTACATCTAGCCTCCCTGGGTGATTGATGAGGCAGTTCCATCTAGCCTTCCTGGGTGATAGATGCAGCAGTTACATCGAGCCTCCCTGGATGATAGATGTGCCAGTTACATCTAGCCTCCCTGGGTGATAGATGCAGCAGTTTCATCAAACCTCCCTGGGTGATACATGAGACAGTTGCATCACACCTCCCTGCATTTAGCCTCCCTGGGTGATGGATGTGGCAGTTACATCTAGCCTTTATGTGTGATACATGAGGCAGTTACATCTAGCCTTCCTGTGTGATATATGCAGTAGTTACATCTCACCTCCCTGGGTGATAGATGCAGCAGTTACATCGAGCCTCCCTGGGTGATACATGAGGCAGTTACATCTAGCCTCCCTGGGTGATAGATGCAGCAGTTACATCTAGCCTTCCTGGGTGATAGATGTGGCAGTTACATCTAGCCTCCCTGGGTGATACACGAGGAAGTTACATCTAGCCTCCATGGGTGATACATTGGGCAGTTACATCTAGACTCCCTGGGTGATAGAAGTAGCAGTTACATCTACCCTCCCTGGGTGATATTTGCGGCAGTTGCATCTCGCCTTCCTGTATCTAGCTTCCCTGGGTGATAGATGTGGCAGTTACATCTAGCCTCCCCGGGCGATACATGAGGCAGTTACATCTAGCCTCCCTGGGTGATAGATGCAGCAGTTACATCTCGCCTCCGTGGGTGATCGATGTGGCAGTTGCATCTCGCCTTCCTGTATCTAGCTTCCCTGGGTGATAGATGTGGCAGTTACATCTAGCCTCCCCGGGCGATACATGAGGCAGTTACATCTAGCCTCCCTGGGTGATAGATGCAGCAGTTACATCTCGCCTCCGTGGGTGATAATGTGGCAGTTGCATTTATCCTCCCTGGGTGATAGATGTGGCAGTTGCACTTATCCTCCCTGGGTGATAGATGTGGCAGTTGCATCTCACCTCCCCTCATCTAGCTTCCCTGGGTGATAGATGCGTCAGTTACATCTAGCCACCTTGGGTGCAGCAGTTACATCTAGCCTCCCTGGGTGATAGATGCAGCAGTTACATCTCACCTGCCTGCATCTAGCATCCCTGGGTGATAGATGTGGCAGTTACATCTCACCTCCCTGCATCTAGCATCCCTGGGTGATAGATGCAGCAGTTACATCGAGCCTCCCTGGGTGATAAATACAGCAGTTACATCTAGCCTCCCTGGGTGATAGATGCAGTAGTTACATATAGCCTCCCTGGGTGATAGATGCAGCTGTTACACCTAGCCTCCCTGGGTGATAGATGTGCCAATTACATCTAGCCTCCCCAGTGAGAGATGAGGCAGTTCCATCTAGCCTTCCTGGGTGATAGATGAGGCAGTTACATCTAGCCTCCCTGGGTGATAGATGAGGCAGTTACATCTAGCCTTCCTGGGTGATAGATGCAGCACTTACATCGAGCCTCCCTGGGTGATAGATGCAGCGGTTACATCTAGCCTCCCTGGGTGATAGATGTGCCAGTTACATCTAGCATCCCTGGGTGATAGATGCAGCAGTTACATCTAGCCTCCCAGGGTGATAGATGAGGCAGTTACATCTAGCCTCCCTGGGTGATAGATGAGGCAGTTACATCTAGCCTCCCTGGGTGATAGATGAGGCAGTTACATCTAGTCCTCCTGGGTGATAGATGGAGCAGTTACATCGAGCCTCCCTGGGTGATAGATGAGGCAATTACATCTAGCCTCCCTGGGTGATAGATGAGTCAGTTACATCTAGTCCTCCTGGGTGATAGATGCAGCAGTTACATCGAGCCTCCCTGGGTGATAGATGAGGCAGTTATATCTAGCCTCCCTGGGTGATAGATGAGGCAGTTACATCTAGCCTCCCTGGGTGATAGATGCAGCAGTTACATCTAGCCTCCCTGGGTGATAGATGCAGCATTTGCATCTAGCCTCCCTGGGTGATAGATGAGGCAGTTACATCTAGCCTCCCTGGGTGATAGATGAGGCAGTTACATCTAGCCTCCCTGGGTGATAGATGTGCCAGTTACATCTAGCCTCCCTGGGTGATAGATGCAGCAGTTACATCTAGCCTCCCTGGGTGATAGATGAGGCAGTTACATCTAGCCTCCCTGGGTGATAGATGCAGCATTTGCATCTAGCCTCCCTGGGTGATAGATGAGGCAGTTACATCTAGCCTCCCTGGGTGATAGATGCGGCAGTTACATCTAGCCTCCCTGGGTGATAGATGAGGCAGTTACATCTAGCCTCCCTGGATGATGGATGTGCCAGTTACATCTAGCCTCCCTGGGTGATAGATGCAGCAGTTACATCTAGCCTCCCTGGGTGATAGATGCAGCAGTTTCATCTAGCCTTCCTGGGTGATAGATGTGCCAGTTACATCGAGCCTCCCTGGGTGATAGATGCAGCAGTTACATCTAGCCTCCCTGGGTGATAGATGTGCCAGTTACATTAAGCCTCCCTGGGTGATAGATGCAGCAGTTACATCTAGCCTTTCTGGGTGATAGGTGTGCCAGTTACATATAGCCTCCCTGGGTGATAGATGCAGCAGTTACATCTAGCCTCGCTGGGTGATAGATGCAGCAGTTACATCTAGCCTCCCTGGGTGATAGATGTGCCAGGTACATCTAGCCTCCCTGGGTGATAGATGCAGCAGTTACATCTAGCCTCCCTGGGTGATAGGTGTGCCAGTTACATCTAGCCTCCCTGGGTGATAGATGAGGCAGTTACATCTAGCCTCCCTGGGTGATAGATGAGGCAGTTACATCTAGCCTTCCTGGGTGATGGATGCAGCGGTTACATCGAGCCTCCCTGGGTGATAGCTGCAGTGGTTACATCTACCCTGCCTGTGTGATAGATGTGCCAGTTATATCTAGCCTCCCTGGGTGGTAGATGCAGCAATTACATCTAGCCTCCCTGGGTGATAGATGCAGCAGTTACATCTAGCCTCCCTGGGTGATAGATGAGGCAGTTACATCTAGCCTCCCTGGGTGATAGATGAGGCAGTTACATCTAGTCCTCCTGGGTGATAGATGCAGCAGTTACATCGAGCCTCCCTGGGTGATAGATGAGGCAGTTACATCTAGCCCCCCTGGGTGATAGATGAGGCAGTTACATCTAGCCTCCCTGGGTGATAGATGCAGCAGTTACATCTAGCCTCCCTGGGTGATAGATGAGGCAGTTACATCTAGCCTCCCTGGGTGATAGATGAGGCAGTTACATCTAGTCCTCCTGGGTGATAGATGCAGCAGTTACATCGAGCCTCCCTGGGTGATAGATGAGGCAGTTGCATCTAGCCTCCCTGGGTGATAGATGAGGCAGTTACATCTAGTCCTCCTGGGTGATAGATGCAGCAGTTACATCGAGCCTCCCTGGGTGATAGATGAGGCAGTTACATCTAGCCTCCCTGGGTGATAGATGAGGCAGTTACATCTAGCCTCCCTGGGTGATAGATGCAACAGTTACATCTAGCCTCCCTGGGTGATAGATGAGGCAGTTACATCTAGCCTCCCAGGGTGATAGATGCAGCAGTTACATCTAGCCTCCCTGGGTGATAGATGTGCCAGTTACATCTAGCCTCCCTGGGTGATAGATGTGCCAGTTACATCTAGCCTCCCTGGGTGATAGATGTACCAGTTACATCTAGCCTCCCTGGGTGATAGATGAGGCAGTTACATCGAGCCTCCCTGGGTGATAGATGAGGCAGTTACATCTAGCCTCCCTGGGTGATAGATGAGGCAGTTACATCTAGCCTCCGTGGGTGATAGATGCAGCAGTTACATCTAGTCCTCCTGGGTGATAGATGAGGCAGTTACATCTAGTCCTCCTGGGTGATAGATGCAGCAGTTACATCGAGCCTCCCTGGGTGATAAATGAGGCAGTTACATCTAGCCTCCCTGGGTGATAGATGTGCCAGTTACATCTAGCCTCCCTGGGTGATAGATGTGCCAGTTACATCTAGCCTCCCTGGGTGATAGATGTGCCAGTTACATCTAGCCTCCCTGGGTGATAGATGAGGCAGTTACATCTAGCCTCCCTGGGTGATAGATGAGGCAGTTACATCTAGCCTCCCTGGGTGATAGATGCAGCAGTTACATCTAGCCTCCCTGGGTGATAGATGAGGCAGTTACATCTAGCCTCCCTGGGTGATAGATGAGGCAGTTACATCTAGTCCTCCTGGGTGATAGATGCAGCAGTTCCATCGAGCCTCCCTGGGTGATAGATGAGGCAGTTACATCTAGCCTCCCTGGGTGATAGATGAGGCAGTTACATCTAGCCTCCCTGGGTGATAGATGCAGCAGTTACATCTAGTCCTCCTGGGTGATAGATGAGGCAGTTACATCTAGTCCTCCTGGGTGATAGATGCAGCAGTTACATCGAGCCTCCCTGGGTGATAGATGAGGCAGTTACATCTAGCCTCCCTGGGTGATAGATGTGCCAGTTACATCTAGCCTCCCTGGGTGATAGATGTGCCAGTTACATCTGGCCTCCCTGGGTGATAGATGAGGCAGTTAAATCTAGCCTCCCTGGGTGATAGATGAGGCAGTTACATCTAGCCTCCCTGGGTGATAGATGCAGCAGTTACATCAAGCCTCCCTGGGTGACAGATGAGGCAGTTACATCTAGCCTTCCTGGGTGATAGATGAGGCAGTTACATCTAGTCCTCCTGGGTGATAGATGCAGCAGGTACATCGAGCCTCCCTGGGTGATAGATGAGGCAGTTACATCTAGCCTCCCTGGGTGATAGATGAGGCAGTTACATCTAGCCTCCCTGGGTGATGGATGCAGCAGTTACATCTAGCCTCCCTGGGTGATAGATGAGGCAGTTACATCTAGCCTCCCTGGGTGATAGATGAGGCAGTTGCATCTAGTCCTCCTGGGTGATAGATGCAGCAGTTACATCGAGCCTCCCTGGGTGATAGATGAGGCAGTTACATCTAGCCTCCCTGGGTGATAGATGAGGCAGTTACATCTAGTCCTCCTGGGTGATAGATGCAGCAGTTACATCGAGCCTCCCTGGGTGATAGATGAGGCAGTTACATCTAGCCTCCCTGGGTGATAGATGAGGCAGTTACATCTAGCCTCCCTGGGTGATAGATGTGCCAGTTGCATCTAGCCTCCCTGGGTGATAGATGTAGCAGTTACATCTAGCCTCCCTGGGTGATAGATGAGGCAGTTACATCTAGCCTCCCTGGGTGATAGATGCGGCATTTGCATCTAGCCTCCCTGGGTGATAGATGAGGCAGTTACATCTAGCCTCCCTGGGTGATAGATGTGGCAGTTACATCTAGCCTCCCTGGGTGATAGATGAGGCAGTTACATCTAGCCTCCCTGGATGATGGATGCAGCAGTTACATCTAGCCTCTCTGGGTGATAGGTGTGCCAGTTACATATACCCCCCCTGGGTGATAGATGCAGCAGTTACATCTAGCCTCCCTGGGTGATAGATGCAGCAGTTACATCTAGCCTCCCTGGGTGATAGATGTGCCAGGTACATCTAGCCTTCCTGGGTGATAGATGCAGCAGTTACATCTAGCCTCCCTGGGTGATAGGTGTGCCAGTTACATCTAGCCTCCCTGGGTGATAGATGAGGCAGTTACATCTAGCCTCCCTGGGTGATAGATGAGGCAGTTACATCTAGCCTTCCTGGGTGATGGATGCAGCGGTTACATCGAGCCTCCCTGGGTGATAGATGCAGTGGTTACATCTACCCTGCCTGTGTGATAGATGTGCCAGTTATATCTAGCCTCCCTGGGTGGTAGATGCAGCAGTTACATCTAGCCTCCCTGGGTGATAGATGCAGCAGTTACATCTAGCCTCCCTGGGTTATAGATGAGGCAGTTACATCTAGCCTCCCTGGGTGATAGATGAGGCAGTTACATCTAGTCCTCCTGGGTGATAGATGCAGCAGTTACATCGAGCCTCCCTGGGTGGTAGATGATGCAGTTACATCTAGCCTCCCTGGGTGATAGATGAGGCAGTTACATCTAGCCTCCCTGGGTGATAGATGCAGCAGTTACATCTAGCCTCCCTGGGTGATAGATGAGGCAGTTACATCTAGCCTCCCTGGGTGATAGATGCAGCAGTTACATCTAGTCCTCCTGGGTGATAGATGCAGCAGTTACATCGAGCCTCCCTGGGTGATAGATGAGGCAGTTACATCTAGCCTCCCTGGGTGATAGATGAGGCAGTTACATCTAGTCCTCCTGGGTGATAGATGCAGCAGTTACATCGAGCCTCCCTGGGTGATAGATGAGGCAGTTACATCTAGCCTCCCTGGGTGATAGATGAGGCAGTTACATCTAGCCTCCCTGGGTAATAGATGCAGCAGTTACATCTAGCCTCCCTGGGTGATAGATGAGGCAGTTACATCTAGCCTCCCAGGGTGATAGATGAGGCAGTTACATCTAGCCTCCCTGGGTGATAGATGCAGCAGTTACATCTAGCCTCCCTGGGTGATAGATGAGGCAGTTACATCTAGCCTCCCTGGGTGATAGATGCAGCATTTGCATCTAGCTTCCCTGGGTGATAGATGAGGCAGTTACATCTAGCCTCCCTGGGTGATAGATGTGGCAGTTACATCTAGCCTCCCTGGGTGATAGATGAGGCAGTTACATCTAGCCTCCCTGGATGATGGATGTGCCAGTTACATCTAGCCTCCCTGGGTGATAGATACAGCAGTTACATCTAGCCTCCCTGGGTGATAGATGCAGCAGTTTCATCTAGCCTTCCTGGGTGATAGATGTGCCAGTTACATCGAGCCTCCCTGGGTGATAGATGCAGCAGTTACATCTAGCCTCCCTGGGTGATAGATGTGCCAGTTACATTAAGCCTCCCTGGGTGATAGATGCAGCAGTTACATCTAGCCTCTCTGGGTGATAGGTGTGCCAGTTACATATAGCCTCCCTGGGTGATAGATGCAGCAGTTACATCTAGCCTCCCTGGGTGATAGATGCAGCAGTTACATCTAGCCTCCCTGGGTGATAGATGTGCCAGGTACATCTAGCCTCCCTGGGTGATAGATGCAGCAGTTACATCTAGCCTCCCTGGGTGATAGGTGTGCCAGTTACATCTAGCCTCCCTGTGTGATAGATGAGGCAGTTACATCTAGCCTCCCTGGGTGATAGATGAGGCAGTTACATCTAGCCTTCCTGGGTGATGGATGCAGCGGTTACATCGAGCCTCCCTCGGTGATAGATGCAGTGGTTACATCTACCCTGCCTGTGTGATAGATGTGCCAGTTATATCTAGCCTCCCTGGGTGGTAGATGCAGCAGTTATATCTAGCCTCCCTGGGCGATAGATGCAGTGGTTACATCTACCCTCCCTGTGTGATAGATGTGCCAGTTATATCTAGCCTCCCTGGGTGATAGATGCAGCAGTTACATCTAGCCTCCCTGGGTGATAGATGTGCCAGTTACATCTACCCTCCCTGGGTGATGGATGCAGCAGTTACATCTAGCCTCCCTGGGTGATTGATGAGGCAGTTACATCTAGCCTTCCTGGGTGATAGATGAGGCAGTTACATCGAGCCTCCCTGGGTGATAGATGAGGCAGTTACATCTAGCCTTCCTGGGTGATAGATGCAGCGGTTACATCAAGCCTCCCTGGGTGATAGATGTGCCAGTTACATCTAGCCTCCCTGGGTGATAGATGCAGCAGTTACATCTAGCCTCCCTGGGTGATAGGTGTGCCAGTTACATCTAGCCTCCATGGGTGATAGATGAGGCAGTTACATCTAGCCTCCCTGGGTGATAGATGAGGCAGTTACATCTAGCCTTCCTGGGTGATGGATGCAGCGGTTACATCGAGCCTCCCTGGGTGATAGATGTGCCAGTTATATCTAGCCTCCCTGGGTGGTAGATGCAGCAGTCACATCTAGCCTCCCTGGGTGATAGATGAGGCAGTTACATCTAGCCTCCCTGGGTGATAGATGAGGCAGTTACATCTAGCCTCCCTGGGTGATAGATGTGCCAGTTACATCTAGCCTCCCTGGGTGATAGATGCAGCAGTTACATCTAGCCTCCCTGGGTGATAGATGAGGCAGTTACATCTAGCCTCCCTGGGTGATAGATGCAGCATTTGCATCTAGCCTCCCTGGGTGATAGATGAGGCAGTTACATCTAGCCTCCCTGGGTGATAGATGTGCCAGTTACATCTAGCCTCCCTGGGTGATAGATGAGGCAGTTACATCTAGCCTCCCTGGATGATGGATGTGCCAGTTACATCTAGCCTCCCTGGGTGATAGATGCAGCAGTTAAATCTAGCCTCCCTGGGTGATAGATGCAGCAGTTTCATCTAGCCTTCCTGGGTGATAGATGTGCCAGTTACATCGAGCCTCCCTGGGTGATAGATGCAGCAGTTACATCTAGCCTCCCTGGGTGATAGATGTGCCAGTTACATTTAGCCTCCCTGGGTGATAGATGCAGCAGTTACATCTAGCCTCTCTGGGTGATAGGTGTGCCAGTTACATATAGCCTCCCTGGGTGATAGATGCAGCAGTTACATCTAGCCTCTCTGGGTGATAGGTGTGCCAGTTACATATAGCCTCCCACGGTGATAGATGAGGCAGTTACATCTAGCCTTCCTGGGTGATGGATGCAGCGGTTACATCGAGCCTCCCTGGGTGATAGATGCAGTGGTTACATCTACCCTGCCTGTGTGATAGATGTGCCAGTTATATCTAGCCTCCCTGGGTGGTAGATGCAGCAGTTACATCTAGCCTCCCTGGGTGATAGATGTGCCAGTTACATCTACCCTCCCTGGGTGATGGATGCAGCAGTTACATCTAGCCTCCCTGGGTGATTGATGAGGCAGTTCCATCTAGCCTTCCTGGGTGATAGATGCAGCAGTTACATCGAGCCTCCCTGGATGATAGATGTGCCAGTTACATCTAGCCTCCCTGGGTGATAGATGCAGCAGTTTCATCAAACCTCCCTGGGTGATACATGAGACAGTTGCATCACACCTCCCTGCATTTAGCCTCCCTGGGTGATGGATGTGGCAGTTACATCTAGCCTTTATGTGTGATACATGAGGCAGTTACATCTAGCCTTCCTGTGTGATATATGCAGTAGTTACATCTCACCTCCCTGGGTGATAGATGCAGCAGTTACATCGAGCCTCCCTGGGTGATACATGAGGCAGTTACATCTAGCCTCCCTGGGTGATAGATGCAGCAGTTACATCTAGCCTTCCTGGGTGATAGATGTGGCAGTTACATCTAGCCTCCCTGGGTGATACACGAGGCAGTTACATCTAGCCTCCATGGGTGATACATTGGGCAGTTACATCTAGACTCCCTGGGTGATAGAAGTAGCAGTTACATCTACCCTCCCTGGGTGATATTTGCGGCAGTTGCATCTCGCCTTCCTGTATCTAGCTTCCCTGGGTGATAGATGTGGCAGTTACATCTAGCCTCCCCGGGCGATACATGAGGCAGTTACATCTAGCCTCCCTGGGTGATAGATGCAGCAGTTACATCTCGCCTCCGTGGGTGATCGATGTGGCAGTTGCATCTCGCCTTCCTGTATCTAGCTTCCCTGGGTGATAGATGTGGCAGTTACATCTAGCCTCCCCGGGCGATACATGAGGCAGTTACATCTAGCCTCCCTGGGTGATAGATGCAGCAGTTACATCTCGCCTCCGTGGGTGATAATGTGGCAGTTGCATTTATCCTCCCTGGGTGATAGATGTGGCAGTTGCACTTATCCTCCCTGGGTGATAGATGTGGCAGTTGCATCTCACCTCCCCTCATCTAGCTTCCCTGGGTGATAGATGCGTCAGTTACATCTAGCCACCTTGGGTGCAGCAGTTACATCTAGCCTCCCTGGGTGATAGATGCAGCAGTTACATCTCACCTGCCTGCATCTAGCATCCCTGGGTGATAGATGTGGCAGTTACATCTCACCTCCCTGCATCTAGCATCCCTGGGTGATAGATGCAGCAGTTACATCGAGCCTCCCTGGGTGATAAATACAGCAGTTACATCTAGCCTCCCTGGGTGATAGATGCAGTAGTTACATATAGCCTCCCTGGGTGATAGATGCAGCAGTTACACCTAGCCTCCCTGGGTGATAGATGTGCCAATTACATCTAGCCTCCCCGGTGAGAGATGAGGCAGTTCCATCTAGCCTTCCTGGGTGATAGATGAGGCAGTTACATCTAGCCTCCCTGGGTGATAGATGAGGCAGTTACATCTAGCCTTCCTGGGTGATAGATGCAGCACTTACATCGAGCCTCCCTGGGTGATAGATGCAGCGGTTACATCTAGCCTCCCTGGGTGATAGATGTGCCAGTTACATCTAGCATCCCTGGGTGATAGATGCAGCAGTTACATCTAGCCTCCCAGGGTGATAGATGAGGCAGTTACATCTAGCCTCCCTGGGTGATAGATGAGGCAGTTACATCTAGCCTCCCTGGGTGATAGATGAGGCAGTTACATCTAGTCCTCCTGGGTGATAGATGGAGCAGTTACATCGAGCCTCCCTGGGTGATAGATGAGGCAATTACATCTAGCCTCCCTGGGTGATAGATGAGTCAGTTACATCTAGTCCTCCTGGGTGATAGATGCAGCAGTTACATCGAGCCTCCCTGGGTGATAGATGAGGCAGTTATATCTAGCCTCCCTGGGTGATAGATGAGGCAGTTACATCTAGCCTCCCTGGGTGATAGATGCAGCAGTTACATCTAGCCTCCCTGGGTGATAGATGCAGCATTTGCATCTAGCCTCCCTGGGTGATAGATGAGGCAGTTACATCTAGCCTCCCTGGGTGATAGATGAGGCAGTTACATCTAGCCTCCCTGGGTGATAGATGTGCCAGTTACATCTAGCCTCCCTGGGTGATAGATGCAGCAGTTACATCTAGCCTCCCTGGGTGATAGATGAGGCAGTTACATCTAGCCTCCCTGGGTGATAGATGCAGCATTTGCATCTAGCCTCCCTGGGTGATAGATGAGGCAGTTACATCTAGCCTCCCTGGGTGATAGATGCGGCAGTTACATCTAGCCTCCCTGGGTGATAGATGAGGCAGTTACATCTAGCCTCCCTGGATGATGGATGTGCCAGTTACATCTAGCCTCCCTGGGTGATAGATGCAGCAGTTACATCTAGCCTCCCTGGGTGATAGATGCAGCAGTTTCATCTAGCCTTCCTGGGTGATAGATGTGCCAGTTACAT
Organism: Ambystoma mexicanum; assembly: GCF_040938575.1. Lineage (NCBI taxonomy): Eukaryota > Metazoa > Chordata > Amphibia > Caudata > Ambystomatidae > Ambystoma > Ambystoma mexicanum. Next base: position 5,759,040 of record NC_090931.1, on the reverse strand, counting down.
CGAGCCTCCCTGGGTGATAGATGCAGCAGTTACATCTAGCCTCCCTGGGTGATAGATGTGCCAGTTACATTAAGCCTCCCTGGGTGATAGATGCAGCAGTTACATCTAGCCTTTCTGGGTGATAGGTGTGCCAGTTACATATAGCCTCCCTGGGTGATAGATGCAGCAGTTACATCTAGCCTCGCTGGGTGATAGATGCAGCAGTTACATCTAGCCTCCCTGGGTGATAGATGTGCCAGGTACATCTAGCCTCCCTGGGTGATAGATGCAGCAGTTACATCTAGCCTCCCTGGGTGATAGGTGTGCCAGTTACATCTAGCCTCCCTGGGTGATAGATGAGGCAGTTACATCTAGCCTCCCTGGGTGATAGATGAGGCAGTTACATCTAGCCTTCCTGGGTGATGGATGCAGCGGTTACATCGAGCCTCCCTGGGTGATAGCTGCAGTGGTTACATCTACCCTGCCTGTGTGATAGATGTGCCAGTTATATCTAGCCTCCCTGGGTGGTAGATGCAGCAATTACATCTAGCCTCCCTGGGTGATAGATGCAGCAGTTACATCTAGCCTCCCTGGGTGATAGATGAGGCAGTTACATCTAGCCTCCCTGGGTGATAGATGAGGCAGTTACATCTAGTCCTCCTGGGTGATAGATGCAGCAGTTACATCGAGCCTCCCTGGGTGATAGATGAGGCAGTTACATCTAGCCCCCCTGGGTGATAGATGAGGCAGTTACATCTAGCCTCCCTGGGTGATAGATGCAGCAGTTACATCTAGCCTCCCTGGGTGATAGATGAGGCAGTTACATCTAGCCTCCCTGGGTGATAGATGAGGCAGTTACATCTAGTCCTCCTGGGTGATAGATGCAGCAGTTACATCGAGCCTCCCTGGGTGATAGATGAGGCAGTTGCATCTAGCCTCCCTGGGTGATAGATGAGGCAGTTACATCTAGTCCTCCTGGGTGATAGATGCAGCAGTTACATCGAGCCTCCCTGGGTGATAGATGAGGCAGTTACATCTAGCCTCCCTGGGTGATAGATGAGGCAGTTACATCTAGCCTCCCTGGGTGATAGATGCAACAGTTACATCTAGCCTCCCTGGGTGATAGATGAGGCAGTTACATCTAGCCTCCCAGGGTGATAGATGCAGCAGTTACATCTAGCCTCCCTGGGTGATAGATGTGCCAGTTACATCTAGCCTCCCTGGGTGATAGATGTGCCAGTTACATCTAGCCTCCCTGGGTGATAGATGTACCAGTTACATCTAGCCTCCCTGGGTGATAGATGAGGCAGTTACATCGAGCCTCCCTGGGTGATAGATGAGGCAGTTACATCTAGCCTCCCTGGGTGATAGATGAGGCAGTTACATCTAGCCTCCGTGGGTGATAGATGCAGCAGTTACATCTAGTCCTCCTGGGTGATAGATGAGGCAGTTACATCTAGTCCTCCTGGGTGATAGATGCAGCAGTTACATCGAGCCTCCCTGGGTGATAAATGAGGCAGTTACATCTAGCCTCCCTGGGTGATAGATGTGCCAGTTACATCTAGCCTCCCTGGGTGATAGATGTGCCAGTTACATCTAGCCTCCCTGGGTGATAGATGTGCCAGTTACATCTAGCCTCCCTGGGTGATAGATGAGGCAGTTACATCTAGCCTCCCTGGGTGATAGATGAGGCAGTTACATCTAGCCTCCCTGGGTGATAGATGCAGCAGTTACATCTAGCCTCCCTGGGTGATAGATGAGGCAGTTACATCTAGCCTCCCTGGGTGATAGATGAGGCAGTTACATCTAGTCCTCCTGGGTGATAGATGCAGCAGTTCCATCGAGCCTCCCTGGGTGATAGATGAGGCAGTTACATCTAGCCTCCCTGGGTGATAGATGAGGCAGTTACATCTAGCCTCCCTGGGTGATAGATGCAGCAGTTACATCTAGTCCTCCTGGGTGATAGATGAGGCAGTTACATCTAGTCCTCCTGGGTGATAGATGCAGCAGTTACATCGAGCCTCCCTGGGTGATAGATGAGGCAGTTACATCTAGCCTCCCTGGGTGATAGATGTGCCAGTTACATCTAGCCTCCCTGGGTGATAGATGTGCCAGTTACATCTAGCCTCCCTGGGTGATAGATGTGCCAGTTACATCTGGCCTCCCTGGGTGATAGATGAGGCAGTTAAATCTAGCCTCCCTGGGTGATAGATGAGGCAGTTACATCTAGCCTCCCTGGGTGATAGATGCAGCAGTTACATCAAGCCTCCCTGGGTGACAGATGAGGCAGTTACATCTAGCCTTCCTGGGTGATAGATGAGGCAGTTACATCTAGTCCTCCTGGGTGATAGATGCAGCAGGTACATCGAGCCTCCCTGGGTGATAGATGAGGCAGTTACATCTAGCCTCCCTGGGTGATAGATGAGGCAGTTACATCTAGCCTCCCTGGGTGATGGATGCAGCAGTTACATCTAGCCTCCCTGGGTGATAGATGAGGCAGTTACATCTAGCCTCCCTGGGTGATAGATGAGGCAGTTGCATCTAGTCCTCCTGGGTGATAGATGCAGCAGTTACATCGAGCCTCCCTGGGTGATAGATGAGGCAGTTACATCTAGCCTCCCTGGGTGATAGATGAGGCAGTTACATCTAGTCCTCCTGGGTGATAGATGCAGCAGTTACATCGAGCCTCCCTGGGTGATAGATGAGGCAGTTACATCTAGCCTCCCTGGGTGATAGATGAGGCAGTTACATCTAGCCTCCCTGGGTGATAGATGTGCCAGTTGCATCTAGCCTCCCTGGGTGATAGATGTAGCAGTTACATCTAGCCTCCCTGGGTGATAGATGAGGCAGTTACATCTAGCCTCCCTGGGTGATAGATGCGGCATGTGCATCTAGCCTCCCTGGGTGATAGATGAGGCAGTTACATCTAGCCTCCCTGGGTGATAGATGTGGCAGTTACATCTAGCCTCCCTGGGTGATAGATGAGGCAGTTACATCTAGCCTCCCTGGATGATGGATGCAGCAGTTACATCTAGCCTCTCTGGGTGATAGGTGTGCCAGTTACATATACCCCCCCTGGGTGATAGATGCAGCAGTTACATCTAGCCTCCCTGGGTGATAGATGCAGCAGTTACATCTAGCCTCCCTGGGTGATAGATGTGCCAGGTACATCTAGCCTTCCTGGGTGATAGATGCAGCAGTTACATCTAGCCTCCCTGGGTGATAGGTGTGCCAGTTACATCTAGCCTCCCTGGGTGATAGATGAGGCAGTTACATCTAGCCTCCCTGGGTGATAGATGAGGCAGTTACATCTAGCCTTCCTGGGTGATGGATGCAGCGGTTACATCGAGCCTCCCTGGGTGATAGATGCAGTGGTTACATCTACCCTGCCTGTGTGATAGATGTGCCAGTTATATCTAGCCTCCCTGGGTGGTAGATGCAGCAGTTACATCTAGCCTCCCTGGGTGATAGATGCAGCAGTTACATCTAGCCTCCCTGGGTTATAGATGAGGCAGTTACATCTAGCCTCCCTGGGTGATAGATGAGGCAGTTACATCTAGTCCTCCTGGGTGATAGATGCAGCAGTTACATCGAGCCTCCCTGGGTGGTAGATGATGCAGTTACATCTAGCCTCCCTGGGTGATAGATGAGGCAGTTACATCTAGCCTCCCTGGGTGATAGATGCAGCAGTTACATCTAGCCTCCCTGGGTGATAGATGAGGCAGTTACATCTAGCCTCCCTGGGTGATAGATGCAGCAGTTACATCTAGTCCTCCTGGGTGATAGATGCAGCAGTTACATCGAGCCTCCCTGGGTGATAGATGAGGCAGTTACATCTAGCCTCCCTGGGTGATAGATGAGGCAGTTACATCTAGTCCTCCTGGGTGATAGATGCAGCAGTTACATCGAGCCTCCCTGGGTGATAGATGAGGCAGTTACATCTAGCCTCCCTGGGTGATAGATGAGGCAGTTACATCTAGCCTCCCTGGGTAATAGATGCAGCAGTTACATCTAGCCTCCCTGGGTGATAGATGAGGCAGTTACATCTAGCCTCCCAGGGTGATAGATGAGGCAGTTACATCTAGCCTCCCTGGGTGATAGATGCAGCAGTTACATCTAGCCTCCCTGGGTGATAGATGAGGCAGTTACATCTAGCCTCCCTGGGTGATAGATGCAGCATTTGCATCTAGCTTCCCTGGGTGATAGATGAGGCAGTTACATCTAGCCTCCCTGGGTGATAGATGTGGCAGTTACATCTAGCCTCCCTGGGTGATAGATGAGGCAGTTACATCTAGCCTCCCTGGATGATGGATGTGCCAGTTACATCTAGCCTCCCTGGGTGATAGATACAGCAGTTACATCTAGCCTCCCTGGGTGATAGATGCAGCAGTTTCATCTAGCCTTCCTGGGTGATAGATGTGCCAGTTACATCGAGCCTCCCTGGGTGATAGATGCAGCAGTTACATCTAGCCTCCCTGGGTGATAGATGTGCCAGTTACATTAAGCCTCCCTGGGTGATAGATGCAGCAGTTACATCTAGCCTCTCTGGGTGATAGGTGTGCCAGTTACATATAGCCTCCCTGGGTGATAGATGCAGCAGTTACATCTAGCCTCCCTGGGTGATAGATGCAGCAGTTACATCTAGCCTCCCTGGGTGATAGATGTGCCAGGTACATCTAGCCTCCCTGGGTGATAGATGCAGCAGTTACATCTAGCCTCCCTGGGTGATAGGTGTGCCAGTTACATCTAGCCTCCCTGTGTGATAGATGAGGCAGTTACATCTAGCCTCCCTGGGTGATAGATGAGGCAGTTACATCTAGCCTTCCTGGGTGATGGATGCAGCGGTTACATCGAGCCTCCCTCGGTGATAGATGCAGTGGTTACATCTACCCTGCCTGTGTGATAGATGTGCCAGTTATATCTAGCCTCCCTGGGTGGTAGATGCAGCAGTTATATCTAGCCTCCCTGGGCGATAGATGCAGTGGTTACATCTACCCTCCCTGTGTGATAGATGTGCCAGTTATATCTAGCCTCCCTGGGTGATAGATGCAGCAGTTACATCTAGCCTCCCTGGGTGATAGATGTGCCAGTTACATCTACCCTCCCTGGGTGATGGATGCAGCAGTTACATCTAGCCTCCCTGGGTGATTGATGAGGCAGTTACATCTAGCCTTCCTGGGTGATAGATGAGGCAGTTACATCGAGCCTCCCTGGGTGATAGATGAGGCAGTTACATCTAGCCTTCCTGGGTGATAGATGCAGCGGTTACATCAAGCCTCCCTGGGTGATAGATGTGCCAGTTACATCTAGCCTCCCTGGGTGATAGATGCAGCAGTTACATCTAGCCTCCCTGGGTGATAGGTGTGCCAGTTACATCTAGCCTCCATGGGTGATAGATGAGGCAGTTACATCTAGCCTCCCTGGGTGATAGATGAGGCAGTTACATCTAGCCTTCCTGGGTGATGGATGCAGCGGTTACATCGAGCCTCCCTGGGTGATAGATGTGCCAGTTATATCTAGCCTCCCTGGGTGGTAGATGCAGCAGTCACATCTAGCCTCCCTGGGTGATAGATGAGGCAGTTACATCTAGCCTCCCTGGGTGATAGATGAGGCAGTTACATCTAGCCTCCCTGGGTGATAGATGTGCCAGTTACATCTAGCCTCCCTGGGTGATAGATGCAGCAGTTACATCTAGCCTCCCTGGGTGATAGATGAGGCAGTTACATCTAGCCTCCCTGGGTGATAGATGCAGCATTTGCATCTAGCCTCCCTGGGTGATAGATGAGGCAGTTACATCTAGCCTCCCTGGGTGATAGATGTGCCAGTTACATCTAGCCTCCCTGGGTGATAGATGAGGCAGTTACATCTAGCCTCCCTGGATGATGGATGTGCCAGTTACATCTAGCCTCCCTGGGTGATAGATGCAGCAGTTAAATCTAGCCTCCCTGGGTGATAGATGCAGCAGTTTCATCTAGCCTTCCTGGGTGATAGATGTGCCAGTTACATCGAGCCTCCCTGGGTGATAGATGCAGCAGTTACATCTAGCCTCCCTGGGTGATAGATGTGCCAGTTACATTTAGCCTCCCTGGGTGATAGATGCAGCAGTTACATCTAGCCTCTCTGGGTGATAGGTGTGCCAGTTACATATAGCCTCCCTGGGTGATAGATGCAGCAGTTACATCTAGCCTCCCTGAGTGATAGATGCAGCAGTTACATCTAGCCTCCCTGGGTGATAGTTGTGCCAGGTACATCTAGCCTCCCTGGGTGATAGATGCAGCAGTTACATCTAGCCTCCCTGGGTGATAGGTGTGCCAGTTACATCTAGCCTCCCTGGGTGATAGATGAGGCAGTTACATCTAGCCTCCCTGGGTGATAGATGAGGCAGTTACATCTAGCCTTCCTGGGTGATGGATGCAGCGGTTACATCGAGCCTCCCTGGGTGATAGATGCAGTGGTTACATCTACCCTCCCTGTGTGATAGATGTGCCAGTTATATCTAGCCTCCCTGGGTGATAGATGCAGCAGTTACATCTAGCCTCCCTGGGTGATAGATGTGCCAGTTACATCTACCCTCCCTGGGTGATGGATGCAGCAGTTACATCTAGCCTCCCTGGGTGATTGATGAGGCAGTTACATCGAGCCTCCCTCGGTGATAGATGAGGCAGTTACATCTAGCCTTCCTGGGTGATAGATGCAGCGGTTACATCAAGCCTCCCTGGGTGATAGATGTGCCAGTTACATCTAGCCTCCCTGGGTGATAGATGCAGCAGTTACATCTAGCCTCCCTGGGTGATAGGTGTGCCAGTTACATCTAGCCTCCCTGGGTGATAGATGAGGCAGTTACATCTAGCCTCCCACGGTGATAGATGAGGCAGTTGCATCTAGCCTTCCTGGGTGATGGATGCAGCGGTTACATCGAGCCTCCCTGGGTGATAGATGCAGTGGTTACATCTACCCTGCCTGTGTGATAGATGTGCCAGTTATATCTAGCCTCCCTGGGTGGTAGATGCAGCAGTTACATCTAGCCTCCCTGGGTGATAGATGTGCCAGTTACATCTACCCTCCCTGGGTGATGGATGCAGCAGTTACATCTAGCCTCCCTGGGTGATTGATGAGGCAGTTCCATCTAGCCTTCCTGGGTGATAGATGCAGCAGTTACATCGAGCCTCTCTGGATGATAGATGTGCCAGTTACATCTAGCCTCCCTGGGTGATAGATGCAGCAGTTTCATCAAACCTCCCTGGGTGATACATGAGACAGTTGCATCACACCTCCCTGCATTTAGCCTCCCTGGGTGATGGATGTGGCAGTTACATCTAGCCTTTATGTGTGATACATGAGGCAGTTACATCTAGCCTTCCTGTGTGATAGATGCAGTAGTTACATCTCACCTCCCTGGGTGATAGATGCAGCAGTTACATCGAGCCTCCCTGGGTGATACATGAGGCAGTTACATCTAGCCTCCCTGGGTGATAGATACAGCAGTTACATCTAGCCTTCCTGGGTGATAGATGTGGCAGTTACATCTAGCCTCCCTGGGTGATACACGAGGCAGTTACATCTAGCCTCCCTGGGTGATACATTGGGCAGTTACATCTAGACTCCCTGGGTGATAGAAGTAGCAGTTACATCTACCCTCCCTGGGTGATATTTGCGGCAGTTACACCTAGCCTCCCTGGGTGATACATGAGGCAGTTACATCTAGCCTCACTGGGTGATCGATGTGGCAGTTGCATCTCGCCTTCCTGTATCTAGCTTCCCTGGGTGATAGATGTGGCAGTTACATCTAGCCTCCCCGGGCGATACATGAGGCAGTTACATCTAGCCTCCCTGGGTGATAGATGCAGCAGTTACATCTCGCCTCCGTGGGTGATAATGTGGCAGTTGCATTTATCCTCCCTGGGTGATAGATGTGGCAGTTGCACTTATCCTCCCTGGGTGATAGATGTGGCAGTTGCATCTCACCTACCCTCATCTAGCTTCCCTGGGTGATAGATGCGTCAGTTACATCTAGCCACCTTGGGTGCAGCAGTTACATCTAGCCTCCCTGGGTGATAGATGCAGCAGTTACATCTCACCTGCCTGCATCTAGCATCCCTGGGTGATAGATGTGGCAGTTACATCTCACCTCCCTGCATCTAGCATCCCTGGGTGATAGATGCAGCAGTTACATCGAGCCTCCCTGGGTGATGGATACAACAGTTACATCTAGCCTCCCTGGGGGATAGATGCAGTAGTTACATATAGCCTCCCTGGGTGATAGATGCAGCAGTTACACCTAGCCTCCCTGGGTGATAGATGTGCCAATTACATCTAGCCTCCCCGGTGAGAGATGAGGCAGTTACATCTAGCCTTCCTGGGTGATAGATGAGGCAGTTACATCTAGCCTCCCTGGGTGATAGATGAGGCAGTTACATCTAGCCTTCCTGGGTGATAGATGCAGCACTTACATCGAGCCTCCCTGGGTGATAGATGCAGCGGTTACATCTAGCCTCCCTGGGTGATAGATGTGCCAGTTACATCTAGCATCCCTGGGTGATAGATGCAGCAGTTACATCTAGCCTCCCAGGGTGATAGATGAGGCAGTTACATCTAGCCTCCCTGGGTGATAGATGAGGCAGTTACATCTAGCCTCCCTGGGTGATAGATGAGGCAGTTACATCTAGTCCTCCTGGGTGATAAATGCAGCAGTTACATCGAGCCTCCCTGGGTGATAGATGAGGCAATTACATCTAGCCTCCCTGGGTGATAGATGAGGCAGTTACATCTAGTCCTCCTGGGTGATAGATGCAGCAGTTACATCGAGCCTCCCTGGGTGATAGATGAGGCAGTTACATCTAGCCTCCCTGGGTGATAGATGAGGCAGTTACATCTAGCCTCCCTGGGTGATAGATGCAGCAGTTACATCTAGCCTCCCTGGGTGATAGATGCAGCATTTGCATCTAGCCTCCCTGGGTGATAGATGAGGCAGTTACATCTAGCCTCCCTGGGTGATAGATGAGGCAGTTACATCTAGCCTCCCTGGGTGATAGATGTGCCAGTTACATCTAGCCTCCCTGGGTGATAGATGCAGCAGTTACATCTAGCCTCCCTGGGTGATAGATGAGGCAGTTGCATCTAGCCTCCCTGGGTGATAGATGCAGCATTTGCATCTAGCCTCCCTGGGTGATAGATGAGGCAGTTACATCTAGCCTCCCTGGGTGATAGATGCGGCAGTTACATCTAGCCTCCCTGGGTGACAGATGAGGCAGTTACATCTAGCCTCCCTGGATGATGGATGTGCCAGTTACATCTAGCCTCCCTGGGTGATAGATGCAGCAGTTACATCTAGCCTCCCTGGGTGATAGATGCAGCAGTTTCATCTAGCCTTCCTGGGTGATAGATGTGCCAGTTACATCGAGCCTCCCTGGGTGATAGATGCAGCAGTTACATCTAGCCTCCCTGGGTGATAGATGTGCCAGTTACATTAAGCCTCCCTGGGTGATAGATGCAGCAGTTACATCTAGCCTTTCTGGGTGATAGGTGTGCCAGTTACATATAGCCTCCCTGGGTGATAGATGCAGCAGTTACATCTAGCCTCGCTGGGTGATAGATGCAGCAGTTACATCTAGCCTCCCTGGGTGACAGATGTGCCAGGTACATCTAGCCTCCCTGGGAGATAGATGCAGCAGTTACATCTAGCCTCCCTGGGTGATAGGTGTGCCAGTTACATCTAGCCTCCCTGGGTGATAGATGAGGCAGTTACATCTAGCCTCCCTGGGTGATAGATGAGGCAGTTACATCTAGCCTTCCTGGGTGATGGATGCAGCGGTTACATCGAGCCTCCCTGGGTGATAGCTGCAGTGGTTACATCTACCCTGCCTGTGTGATAGATGTGCCAGTTATATCTAGCCTCCCTGGGTGGTAGATGCAGCAATTACATCTAGCCTCCCTGGGTGATAGATGCAGCAGTTACATCTAGCCTCCCTGGGTGATAGATGAGGCAGTTACATCTAGCCTCCCTGGGTGATAGATGAGGCAGTTACATCTAGTCCTCCTGGGTGATAGATGCAGCAGTTACATCGAGCCTCCCTGGGTGATAGATGAGGCAGTTACATCTAGCCCCCCTGGGTGATAGATGAGGCAGTTACATCTAGCCTCCCTGGGTGATAGATGCAGCAGTTACATCTAGCCTCCCTGGGTGATAGATGAGGCAGTTACATCTAGCCTCCCTGGGTGATAGATGAGGCAGTTACATCTAGTCCTCCTGGGTGATAGATGCAGCAGTTACATCGAGCCTCCCTGGGTGATAGATGAGGCAGTTACATCTAGTCCTCCTGGGTGATAGATGCAGCGGTTACATCTAGCCTCCCTGGGTGATAGATGTGCCAGTTACATCTAGCATCCCTGGGTGATAGATGCAGCAGTTACATCTAGCCTCCCAGGGTGATAGATGAGGCAGTTACATCTAGCCTCCCTGGGTGATAGATGAGGCAGTTACATCTAGCCTCCCTGGGTGATAGATGAGGCAGTTACATCTAGTCCTCCTGGGTGATAAATGCAGCAGTTACATCGAGCTTCCCTGGGTGATAGATGAGGCAATTACATCTAGCCTCCCTGGGTGATAGATGAGGCAGTTACATCTAGTCCTCCTGGGTGATAGATGCAGCAGTTACATCGAGCCTCCCTGGGTGATAGATGAGGCAGTTACATCTAGCCTCCCTGGGTGATAGATGAGGCAGTTACATCTAGCCTCCCTGGGTGATAGATGCAGCAGTTACATCTAGCCTCCCTGGGTGATAGATGCAGCATTTGCATCTAGCCTCCCTGGGTGATAGATGAGGCAGTTACATCTAGCCTCCCTGGGTGATAGATGAGGCAGTTACATCTAGCCTCCCTGGGTGATAGATGTGCCAGTTACATCTAGCCTCCCTGGGTGATAGATGCAGCAGTTACATCTAGCCTCCCTGGGTGATAGATGAGGCAGTTGCATCTAGCCTCCCTGGGTGATAGATGCGGCATTTGCATCTAGCCTCCCTGGGTGATAGATGAGGCAGTTACATCTAGCCTCCCTGGGTGATAGATGCGGCAGTTACATCTAGCCTCCCTGGGTGATAGATGAGGCAGTTACATCTAGCCTCCCTGGATGATGGATGTGCCAGTTACATCTAGCCTCCCTGGGTGATAGATGCAGCAGTTACATCTAGCCTCCCTGGGTGATAGATGCAGCAGTTTCATCTAGCCTTCCTGGGTGATAGATGTGCCAGTTACATCGAGCCTCCCTGGGTGATAGATGCAGCAGTTACATCTAGCCTCCCTGGGTGATAGATGTGCCAGTTACATTAAGCCTCCCTGGGTGATAGATGCAGCAGTTACATCTAGCCTTTCTGGGTGATAGGTGTGCCAGTTACATATAGCCTCCCTGGGTGATAGATGCAGCAGTTACATCTAGCCTCGCTGGGTGATAGATGCAGCAGTTACATCTAGCCTCCCTGGGTGACAGATGTGCCAGGTACATCTAGCCTCCCTGGGAGATAGATGCAGCAGTTACATCTAGCCTCCCTGGGTGATAGGTGTGCCAGTTACATCTAGCCTCCCTGGGTGATAGATGAGGCAGTTACATCTAGCCTCCCTGGGTGATAGATGAGGCAGTTACATCTAGCCTTCCTGGGTGATGGATGCAGCGGTTACATCGAGCCTCCCTGGGTGATAGCTGCAGTGGTTACATCTACCCTGCCTGTGTGATAGATGTGCCAGTTATATCTAGCCTCCCTGGGTGGTAGATGCAGCAATTACATCTAGCCTCCCTGGGTGATAGATGCAGCAGTTACATCTAGCCTCCCTGGGTGATAGATGAGGCAGTTACATCTAGCCTCCCTGGGTGATAGATGAGGCAGTTACATCTAGTCCTCCTGGGTGATAGATGCAGCAGTTACATCGAGCCTCCCTGGGTGATAGATGAGGCAGTTACATCTAGCCCCCCTGGGTGATAGATGAGGCAGTTACATCTAGCCTCCCTGGGTGATAGATGCAGCAGTTACATCTAGCCTCCCTGGGTGATAGATGAGGCAGTTACATCTAGCCTCCCTGGGTGATAGAGGAGGCAGTTACATCTAGTCCTCCTGGGTGATAGATGCAGCAGTTACATCGAGCCTCCCTGGGTGATAGATGAGGCAGTTACATCTAGTCCTCCTGGGTGATAGATGCAGCAGTTACATCGAGCCTCCCTGGGTGATAGATGAGGCAGTTACATCTAGCCTCCCTGGGTGATAGATGAGGCAGTTACATCTAGCCTCCCTGGGTGATAGATGCAACAGTTACATCTAGCCTCCCTGAGTGATAGATGAGGCAGTTACATCTAGCCTCCCAGGGTGATAGATGCAGCAGTTACATCTAGCCTCCCTGGGTGATAGATGTGCCAGTTACATCTAGCCTCCCTGGGTGATAGATGCAGCATTTGCATCTAGCCTCCCTGGGTGATAGATGAGGCAGTTACATCTAGCCTCCCTGGGTGATAGATGCGGCAGTTACATCTAGCCTCCCTTTGTGATAGATGAGGCAGTTACATCTAGCCTCCCTGGATGATGGATGTGCCAGTTACATCTAGCCTCCCTGGGTGATAGATGCAGCAGTTACATTTAACATCCCTGGGTGATAGATGCAGCAGTTTCATCTAGCCTCCCTGGGTGATAGATGTGCCAGTTACATCGAGCCTCCCTGGGTGATAGATGCAGCAGTTATATCTAGCCTCCCTGGGTGATAGATGTGCCAGTTACATTAAGCCTCCCTGGGTGATAGATGCAGCAGTTACATCTAGCCTCTCTGGGTGATAGGTGTGGCAGTTACATATAGCCTCCCTGGGTGATAGATGCAGCAGTTACATCTAGCCTCCCTGGGTGATAGATGCAGCAGTTACATCTAGCCTCCCTGGGTGATAGATGTGCCAGGTACATCTAGCCTCCCTGGGTGATAGATGCAGCAGTTACATCTAGCCTCCCTGGGTGATAGGTGTGCCAGTTACATCTAGCCTCCCTGGGTGATAGATGAGGCAGTTACATCTAGCCTCCCTGGGTGATAGATGAGGCAGTTACATCTAGCCTTCCTGGGTGATGGATGCAGCGGTTACATCGAGCCTCCCTGGGTGATAGATGCAGTGGTTACATCTACCCAGCCTGTGTGATAGATGTGCCAGTTATATCTAGCCTCCCTGGGTGGTAGATGCAGCAGTTATATCTAGCCTCCCTGGGTGATAGATGCAGTGGTTACATCTACCCTCCCTGTGTGATAGATGTGCCAGTTATATCTAGCCTCCCTGGGTGATAGATGCAGCAGTTACATCTAGCCTCCCTGGGTGATAGAGGCAGCAGTTACATCTAGCCTCCCTGGGTGATAGGTGTGCCAGTTACATCTAGCCTCCATGGGTGATAGATGAGGCAGTTACATCTAGCCTCCCTGGGTGATAGATGAGGCAGTTACATCTAGGCTTCCTGGGTGATGGATGCAGTGGTTACATCAAGCCTCCCTGGGTGATAGATGCAGTGGTTGCATCTACCCTGCCTGTGTGATAGATGTGCCAATTATATCTAGCCTCCCTGGGTGGTAGATGCAGCAGTTACATTTAGCCTCCCTGGGTGATAGATGAGGCAGTTACATCTAGCCTCCCTGGGTGATAGATGAGGCAGTTACATCTAGCCTCCCTGGGTGATCGATGTGCCAGTTACATCTAGCCTCCCTGGGTGATAGATGCAGCAGTTACATCTAGCCTCCCTGGGTGATAGATGAGGCAGTTACATCTAGCCTCCCTGGGTGATAGATGCAGCATTTGCATCTAGCCTCCCTGGGTGATAGATGAGGCAGTTACATCTAGCCTCCCTGGGTGATAGATGTGCCAGTTACATCTAGCCTCCCTGGGTGATAGATGAGGCAGTTACATCTAGCCTCCCTGGATGATGGATGTGCCAGTTATATCTAGCCTCCCTGGGTGATAGATGCAGCAGTTACATCTAGCCTCCCTGGGTGATAGATGCAGCAGTTTCATCTAGCCTTCCTGGGTGATAGATGTGCCAGTTACATCGAGCCTCCCTGGGTGATAGATGCAGCAGTTACATCTAGCCTCCCTGGGTGATAGATGTGCCAGTTACATTTAGCCTCCCTGGGTGATAGATGCAGCAGTTACATCTAGCCTCTCTGGGTGATAGGTGTGCCAGTTACATATAGCCTCCCTGGGTGATAGATGCAGCAGTTACAGTTAGCCTCCCTGAGTGATGGATGCAGCAGTTACATCTAGCCTCCCTGGGTGATAGATGTGCCAGGTACATCTAGCCTCCCTGGGTGATAGATGCAGCAGTTACATCTAGCCTCCCTGGGTGATAGGTGTGCCAGTTACATCTAGCCTCTCTGGGTGATAGATGAGGCGGTTACATCTAGCCTCCCTGGGTGATAGATGAGGCAGTTACATCTAGCCTTCCTGGGTGATGGATGCAGCGGTTACATCGAGCCTTCCTGGGTGGTAGATGCAGCAGTTACATCTCACCTCCCTGGGTGATAGATGTGGCAGTTGCATCTAGCTTCCCTGGATGATAGATGCAGAAGTTACATCGAGCTCCCTGGGTGATAGATGAGGCAGTTACATCTAGCCTCCCAGGGTGATAGATGCAGCAGTTACATCTAGCCTCCCTGGGTGATAGATGAGGCAGTTACATCTAGCCTCCCAGGGTGATAGATGCAGCAGTTACATCTAGCCTCCCTGGGTGATAGATGTGCCAGTTACATCTAGCCTCCCTGGGTGATAGATGCAGCATTTGCATCTAGCCTCCCTGGGTGATAGATGAGGCAGTTACATCTAGCCTCCCTGGGTGATAGATGCGGCAGTTACATCTAGCCTCCCTTTGTGATAGATGAGGCAGTTACATCTAGCCTCCCTGGGTGATAGATGAGGCAGTTACATCTAGCCTCCCTGGGTGATAGATGCAGCAGTTACATCTAGCCTCCCTGGGTGATAGATGCAGCATTTGCATCTAGCCTCCCTGGGTGATAGATGAGGCAGTTACATCTAGCCTCCCTGGGTGATAGATGTGCCAGTTACATCTAGCCTCCCTGGGTGATAGATGCAGGAGTTACATCTAGCCTCCCTGGGTGATAGATGAGGCAGTTGCATCTAGCCTCCCTGGGTGATAGATGCAGCATTTGCATCTAGCCTCCCTGGGTGATAGATGAGGCAGTTACATCTAGCCTCCCTGGGTGATAGATGCGGCAGTTACATCTAGCCTCCCTGGGTGATAGATGAGGCAGTTACATCTAGCCTCCCTGGATGATGGATGTGCCAGTTACATCTAGCCTTCCTGGGTGATAGATGCAGCAGTTACATCTAGCCTCCCTGGGTGATAGATGCAGCAGTTTCATCTAGCCTTCCTGGGTGATAGATGTGCCAGTTACATCGAGCCTCCCTGGGTGATAGATGCAGCAGTTACATCTAGCCTCCCTGGGTGATAGATGTGCCAGTTACATTAAGCCTCCCTGGGTGATAGATGCAGCAGTTACATCTAGCCTTTCTGGGTGATAGGTGTGCCAGTTACATATAGCCTCCCTGGGTGATAGATGCAGCAGTTACATCTAGCCTCGCTGGGTGATAGATGCAGCAGTTACATCTAGCCTCCCTGGGTGACAGATGTGCCAGGTACATCTAGCCTCCCTGGGAGATAGATGCAGCAGTTACATCTAGCCTCCCAGGGTGATAGATGAGGCAGTTACATCTAGCCTCCCTGGGTGATAGATGAGGCAGTTACATCTAGCCTCCCTGGGTGATAGATGAGGCAGTTACATCTAGTCCTCCTGGGTGATAAATTCAGCAATTACATCGAGCCTCCCTGGGTGATAGATGAGGCAATTACATCTAGCCTCCCTGGGTGATAGATGAGGCAGTTACATCTAGTCCTCCTGGGTGATAGATGCAGCAGTTACATCGAGCCTCCCTGGGTGATAGATGAGGCAGTTACATCTAGCCTCCCTGGGTGATAGATGAGGCAGTTACATCTAGCCTCCCTGGGTGATAGATGTAGCAGTTACATCTAGCCTCCCTGGGTGATAGATGCAGCATTTGCATCTAGCCTCCCTGGGTGATAGATGAGGCAGTTACATCTAGCCTCCCTGGGTGATAGATGAGGCAGTTACATCTAGCCTCCCTGGGTGATAGATGTGCCAGTTACATCTAGCCTCCCTGGGTGATAGATGCAGCAGTTACATCTAGCCTCCCTGGGTGATAGATGAGGCAGTTGCATCTAGCCTCCCTGGGTGATAGATGCAGCATTTGCATCTAGCCTCCCTGGGTGATAGATGAGGCAGTTACATCTAGCCTCCCTGGGTGATAGATGCGGCAGTTACATCTAGCCTCCCTGGGTGATAGATGAGGCAGTTACATCTAGCCTCCCTGGATGATGGATGTGCCAGTTACATCTAGCCTCCCTGGGTGATAGATGCAGCAGTTACATCTAGCCTCCCTGGGTGATAGATGCAGCAGTTTCATCTAGCCTTCCTGGGTGATAGATGTGCCAGTTACATCGAGCCTCCCTGGGTGATAGATGCAGCAGTTACATCTAGCCTCCCTGGGTGATAGATGTGCCAGTTACATTAAGCCTCCCTGGGTGATAGATGCAGCAGTTACATCTAGCCTTTCTGGGTGATAGGTGTGCCAGTTACATATAGCCTCCCTGGGTGATAGATGCAGCAGTTACATCTAGCCTCGCTGGGTGATAGATGCAGCAGTTACATCTAGCCTCCCTGGGTGACAGATGTGCCAGGTACATCTAGCCTCCCTGGGAGATAGATGCAGCAGTTACATCTAGCCTCCCTGGGTGATAGGTGTGCCAGTTACATCTAGCCTCCCTGGGTGATAGATGAGGCAGTTACATCTAGCCTCCCTGGGTGATAGATGAGGCAGTTACATCTAGCCTTCCTGGGTGATGGATGCAGCGGTTACATCGAGCCTCCCTGGGTGATAGCTGCAGTGGTTACATCTACCCTGCCTGTGTGATAGATGTGCCAGTTATATCTAGCCTCCCTGGGTGGTAGATGCAGCAATTACATCTAGCCTCCCTGGGTGATAGATGCAGCAGTTACATCTAGCCTCCCTGGGTGATAGATGAGGCAGTTACATCTAGCCTCCCTGGGTGATAAATGAGGCAGTTACATCTAGTCCTCCTGGGTGATAGATGCAGCAGTTACATCGAGCCTCCCTGGGTGATAGATGAGGCAGTTACATCTAGCCCCCCTGGGTGATAGATGAGGCAGTTACATCTAGCCTCCCTGGGTGATAGATGCAGCAGTTACATCTAGCCTCCCTGGGTGATAGATGAGGCAGTTACATCTAGCCTCCCTGGGTGATAGATGAGGCAGTTACATCTAGTCCTCCTGGGTGATAGATGCAGCAGTTACATCGAGCCTCCCTGGGTGATAGATGAGGCAGTTACATCTAGTCCTCCTGGGTGATAGATGCAGCAGTTACATCGAGCCTCCCTGGGTGATAGATGAGGCAGTTACATCTAGCCTCCCTGGGTGATAGATGAGGCAGTTACATCTAGCCTCCCTGGGTGATAGATGCAACAGTTACATCTAGCCTCCCTGGGTGAGAGATGAGGCAGTTACATCTAGCCTCCCAGGGTGATAGATGCAGCAGTTACATCTAGCCTCCCTGGGTGATAGATGTGCCAGTTACATCTAGCCTCCCTGGGTGATAGATGCAGCATTTGCATCTAGCCTCCCTGGGTGATAGATGAGGCAGTTACATCTAGCCTCCCTGGGTGATAGATGCGGCAGTTACATCTAGCCTCCCTTTGTGATAGATGAGGCAGTTACATCTAGCCTCCCTGGATGATGGATGTGCCAGTTACATCTAGCCTCCCTGGGTGATAGATGCAGCAGTTACATCTAACATCCCTGGGTGATAGATGCAGCAGTTTCATCTAGCCTCCCTGGGTGATAGATGTGCCAGTTACATCAAGCCTCCCTGGGTGATAGATGCAGCAGTTATATCTAGCCTCCCTGGGTGATAGATGTGCCAGTTACATTAAGCCTCCCTGGGTAATAGATGCAGCAGTTACATCTAGCCTCTCTGGGTGATAGGTGTGCCAGTTACATATAGCCTCCCTGGGTGATAGATGCAGCAGTTACATCTAGCCTCCCTGGGTGATAGATGCAGCAGTTACATCTAGCCTCCCTGGGTGATAGATGTGCCAGGTACATCTAGCCTCCCTGGGTGATAGATGCAGCAGTTACATCTAGCCTCCCTGGGTGATAGGTGTGCCAGTTACATCTAGCCTCCCTGGGTGATAGATGAGGCAGTTACATCTAGCCTCCCTGGGTGATAGATGAGGCAGTTACATCTAGCCTTCCTGGGTGATGGATGCAGCGGTTACATCGAGCCTCCCTGGGTGATAGATGCAGTGGTTACATCTACCCAGCCTGTGTGATAGATGTGCCAGTTATATCTAGCCTCCCTGGGTGGTAGATGCAGCAGTTATATCTAGCCTCCCTGGGTGATAGATGCAGTGGTTACATCTACCCTCCCTGTGTGATAGATGTGCCAGTTATATCTAGCCTCCCTGGGTGATAGATGCAGCAGTTACATCTAGCCTCCCTGGGTGATAGATGCAGCAGTTACATCTAGCCTCCCTGGGTGATAGGTGTGCCAGTTACATCTAGCCTCCATGGGTGATAGATGAGGCAGTTACATCTAGCCTCACTGGGTGATAGATGAGGCAGTTACATCTAGCCTTCCTGGGTGATGGATGCAGTGGTTACATCAAGCCTCCCTGGGTGATAGATGCAGTGGTTACATCTACCCTGCCTGTGTGATAGATGTGCCAATTATATCTAGCCTCCCTGGGTGGTAGATGCAGCAGTTACATTTAGCCTCCCTGGGTGATAGATGAGGCAGTTAATCTAGCCTCCCTGGGTGATAGATGAGGCAGTTACATCTAGCCTCCCTGGGTGATCGATGTGCCAGTTACATCTAGCCTCCCTGGGTGATAGATGCAGCAGTTACATCTAGCCTCCCTGGGTGATAGATGAGGCAGTTACATCTAGCCTCCCTGGGTGATAGATGCAGCATTTGCATCTAGCCTCCCTGGGTGATAGATGAGGCAGTTACATCTAGCCTCCCTGGGTGATAGATGTGCCAGTTACATCTAGCCTCCCTGGGTGATAGATGAGGCAGTTACATCTAGCCTCCTTGGATGATGGATGTGCCAGTTATATCTAGCCTCCCTGGGTGATAGATGCAGCAGTTACATCTAGCCTCCCTGGGTGATAGATGCAGCAGTTTCATCTAGCCTTCCTGGGTGATAGATGTGCCAGTTACATCGAGCCTCCCTGGGTGATAGATGCAGCAGTTACATCTAGCCTCCCTGGGTGATAGATGTGCCAGTTACATTTAGCCTCCCTGGGTGATAGATGCAGCAGTTACATCTAGCCTCTCTGGGTGATAGGTGTGCCAGTTACATATAGCCTCCCTGGGTGATAGATGCAGCAGTTACAGTTAGCCTCCCTGAGTGATGGATGCAGCAGTTACATCTAGCCTCCCTGGGTGATAGATGTGCCAGGTACATCTAGCCTCCCTGGGTGATAGATGCAGCAGTTACATCTAGCCTCCCTGGGTGATAGGTGTGCCAGTTACATCTAGCCTCCCTGGGTGATAGATGAGGCGGTTACATCTAGCCTCCCTGGGTGATAGATGAGGCAGTTACATCTAGCCTTCCTGGGTGATGGATGCAGCGGTTACATCGAGCCTTCCTGGGTGGTAGATGCAGCAGTTACATCTCACCTCCCTGGGTGATAGATGTGGCAGTTGCATCTAGCTTCCCTGGATGATAGATGCAGAAGTTACATCGAGCTCCCTGGGTGATAGATGAGGCAGTTACATCTAGCCTCCGTGGGTGATAGATGTGGCAGTTGCATCTAGCCTCCCTGGGTGATAGATGCAGCAGTTACATCAAGCCTCCCTGGGTGATAGATGCAGCAGTTACATCTCGCCTCCCTGGGTGATAGATGTTGCAGTTGCATCTAGCCTCCCTGGGTGATAGATGCAGCAGTTACATCAAGCCTCCCTGGGTGATGGATCCAGCAGTTACATCTCGCCTCCCTGGGTGATAGATTCAGCAGTTACATCTAGCCTCCATGGGTGATGGATGCAGCAGTTACATCTAGCCTCCCTGGGTGATAGATCAGCCAGTTACATCTAGCCTTCCTGGGTGATAGATGCAGCAGTTACATCGAGTCTCCCTGGGTGATACATGAGACAGTTGCATCTCACCTCCCTGCATTTAGCCTCCCTGGGTGATAGATGCAGCAGTTACATCTAGCCTTCCTAGGTGATACATGAGGCAGTTACATCTAGCCTTCCTGGGTGATAGATGCAGCAGTTACATCTCACCTCCCTGGGTGATAGATGCAGCAGTTACATCAAGCCTCCCAGGGTGATAAATGAGACAGTTGCATATTGCCTCCCTGGGTGATAGATGTGGCAGTTACATCTAGCCTTCCTAGGTGATAGATGCAGCAGTTACATCTAGCCTTCCTGGGTGATAGATGTGGCAGTTACATCTAGCCTCCCTGGGTGATACATGAGGCAGTTACATCTAGCCTCCCTGGGTAATAGATGCAGCAGTTACATCTACCCTCCCTGGGTGATAGATGCGGCAGTTACATCTAGCCTCACTGGGTGATAGATGTGGCAGTTGCATCTCGCCTTCCTGCATCTAGCTTCCCTGGGTGATAGATGTGGCAGTTACATCTAGCCTCCCTGGGTGATACATGAGGCAGTTACATCTAGCCACCCTGAGAGATCGATGCATCAGTTACATCTCGCCTCCCTCGGTGATAGATGTGGCAGTTGCATTTATCCTCCCTGCGTGATAGATGTGGCAGTTGCATTTATCCTCCCTGGGTGATAGATGCAGCAGTTACATCTAGCCTCCCTGGGTGATAGATGCAGCAGTTACATCTCGCTTCCCTGGGTGATAGATGTGGCAGTTGCATCTAGCCTCCCTGGATGATAGGTGCAGCAGTTACATCGAGCCTCCCTGGGCGATAGATGAGGCAGTTACATCCAGCCACCCTGGGTGATAGATGTTGCAGTTACATCTAGCCTCCCTTGGTGATAGATGTGGCAGTTACATCTCACCTCCCTGCATCTAGCCTCCCTGGGTGATAGATGCGTCAGTTACATCTAGCCTACCTGGGTGATAGATGCACTAGTTACATCTAGCCGCCCCGGGTTGATAGATGTGGTAGTTACATCTCACCTCCCTGCATCTAGCCTCCATGGGTGATAGATGTGGCAGTTACATAACACGTCCCTGCATCTAGCCTCCCTAGGTGATAGATGCGTCAGTTACATCTAGCCACCCTGGGCGATAATTGCGCCAGTTACATCTAGCCTCCCTGGGTGATAGATGTGGCAGTTACATCTCACCTCCCTGCATCTAGCCTCCATGGGTGATAGATGTGGCAGTTACATAACACATCCCTGCATCTAGCCTCCCTAGGTGATAGATGCGTCAGTTACATCTAGCCAACCTGGGCGATAATTGCGCCAGTTACATCTAGCCTCCCTGGGTGATAGATGCAGCAGTTACATCGTGCCTCCCTGGGTGATACATGAGGCAGTTACATCTAGCCTCCCTGAGTGATAGATGCAGCAGTTACATCGAGCCTCCCTGGGTGATACATGAGGCAGTTACATCTAGCCTGCCTGGGTGATAGATGCAGCAGTTACATCTCGCCTCCCTGGTTGATAGATGTGGCAGTTGCATTTATCCTCCCTGGGTGATAGATGCAGCAGTTACATCTCGCCTCCCTGGGTGATAAATGTGGCCGTTGCATCTAGCCTCCCTGGGTAATAGATGCAGCAGTTAGATCTACCCTCCCTGGGTGATAGATGCAGCAGTTACATCAAGCCTCCCTGGGTGATAGATGCAGCAGTTACATCAAGCCTCCCTGGGTGATAGATCCAGCAGTTACATCTCACCTCCCTGGGTGATAGATGTGGCAGTTGCATCTAGCCTCCCTGGATGATAGATGCAGAAGTTACATCGAGCTCCCTGGGTAATAGATGAGGCAGTTACATCTAGCCTCCGTGGGTGATAGATGTGGCAGTTGCATCTAGCCTCCCTGGGTGATAGATGCAGCAGTTACATCAAGCCTCCCTGGGTGATAGATGCAGCAGTTACATCTCGCCTCCCTGGGTGATAGATGTTGCAGTTGCATCTAGCCTCCCTGGGTGATAGATGCAGCAGTTACATCAAGCCTCCCTGGGTGATGGATCCAGCAGTTACATCTCGCCTCCCTGGGTGATAGATTCAGCAGTTACATCTAGCCTCCCTGGATGATGGATGTGCCAGTTACATCTAGCCTCCCTGGGTGATAGATGCAGCAGTTACATCTAGCCTCCCTGGATGATGGATGTGCCAGTTACATCTAGCCTCCCTGGGTTATAGATGCAGCAGTTACATCTAGCCTCCCTGGGTGATAGATGCAGCAGTTTCATCTAGCCTTCCTGGGTGATAGATGTGCCAGTTACATCGAGCCTCCCTGGGTGATAGATGCAGCAGTTACATCTAGCCTCCCTGGGTGATAGATGTGCCAGTTACATTAAGCCTCCCTGGGTGATAGATGCAGCAGTTACATCTAGCCTTTCTGGGTGATAGGTGTGCCAGTTACATATAGCCTCCCTGGGTGATAGATGCAGCAGTTACATCTAGCCTCGCTGGGTGATAGATGCAGCAGTTACATCTAGCCTCCCTGGGTGATAGATGTGCCAGGTACATCTAGCCTCCCTGGGTGATAGATGCAGCAGTTACATCTAGCCTCCCTGGGTGATAGGTGTGCCAGTTACATCTAGCCTCCCTGGGTGATAGATGAGGCAGTTACATCTAGCCTCCCTGGGTGATAGATGAGGCAGTTACATCTAGCCTTCCTGGGTGATGGATGCAGCGGTTACATCGAGCCTCCCTGGGTGATAGCTGCAGTGGTTACATCTACCCTGCCTGTGTGATAGATGTGCCAGTTATATCTAGCCTCCCTGGGTGGTAGATGCAGCAATTACATCTAGCCTCCCTGGGTGATAGATGCAGCAGTTACATCTAGCCTCCCTGGGTGATAGATGAGGCAGTTACATCTAGCCTCCCTGGGTGATAGATGAGGCAGTTACATCTAGTCCTCCTGGGTGATAGATGCAGCAGTTACATCGAGCCTCCCTGGGTGATAGATGAGGCAGTTACATCTAGCCCCCCTGGGTGATAGATGAGGCAGTTACATCTAGCCTCCCTGGGTGATAGATGCAGCAGTTACATCTAGCCTCCCTGGGTGATAGATGAGGCAGTTACATCTAGCCTCCCTGGGTGATAGATGAGGCAGTTACATCTAGTCCTCCTGGGTGATAGATGCAGCAGTTACATCGAGCCTCCCTGGGTGATAGATGAGGCAGTTGCATCTAGCCTCCCTGGGTGATAGATGAGGCAGTTACATCTAGTCCTCCTGGGTGATAGATGCAGCAGTTACATCGAGCCTCCCTGGGTGATAGATGAGGCAGTTACATCTAGCCTCCCTGGGTGATAGATGAGGCAGTTACATCTAGCCTCCCTGGGTGATAGATGCAACAGTTACATCTAGCCTCCCTGGGTGATAGATGAGGCAGTTACATCTAGCCTCCCAGGGTGATAGATGCAGCAGTTACATCTAGCCTCCCTGGGTGATAGATGTGCCAGTTACATCTAGCCTCCCTGGGTGATAGATGTGCCAGTTACATCTAGCCTCCCTGGGTGATAGATGTGCCAGTTACATCTAGCCTCCCTGGGTGATAGATGAGGCAGTTACATCGAGCCTCCCTGGGTGATAGATGAGGCAGTTACATCTAGCCTCCCTGGGTGATAGATGAGGCAGTTACATCTAGCCTCCGTGGGTGATAGATGCAGCAGTTACATCTAGTCCTCCTGGGTGATAGATGCAGCAGTTACATCGAGCCTCCCTGGGTGATAGATGAGGCAGTTGCATCTAGCCTCCCTGGGTGATAGATGAGGCAGTTACATCTAGTCCTCCTGGGTGATAGATGCAGCAGTTACATCGAGCCTCCCTGGGTGATAGATGAGGCAGTTACATCTAGCCTCCCTGGGTGATAGATGAGGCAGTTACATCTAGCCTCCCTGGGTGATAGATGCAACAGTTACATCTAGCCTCCCTGGGTGATAGATGAGGCAGTTACATCTAGCCTCCCAGGGTGATAGATGCAGCAGTTACATCTAGCCTCCCTGGGTGATAGATGTGCCAGTTACATCTAGCCTCCCTGGGTGATAGATGTGCCAGTTACATCTAGCCTCCCTGGGTGATAGATGTGCCAGTTACATCTAGCCTCCCTGGGTGATAGATGAGGCAGTTACATCGAGCCTCCCTGGGTGATAGATGAGGCAGTTACATCTAGCCTCCCTGGGTGATAGATGAGGCAGTTACATCTAGCCTCCGTGGGTGATAGATGCAGCAGTTACATCTAGTCCTCCTGGGTGATAGATGAGGCAGTTACATCTAGTCCTCCTGGGTGATAGATGCAGCAGTTACATCGAGCCTCCCTGGGTGATAAATGAGGCAGTTACATCTAGCCTCCCTGGGTGATAGATGTGCCAGTTACATCTAGCCTCCCTGGGTGATAGATGTGCCAGTTACATCTAGCCTCCCTGGGTGATAGATGTGCCAGTTACATCTAGCCTCCCTGGGTGATAGATGAGGCAGTTACATCTAGCCTCCCTGGGTGATAGATGAGGCAGTTACATCTAGCCTCCCTGGGTGATAGATGCAGCAGTTACATCTAGCCTCCCTGGGTGATAGATGAGGCAGTTACATCTAGCCTCCCTGGGTGATAGATGAGGCAGTTACATCTAGTCCTCCTGGGTGATAGATGCAGCAGTTCCATCGAGCCTCCCTGGGTGATAGATGAGGCAGTTACATCTAGCCTCCCTGGGTGATAGATGAGGCAGTTACATCTAGCCTCCCTGGGTGATAGATGCAGCAGTTACATCTAGTCCTCCTGGGTGATAGATGAGGCAGTTACATCTAGTCCTCCTGGGTGATAGATGCAGCAGTTACATCGAGCCTCCCTGGGTGATAGATGAGGCAGTTACATCTAGCCTCCCTGGGTGATAGATGTGCCAGTTACATCTAGCCTCCCTGGGTGATAGATGTGCCAGTTACATCTAGCCTCCCTGGGTGATAGATGTGCCAGTTACATCTGGCCTCCCTGGGTGATAGATGAGGCAGTTAAATCTAGCCTCCCTGGGTGATAGATGAGGCAGTTACATCTAGCCTCCCTGGGTGATAGATGCAGCAGTTACATCAAGCCTCCCTGGGTGATAGATGAGGCAGTTACATCTAGCCTTCCTGGGTGATAGATGAGGCAGTTACATCTAGTCCTCCTGGGTGATAGATGCAGCAGGTACATCGAGCCTCCCTGGGTGATAGATGAGGCAGTTACATCTAGCCTCCCTGGGTGATAGATGAGGCAGTTACATCTAGCCTCCCTGGGTGATAGATGAGGCAGTTACATCTAGCCTCCCTGGGTGATAGATGAGGCAGTTGCATCTAGTCCTCCTGGGTGATAGATGCAGCAGTTACATCGAGCCTCCCTGGGTGATAGATGAGGCAGTTACATCTAGCCTCCCTGGGTGATAGATGAGGCAGTTACATCTAGTCCTCCTGGGTGATAGATGCAGCAGTTACATCGAGCCTCCCTGGGTGATAGATGAGGCAGTTACATCTAGCCTCCCTGAGTGATAGATGAGGCAGTTACATCTAGCCTCCCTGGGTGATAGATGCAGCAGTTACATCTAGCCTCCATGGGTGATAGATGAGGCAGTTACATCTAGCCTCCCAGGGTGATAGATGAGGCAGTTACATCTAGCCTCCCTGGGTGATAGATGTGCCAGTTACATCTAGCCTCCCTGGGTGATAGATGTAGCAGTTACATCTAGCCTCCCTGGGTGATAGATGAGGCAGTTACATCTAGCCTCCCTGGGTGATAGATGCGGCATTTGCATCTAGCCTCCCTGGGTGATAGATGAGGCAGTTACATCTAGCCTCCCTGGGTGATAGATGTGGCAGTTACATCTAGCCTCCCTGGGTGATAGATGAGGCAGTTACATCTAGCCTCCCTGGATGATGGATGCAGCAGTTACATCTAGCCTCTCTGGGTGATAGGTGTGCCAGTTACATATAGCCCCCCTGGGTGATAGATGCAGCAGTTACATCTAGCCTCCCTGGGTGATAGATGCAGCAGTTACATCTAGCCTCCCTGGGTGATAGATGTGCCAGGTACATCTAGCCTCCCTGGGTGATAGATGCAGCAGTTACATCTAGCCTCCCTGGGTGATAGGTGTGCCAGTTACATCTAGCCTCCCTGGGTGATAGATGAGGCAGTTACATCTAGCCTCCCTGGGTGATAGATGAGGCAGTTACATCTAGCCTTCCTGGGTGATGGATGCAGCGGTTACATCGAGCCTCCCTGGGTGATAGATGCAGTGGTTACATCTACCCTGCCTGTGTGATAGATGTGCCAGTTATATCTAGCCTCCCTGGGTGGTAGATGCAGCAGTTACATCTAGCCTCCCTGGGTGATAGATGCAGCAGTTACATCTAGCCTCCCTGGGTTATAGATGAGGCAGTTACATCTAGCCTCCCTGGGTGATAGATGAGGCAGTTACATCCAGTCCTCCTGGGTGATAGATGCAGCAGTTACATCGAGCCTCCCTGGGTGGTAGATGAGGCAGTTACATCTAGCCTCCCTGGGTGATAGATGAGGCAGTTACATCTAGCCTCCCTGGGTGATAGATGCAGCAGTTACATCTAGCCTCCCTGGTTGATAGATGAGGCAGTTACATCTAGCCTCCCTGGGTGATAGATGCAGCAGTTACATCTAGTCCTCCTGGGTGATAGATGCAGCAGTTACATCAAGCCTCCCTGGGTGATAGATGAGGCAGTTACATCTAGCCTCCCTGGGTGATAGATGAGGCAGTTACATCTAGTCCTCCTGGGTGATAGATGCAGCAGTTACATCGAGCCTCCCTGGGTGATAGATGAGGCAGTTACATCTAGCCTCCCTGGGTGATAGATGAGGCAGTTACATCTAGCCTCCCTGGGTAATAGATGCAGCAGTTACATCTAGCCTCCCTGGGTGATAGATGAGGCAGTTACATCTAGCCTCCCAGGGTGATAGATGAGGCAGTTACATCTAGCCTCCCTGGATGATGGATGTGCCAGTTACATCTAGCCTCCCTGGGTGATAGATACAGCAGTTACATCTAGCCTCCCTGGGTGATAGATGCAGCAGTTTCATCTAGCCTTCCTGGGTGATAGATGTGCCAGTTACATCGAGCCTCCCTGGGTGATAGATGCAGCAGTTACATCTAGCCTCCCTGGGTGATAGATGAGGCAGTTACATCTAGCCTCCCTGGGTGATAGATGAGGCAGTTACATCCAGTCCTCCTGGGTGATAGATGCAGCAGTTACATCGAGCCTCCCTGGGTGGTAGATGAGGCAGTTACATCTAGCCTCCCTGGGTGATAGATGAGGCAGTTACATCTAGCCTCCCTGGGTGATAGATGCAGCAGTTACATCTAGCCTCCCTGGTTGATAGATGAGGCAGTTACATCTAGCCTCCCTGGGTGATAGATGCAGCAGTTACATCTAGTCCTCCTGGGTGATAGATGCAGCAGTTACATCAAGCCTCCCTGGGTGATAGATGAGGCAGTTACATCTAGCCTCCCTGGGTGATAGATGAGGCAGTTACATCTAGTCCTCCTGGGTGATAGATGCAGCAGTTACATCGAGCCTCCCTGGGTGATAGATGAGGCAGTTACATCTAGCCTCCCTGGGTGATAGATGAGGCAGTTACATCTAGCCTCCCTGGGTAATAGATGCAGCAGTTACATCTAGCCTCCCTGGGTGATAGATGAGGCAGTTACATCTAGCCTCCCAGGGTGATAGATGAGGCAGTTACATCTAGCCTCCCTGGGTGATAGATGTGCCAGTTACATCTAGCCTCCCTGGGTGATAGATGCAGCAGTTACATCTAGCCTCCCTGGGTGATAGATGAGGCAGTTACATCTAGCCTCCCTGGGTGATAGATGCAGCATTTGCATCTAGCTTCCCTGGGTGATAGATGAGGCAGTTACATCTAGCCTCCCTGGGTGATAGATGTGGCAGTTACATCTAGCCTCCCTGGGTGATAGATGAGGCAGTTACATCTAGCCTCCCTGGATGATGGATGTGCCAGTTACATCTAGCCTCCCTGGGTGATAGATACAGCAGTTACATCTAGCCTCCCTGGGTGATAGATGCAGCAGTTTCATCTAGCCTTCCTGGGTGATAGATGTGCCAGTTACATCGAGCCTCCCTGGGTGATAGATGCAGCAGTTACATCTAGCCTCCCTGGGTGATAGATGTGCCAGTTACATTAAGCCTCCCTGGGTGATAGATGCAGCAGTTACATCTAGCCTCTCTGGGTGATAGGTGTGCCAGTTACATATAGCCTCCCTGGGTGATAGATGCAGCAGTTACATCTAGCCTCCCTGGGTGATAGATGCAGCAGTTACATCTAGCCTCCCTGGGTGATAGATGTGCCAGGTACATCTAGCCTCCCTGGGTGATAGATGCAGCAGTTACATCTAGCCTCCCTGGGTGATAGGTGTGCCAGTTACATCTAGCCTCCCTGTGTGATAGATGAGGCAGTTACATCTAGCCTCCCTGGGTGATAGATGAGGCAGTTACATCTAGCCTTCCTGGGTGATGGATGCAGCGGTTACATCGAGCCTCCCTCGGTGATAGATGCAGTGGTTACATCTACCCTGCCTGTGTGATAGATGTGCCAGTTATATCTAGCCTCCCTGGGTGGTAGATGCAGCAGTTATATCTAGCCTCCCTGGGCGATAGATGCAGTGGTTACATCTACCCTCCCTGTGTGATAGATGTGCCAGTTATATCTAGCCTCCCTGGGTGATAGATGCAGCAGTTACATCTAGCCTCCCTGTGTGATAGATGTGCCAGTTACATCTACCCTCCCTGGGTGATGGATGCAGCAGGTACATCTAGCCTCGCTGGGTGATTGATGAGGCAGTTACATCTAGCCTTCCTGGGTGATAGATGAGGCAGTTACATCGAGCCTCCCTGGGTGATAGATGAGGCAGTTACATCTAGCCTTCCTGGGTGATAGATGCAGCGGTTACATCAAGCCTCCCTGGGTGATAGATGTGCCAGTTACATCTAGCCTCCCTGGGTGATAGATGCAGCAGTTACATCTAGCCTCCCTGGGTGATAGGTGTGCCAGTTACATCTAGCCTCCATGGGTGATAGATGAGGCAGTTACATCTAGCCTCCCTGGGTGATAGATGAGGCAGTTACATCTAGCCTTCCTGGGTGATGGATGCAGCGGTTACATCGAGCCTCCCTGGGTGATAGATGTGCCAGTTATATCTAGCCTCCCTGGGTGGTAGATGCAGCAGTCACATCTAGCCTCCCTGGGTGATAGATGAGGCAGTTACATCGAGCCTCCCTGGGTGATAGATGAGGCAGTTACATCTAGCCTCCCTGGGTGATAGATGTGCCAGTTACATCTAGCCTCCCTGGGTGATAGATGCAGCAGTTACATCTAGCCTCCCAGGGTGATAGATGAGGCAGTTACATCTAGCCTCCCTGGGTGATAGATGCAGCATTTGCATCTAGCCTCCCTGGGTGATAGATGAGGCAGTTACATCTAGCCTCCCTGGGTGATAGATGTGCCAGTTACATCTAGCCTCCCTGGGTGATAGATGAGGCAGTTACATCTAGCCTCCCTGGATGATGGATGTGCCAGTTACATCTAGCCTCCCTGGGTGATAGATGCAGCAGTTAAATCTAGCCTCCCTGGGTGATAGATGCAGCAGTTTCATCTAGCCTTCCTGGGTGATAGATGTGCCAGTTACATCGAGCCTCCCTGGGTGATAGATGCAGCAGTTACATCTAGCCTCCCTGGGTGATAGATGTGCCAGTTACATTTAGCCTCCCTGGGTGATAGATGCAGCAGTTACATCTAGCCTCTCTGGGTGATAGGTGTGCCAGTTACATATAGCCTCCCTGGGTGATAGATGCAGCAGTTACATCTAGCCTCCCTGAGTGATAGATGCAGCAGTTACATCTAGCCTCCCTGGGTGATAGTTGTGCCAGGTACATCTAGCCTCCCTGGGTGATAGATGCAGCAGTTACATCTAGCCTCCCTGGGTGATAGGTGTGCCAGTTACATCTAGCCTCCCTGGGTGATAGATGAGGCAGTTACATCTAGCCTCCCTGGGTGATAGATGAGGCAGTTACATCTAGCCTTCCTGGGTGATGGATGCAGCGGTTACATCGAGCCTCCCTGGGTGATAGATGCAGTGGTTACATCTACCCTCCCTGTGTGATAGATGTGCCAGTTATATCTAGCCTCACTGGGTGATAGATGCAGCAGTTACATCTAGCCTCCCTGGGTGATAGATGTGCCAGTTACATCTACCCTCCCTGGGTGATGGATGCAGCAGTTACATCTAGCCTCCCTGGGTGATTGATGAGGCAGTTACATCGAGCCTCCCTCGGTGATAGATGAGGCAGTTACATCTAGCCTTCCTGGGTGATAGATGCAGCGGTTACATCAAGCCTCCCTGGGTGATAGATGTGCCAGTTACATCTAGCCTCCCTGGGTGATAGATGCAGCAGTTACATCTAGCCTCCCTGGGTGATAGGTGTGCCAGTTACATCTAGCCTCCCTGGGTGATAGATGAGGCAGTTACATCTAGCCTCCCACGGTGATAGATGAGGCAGTTACATCTAGCCTTCCTGGGTGATGGATGCAGCGGTTACATCGAGCCTCCCTGGGTGATAGATGCAGTGGTTACATCTACCCTGCCTGTGTGATAGATGTGCCAGTTATATCTAGCCTCCCTGGGTGGTAGATGCAGCAGTTACATCTAGCCTCCCTGGGTGATAGATGTGCCAGTTACATCTACCCTCCCTGGGTGATGGATGCAGCAGTTACATCTAGCCTCCCTGGGTGATTGATGAGGCAGTTCCATCTAGCCTTCCTGGGTGATAGATGCAGCAGTTACATCGAGCCTCTCTGGATGATAGATGTGCCAGTTACATCTAGCCTCCCTGGGTGATAGATGCAGCAGTTTCATCAAACCTCCCTGGGTGATACATGAGACAGTTGCATCACACCTCCCTGCATTTAGCCTCCCTGGGTGATGGATGTGGCAGTTACATCTAGCCTTTATGTGTGATACATGAGGCAGTTACATCTAGCCTTCCTGTGTGATAGATGCAGTAGTTACATCTCACCTCCCTGGGTGATAGATGCAGCAGTTACATCGAGCCTCCCTGGGTGATACATGAGGCAGTTACATCTAGCCTCCCTGGGTGATAGATACAGCAGTTACATCTAGCCTTCCTGGGTGATAGATGTGGCAGTTACATCTAGCCTCCCTGGGTGATACACGAGGCAGTTACATCTAGCCTCCCTGGGTGATACATTGGGCAGTTACATCTAGACTCCCTGGGTGATAGAAGTAGCAGTTACATCTACCCTCCCTGGGTGATATTTGCGGCAGTTACACCTAGCCTCCCTGGGTGATACATGAGGCAGTTACATCTAGCCTCACTGGGTGATCAATGTTGCAGTTGCATCTCGCCTTCCTGTATCTAGCTTCCCTGGGTGATAGATGTGGCAGTTACATCTAGCCTCCCCGGGCGATACATGGGGCAGTTACATCTAGCCTCCCTGGGTGATAGATGCAGCAGTTACATCTCGCCTCCGTGGGTGATAATGTGGCAGTTGCATTTATCCTCCCTGGGTGATAGATGTGGCAGTTGCACTTATCCTCCCTGGGTGATAGATGTGGAAGTTGCATCTCACCTACCCTCATCTAGCTTCCCTGGGTGATAGATGCGTCAGTTACATCTAGCCACCTTGGGTGCAGCAGTTACATCTAGCCTCCCTGGGTGATAGATGCAGCAGTTACATCTCACCTGCCTGCATCTAGCATCCCTGGGTGATAGATGTGGCAGTTACATCTCACCTCCCTGCATCTAGCATCCCTGGGTGATAGATGCAGCAGTTACATCGAGCCTCCCTGGGTGATAGATACAACAGTTACATCTAGCCTCCCTGGGTGATAGATGCAGTAGTTACATATAGCCTCCCTGGGTGATAGATGCAGCAGTTACACCTAGCCTCCTTGGGTGATAGATGTGCCAATTACATCTAGCCTCCCCCGTGAGAGATGAGGCAGTTACATCTAGCCTTCCTGGGTGATAGATGAGGCAGTTACATCTAGCCTCCCTGGGTGATAGATGAGGCAGTTACATCTAGCCTTCCTGGGTGATAGATGCAGCACTTACATCGAGCCTCCCTGGGTGATAGATGCAGCGGTTACATCTAGCCTCCCTGGGTGATAGATGTGCCAGTTACATCTAGCATCCCTGGGTGATAGATGCAGCAGTTACATCTAGCCTCCCAGGGTGATAGATGAGGCAGTTACATCTAGCCTCCCTGGGTGATAGATGAGGCAGTTACATCTAGCCTCCCTGGGTGATAGATGAGGCAGTTACATCTAGTCCTCCTGGGTGATAAATGCAGCAGTTACATCGAGCCTCCCTGGGTGATAGATGAGGCAATTACATCTAGCCTCCCTGGGTGATAGATGAGGCAGTTACATCTAGTCCTCCTGGGTGATAGATGCAGCAGTTACATCGAGCCTCCCTGGGTGATAGATGAGGCAGTTACATCTAGCCTCCCTGGGTGATAGATGAGGCAGTTACATCTAGCCTCCCTGGGTGATAGATGCAGCAGTTACATCTAGCCTCCCTGGGTGATAGATGCAGCATTTGCATCTAGCCTCCCTGGGTGATAGATGAGGCAGTTACATCTAGCCTCCCTGGGTGATAGATGAGGCAGTTACATCTAGCCTCCCTGGGTGATAGATGTGCCAGTTACATCTAGCCTCCCTGGGTGATAGATGCAGCAGTTACATCTAGCCTCCCTGGGTGATAGATGAGGCAGTTGCATCTAGCCTCCCTGGGTGATAGATGCAGCATTTGCATCTAGCCTCCCTGGGTGATAGATGAGGCAGTTACATCTAGCCTCCCTGGGTGATAGATGCGGCAGTTACATCTAGCCTCCCTGGGTGATAGATGAGGCAGTTACATCTAGCCTCCCTGGATGATGGATGTGCCAGTTACATCTAGCCTCCCTGGGTGATAGATGCAGCAGTTACATCTAGCCTCCCTGGGTGATAGATGCAGCAGTTTCATCTAGCCTTCCTGGGTGATAGATGTGCCAGTTACATCGAGCCTCCCTGGGTGATAGATGCAGCAGTTACATCTAGCCTCCCTGGGTGATAGATGTGCCAGTTACATTAAGCCTCCCTGGGTGATAGATGCAGCAGTTACATCTAGCCTTTCTGGGTGATAGGTGTGCCAGTTACATATAGCCTCCCTGGGTGATAGATTCAGCAGTTACATCTAGCCTCGCTGGGTGATAGATGCAGCAGTTACATCTAGCCTCCCTGGGTGACAGATGTGCCAGGTACATCTAGCCTCCCTGGGAGATAGATGCAGCAGTTACATCTAGCCTCCCTGGGTGATAGGTGTGCCAGTTACATCTAGCCTCCCTGGGTGATAGATGAGGCAGTTACATCTAGCCTCCCTGGGTGATAGATGAGGCAGTTACATCTAGCCTCCCTGGGTGATAGATGCAGCAGTTACATCTAGCCTCCCTGGGTGATAGATGAGGCAGTTACATCTAGCCTCCCTGGGTGATAGATGAGGCAGTTACATCTAGTCCTCCTGGGTGATAGATGCAGCAGTTACATCGAGCCTCCCTGGGTGATAGATGAGGCAGTTACATCTAGTCCTCCTGGGTGATAGATGCAGCAGTTACATCGAGCCTCCCTGGGTGATAGATGAGGCAGTTACATCTAGCCTCCCTGGGTGATAGATGAGGCAGTTACATCTAGCCTCCCTGGGTGATAGATGCAACAGTTACATCTAGCCTCCCTGGGTGATAGATGAGGCAGTTACATCTAGCCTCCCAGGGTGATAGATGCAGCAGTTACATCTAGCCTCCCTGGGTGATAGATGTGCCAGTTACATCTAGCCTCCCTGGGTGATAGATGCAGCATTTGCATCTAGCCTCCCTGGGTGATAGATGAGGCAGTTACATCTAGCCTCCCTGGGTGATAGATGCGGCAGTTACATCTAGCCTCCCTTTGTGATAGATGAGGCAGTTACATCTAGCCTCCCTGGATGATGGATGTGCCAGTTACATCTAGCCTCCCTGGGTGATAGATGCAGCAGTTACATCTAACATCCCTGGGTGATAGATGCAGCAGTTTCATCTAGCCTCCCTGGGTGATAGATGTGCCAGTTACATCGAGCCTCCCTGGGTGATAGATGCAGCAGTTATATCTAGCCTCCCTGGGTGATAGATGTGCCAGTTACATTAAGCCTCCCTGGGTGATAGATGCAGCAGTTACATCTAGCCTCTCTGGGTGATAGGTGTGCCAGTTACATATAGCCTCCCTGGGTGATAGATGCAGCAGTTACATCTAGCCTCCCTGGGTGATAGATGCAGCAGTTACATCTAGCCTCCCTGGGTGATAGATGTGCCAGGTACATCTAGCCTCCCTGGGTGATAGATGCAGCAGTTACATCTAGCCTCCCTGGGTGATAGGTGTGCCAGTTACATCTAGCCTCCCTGGGTGATAGATGAGGCAGTTACATCTAGCCTCCCTGGGTGATAGATGAGGCAGTTACATCTAGCCTTCCTGGGTGATGGATGCAGCGGTTACATCGAGCCTCCCTGGGTGATAGATGC
Source organism: Ambystoma mexicanum (assembly GCF_040938575.1). Classification (NCBI taxonomy): domain Eukaryota; kingdom Metazoa; phylum Chordata; class Amphibia; order Caudata; family Ambystomatidae; genus Ambystoma; species Ambystoma mexicanum. The sequence continues at coordinate 5,724,167 of NC_090931.1, read as the reverse complement.
AGTGGTTACATCTACCCAGCCTGTGTGATAGATGTGCCAGTTATATCTAGCCTCCCTGGGTGGTAGATGCAGCAGTTATATCTAGCCTCCCTGGGTGATAGATGCAGTGGTTACATCTACCCTCCCTGTGTGATAGATGTGCCAGTTATATCTAGCCTCCCTGGGTGATAGATGCAGCAGTTACATCTAGCCTCCCTGGGTGATAGATGTGCCAGTTACATCTAGCCTCCCTGGGTGATAGATGCAGCAGTTACATCTAGCCTCCCTGGGTGATAGGTGTGCCAGTTACATCTAGCCTCCATGGGTGATAGATGAGGCAGTTACATCTAGCCTCCCTGGGTGATAGATGAGGCAGTTACATCTAGCCTTCCTGGGTGATGGATGCAGTGGTTACATCAAGCCTCCCTGGGTGATAGATGCAGTGGTTACATCTACCCTGCCTGTGTGATAGATGTGCCAATTATATCTAGCCTCCCTGGGTGGTAGATGCAGCAGTTACATTTAGCCTCCCTGGGTGATAGATGAGGCAGTTACATCTAGCCTCCCTGGGTGATAGATGAGGCAGTTACATCTAGCCTCCCTGGGTGATCGATGTGCCAGTTACATCTAGCCTCCCTGGGTGATAGATGCAGCAGTTACATCTAGCCTCCCTGGGTGATAGATGTGGCAGTTACATCTAGCCTCCCTGGGTGATAGATGCAGCATTTGCATCTAGCCTCCCTGGGTGATAGATGAGGCAGTTACATCTAGCCTCCCTGGGTGATAGATGTGCCAGTTACATCTAGCCTCCCTGGGTGATAGATGAGGCAGTTACATCTAGCCTCCCTGGATGATGGATGTGCCAGTTATATCTAGCCTCCCTGGGTGATAGATGCAGCAGTTACATCTAGCCTCCCTGGGTGATAGATGCAGCAGTTTCATCTAGCCTTCCTGGGTGATAGATGTGCCAGTTACATCGAGCCTCCCTGGGTGATAGATGCAGCAGTTACATCTAGCCTCCCTGGGTGATAGATGTGCCAGTTACATTTAGCCTCCCTGGGTGATAGATGCAGCAGTTACATCTAGCCTCTCTGGGTGATAGGTGTGCCAGTTACATATAGCCTCCCTGGGTGATAGATGCAGCAGTTACAGTTAGCCTCCCTGAGTGATAGATGCAGCAGTTACATCTAGCCTCCCTGGGTGATAGATGTGCCAGGTACATCTAGCCTCCCTGGGTGATAGATGCAGCAGTTACATCTAGCCTCCCTGGGTGATAGGTGTGCCAGTTACATCTAGCCTCCCTGGGTGATAGATGAGGCGGTTACATCTAGCCTCCCTGGGTGATAGATGAGGCAGTTACATCTAGCCTTCCTGGGTGATGGATGCAGCGGTTACATCGAGCCTTCCTGGGTGATAGATGCAGCAGTTACATCTCGCCTCCCTGGGTGATAGATGTTGCAGTTGCATCTAGCCTCCCTGGGTGATAGATGCAGCAGTTACATCAAGCCTCCCTGGGTGATGGATCCAGCAGTTACATCTCGCCTCCCTGGGTGATAGATTCAGCAGTTACATCTAGCCTCCATGGGTGATGGATGCAGCAGTTACATCTAGCCTCCCTGGGTGATAGATCAGCCAGTTACATCTAGCCTTCCTGGGTGATAGATGCAGCAGTTACATCGAGTCTCCCTGGGTGATACATGAGACAGTTGCATCTCACCTCCCTGCATTTAGCCTCCCTGGGTGATAGATGCAGCAGTTACATCTAGCCTTCCTAGGTGATACATGAGGCAGTTACATCTAGCCTTCCTGGGTGATAGATGCAGCAGTTACATCTCACCTCCCTGGGTGATAGATGCAGCAGTTACATCAAGCCTCCCAGGGTGATAAATGAGACAGTTGCATATTGCCTCCCTGGGTGATAGATGTGGCAGTTACATCTAGCCTTCCTAGGTGATAGATGCAGCAGTTACATCTAGCCTTCCTGGGTGATAGATGTGGCAGTTACATCTAGCCTCCCTGGGTGATACATGAGGCAGTTACATCTAGCCTCCCTGGGTAATAGATGCAGCAGTTACATCTACCCTCCCTGGGTGATAGATGCGGCAGTTACATCTAGCCTCACTGGGTGATAGATGTGGCAGTTGCATATCGCCTTCCTGCATCTAGCTTCCCTGGGTGATAGATGTGGCAGTTACATCTAGCCTCCCTGGGTGATAGATGTGGCAGTTACATCTAGCCTCCCTGGGTGATAGATGAGGCAGTTACATCTAGCCTCCCTGGATGATGGATGTGCCAGTTACATCTAGCCTCCCTGGGTGATAGATACAGCAGTTACATCTAGCCTCCCTGGGTGATAGATGCAGCAGTTTCATCTAGCCTTCCTGGGTGATAGATGTGCCAGTTACATCGAGCCTCCCTGGGTGATAGATGCAGCAGTTACATCTAGCCTCCCTGGGTGATAGATGTGCCAGTTACATTAAGCCTCCCTGGGTGATAGATGCAGCAGTTACATCTAGCCTCTCTGGGTGATAGGTGTGCCAGTTACATATAGCCTCCCTGGGTGATAGATGCAGCAGTTACATCTAGCCTCCCTGGGTGATAGATGCAGCAGTTACATCTAGCCTCCCTGGGTGATAGATGTGCCAGGTACATCTAGCCTCCCTGGGTGATAGATGCAGCAGTTACATCTAGCCTCCCTGGGTGATAGGTGTGCCAGTTACATCTAGCCTCCCTGTGTGATAGATGAGGCAGTTACATCTAGCCTCCCTGGGTGATAGATGAGGCAGTTACATCTAGCCTTCCTGGGTGATGGATGCAGCGGTTACATCGAGCCTCCCTCGGTGATAGATGCAGTGGTTACATCTACCCTGCCTGTGTGATAGATGTGCCAGTTATATCTAGCCTCCCTGGGTGGTAGATGCAGCAGTTATATCTAGCCTCCCTGGGCGATAGATGCAGTGGTTACATCTACCCTCCCTGTGTGATAGATGTGCCAGTTATATCTAGCCTCCCTGGGTGATAGATGCAGCAGTTACATCTAGCCTCCCTGGGTGATAGATGTGCCAGTTACATCTACCCTCCCTGGGTGATGGATGCAGCAGTTACATCTAGCCTCCCTGGGTGATTGATGAGGCAGTTACATCTAGCCTTCCTGGGTGATAGATGAGGCAGTTACATCGAGCCTCCCTGGGTGATAGATGAGGCAGTTACATCTAGCCTTCCTGGGTGATAGATGCAGCGGTTACATCAAGCCTCCCTGGGTGATAGATGTGCCAGTTACATCTAGCCTCCCTGGGTGATAGATGCAGCAGTTACATCTAGCCTCCCTGGGTGATAGGTGTGCCAGTTACATCTAGCCTCCATGGGTGATAGATGAGGCAGTTACATCTAGCCTCCCTGGGTGATAGATGAGGCAGTTACATCTAGCCTTCTTGGGTGATTGATGCAGCGGTTACATCGAGCCTCCCTGGGTGATAGATGTGCCAGTTATATCTAGCCTCCCTGGGTGGTAGATGCAGCAGTCACATCTAGCCTCCCTGGGTGATAGATGAGGCAGTTACATCTAGCCTCCCTGGGTGATAGATGAGGCAGTTACATCTAGCCTCCCTGGGTGATAGATGTGCCAGTTACATCTAGCCTCCCTGGGTGATAGATGCAGCAGTTACATCTAGCCTCCCTGGGTGATAGATGAGGCAGTTACATCTAGCCTCCCTGGGTGATAGATGCAGCATTTGCATCTAGCCTCCCTGGGTGATAGATGAGGCAGTTACATCTAGCCTCCCTGGGTGATAGATGTGCCAGTTACATCTAGCCTCCCTGGGTGATAGATGAGGCAGTTACATCTAGCCTCCCTGGATGATGGATGTGCCAGTTACATCTAGCCTCCCTGGGTGATAGATGCAGCAGTTAAATCTAGCCTCCCTGGGTGATAGATGCAGCAGTTTCATCTAGCCTTCCTGGGTGATAGATGTGCCAGTTACATCGAGCCTCCCTGGGTGATAGATGCAGCAGTTACATCTAGCCTCCCTGGGTGATAGATGTGCCAGTTACATTTAGCCTCCCTGGGTGATAGATGCAGCAGTTACATCTAGCCTCTCTGGGTGATAGGTGTGCCAGTTACATATAGCCTCCCTGGGTGATAGATGCAGCAGTTACATCTAGCCTCCCTGAGTGATAGATGCAGCAGTTACATCTAGCCTCCCTGGGTGATAGTTGTGCCAGGTACATCTAGCCTCCCTGGGTGATAGATGCAGCAGTTACATCTAGCCTCCCTGGGTGATAGGTGTGCCAGTTACATCTAGCCTCCCTGGGTGATAGATGAGGCAGTTACATCTAGCCTCCCTGGGTGATAGATGAGGCAGTTACATCTAGCCTTCCTGGGTGATGGATGCAGCGGTTACATCGAGCCTCCCTGGGTGATAGATGCAGTGGTTACATCTACCCTCCCTGTGTGATAGATGTGCCAGTTATATCTAGCCTCACTGGGTGATAGATGCAGCAGTTACATCTAGCCTCCCTGGGTGATAGATGTGCCAGTTACATCTACCCTCCCTGGGTGATGGATGCAGCAGTTACATCTAGCCTCCCTGGGTGATTGATGAGGCAGTTACATCGAGCCTCCCTCGGTGATAGATGAGGCAGTTACATCTAGCCTTCCTGGGTGATAGATGCAGCGGTTACATCAAGCCTCCCTGGGTGATAGATGTGCCAGTTACATCTAGCCTCCCTGGGTGATAGATGCAGCAGTTACATCTAGCCTCCCTGGGTGATAGGTGTGCCAGTTACATCTAGCCTCCCTGGGTGATAGATGAGGCAGTTACATCTAGCCTCCCACGGTGATAGATGAGGCAGTTACATCTAGCCTTCCTGGGTGATGGATGCAGCGGTTACATCGAGCCTCCCTGGGTGATAGATGCAGTGGTTACATCTACCCTGCCTGTGTGATAGATGTGCCAGTTATATCTAGCCTCCCTGGGTGGTAGATGCAGCAGTTACATCTAGCCTCCCTGGGTGATAGATGTGCCAGTTACATCTACCCTCCCTGGGTGATGGATGCAGCAGTTACATCTAGCCTCCCTGGGTGATTGATGAGGCAGTTCCATCTAGCCTTCCTGGGTGATAGATGCAGCAGTTACATCGAGCCTCTCTGGATGATAGATGTGCCAGTTACATCTAGCCTCCCTGGGTGATAGATGCAGCAGTTTCATCAAACCTCCCTGGGTGATACATGAGACAGTTGCATCACACCTCCCTGCATTTAGCCTCCCTGGGTGATGGATGTGGCAGTTACATCTAGCCTTTATGTGTGATACATGAGGCAGTTACATCTAGCCTTCCTGTGTGATAGATGCAGTAGTTACATCTCACCTCCCTGGATGATAGATGCAGCAGTTACATCGAGCCTCCCTGGGTGATACATGAGGCAGTTACATCTAGCCTCCCTGGGTGATAGATACAGCAGTTACATCTAGCCTTCCTGGGTGATAGATGTGGCAGTTACATCTAGCCTCCCTGGGTGATACACGAGGCAGTTACATCTAGCCTCCCTGGGTGATACATTGGGCAGTTACATCTAGACTCCCTGGGTGATAGAAGTAGCAGTTACATCTACCCTCCCTGGGTGATATTTGCGGCAGTTACACCTAGCCTCCCTGGGTGATACATGAGGCAGTTACATCTAGCCTCACTGGGTGATCGATGTGGCAGTTGCATCTCGCCTTCCTGTATCTAGCTTCCCTGGGTGATAGATGTGGCAGTTACATCTAGCCTCCCCGGGCGATACATGAGGCAGTTACATCTAGCCTCCCTGGGTGATAGATGCAGCAGTTACATCTCGCCTCCATGGGTGATAATGTGGCAGTTGCATTTATCCTCCCTGGGTGATAGATGTGGCAGTTGCACTTATCCTCCCTGGGTGATAGATGTGGCAGTTGCATCTCACCTACCCTCATCTAGCTTCCCTGGGTGATAGATGCGTCAGTTACATCTAGCCACCTTGGGTGCAGCAGTTACATCTAGCCTCCCTGGGTGATAGATGCAGCAGTTACATCTCACCTGCCTGCATCTAGCATCCCTGGGTGATAGATGTGGCAGTTACATCTCACCTCCCTGCATCTAGCATCCCTGGATGATGGATGTGCCAGTTATATCTAGCCTCCCTGGGTGATAGATGCAGCAGTTACATCTAGCCTCCCTGGGTGATAGATGCAGCAGTTTCATCTAGCCTTCCTGGGTGATAGATGTGCCAGTTACATCGAGCCTCCCTGGGTGATAGATGCAGCAGTTACATCTAGCCTCCCTGGGTGATAGATGTGCCAGTTACATTTAGCCTCCCTGGGTGATAGATGCAGCAGTTACATCTAGCCTCTCTGGGTGATAGGTGTGCCAGTTACATATAGCCTCCCTGGGTGATAGATGCAGCAGTTACAGTTAGCCTCCCTGAGTGATAGATGCAGCAGTTACATCTAGCCTCCCTGGGTGATAGATGTGCCAGGTACATCTAGCCTCCCTGGGTGATAGATGCAGCAGTTACATCTAGCCTCCCTGGGTGATAGGTGTGCCAGTTACATCTAGCCTCCCTGGGTGATAGATGAGGCGGTTACATCTAGCCTCCCTGGGTGATAGATGAGGCAGTTACATCTAGCCTTCCTGGGTGATGGATGCAGCGGTTACATCGAGCCTTCCTGGGTGGTAGATGCAGCAGTTACATCTCACCTCCCTGGGTGATAGATGTGGCAGTTGCATCTAGCTTCCCTGGATGATAGATGCAGAAGTTACATCAAGCCTCCCTGGGTGATAGATGCAGCAGTTACATCTCGCCTCCCTGGGTGATAGATGTTGCAGTTGCATCTAGCCTCCCTGGGTGATAGATGCAGCAGTTACATCAAGCCTCCCTGGGTGATGGATCCAGCAGTTACATCTCGCCTCCCTGGGTGATAGATTCAGCAGTTACATCTAGCCTCCATGGGTGATGGATGCAGCAGTTACATCTAGCCTCCCTGGGTGATAGATCAGCCAGTTACATCTAGCCTTCCTGGGTGATAGATGCAGCAGTTACATCGAGTCTCCCTGGGTGATACATGAGACAGTTGCATCTCACCTCCCTGCATTTAGCCTCCCTGGGTGATAGATGCAGCAGTTACATCTAGCCTTCCTAGGTGATACATGAGGGAGTTACATCTAGCCTTCCTGGGTGATAGATGCAGCAGTTACATCTCACCTCCCTGGGTGATAGATGCAGCAGTTACATCAAGCCTTCCAGGGTGATAAATGAGACAGTTGCATATTGCCTCCCTGGGTGATAGATGTGGCAGTTACATCTAGCCTTCCTAGGTGATAGATGCAGCAGTTACATCTAGCCTTCTTGGGTGATAGATGTGGCAGTTACATCTAGCCTCCCTGGGTGATACATGAGGCAGTTACATCTAGCCTCCCTGGGTAATAGATGCAGCAGTTACATCTACCCTCCCTGGGTGATAGATGCGGCAGTTACATCTAGCCTCACTGGGTGATAGATGTGGCAGTTGCATCTCGCCTTCCTGCATCTAGCTTCCCTGGGTGATAGATGTGGCAGTTACATCTAGCCTCCCTGGGTGATACATGAGGCAGTTACATCTAACCACCCTGAGAGATCGATGCATCAGTTACATCTCGCCTCCCTCGGTGATAGATGTGGCAGTTGCATTTATCCTCCCTGCGTGATAGATGTGGCAGTTGCATTTATCCTCCCTGGGTGATAGATGCAGCAGTTACATCTAGCCTCCCTGGGTAATAGATGCAGCAGTTACATCTCGCTTCCCTGGGTGATAGATGTGGCAGTTGCATCTAGCCTCCCTGGGTGATAGGTGCAGCAGTTACATCGAGCCTCCCTGGGCGATAGATGAGGCAGTTACATCCAGCCACCCTGGGTGATAGATGTTGCAGTTACATCTAGCCTCCCTTGGTGATAGATGTGGCAGTTACATCTCACCTCCCTGCATCTAGCCTCCCAGGGTGATAGATGCGTCAGTTACATCTAGCCTACCTGGGTGATAGATGCACTAGTTACATCTAGCCGCCCCGGGTTGATAGATGTGGTAGTTACATCTCACCTCCCTGCATCTAGCCTCCATGGGTGATAGATGTGGCAGTTACATAACACGTCCCTGCATCTAGCCTCCCTAGGTGATAGATGCGTCAGTTACATCTAGCCACCCTGGGCGATAATTGCGCCAGTTACATCTAGCCTCCCTGGGTGATAGATGTGGCAGTTACATCTCACCTCCCTGCATCTAGCCTCCATGGGTGATAGATGTGGCAGTTACATAACACGTCCCTGCATCTAGCCTCCCTAGGTGATAGATGCGTCAGTTACATCTAGCCACCCTGGGCGATAATTGCGCCAGTTACATCTAGCCTCCCTGGGTGATAGATGCAGCAGTTACATCGTGCCTCCCTGGGTGATACATGAGGCAGTTACATCTAGCCTCCCTGAGTGATAGATGCAGCAGTTACATCGAGCCTCCATGGGTGATACATGAGGCAGTTACATCTAGCCTGCCTGGGTGATAGATGCAGCAGTTACATCTCGCCTCCCTGGTTGATAGATGTGGCAGTTGCATTTATCCTCCCTGGGTGATAGATGCAGCAGTTACATCTCGCCTCCCTGGGTGATAAATGTGGCCGTTGCATCTAGCCTCCCTGGGTAATAGATGCAGCAGTTAGATCTACCCTCCCTGGGTGATAGATGCGGCAGTTACATCAAGCCTCCCTGGGTGATAGATGCAGCAGTTACATCAAGCCTCCCTGGGTGATAGATCCAGCAGTTACATCTCACCTCCCTGGGTGATAGATGTGGCAGTTGCATCTAGCCTCCCTGGATGATAGATGCAGAAGTTACATCGAGCTCCCTGGGTGATAGATGAGGCAGTTACATCTAGCCTCCGTGGGTGATAGATGTGGCAGTTGCATCTAGCCTCCCTGGGTGATAGATGCAGCAGTTACATCAATCCTCCCTGGGTGATAGATGCAGCAGTTACATCTCGCCTCCCTGGGTGATAGATGTTGCAGTTGCATCTAGCCTCCCTGGGTGATAGATGCAGCAGTTACATCAAGCCTCCCTGGGTGATGGATCCAGCAGTTACATCTCGCCTCCCTGGGTGATAGATTCAGCAGTTACATCTAGCCTCCATGGGTGATGAATGCAGCAGTTACATCTAGCCTCCCTGGGTGATAGATCAACCAGTTACATCTAGCCTTCCTGGGTGATAGATGCAGCAGTTACATCGAGTCTCCCTGGGTGATACATGAGACAGTTGCATCTCACCTCCCTGCATTTAGCCTCCCTGGGTGATAGATGCAGCAGTTACATCTAGCCTTCCTGGGTGATAGATGCAGCAGTTACATCTCACCTCCCTGGGTGATAGATGCAGCAGTTACATCAAGCCTCCCAGGGTGTTACATGAGACAGTTGCATATTGCCTCCCTGGGTGATAGATGTGGCAGTTACATCTAGCCTTCCTAGGTGATAGATGCAGCAGTTACATCTAGCCTTCCTGGGTGATAGATGTGGCAGTTACATCTAGCCTCCCTGGGTGATACATGAGGCAGTTACATCTAGCCTCCCTGGGTAATAGATGCAGCAGTTACATCTACCCTCCCTGGGTGATAGATGCGGCAGTTACATCAAGCCTCCCTGGGTGATAGATGCAGCAGTTACATCAAGCCTCCCTGGGTGATAGATGCAGCAGTTACATCTCGCCTCCCTGGGTGATAGATGTGGCAGTTGCATCTAGCCTCCCTGGATGATAGATGCAGAAGTTACATCGAGCTCCCTGGGTGATAGATGAGGCAGTTACATCTAGCCTCCGTGGGTGATAGATGTGGCAGTTGCATCGAGCCTCCCTGGGTGATAGATGCAGCAGTTACATCAAGCCTCCCTGGGTGATAGATGCAGCAGTTACATCTCGCCTCCCTGGGTGATAGATGTCGCAGTTGCATCTAGCCTCCCTGGGTGATAGATGCAGCAGTTACATCAAGCCTCCCTGGGTGATGGATCCAGCAGTTACATCTCGCCTCCCTGGGGGATAGATGTGGCAGTTGCATCTAGCCTCCCTGGGTGATAGATGCAGAAGTTACATCGAGCTCCATGGGTGATAGATGATGCAGTTACATCTAGCCTCCATGGGTGATAGATGCAGCAGTTACATCTAGCCTCCCTGGGTGTTAGATGTGGCAGTTGTATCTAGCCTCCCTGGGTGATAGATGTGGCAGTTACATCTCACCTCCCTGCATCTAGCCTCCCTGGGTGATAGATGTGTCAGTTACATCTAGCCACCCTGGGTGATAGATGTGCCAGTTACATCTAGCATCCCTGGGTGATGTATGCAGCAGTTACACCTAGCCTTCCTGGGTGATAGATGCAGCTGTTACATCTAGCCTCCGTGGGTTATAGATGCAGCAGTTACATCTAGCCTCCCTGGGTGATAGATGCATCAGTTACATCTAGCCTACCTGGGTGATAGTTGCGGCAGTTACATCTAAGCTGCCTGGGAGATAGATGCAGCATTTGCATCTAGCCTCCCTGGGTGATGGATCTGGCAGTTACATCTAGCCTCACTGGGTAATAGATGCGGCAGTTGCATCTCTCCTCCCTGGGTGATAGATGTGGCAGTTACATCTCACCTACCTGCATCTAGCCTCCATGGGTGATAGATGCGGCAGTTGCATCTAACATCCCCGGGTGATAGATGCAGCAGTTACATCAAGCCTCCCTGGGTGATAGATGAAGCAGTTACATCTAGCCTCCCTGGGTGATAGATGTGGCAGTTGCATCTAGCCTCCCTGGGTGATAGATGTGGCAGTTACATCTCACCTACCTGCATCTAGCCTCCCTGTGTGATAGATGCAGCAGTTACATCTAGCCTCCCTGGGTGATAGATGCAGCAGTTACATCGAGCCTCCCTGGGTGATAGATGAGACAGTTATATCTAGCCTTCCTGGGTGATAGATGCACCAGTTACATCTAGCATCCCTGGGTGATGGATGCAACAGTTGCATCTAGCCTCTCTGGGTGATAGATGCAGCTGTTACATCTAGCCTTCCGGGTGATAGATGCAGCTGTTACATCTAGCCTCCGTAGGTAATAGATGCAGCAGTTACATCTAACCACCCTGGGTGATAGTTGCGGCAGCTACATCTCACCTCCCTGCATCTAGCCTCCCTGGGTGTTAGATGCAGCAGCTGCATCTAGCCTCCCTGGGGAATGGATCTGGCAGTTACATCTAGCCTCACTGGGTGATAGATGCGGCAGTTGCATCTAGCCTCCCTGGGTGATGGATGTGGCAGTTGCATCTATCCTCGCTGGGTGATGGATGTGGCAGTTACATCTCACCTCCCTGCATCTAGCCTCCCTGGTTGATAGATGCGGCAGTTACATCGAGCCTCCCTGGGTGATAGATGAGGCAGTTACATCTAGCCTCTGTGGGTGATAGATGCAGCAGTTACATATAGCCTTCCTGGGTGATAGACGGAGAAGTTGCATCTCGCCTCCCTGGGTCAAAGATGTGGCAGTTGCATCTGGCCTCCCTGTATGATAGATGCAGCAGTTGTATCTAGCCTACTTAGGTTCAACAATTTCCACAGTGTTGCAGTGGTCCCGAAAGGCTGATGATGTAAAGCCAAGCGGAAAGACCGCGGGAAGCACTATGTGTGCAATGGAACAGTGACCGGCCGTCGCGGCTCTGAGGGAGGAGGAGCCGCGGGGAAGCCGATCAAGCCGAGAGCAAGCTGGGAATCAATGGGCGTACTGAATCACAGAGGAGCCGTACCACAAGAAAGAGAGGCAGAGGGTGCCTGCAGCAAGGGAGGAAACAAGGGTGTCTCGGAAAAAAGGACAAGTAACAAAGGCAGAAAGGCAAGCAGAAACTAGAGTGCAAACCAATAGGGAAATACAGTAGCAAGGTTGCAATGCGCTGAGAAGGGGGGCGGGGCTAGCTGTTAAGCCGGCTAGAGGGAAAAAGACTAGCACAGGCATGAACGTTCTAAATGAACATATTGGAACGTTCAACGGAGGATCTTCCACCTCCTCCACACTCTCCAGTTGTGCAGGCCGGTGACAGTATGCCCCCTTCTGTACCTGGAGGTGCCGGGTTTCCCAGGATGGGTCCGATGAAATTGCTTGATGAGAAGTGGGGCTTTAATGTAGGAAACAGGCTCCAATGAATTCTTTGATTGAGGATATCCTTTCCATTGTACTAAATACTGGAGCCTACCCTTATGATACCTAGAATCCCAAATCCTTGTGACCTTGTATTCCTTGGAATCCAGCGGTGCTTCCAACTGAATGGGTTTATTCCTGCGACAAAAAGAATCTGGAACACAAGACCATAGAAGAGAGGAGTGGAAGACTGGATGCAGTCTGCTGAGGCAAGAAGGTAGTTTGAGTCTGTGGGCAACCGGATTAATCTTAGCTAAGATTTCGAATGGTCCAATGAAACGGGGCAACAGCTTCAAAGGACAAACCCATCTGGGTAGATATTTGGTGGACAGCCATACCACAGAACCTACATCCCAGTCAGGAACCTTTATCCGGTGTTGATCGGCTTGCTTCTTGTACCCTTTACTGGCTTTATGAAAAGCCTCTGATGCTTCCTTGTGAGCCTGAGAGATGTCTTTCAGAAGGGCATTGATGGTGGAGGAATCCGGGAAACAGACACAGGTAGGAATCTGGGATGGATACCATAAGTGCAGTAAAACATACTCCTTCTTATTGCTGTGTGGAATGTACTGTTATAAACAAACTCTGCAGTGGGAAGTAGATCCACCCAATTATCCTGCCGGGAGTTTATGAAGCATCAGAGGTACTGTTCCATAGTATAGTTGAGGCGTTCAGTCTGTCCATTAGACTAAGGGTGGTATCCAGATGAGAGCGCCCTATCGACACCAAACAGGTGGAACAAAGTCTTCCAAAATTTAGAGGTAAATTGTGTACCTCGATCCAAGACTATTTTTTCTGGCAAGCCATGCAACCGGAAGATCTCTTTAAGCAACACCATGGCTGTCTCAGAGGCCAAAGGGAGACCAGAGAGAGGAACGAAGTGAGCCAATTTGCTGTAAGAGTCTTCTACTACTACCATTATGGCAGTACAACCCCCGGAAAGGGGTAGGTCCACTTCAAAATCACTTGAAATATGGCTCCATGGTGTGGCCGGAATGGGACTCTGTTCCAATGGTTCAATAGGTTTGGCTGTGTTAGATTTACATTGAGTTCACGCGGGGCAGGAGCAGAAAAATGCTTTGACATCCTTTTGCATCATTGGCCACCAAAAAGAATGAGCTATGAGCTCCAGTGTGGCATTGATAACCTTGTGCCCTGCCGTTCTACCCTCATGGCACTAGGTGAGTAGCTGGTGTTGTAAGCTCGAGGAGGGCACGACTAACCGGCCCAGATGGAATAAAAGGTTGTTGTCCTTTCTGTAAGCAGGGTCTGTCAAATCATAAGATAATTTAGCCGTAGCCTCTTGTACTTCCTGGAGGAAAAGAGACACCCCAAGGAAACAGTTGCTTCTAAAGAGCGACTTACTGCTCTGTGCTCTGACCTCTGGCGGGGCCCATCTGCAAGAGAGACCATCAGCTACAAAATTGTCTGGACCTGGGATGTAGGTAATGGTGAAATCATATTGTGCAAAGAAAAAGGACCACCTGGCTTGACGTGCATTAGAACATTCCATCTGTTGAAGAACCTTGAGATTACGGTGATCCATTCTGATCTCGAAGGGATGCACCAAGCCTTGTAGAAGGTGTCTCCACTCCATGCAAGCATGTTTTATCGCTAGGAGCTACTTTTCAATAACTGAATAGTTCAATTAGGAAGGGTTTAGGGTCTTTGACAAGTAGGCCATGGGATGTTCACTGTCCCCAAAACATTGCTTAAATACTGCTCCAATAGCTCCTGCAGAAGTGTTGGTCTCAACAATCAAGAGTTTAGATCGATCCGGTTGCTTAAGTACCAGCACGGAACAAAGTGTCCTTGAGGAACTGAAATGCAGGCTCAGCTTCTTCTCCCCAATTAGAAGGTATGTTCTTCTTCAATAAATTTGTGATGGGTAAAATGATTTGAGAGACATTGAGGATGAATTTGTGGTAAGAATTAGCTAGAACCAAAAATGTTTGTATGTCCTTGATTCCAAATGGAGTTGGCCATTGTCGAACCACTGTCATCTTGCGTTGGTCCATCACAATTCCCTGGTCAGAGAGTATGAACCCTAGGTAAGGAACCAGGAAACCTCAAACACACATTTCTCAGCCTTGAGGAGGACTTGGTTCTTCTGTAGTCGGTTCAGTACTTCTGACACATGTCCACTGTGTACTTCCACAGTCTTAGAAAAAACCAAGATGTCATCCAGGTAGATAATGACTGTTCTGTACAAAAGGTCCAAGAACATGCGGTCCATGAAACGCTGGAAAACAGCAGGGGCATTAACCAAACCAAAAGGCATGACTCGGTACTGAAAGTGCCCAAATGTTGTTCTGAAGGCGGTTTTCCATTTGTCTCAAATTCTCAAAAGATGGTATGCCCCTCTGAGATCTAACTTGGTGAAAATCTTAGATCCCTGAACGGATTCTAGGATCTCCTTAATGAGGGGCATGGTATACCGGTCTCTCATCGTCACACGATTGAGTCCGCGATAATCGATACAGGGGCATAATTCCTTTGAATCCTACTTGGGAAGGAAAAACAGAGAAGCCCCTGCTGGTGGCTTTGAGTATTAAATAAGTCCATTCTGTAAATTGTCATCCAAGTACTCCTTTGGGGCTTGTTTTTTGGGGATGGTCAAAGAAAACGTGCGACCAAAAGGCACTAATGCGTCAGGTTTGAGGTCAACAGCACAATCCTCAGGATGGTGTGGAGGTAGCTGTTTAGGTATTTGATCCTGAAATACTTCTTTAAAGGATTCATAGAAAGCTGGGATACAATAAATATTCAACACAGTGCTCTCGACCTTGCAACACTCCGTTGAGGAAGTCTGAGACTGGAGGAAATGGAAGCAGTGTGATGAACAATAGGCAGAGGGAAAATTGATTGTGTTCTACTTCCAGTCGATGTATGGTTTGTGTCATGCCTTTGGTTTAGTTAATGCCCCTGCTGTTTTCCAGCATTTCATGGACCGCATGTTCTCGGACCTTTTGTACAGAACAGTCTTTGTCTACCTGGATGAAATCTTGTTTTTTTCTAAGTCTGTGGAAGCACACCGTGGACATGTGTCAGAAGTACGTAACTGACTACAGAAGAACCAACTCCTCCTGAAACCTAAGAAATGTGTGTTTGAGGTTTCCTCGGCTCCCTATCTAGGTTTCATACTCTCTGACCAGGGAATCGAGATTGACCAACACAAGGTGACAGTGGTCCGACAATGGTCCACTCCATCTGGACATACAAAGATTTTTGGGTCTAGCTAATTCTTACCACAAATCCATCCCCAATATCTCTCAGATCGTTTTACCCATCACAAATGTATAATACCTTTTAATTGGGGAGAAGAAGCTGAGTCTGCATTTCAGTTCCTCAAGGACACTTTTTGTTCTGCGCCGGTACCCAAGCAATGGGATCAATCTAAATCCTTCATTGTTGAGACCGACACTTCTGCCAGAGCTATTGCAGCAGTACTTAAGCAATGTTTTGGGTACAGTGAACATTCCATTGCCTCCTTGTCAAAGACCCTAAACACTTCCGAATTGAACTATTCAGTTATTGAAAAGTAGCTCCTAGCGATAAAACATGCTTGCATGGAGTGGAGACACTTTCCACAAGGCTCAGTGTATCCCTTTGAGATCAGAACGGATCACCGTAATCTCAAGGTTCTTCAGCATATGGAATGTTCTAATGCACGTCAAGCCAGGTGGGCCTTTTCTTTGCACAATATGATTTCACCATTACCTACATCCTAGGTTCAGACAATTCCATAGCAGATGGTCTCTCTCATAGATGGGCCCCGCCAGAAGTCAAAAGACAGAGCGGTAAGTCACTCTATAGAAGGAACTGTTTCCTTGGGGTATCTCATTTCCCCCAGGAAGTACAAGAGGCTATGCCTAAATTCTCTTATGATTTGACAGACCATGCTTACAGAAAGGACAAAAACTTTTTATTCCATCTGGACCGGTTAGTCGTGCCCTCCTCCAGCTTACAACACTGGATACTCACCTGGTGCCATGAGGGTAGAAAAGCAGGGCACAAGGGTATTGATGCCACACTGGACCTCATAGGTCATTATTTTTGCTGGCCAACGATGCAAAAGGATGTCAAAGCATTTGTGCACAATGTAAATCTAAACAGGCAAACCTATTGGACTATTGGAACAGAGTCCCATTCCGGCCAGACCATGGAGGCATAGTTCAATTGATTTTGTAGGAGACTCTTAGAGCAAATTGGATCACTTTGTTCCTCTCTCTGGTCTCCCTTCGGCCTCTGAGACAGCCATGGTGTTTCTTAAAGAGATCTTCCGGTTGCATGGCTTGCCAGAAACAATCGTCTTGGATCGAGGTACACCTTTTACCTCTACATTTTGGAAGACTTTGTACCATCTGTTGGGTATCTATAGGATTCTCTGATCTGGATACCACCCTCAGTCTAATGGACAGACTGAACAATTTAACTATCCTATGGAACAGTACCTCTGATACTTCATAAACTCCCGGCAGGATAATTGGGTGGCTCTACTTCCCACTGCAGAGTGTGTTTATAACAACATGGCCCACACGGCAATAAGAATGATTGCATTTTACTGCACTTATGGTATCCATCCCAGATTCCTACTAATCTCTGTTGTCCTGGATTCCTCTGTACCCACCATCGATGCCCTTCTAAATGACATCTCTCAGGCTCACAAGGAAGCATCGGAGGCTCTTCAGACGGCCAGACAAGGGTACAAGAAGCAAGCCGATCAACACCAGAGAAAGGTTCCAGACTGGGATGTAGGTTCCGTGGTATGGCTATCCACCAAATATCTACCAAGATGGGTTTGTCCGTCGAAGCTGTCCCCCCGTTTCATTGGACCATTCAAAATCTTAGCTAAAATTAATCTGGTTGCCTTCAAACTCAAACTACCTTCTTCCCTCAGCAGACTGCATCCAATCTTCCACTCCTCTCTTCTACTGTCTTGTGTTCCAAATTATTTTTGTCGCAGGAAGAAACCCATTCGGATGGCAGCACCTCTGGATTCCGAGGAATACAACGTCTCAAGGATTTGGGATTCTAGGTAACATAAGGGTAGGCTCCAGTATTTAGTACAATCGAAAGGATATCCTCTATCAGAGAATGGGAGCCTGTTTCCTACATTAAAGTCCCATTTCACATCAAACAATTGCATCGGACCCATCCAGGGAAACTCGGCACCTCCAGGTACTGAAGGGGGCATATTTTCACTGGCCTGCTCAACTGGAGAGTGTGGAGGAGGTGGAAGATCCTCCATTGAATGTTCCAACACGTTCATTTAGAATGTTCATGCCTGTGCAAGTCTTTTTCCCGCAAGCCGGCTTAAGAGCTAGCTCTGCCCCCTTCTCAGTGCGTTGCAACCTTGCTACTTTGTTTCCCTTTTGGTTTGCATGCTAGTTTCTGCTTGGCTTTCTGCCTTGGTCACTTGGGCTTTTTTCCGAGACACCCTTGTCTCCTCCCTTGATGCATGCATCCCCTGCCTCTCTTTCTTGTGGGACAGCTCTTCCATGCCTTTCCTCCCCTGCATTTTCACGGCTCCACCATGTTTCAGTACGCCCATTGATTCATGCTCGCTCTCAGCTGGATTGGCTTCCTCGCGGCTCCTCCTCCCTCAGAGCCGCGTGCACCGGTCACTGTTGCATTGCACACAGAGTGCATCCTGCGGTCTTTCTGTGCTTGGCTTTACATCATCAGCCTTTCAGGACCACTGCAACACTGTGGAAAGTGTTGTCCCTTTGTGACTCTGCCACATTCTTCTGTAACAGCCACATTCCTTCCATGGCAGAGCTACCGCCCTCATTATCCCGCTCAGTGCGGCTTCTCCATGCCATATCACGGGTGAGGGTTTATTCCATGAGGCTCCTGCACTTCATCTTCCATTCTTCCCGGCTGTTTGGAACTTCTGTTTTAAAGTGTGTCCTGTGTCGAATACCCTATTTTCTTATTCGTCTAGTACATGCTCTGTCATACAGCTGCCCAAATCCCGGATCCAGTTCTCTCTTCTCTTGTCAAGTAATACACCTTCTAGAGTTCCTCCTGGGTCTCTTTACTTACCTTCTCTTTGGAACTTTGGACTCAGACCACCATACAGTGGATCTAAGGACCCCATCTTCCACAAAGGATTTTGTATGCCTCCGGCTTTTTCCCTTTGCCAATTACAGGAAGGGTGACCTCTTGTCTAGGCTGTTTCTTCAGCAGACATAGTAGCTACCTCCCTGGGTCTGCCTGATCTCATCAAGGAGAGGAAGACTTCAAAGAAGAAGGGAACCAAGACTCCATCAGACAAAGATGAACTTTCCTCAGAGGAAGAATCAGTTGAGGAGGGGGTACTAGCCAGCACCTGTGTCACAGTTACACGTAGCCTCCCTGGCTGATAGATGCAGCAGTTGCATCTAGCCTCCCTGGGTGATGGATGTGGCAGTTACATCTAGCCTCCCTGGGTGATAGATGCAGCAGTTGCATCTATCCTCCCTGGATGATGGACACAGCAGTTGCATCTAACCTCCCTGGGTGACAGATGTGGCAGTTGCATCTATCCTCCCTGGTTGATAGATGCAGCCGTTACATCTAACCTCCCTGGGAGATAGACGCAGCAGTTGCCTTTATCCTCCCTGGATGATGGATGCAGCAGTTACATCGAGCCTCCCTGGGTGACAGATGCAGCAGATGCATCTAGCCTCCCTGGGTGACAGATGCAGCAGTTGCATCTAACCTCCCTGGTGATAGATGCAGCAGTTGCATCTAGCCTCCCTGGGTGACAGATGCAGCCGTTGCATCTAACCTCCCTGGTGATAGATGCAGCAGTTGCATCTAGCCTCCCTGGATGATGGACACAGCAGTTGCATCTAACCTCCCTGGTGATAGATGCAGCAGTTGCATCTAGCCTCCCTGGGTGATAGATGCAGCAGTTGCAACTAGCCTCCCTGGGTGATGGATGCAGCAGTTGCAACTAGTCTTCCAGGGTGATAGCTGTGGCAGTTGCATCTAGCCTCCCTGGGTGACAGATGTGGCAGTTGCATCTATCCTCCCTGGTTGATAGATGCAGCCGTTACATCTAACCTCCCTGGGAGATAGACGCAGCAGTTGCTTTATCCTCCCTGGGTGATAGATTCAGCAGTTTCATCTATCCTCCCTGGATGATGGATGCAGCAGTTACATCTAGCCTCCCAGGGTGATAGATGCAGCTGTTGCATCTACCCTCCCTATGTGATAAATGCAGCAGTTGCATCTAGCCTCCCTGTGATAGATGTCATAGTTGCATCTAGCCTCCCTGGGTGATGGATACAGCAGTTGCATATAGAATTAATTGTTCAATAAACACCCTTGAACTGTGATCACTTATGTCTGTCTTACTTGTTGCCACCTGGCGTTCGTCACAGGTGTTATATGTAGTGGTGTTGGCTTGTAGAAGAACAAGTTACTCTCTTACCTGGTAACGTTCTTTCGATGAGATGGTCCGACGACGTATTCCATATCTATGACAGGTAATGTCCACAGCTGTGCTGCTTCGGAACATTTTCGGCGTCTGCATCCTGCGTCGATGACGTTGATGCGCCATCCCCGAGGACCTCCTCTGACGGCCGACGTCACCCGATGTGATAAGTAGGACGCACGACGCCCGTAGCCTCAGTTGTCGTTTTTTCCCACAGAACGTGTGACGCCAGTTTTCTGCCAGTCAGACACACAAGGCCTTGCGAAACGCAAGCTGCAATCGCATAAGAAATTCTGCAGCGGGGAAGGTAGGGAGGGAGCGATATGGAATACGTCGTCGGACCATCCCATCGAAAAACCGTTACCAGGTAAGAGAGTAACTTGTTCTTCGAGGGGATTGGGTCCCCCGACGTATTCCATATCTATGACACACTCCCAAAGCAGTACCAAGCAAGGAGGTGGGAAAAGAATTTAGAACACAAATTTAGCATGCCCAATCAAATTGCGGAATAAAGGACTGACTTGACAAAGGCCAGATCCTGCCCTCGGATGGAATCGAGGGAGTAGTGACGTACACTGCAGGTGGCTGCATCACAGACGTGACGAATAGGAACACCCCTCTGCAGGGCAGTAGACGCAGCCACTCCCCTGGTAGAATGGGCCCGCAAGCCAGCTGGAGGGTCCTTACCCGCCAAGCGGTAACACTCAGAGATAGCTAAAATAATCCAACGAGACAAAGTCTGTTTCGTCACAGCTTGTCCCAAACGCTTTCCAGCGTAACCAATGAAAAGTTGATCGTCCACTCTGACCCGGGACATGCGCGAAATATAAAAGCTCAACGCTCTCCTAGGATCAAGCCTATGGAGCCTCTCCTCTTCCTTACCAGGATGTGGAGGAGGATAGAACGCCGGAAGAACAACCTTCTGGCTCAAATGAAATTCTGAAACCACCTTCGGAAGAAAGGAAGGACGAACTCTAAGGACAACCCTGTCCTTATGAAACACAGTGAAGGGTGGCTTAACTGAAAGTGCCTGTAACTCACTCACTGTGCGAGCGGAAGTAACCGCAACCAAAAACACAGTTTTCAGAGTTAACAGTCTCAAAGGGCAAGAATGGAAAGGCTCAAACGGAGCACCCATAAGAAACTTAAGAACAAGGTTCAAATCCCAACCGGGCACCAGAAAAGGTGACGGAGGGAACACATTAGTGAGCCCTTTCAAAAACTGAGAAATTAAAGGAATCTTAAAATAGGAACACTCTTCAGACGAGCGCTGAAATATGGACAGCGCCACCAGGTAACCTTTAATGGTCCCACTTGCAAGCCCCTGTGGGCCAAGGAAAGCAAAAAACACAGAACCATGGGAATGTCACACTCAAAAGGATCCACATTCTTAACTCTGCACCAGTCGCAGAACTTCCGCCAACGGTACAGAGACTTTGTTGCCGGCCGCCTGGCCGAGAGCAACACCTCCATCACGTTTTCAGGGAGGTCCCAATCCTTATACCTCAACCTTTCAGAAGCCAAGCGTGAAGGTTGAGGGATCTGACCTCTGGATGGAGAACCTGACCCCCCCCCCTCCCCTGTGAGAGCAGATCGTCTCGGTAGGGAAGACGACATGGAGGGCAGATGGTCAAGTCGAGAAGGTCCGGGTAGCACGTCCTCCGGGCCCACGCCGGAGCAATGAGGATAATCTGAGAACCGAACCTCCGTAACCTCTGCAGTACTGGCGGGATGACGGGGACTGGAGGAAATGCGTACAGCAGAGGGAATGACCACTCCACCACGAACGCGTCTCCTAAGGCTCCTTTTGGAGGAAATTCCTGCGAGCAGAACCTTTCGCACTTCCGGTTGACACTGTAGGCAAAGAGATCCACTTGAGGGGTCCCGCAAAGGGCGAAGATCTCCAGGAGAATCTCCTGAGCCAGCTCCCACTCGTGAGAGATCGTGCTCTGCCTGCTCAGAGCGTCTGCCGTCTCGTTGTCGTCTCCGGCCAGATGAACAGCCGAGATCGAAACTTCCTGCTGGATGGCCCAGAACTCGAGCTGCATCGCCTCCCTGCACAGAGGAAGTGACCCTGCCCCCCCTTTTTGTTGAGGTAGTGCATGGCCACCGTGTTGTCCATCAGGATCAGGACACTCTTTCCTCGCACAGTCGGCAGAAAAACCTTCAGGGCTAGGCTGACGGCCCTCAGCTCCAACAGATTGATATGGAGTCTGGACTCCGACGGAGACCAACGACCGCCGACTGTCAACTCGTTGGCATGAGCTCCCCATCCTGTGAGGGATGCGTCTGTCACGATCGTCACTTCCGGCCAGGGCAGCCAAAATGGGGCCCCCTTCATCGGATTGCCTTTGACGGCCCACCACAGAGGTCCTGGGCGACCAAGGGCGGCACCTGAACAGGGTCCGACATCCTGCCGGAGGAATGAGACCACTGGAGCTTGAGTGCCCATTGCAAAGATCTCATCCGCAACCTGGCCTCTGGCACCAGAAGAATGCAGGATGCCATGAGGCCGAGCAGTCTCAAGAACTCAGACGCTGGGAGAGTCTGGGCAAGTTGAAACCTGTGCACCATCTGCTGAATGTGAAGAGCCCTCACCTGGGGAGGAAAACACAGCCCCAGGGATGTGTCGAGCACTGCTCCGATGTACTGGAGCCGCTGTGTTGGCGTCAAATGGGACTTCTTTAAATTGAGGGAGAAGCCCAGCTTGTGAAGGGAGTGGCAGGTGACGGACAGATGGTCCAGGACTTGCTCGGTAGAGCTCCCCCTGATCAACCAATCGTCCAGGTAGGGGTAGACGTGAATCCCCCCTTTCCTGAGATGCGCTGCCACCACCACCATGAGCTTGGTGAAAACCCTCGGACGGAGGTCAATCCGAACGGCAGGACCCGAAACTGAAAGTGCGAGTCGCCAACCGCGAACCTCAGGTACTTCTTGTGCTTGGGATGGATCAGCACATGGATGTAAGCGTCCTTGAGGTCGAGAGACACCAACCAGTCCTGAAGTTGAAGGGCCTGGAGGACTTGAGAGAGAGTAACCATCTTGAACTTGTTCTTCCTGAGGAGTTTGTTCAAACCGCGCAAGTCCATGATGGGTCTCAATCCCACGTCTTTCTTTGAAATAAAAAAATAATCGGAATACCATCCCTTGTTCCTCTCCGCTACAGGCACCAGTTCTATGGTGCCTTTCTCCAGCAGGGCTTGAATTTCCTGAGCAAGGAGCGGATGCGGACTCTTCAAAGAGAGGTTCCTAGGTGGATTGTCGTGAGGCCTCTGCCGAAAAGGAAGACAGTAGCCGTGGGTTATGATCTCCAGAACCCACACATCTGAAGTAATTGCACGCCACTCTACAAGATGCTGCGCCAGCCTTCCCCCAACCGGCGAACCATGGGACCTAGCCTCATGACTGAGTAGTAGCGGCTGCGGCGTTGCCTGAGGGCAAAGAGGCAACTGCCCGAGCAGCCTTGGCACCTCGAGTACCCTGTTTTCCACCTCTGGCACTCTTATGGTGGCCTCTTTGACTGACAGCTCCTCTCGCTTTACTGAAGAACGAGTAATAGCGAAAGGAACCTCCCCTCCATTGTTGTCCCCTAGGACAAAAAGGCAGAGGTTGTCGAACTGCAGCGCCCAACGACTTCGCTGCAGCTTTGGAGGTCTGCAACCTCTCAAGGCTCTCGTCAGCCTTGCTGCCAAGAAGATGTTCACCGTCAAACGGCATGTTGAGGAGCCGGGACTGCACATCAGGAGCGAACCCAGACTTCCGCAACCACGCAAACCTGCGTATTACGGTGCTCACCACCATGGACAGGCTGACACAATCTGCCATGTCCAAACCCGACTGAACGGCCTCATACATGTTATCCTTGCTATCCTGAACCATAGCAAGGAAACCATCCCATTCGTCCCCTTAGGGAATATGTTCAACCGCTAATACAACACAGTTGCACAGAGTGTGTGTGAAACGAGACAAGGCACATACGGAGTTGGCCGCCTGAAGCGCCATACCCCCTGAAGAAAACACTTTCTTCGCCCAGCCATCAAAATGTTTGTCGTCCCTCTCCGGAGGGATGGTAGGATACGACGCCTGCTTTGCCGGGGCCGTAGCTGCCTGCACCACCAAACTCTCCGGAGTGGGGTGCCTGGACAAGTAGCAGGGGTCGCTACTGGCTGGACGGTATTTTCACGACAAAGACTTGCCCACTGCCGGGAGACTCTCCGGAGCAGTCCAAGCCGCCGCCACCCTTCTCTGCAGAGCCATATGAAACGGCAGTACCGGGTCAGTGGGGGGACCAAGATCAAGGATGTCCATGAGATCATCCTGAACAAACTCCCCTGGGGGAGCCGACCATCCCAAGTACTCGGTGACCCGAGACATAGGGCGCCGGTACGAAGAATCGGCATGAGTGCCAGGCTCCGGCCTACAAAACTCCACCTCCGGAGAGGTGTACAGTCCACTGGCATCATGCAGTGACTGCCTCAGGTCATCAAACTGGCTATGGCCGAGAGAAGCTCATCTGGCACCGTAACCAGAACCAAGCCTTCATCAGAGCCTTCATCACCCTCTGAAATGTACTCCAGGCGGTGAGAGGAAGACACCTGGGGACCAAAGATATGCCTGACCTTAGCCAGAGCCTTTCTAGGGGCTTCCCCCGTGCCACGGGGCCCCTCCGACACCACCGCCTCGAAAGGCATTGAGGGCGCCGAACGAGTCGGCGCCGGCATCGAAAGAATCGGCATCGATGTCGAGTGAATCGGCGTCGATGTCAGCTGCAGCGCCGACCACGGCGCCACAGGCATCGACGTCTTCCTCGAAGACGGCACAGGATCACGCGGTCTCGAGTGCGTCGAGGACCGGGACCTGGAACGGACATGGCGAGAATGGCTACCCTTGTCCGAGCGGAACCTCTCCCGCGAGCCTTGCTGACCATCCAAGCCCGAAGGCGTACGAGCGGTGTCTCTCGACCGGTGCTGACCGACCCCACTCGGAGGCGTGGACGGACCGATGCCCTGCGATTCAAGAATCGCCAACATTTTCTTCCCGAAGGAAGCCCATTCCTCTGGTGTCGCTTGAATGGTGGGATAAGCAACCCGTCGACAGGCGGAGTCCTTGGAAGAGGACGGGGAAGGCGACCGATGCCAGTGCTTCCGGGAATGCTCGAAGAGGCAGAGGAGCGGCGAGACCGACTCCTGGAAGGAGACCCACTTGACTTCCGATGATGACGCAGAGAGTCGCCTCTCGAGTCATCCGTCGAAAGCCCCGTAGACCTCGACTTCCGGGGCTTAGACACCCGACCTACCGACAACTTCTTCTTGCGCTCCCGCAAGGCCTTGGCCGTGAGCGACTGGCAGTCGACACAGTCGTCCATATCGTGGGCCTCCCCGAGGCACCAGAGGCATGCGTCAAGCAAGTCCGTGACCGACATCTTGGACCCACAGTCCCCGCATTTCTTGAAGTGCGGACGTGGGGTGAAAGACAAGGTAGACATCGTCGAGAACAGGCTTTTTTCACAAAAACCGAACAGGTTGAAAGAACCGAGAAGAATACAAAAAACTCCAAAGAGTCAAGGCGTACCGAGATTCACGAAGCGAACACGTTCGCGGAAAAAACGGAATTGAGGCTACGGCGTCGTGCGTCCTACTTATCACATCGGGTGACATCGGCCGTCGGAGGAGGTCCTCGGGGACAGCGCATCGACGTAGGACGCAGACGCCGAACATTTTCCAAAGCAGCACAGCTGTGGACATTACCTGTCATAGATATGGAATACGTCGGAGGACCCAATCCCCTCGAAGGGCCTGTTTGTACTCTTTGGCCAATGTGGAGAAGAGGGATTTGTTTGTGTCAGAGTGTGTTTTCCTCCATTTAGCTTGAGCCTCATGCTTTTTAGAGTGGGGGACTTGGATATCCGGAGTGAACCATGAGATAAAATGTGTGGAGGGTTTTGGTTTGCGATGCACCAGGGGGGTGATAGTGTCGACTGCCTGAGTGATAGTTTTGCAGTAGAGGTCGGCTAGGCTGATTGGATCTGTGTGAGGGAGTTGAGCTGATTGTAGCTTGCTCAGAAAAGGCAGGATCCGGCCTTTAGTTAAGTTCTGGGAGCTGCATGCTAACGTGGAGGGCAGAGGTAAGGTTTAGCGTGTAGGAAGGTTATTTGGAGGAAAGACGTAAAATATGACATGATGGTCAGTTCAAGGGCAAGGAAGGTAGGATAGGACACAAGCCTGACAGTTGTGGTCAGCGAGTCAGTCTAGAATCCGGACTTTGACGTGAGTGGGAGTCACTATATGTTGAGGGAGTTCTCTAGGGAAGAGGCATGAGTATCATCCTCATGGTGAAGACCTAGGTTAAGATCACAGAGAAGGATGATTTTGAAGGTAGGCTTCATGTCAGTGCTGAGCACATGCAGTAGGTCGTCTTCTAAAGATAGAATTGGGCCGGGGAGGGTGGCAGATGATGTGCATTGTAATAGTAGCGGTGTGGAAGAGTGATAGTTTGAAGGAGAGTAGGACACAGTTGGGTATGTGAGAAGAGCTGAGCTGTCTAACAGAGAGGGGATCCTTCCTGATCAGAGCTACCTTCCCTCCTCTGGATCCGAGTCTATCGCTAAGGAGGCTGGTGAATCCTGGTGGAATAACCAGGGCCAGTGCAGGGCCAGAGGCGGCATGGAGCCAAGTTTCAGAGACGGCTAGGAGGTCTCGGTTGTTTGCCGTGATGAGGTGCAGGACATCTAAGGAATGAACTTGGATGGACCTAGCATTGACTCGGGTGCAGCACAGTGGTGGGACGGTGGGATTAGCAGGCTGATATTCGCCGAACTAATGTGCAAATATGTGGGAGGGTGTTTCTGGCCAATATCTGGCGGTGCAGTGGGAGGGTTAGTGGGGCAGATAGTGGAGGTTCTCTGCGGCATGTGACTGGCAGTGCATTTCAGGTCACCAATTATAGATGTGGCAGGAGGATTGGATACAATGGCATTCATCATGTTGGAAGGCAGGTGGCTAGAGGAGCAGTTCTAGGCACTGTACAGTGGTGAGTCAGGGTGGTCGGGCTGGCTAAAGTCGACTGTGCTAGGGACATGAGGTTGATGGCATGATCTACGCTGCTGTTGGGTAATGAAGCAGGAGTATTGTGGAGGATGTTGACGGCAGTGTGTTAGGTGTAGGGGCGCAATTTCCATGCAGTTGGCTCTTTGGCTTGAAGAGTGGTTCAGGGGAGATGCAGACTCAGAGACAGAAATGCCATGAGGGGGAGACGTGCATGTGTGAAGTCTGATGTTCCTAGACATCGTTAGGGTACGGTGGTGGTAGGCAGTGCGTGGTACTTCAGATTGGGCACCCAGTCTGGTTAGCCTATGGTCGCCTGGGCAGGCAGTACTAATAGTCACAGTTGTATCAGGTGTGTTCAGTTTAGCATCAAGAGGGCGATGGTTTGTAAGGATGTGTACTGGGGTGCTAGCGGTGGGGCGAGCCAGGGTAAATGGAGGTAGATATGGGGTGGGTTGGACCACCGAGTAATGGGGGAGTCATTTATTTGTATTTATTTATATTTTAAGTAGCTCCTTAAACCAAGGCGCTGTACAGAGAGACAGATAGCGCTACAATACAAATGAATAAGGATAACCAATAAAAAACAATTAATCAAACATGTTGGAGAAAATGTGACTTCAACGATTTACGAAATAGGGGATAGGCAGAAATAGAACGGATAAAGTAGGGGAGGCCGTTCCAGTGCAGAGGAGCTAAACGAGCGGAAGTATGAAAGAGATTGAGCACATGCGGGCGAGGTGCCTCCAGGGGAAATTGAGAGGAAAAGCGAAGAGAACGAGAAGGAGTATATAAGGATATCAAGACAGAAAGATAGGCAGGAGCGAGTCCGTAGAGGGACTTGAAAACGAGACATAAGAAATGAAATATGAGTTGAGAATGAAACGATAAGAAGCAAGAATAGCCAGGGAGGGCCGAGATGGTCTATCGGAAAAAGAGAAGATGGAGAAGAGAAACAGATGAATTGAAGACAGATTTTAGAGGGGCAAGGTGGGAAATTGGAGGCCCAAAGAGAGCAGAAGAGCAGTAGAAGAGTCGGGAAAAAATCAAGGAAGAGATCAACAGTTTCAAAGCTTGAAAAGTAAGAGATGGGTGAGCTTTGCGGGTGTCATGCAGATGGAAGCAGCAGGCACGTGACGTTAGGGAAATGTGGTGAGAGAACGATAGGGTTGAGTCAAGATAAAGCCCCAGATTCCAAGCCATAGTAGAGATTGGAAGGTGGGATGGGGGGAAAGAAATCAAAGGGGGGAGGACGAGAAGGGGGAAGAGCGCTAGCGGGGAAAAAGAGAACCTCTGTTTTCCCAGCATTAAGTGTGAGATAGTGACAAAGCATCCAAGATGTGATGGTAAGAGACAGGCAGAAAGCAAGTGCTGAATGTCAGTGGAAAAAGAAGAGAAAGAGAGTATCATGAGCATACAAGTGGTGAGAGAGACCAACGGAGGAAATAACCGCAGGAAGAGGGGGATGTAAAGGCAGAACAGGAAAGGGCCCAGAACAGACCCCTGTAGAACACCATGAATAAGCAGAAAAGACGTTGATGATTTGCCAGCCCACGAGACACAAACAGTTCTTTGAGACAGGTATGACGGAAACCAGAAAAGGACAGAACCCATTAAACCGAAGGAAGAGAGGGGCGCCAATAGAAGGGAGTGATCAATGGTATCGAACGCAGCAGAAAGATCCAGAGGAATAAGAAGGGAAGAATGTTTAGAATAGCATGCAGTATGGAGGATAGCAGACCAACAGAGGTTCGAATCCCGGATCCGCGCTTAGAAAACAAACTCAAGTATGGTATTAGGCGTGTTATAAGAAACAATTAAATAAATAAGTAGTGAATTCAAAAGAGAGAGAAGAACAGTTTCAGTGGAGTGTCGAGAGTGAAAGCCTGACTGGAAGTGTGGAAGGATAGAGGAATTAGAAACAAAAGTAGAAACTTGAGAGTAAACCAACCATTCAAGTAATTTTGAGAGAAAGGGTAACAAGGAGATAGGATGAAAAGTTGACACAAGCAATGGGTCAGCAGTAGGTTTCTTTAAAATTGGGATGATGGAAGCATGCTTTATGGATGAAGGAAAATTTGAGGTCGAGAGACAGATATTAAAGAAAGAAGTGAGGTAAGACAGCAGAGAAGGATAGACTTTGAGAATCAGTGCAGAAGCAATTGGAACAGTGCGGGAAGCAGCGGGGTGGGCTTTTGCCAATACAAGAGAAGAGTCTGCATTGGAAATTGGTTGAAAGCAGGAAATAGAGGTAGAGGAAGCAGGAGGGAAACAAGTTGAGAGTGCAGGTGATATGGAAGCTTCAATGTCAGAGCGGAGGGAGGCTACTTTAGAGGAAAAGAATTGAGCGAAGTCAGAGGCTAAAAGAGTAGAGCTAGCTGAATAGTCAGGAGTGGGGGAGACAGAAGACGAGAAAGAATTTGAAAAAGATGCATAGGGTGGGCAGAGTGGGTATGTAGGAGATCAGAGAAATATAAGCGTTTAGCAGAGAGTAAACAGTCACCATAGAGAGCATGATGGGTAAAGTATGAGGAGTAACCCGCTGTAGATTTGGTCTTGAGCCAGTGTTTGTCAAGACGAGATAGAAAGCGGTGCATCAAACATAGGTGAGGAGTGAGTCATGGTTGCAAAGGTTTACAAGTAGGAAGTAAGGGCGATGAGGGGTAGAGTGAATCAAGAGAAGAAAAGAGAGACAAAGAAAGGGTAGAGGCCACCTCATCAGCAGCCAGGGTTGCAATTGAGGAGTAGAGAGGAAGAGAAGAGATACAGGTAGAAGTAAAAAGTGAGGCGTTTAAGTTACATAAGTCATGCCGATAGAAAGATGACACGGAAGAGAAGACCAGAGAATACAAAGAAACTGGAGGAAAAAGTGACAAAGAAAGAACATAGTGATCAGAAAGATAGACTGGAAGTGAAGAAACAGAAGAGGCAGAAAAAGAATAGATGAAAATTAGATCTAGACAAGAACCAGAACTATGAGTTGGAGGAGTAGGTGGGGTAAAGGGAATGGGAGTAAAGAATTTAGAGAAAAGGAAGAGTGGAGTGTGTCGACAAGAGGTGAAGATTGAACTCACCCAGCAGTATGTGAGGGGTGGGAGAAGGAAGAATATAGGAGAGAAGATGATCGATATCATCGCAGAAGGAACCAACGGGGCCAGGAGATCGATAGACAAGTAGAAAAGAAATAGGGTGGGCTTCACAAAAGATGTTTAAGAAAATTCAAAGGAGGAATAGGCAGAAAGTGCCGAGGACGAAGAGCTAAGTGTGAAAGAGAATACCCACTCCTCGAGCAAAGGGACTTGGGTTATGGGTAAAAGAGTTCTGCGAGGTGGACAGAGAGGCAGCGACAGTGCTGTTGTATGGAGGAATCAATGTCTCTGTGATACAAAGAAAGTGTAAATTGTGTCTTAGAAAAAGATTGAGCACGGCAGAAGATTTATTGCAACCCGATATTGCATTCCATAATCCAAGGTCAATAACTGCAAAATTGGGAATAAATGAAGGAAAGATAAAATCGACGTAGTTTTGAGTGGAAATAAGTTGAGGAGTACAATGATTGCTTGGTTGTGCTGGGGTACGGAAGTCAGGTGGAGCTGTCACGACTGTTCGGATGGACATCAAGTAAGATACCGAAAAGATGGTTGAGTTATTGTAGGTCTGCGCCTCATCCGCAGAGAGCCGCAGACATCGAGGTCTGACTTTACCAGACTACGCCTGGGCAGGATGTTATCAGGCAGGCAGAGCTGGGTGAGTCCGGTGCTGGGGGATGTTCCGGAGCACTGCCTGGCAACAGGCGTCATTTCCATCGAGCCTCCCAGGATGACGAATTCAGCAGTTACATCTAGTTTCTAGGGGTGACGGATGCAGCAGTTACAGCTAGCCTCCCGGGGTGACGAATGCCGAATGTAGCAGGTACATCTAGCCTCCCGTGTTGACAGATGCGTCAGTTACATCTAGCCTCCCGGGGTGACGGATGCAGCAGTTACATCTAGCCTCCCGGGGTGACGAATTCAGCAGTTACATCTAGCCTCCCGGGGTGACGGATGCAGCAATTACATCTAGCCTCCCGGGGTGACGGATGCAGCAGTTACATCTAGCCTGCCGGGGTGACGGATGCAGCAGTTACATCTAACCTCCTGGGGTGACGGATGCAGCAGTTACATCTAGTTTCCAGGGGTGACGGATGCAGCAGTTACATCTAGCCTCCCGGGGTGATGGATGCAGCAGTTACATCTAGCCTCCCAGGGTGACGGATGCAGCAATTACATCTAGCCTCCCGGGGTGACGGATGCAGCAGTTACATCTAGTCTGCCGGGGTGACAAATGCAACAGTTACACCTAGCCTCCCGGGGTGACGAATGCCGAATGTAGCAGTTACATCTAGCCTCCCGTGGTGACAGATGCGTCAGTTACATCTAGCCTCCCTGGGTGACGGATGCAGCAGTTACAGCTAGCCTCCCGGGATGACGAATACAGCAGTTACATCTAGCCTCCCGGGGTGACGGATGCAGCAGTTACATCTAGCCTCCCGGGGTGACGAATTCAGCAGTTACATCTAGCCTCCCGGGGTGACGGATGCAGCAGTTACATCTAGCCTGCCGGGGTGACGGATGCAGCAGTTACATCTAACCTCCTGGGGTGACGGATGCAGCAGTTACATCTAGTTTCCAGGGGTGACGGATGCAGCAGTTACATCTAGCCTCCAGGTGTGACGGATGCAGCAATTACATCTAGCCTCCCGGGGTGACGGATGCAGCAGTTACATCTAGCCTCCCGGGATGACGGATGCAGCAGTTACATCTAGCCTCCCGTGGTGACGAATGTGGCAGTTATGGAGGCAAGAGCCAGCTATGGGGCGAGACAGCTGAGGGGCAGAGAGAGCTGAGGGGCCAGTGACAGTTTAGGAGCCACATGAAGTGGAGGGGCTTGATTAAGGGTGAAAGACAGCTGAGGCACCAGGGACATCTGATGGGCAACAGAGTGCTAAGAGGCCACAATGAGTGGTGAAGCCGGAGCCAGCTGTGGGGCAAAGACCACTGAGGGGAAATACAGCTGAAGAGCCAGGGACAGCTGAAGGGTGAGCGACGGTGCTGGCCCACAGTCAGGGAGAGGCCAAAGCCAGCTGAGGGGCCAGACACAGCTGGGGAGCAAATGGGCTGAAAGGGTTCACATACAGCTATGAATCCAGATGCAGTTGAAAGGCCAGAGAGAGCTGAGATGCCATGGGGAGCTGAAGGGGCACACACAGCAGGGAGCCAGAGGCAGTTGGGGGCATGGACCACTGAGGGAACTGATACCACTGAGGGCTAGAAGCAGTCAGGGGGGGGCTGGGAGAGCTGAGGAGCATAGGAAAGCATGCTGAGGGGTCTAGAGGGGTGAGGGGCCACAGGCAGTGGAGGGGCCCGGGACACCTAAGGGGCCACAGACCCCTCACTGAGTTGCAGAGATAGCTGAATAGCCAGAGACAGCTAGGAGGCAGAGACAGCTGAGGGGGTCAGAGACACATGGGGGGCCCACAGGCAGCTGAGTGGCCAGAGACAGTCGAGAGGGTTTAGAAGGGTTCAGGGGCCTGAGACAGTTGATAAGCCCAGGAGAGCTGAGGAGTCAGAGAGTCAAGGAGCGAGAGACTTGCGGGGGAGAGAAGAGAGGAGGGAGAGCGTGGCAGAAGGGTGTCTGTAAGGCACAATTTCCCATTACCTGTAGAAAAGGAACAGGTGAGTAGCATAGGGGCAATGAGGTGGTCCCCGGGGGAGTCTTAGCTGCCTTTAGGGTCTGCGCGACTAGTGCAAGGCCAACGCATAGAGTAGGCCCTAATCTCCTGGAGCTACCAACCTCGGGTCTGGGGGGGCTGGGTTGGGGAGGAGGTGCAGAAGAATACGAGAAGTGGGGAACAACCTTAGGACCACAAGACTGTCAATGAACCCCTTGAATAGCCTCTGAGACTTGGAGTGGTTTTGGGGCCCTCTGTGAACCCGCGCAGCCACGGTCAATGGAGGACTTGGAAGTGGTTCTTGGTGGGGTGTCTTGCATATAATGCTCTGACAGTGGAATTTGGGGGTTGAGGGCTAACTACCCGCCGTTCTTAGCGCCATGTATCTGCTCCCCGCCCTTATTTTGCACTCGTTTAAAGAAAGGGATTGTTCTCTGGTTAATCCTGATGGGGAGTGCCACAGTAAGGAGCGCTGGTGGTGCCGCTGAAGCCTGCACCTCCCCACTGATGTGGCCCACCGGTGCCCACCGCTTTCCCTACTTATGAAATGCATTCACGATTTAAAACTACCTTCTGTACTGAAACACGAGTAACGTGCATTAAAGCATTAAAGCATTAAAGCACTAAAGGGACAGACACCCCATGGATCAAAGAAAATCAAGAGAAAGGCGTTGATTCAAAGCTACCTCGCCTTTCAAGCGTCTAGAGACTAATGGAAAAGCATTCAATTACACGAGTAAAACACAACATAACACATTTATTCTAGTAAAAACTAACTACAATCAGAAGAAGACGTACGGCAAGTTTGACACAGTCTGAAGTTATACATCATTGCATGACAAAACAAAAAACAACATTTAAAGATATTTGTGTATGAACATGAACCCAATTCGGGGTGTTTCAAATTGCAGGAGGCATATTTTTAGATATTTTTGAGTCACAGCTCAGCACATGCCTTATTGTATGACTTAGGCTGTAAGAAAATAAATACAGGCATGTTCACATACGAGGCTCACTGTGGAAACCAGACTGTATCAACATATGACATACCAGGCGTGCTCCTTTAATAGCTGGAGCACAATATGCAGACAGTGAGGGTTTAGCTCGCCCTACGAGGGTCCAGCACATCCCAAAAGACATTATCCTTCGGCCCCACAGATGGCGAGGTTGCACATATGAGTAACGTGTGTTTATTGCAATGTTTGCGCACAGGATTCGGCGTCCGTGTGGTCTCCAAACACTACCTACCAGTGCCAGGCCCTCACCCAAGTCAGGTTCTTTGCTTGGACTTACAATCTGCTCGGAGAGGCCAGCCCGTGGCCCCCAGGGCTCTTCCGGTGACGCTATACACGTCACTGCTCACTTCTAACACGTGCCATCCGCTCAGGCCCTGGGAGGAAGCCATGCCGGGGTCAGGACTCTGTTGCCAAGCAACGCCCTGGCTCTTTCTAGCTCGCCATACTCTGGTTGGAAGAAGGCTCCTCTTGCAGGGTTCTCCGCATCCTGAGGCCGCGCTTTCATGACCCAAGGCCTAGAGTCCCTTGAGCTTAAGTCTGGCTGTTTTGCGGGCCACCTGCTGGAGCATGGAGTGGAACATCTCTGGGATGTCGGGGGCGCGCCTTCTGTCCTGCTGCTCCTGCTGCCCCTGCTGCCCCTGTCCCCACTGGTCCATTAGACGCAGGTGCTCTAGGTGCGCCGCGTAGCAGACGGTGAGCCTCGACACTGCCACAAACTGCTGCCTCACCCGCTCCAGCTGCAAAGAAAAGCAGGCCTTGTTAGGGTGCCAGGCACATGTCCATTCAGCCACGAGTGATGAACGCGGCGCCCCAGTAATCAGGGGCTCCCACCACACACACACACAACATTTGCCTTTACAAACATTATTTAAAAGAAAGGTAAAACCAAAACCATAAGAGAGATCCAGTAGGTTAACCTATAAAAAGGGGGGACATAGGGACATGAGACAACACCCCCACCACCCCACTAATCTTACTGCTGTACCTGGCCTCCCACTCTTTTCACCTTCAAAGAAAGGTTTGCTCAAAATAATTTGGGCCTCATTATGAGTTTTCCGGTTTGGGAACTACGGTACCAGTAAGCTTGCCGGTACTGTAGTTCCCGGACCGGCAAACTACGAGTTGTGCTTGCGGGGGCCTTTCTGCCCACCAGGTCAGACCTGGCGTGCAGAAAGGCACCCGTGAGCACAGCATGTCGGATGCACAGGCACTGACCTGGCGTGCAGAAAGGCACCCGCGAGCACAGCATGTCGGATGCACAGGCACTGACCTGGCGTGCAGAAAGGCCCCCGCGAGCACAGCATGTCGGATGCAAAGGCACTGACCTGGCGTGCAGAAAGGCACCCGCCAGCACAGCATGTCGGATGCACAGGCACTGACCTCCCCATTCAGCCCTATGGGACCGGAATGCCCCGGTAATGGCCCATTCGCGGGCGCCGGAAAATATTGCAAGTTTGGCGGCAGCCTGCCGGTTTTACCGGCAAGGCTATGTTGCGTAGCAATTATAGTTATGTACGCATGCGCGAGCTGCATCGAGGCTCGCGCATGCGCTAATGACATTAAAGGCGGTGCGCCGGCAGTTCGCGCCGGCGACCAGAGCAGACACACGTCTCGGCGTCCTCTCTCTGTGTGCCTGCCTGCATGCGCGAGTGTGTGTGTGAGTGAGACCCCGACACGCCCTGAGGCCCATAACAGGCTACCCCCAAACTTTATAATGAGGCGATGGTCCAGGGATCGAGGGCTTCGGTTTCCTGCAGCAGCAGCAGGAACGCTTGGCTGCTGGAGGCCTCCATGTCATGGGCAGTGGTGTACCGAGTGGGGAACATAAGGGGAAAGCTGTCCCCCCACAGGCCCTTTTGAGAACCAGACCTGGACATTTGTAAATGGGACACTGCTCTCATTCGGCACCTTAATGCGGGTGCCCAACGGGAGAGGTGTCTCGCTGCCAGGACAATGACCCTCATTCCGAGTTTGGAGGCAGCCATGGCGCTATTAGAGCCATTGCTGCCTCCAAAATCGGTCCAACTCCGGTCTAGTGAAGGGAGTAATTACCGGTCCAGTCCGAGGTCGGCGGGACCGGTAATTCCCCATTCACCAGAGCCATTCCCCATTCCCATTTGAGCCCCCATAGTGATCAATGGGAAGGTGGCAATAACGGTACCGCAAATTGCGGTACCGTTATTGACCCCGGTATCCCTTTGCGGGTCCCGTCCATAACTCCTGGTAAAACCAGGCATTAAGGAAGGACCCGCAAAGGGACCTCGGAATAGGGCACAAAGGGTTTACCGGCACCAGTGTCATTAC
The DNA here is from genome assembly GCF_040938575.1 of Ambystoma mexicanum. Taxonomy (NCBI): domain Eukaryota; kingdom Metazoa; phylum Chordata; class Amphibia; order Caudata; family Ambystomatidae; genus Ambystoma; species Ambystoma mexicanum. Next base: position 5,688,493 of record NC_090931.1, on the reverse strand, counting down.
CGGTGCCTGGTATCCCTTTGCGCCCAGGTCGTAAGGACCTCCAATGTCCCACAGAGCGCCAGCCAGCAGAGTGGCTCTCACTTTGCTCTGAGTCACCAGAGAACTTCAATGTGAGCCATTAGGCATAGATGGGGAGGGAGGGGACTATTAGCAGGGACTTTTGTCCCTTTAGAAATGTGAATGGGAGGGAGTGATCAGAAGTGAGATGGGTCCATAATGCTGCATACATCATGGAATAATGACTATAGGGGTCATTCCGAGTTTGGAGGTAGCCATGGTGCTATTAGCGCCATGGCTGCCTCCAAACTCGTGTCGAGGTTCCTTGAATGGGGACTTACCGGGTCATTCCAACCTTGGAGGACCCGGTAAGTCCCCATTCAAAATACCCATCCCCATTCCCATTCAAGCCCCCATAGGGCTCAATGGGAATGGGGAGGGAGCTAATAACGGGCCCGTTATTAGCTCCCTGGTCTTTTGGCGGCTCCCACTAAGGATGGATGGTTTTACCAGCTGGCCTTAGTGGGACCCGCTAAGGGACCTCGTAATGCGGCGGTAAGGGGTTAACGGCAACGGCATCCTTACCGGCACCGTTAACCCCTTACCGCCAGCCTCGTAATGAGGCCCTATGGCTTTAAAGCCCAAGGGGTGTTTGCTAGGCTCACATTAATCTGCATGATGCTACTGAGACTTTGCATGCAGGATGGGGAGAATAAAATTGAAGCCATACCCTTATTGCTCAATATATTGCTATGACGATGTATATAGTGTATAGTTAGTTTACTATGCAAGGCTAGTTTATTATGTAATGTGGTTTGCTTCCAAGGCATTGCTATAAATAAAGTATTATTTAAGCACAGCAAATGTAAAACAAAATCTTAATAAATATCAACTAAACCTGGGAAGATGTGCACAGTTACGTAAATTGTCCACATGCCGGTTTCACCATTTAACCAAAGTGTGTGATCCTGGGCAAATCATTTAATCACACAATGGCCCTCATTACGACCCTGGCGGAGATCGTGGTGCAAAATGCACCATGGAGCACGGCGGAAAGCTGCCGATACCACCATGGGGGTTGGCGGATTTACCGCCCCATTCCGACCTTGGCGGGGCGGTAAATCCCCAATCCCCATTTTACCCTTCCCCATTCCCATTTTTGCCCCATAGGGTATAATGGGAGTGGGGAAGGAGTTAATTACGCCACCGTAAATTACGGTGGCGTAATTAACGACGAGGTCCCGTAGCGCCATGGATTTTTCCGCCCGGAAAAAACGGGCGGAAAACTCACCATGGCGCTACGGGATCTCGTAGTAGGGCGGACGGGTCCGCCGCGAATACCGCTGGCGTAGACCCACTCCGCCAGGGTCGTAATGAGGGCCAATGTCTTATCTGCAGCTCTGTAAGTGATTCACTTCATAGCTTATGTTAATATATCATGCTATTTAAAAAAAAGCCTAATGACTATAGAGTTCCTCCGTATACAATAATAGTGCAATTTAGGTATTTTGCACCCCAGTTATTTGCCACTTGCCTTATTTATGGCAACTTATTCTAAAGTCACGTACATGATGCCTCCAAGTATCAAAGGCTGATGACGCTCCTTGCAATGTCCTTTTCTGTGAAGTCACTACTGTTGCTGCAATCCATATGCAAATTAGGAGGTGTGCATGTATTTTGCCCCAGAGCGCTGTAAAGACTGGAAGGGGGTGGTGGGGGTATCTGTACTCCTGCCCTCGATATGGCAGAATAGAAGCACAGAACAACCCAGCCAAGATTCTCTATAGGGTAGCTATGGACGAGCAATCAAGGCCTTGCTTCTCAGGAGGTGATGCGAGCTGGTTCATAAGACAGTGTAGTCCCCAAGCCCCCACAAAGGAATGTCCACACACTGTATTACTGAAAACACAGTTCTTTATATAAATAAGGTTCAAGTTATACACACATACAATAACACACTTTGTGCTCAGGCAATAATATAATGATGAATGTTCCATTTTTATGTGGTACCACAATTACTCTTTTACTCCATTAAAATGCACCAACTGCTGACAGTTTCTAATGGCATACAACTCAATAGCAAAAGGTATCAACCATAGATTTGGGAGGAAAACACGTTGGTTTAACAATTGGCAGAATACTGCGTCCTTACCGTCAGGCACAGTTCTGTAAATAAAATATTAAAAAAGCCCAGTCCATATATTGCTTAGCAGAGTCTTATTTCCTTCTATAAATGTTCTACTACCCCAATGTACCTGGTTTAGCAGAGTTCAACATCTGCTCATCGACGTATCCATCTTGAGTGAACTCCCTTTAAGACAGGAGCCACGGATCATCGAGATCCCTCACAGAAAGGTGGACGATGTTGTCAAGGCAGCAGCTTCGGTCCTTGTGGTGCTCGTTGATGGGTCATGTACATCCTGCGTAGATGAGGCATCCGGTGCACCTCGACAACGATAGTTCGTTGCTGCAAAGAGTCAATGAAGAACGTAGGCACAGTAAGTGTGTTGGGTCGTTGACGGTTGGCATCCGCGACCGGGACTCGACCACAACTTGCTTTCGGATCTTCGTGAGCATCTTTGACGACTTCGGGTGGAAGGAAACCCACTGGCGGACTCTCCTCCATTCGTCGGCGACCTTAACTTTCTCAGGCGGGACAAAGTGGTCGACGGTGATGAGCAAGGGAGTCCTTGATTCAAATGTCTTAAGCAAGGGAGCGTTGAAGCTCTGGTTGACGATGATGGTCGACAGTGGTGGACTTCAATGTCCGGGTGCTTCGCTTCAGATTCCTCGGATGTCCCCAGCTCCGGTCGGCAGCCTTTTGAGGACTGACTTGGTGAAGGTTAACTGGTGCATGATATTCCCTCGTAGCTCGGGAAGAGGTCTCCTACCCTGGTCCTCTCTAGGATCAGTTCCTTGCAGGCATGACAGCTTTCAGATTACTTCAAAGCAAAACAGCAGTCAACCTTCTTCTTCCGGCCCGGCGTCGAGAACAAGCATCAAGTTTCAACTTCAGCTTCTGAACAATTCCAGTAAGTGAAAGGTCCCCAGATATACTGTTCTGTCTCTCATTGATTCTGCCGTGCCAAGATCAGCACCCAATCATTCAGAAGGGCATTCAGGCAGTCAGGCAGCCAATCAGGTGCACAGTGCATTCAGGCCATACTCCTCCCTCTCAGACACGCACAACAAGGAATGTGGATTGGGACAAGTACCCAGCCATTCAACACTACACTGCATTCATACCAGTTTCGGGCAGGGCTGTCTCAGTCATTGTGTTACACACCAAAAACCAGAAACCCATAACCTGAAATGTATATTGGTCAAACACTCCATTCACCCAGGTCCCACTCCAAGGGCGTACCCACAACATATAGTCATTGGGAAGGCTCCAGCCAGTCTGACCTGGACTTCACCACAATACCATATATGGTTCTTCCACTCAGCAGCCAGTCAGGGGAAGGGACATAGTCAGGGCTTCGCAGGACTTTGGAACAAGGTGACAGGCAATAGAAAGCAAGAGGCCACAGGGGCCATCTTGTCTCCTATCAGTAATCAACTGATTCCAATGGAAGGGCCTGGGTATCCCAAAATGGAGGATACTCAGAACACCGGTCAAATTCAGCATGGAGTTGCCACCAGCCCATACCCTGTTCTGTGGGCCACACACAGGTGCCCAAAAACATACACAAGGGGCACAGGGTTGTACCCCCACCCATGGGTGCCATAAGGGTATCCCAACGGTCTGTTCACCAAACCAAAAAAGAGGAAGAGCTGCACTGCCAGGAGTCCCACATGGACACCTGTGCAGAAAATAACACGAAACACACATGATAAAATGACTTCAGGACAAGGACATGGAGGCCCTGTCCCTCCAATGCATTTCCAGAATCACAAGCACCTGGACAGAGCTCAAATAGATGAGTTCCCTGCATCCGTGATAATTCTGCAGTTTGTTTGTGTTAAAATTCCATCCTTCACTGATGCTACCAAAAAAGTAGATTGGGTCAGGGGTGGGCGGTTTGGGGGGATGAAAGAGACCTATGGAAATGCACGCACTGCACTTTTTGAAGCCTGAGTTCCCCCTCTCCCAGGAGATTTGACACGGGGCCCCCACACCACAGGGACTTCAGGGCCCCAGCTACACTAGTGGCAACAGCTCAACAGTTCCTGCAGTTAGACCTTATAAACTGTCCTCCTCGGCAACCCAGAGTCTAGCTCCTAGCAAGGCTGGCCTGAGCACCTCCTCCTCAGTCATTGGCCTGGCCCGTCTACACACGCACCAATAGAAGCAGAGCACTGGGCCTCTCTTAGCAATGACTTCATGAAAATACTTTCAGCATTTTGCAGAGTGCCAGTACTTGCATATCCCCACAATTCACTGGCATGAAGTGCCCTGGCTGGAGCCTTGCCCTCAATGCTTCCCTTCATTTTCAAATCTTAATTCTAATTCAGACTTTTTCTGATTTTAATTGACGGGTGTTACAGCCGCACTGTCCCTCTTTGGGAGAGGGGTGGGTTTTGGGAGGACATCCCATGAGAGTCAATATCTTTTCCCTTCCAGAGTTTTCAGGGAGAACATTTTTTGCCTCAGCTGTTAGAAATATGGGTAGACTAACCTGAGATTGGGATATGCCCAGAGCATACTCGGGCATTTCCTAGGACAAAGCAGCATGTCAAGATTCACAATAGCTAAGACAAATGTTAAAGAAAGCATGAAGGAAACTATAGAGAAGGATTGTAAACCTCGTTTTCTCTCTCTCTCTCTCTCTCTCTCTCTCTCTCTTTGTTTCTCTTCTTCCTTTTGCCCTTGGTCATTGGTAGGAGCGGCTTTCTGAAAAAAACATATTTGGATCACCACTAATGAACACCTTGTGAAGCAAAAGAAACTAGCTCTTTGAAATTGAATGAAATTCGTCAATTCACATCAATTTGAATTCTGTTTTTAGTAACTGTGTTTTTGTTTGTAATGTATACGTCCTGATGAGGTGCACCAGACGGAAGCTGTATAGACCGTTCTGGCAGCCCGAAACTCCAGTCGACAACACCATAGAGCCCACTCCTCCCAGAGTTAGCCTTAACTTGGGTTTTCATAGATAAAAGATGGGGATTAATATGGATCCATGAAGAATCACTTTGGAATACCTACCCAGTGTTCTTATATCCTTTGATGGAAAAAATACTGTTAAATAGGCACTTTTGGAACTACCAAAATATCAAACCCATACGGATGAGATGTTCTGAGTCACAGAACAAAACTATCAGGATTGCGTTTTTTGCACAAGTACGAGTGGTTTTTTGTCTGCATGGGGATGAAAGTGTACGCAAGGAATGATATGTGAGATATGAGCCTTTTTTTTGTTGATGTGATAAAATATGTGTTCTTGACAACTGGTTTTTTTATAGATGTGTTATTAATATATTTGATATGCCTTTTTGTAAAAGTTTTCTACAATTAAAAAATGATTAAATAAACCTGAAACAAATGAGTTCTGACATGCTGTCTTATATCTAAAACACACACTCTTTAAATAGGGTTGTTGTCTTGGAGGGGATTATGCAGCGTCTTCACGCATACATTTCTACGAATCAACTATAGGAGGTTGTGCAGTTCATCTACGGATAACTGCATTTTTTGTTTGCTCAATGCTTCTGGAGACATGGGGCTTCATTACGAGGTGGCCCGTAAGGGATTACCGGGACCGGGAGGCAGCCACGGCGCTAATAGGTTACCTCCAACCTCATAATGAAGCCCCATGGAATCAAGTGGCCCAAAACTCTGTGGCTACACCATAGAGTCCCCTGTCCACTCTACCGCAGCACGGCCAAGAGACCCCCCATTACCATCAGCTTAGTCTTGGAGCTGCTGTTCCACCCCTTAGCTACACTGTGGTGTTCTAAGATCTTCATGTGCAAACAATGGGACAGGGCACCTCATAGCCCAAATCCTTGGAGCTACCGCCCCTGCAACCACAGGTCTGACACCCCCAATCCTTGGAGCTACCGCACCTGCAACCACAGATCTGACACCCCCAATCCTTGGAGCTACCGCACCTGCAACCACAGATCTGACACCCCCAATCCTTGGAGCTACCGCACCTGCAACCACAGATCTGACAGCCACCAATCCTTGGAGCTACTTCCACGGCAACCATAGATCTACACTCCGCATCCTTGGAGCTACCGCCCCTGCAGCCATAGATCTAACGCCCCCAATCCATGGAGCTACCATCCCTGCAATCACAAATCTAACACCCCCAATCCTTGGAACTACTGCCACGGCAACCATAGATCTACACACCGCATCCTTGGAGCTACTGCCCCTGTCCCCACTGATCTGCCAATCCCGATCCTTGGAGCTACCACCACTGCTGCAACCACAGGTCTGACACCCCCAATCCTTGGAGCTACCTCACCTGCAACCACAGATCTGACACCTCCAATCCTTGGAGTTACCACTCCTGCAACCACAGGTCTGACACCCCCAATCATTGGAGCTACCGCCCCTGCAACCACAGGTTTGACACTCCCAATCCTTGGAGCTACCGCCCCTGCAACCACAGGTCTGACACTCCCATCCTTTGGAGCTACCACCACTGCAACAATAAATCTACACCCCAAATCCTTGGAGCTACTGCCCCTGTCCCCATGGATCTGCCACTCCCAATCCTTGGAGCTACCACCACTGCAACCACAGGTCTGACACCCCCAATCCTTGGAGCTACTGCACCTGCAACCACAGATCTGACACCCCCAATCCTTGGAGCTACCGCTCCTGCAACCACAGGTCTGACACCCCCAATCACTGGAGCTACCACCCCTGCAACCACAGGTCTGACATTCCCAATCCTTGGAGCTACCGCACCTGCAACCACAGATCTACACCCACAACCCTTGGAGCTACCATGCCTGCAACCATGGATCTGACACTCCCAATCCTTGGAGCGACCACCACTGCAACCATAGATTTACATGCCCAATTCTTGGAGCTAGTGCCCCTGCAACTATCGATATAACACCCCCCAATCCTTGAAGCTACCGCCACTGCAACCACAGGTCTGACACTCCCAATCCTTGTAGCTACCACCCCTGCCATCACAGATCTGACACCCCCAATCCTTGGAGCTACCTCCCATGAAACCATAGATCTAACACCCCAATCCTTGGAGCTACCGACCCTGAAACCACAGATCTGAAACTCCCAATCCTTGGAACCTACCGCCCCTGCAACCACAGATCTGCACTTTGGGCTTTAGTCCACCCATCACCCATCTAGTCATCACCCATCCAGTCATCACCCACCCCCATCCAGTTATAACCCACCCTAGTCACTCCCATCCAGTCAACCCCCATCCAGTCACTCCCATCCAGTCACCTCCCATCCAGTCACCTCCCATCCAGTCACCACCCATCCAGTCACCTCCCACCCAGTCACCTGCCACCCAGTCACCACCCATCCAGTCACCACCCATACAGTCACTCCCATCCAGTCACCTTCCATCCAGTCACCACCCATCCAGTCACCTCCCATCCAGTCACCACCCATCCAGTCACCTCCCACCCAGTCACCTCCCACCCAGTCACCACCCATCCAGTCACCACCCATCCAGTCACTCCCATCCAGTCACCTTCCATCCAGTCACCACCCATCCAGTCACCTCCCATCCAGTCACAACCCATCCAGTCACCTCCCATCTAGTCACCACCCATCCAATCACTTCCCATCCAGTCACCTCCCATCCAGTCACCACCCATCCAGTCACCTCCCATCCAGTCACCACCCAGTACACTCACCACCCATCCAGTCACCTCCCATCTAGTCACCACCCAATACAGTCACTTCCCATCCAGTCACCTCCATCCAGTCACCACCCATCCAGTCACCTCCCATCCAGTCACCACCCAGTACACTCACCACCCATCCAGTCACCACCCATCCAGTCACCTCCCATCCAGTGACCACCCATCCAGTCACCACCCATCCAGTCACCTCCCATCCAGTCACCACCCATCCAGTCACCTCCCATCCAGTCACCTCCCATCCAGTCACCGCCCATCCAGTCACCTCCCATCCAGTCACCTCCCACCCAGTCACCACCCATCCAGTCACCTCCCATCGAGTCACCTCCCTTCCAGTCACCACCCATCCAGTCACCTCCCATCCAGTCACCACCCATCCTGTCACCTCCCATCCAGTCACCTCCCATCCAGTCACCACCCATCCAGTCACCTCCCATCCAGTCACCACCCATCCAGTCACCACCCATCCAGTCACCTCCCATCCAGTCACCACCCATCCAGTCACCTCCCATCCAGTCACCTCCCATCCAGTCACCACCCATCCAGTCACCACCCATCCAGTCACCTCCCATCGAGTCACCTCCCATCCAGTCATCAGCCATCCAGTCACCTCCCATCCAGTCACCTCCCATCCAGTCACCGTCCATCCAGTCACCTCCCATCCAGTCACCACCCATCCAGTCACCACCCATCCAGTCACCTCCCATCGAGTCACCTCCCATCCAGTCACCTCCCATCCAGTCACCACCCATCCAGTCACCTCCCATCCAGTCACCTCCCATCCAGTCACCACCCATCCAGTTACCACCCATCCAGTCACCACCCAATACAGTCACCACCCATCCAGTCACCTCCCATCCAGTCACCACCCATCCAGTCACCTCCCATCCAGTCACCACCCATCCAGTCACCGCCCATCCAGTCACCTCCCATCCAGTCACCACCCATCCAGTCACCACCCATCCAGTCACCTCCCATCGAGTCACCTCCCATCCAGTCACCACCCATCCAGTCACCACCCATCCAGTCACCTCCCATCCAGTCACCACCCATCCAGTCACCACCCATTCAGTCACCTCCCATCCAGTCACCACCCATCCAGTCACCTCCCATCCAGTCACGACCCATCCAGTCACCTCCCATCCAGTCACCTCCCATCCAGTCACCACCCATCCAGTCACCTCCCATCCAGTCACCACCCATCCAGTCACCTCCCATCCAGTCACCACCCATCCAGTCACCTCCCATCCAGTCACCACCCATCCAGTCACCACCCAATACAGTCACTTCCCATCCAGTCACCTCCCATCCAGTCACCACCCATCCAGTCACCTCCCATCCAGTCACCACCCAGTACACTCACCACCCATCCAGTCACCTCCCATCCAGTCACCACCCATCCAGTCACCACCCATCCAGTCACCACCCATCCAGTCACCTCCCATCCAGTCACCTCCCATCCAGTCACCTCCCATCCAGTCACCACCCATCCAGTCACCACCCATCCAGTCACCACCCAATACAGTCACCACCCATCCAGTCACCTCCCATCCAGTCACCACCCATCCAGTCACCTCCCATCCAGTCACCACCCATCCAGTCACCGCCCATCCAGTCACCTCCCATCCAGTCACCACCCATCCAGTCACCACCCATCCAGTCACCTCCCATCGAGTCACCTCCCATCCAGTCACCACCCATCCAGTCACCACCCATCCAGTCACCTCCCATCCAGTCACCACCCATCCAGTCACCACCCATTCAGTCACCTCCCATCCAGTCACCACCCATCCAGTCACCTCCCATCCAGTCACGACCCATCCAGTCACCTCCCATCCAGTCACCTCCCATCCAGTCACCACCCATCCAGTCACCTCCCATCCAGTCACCTCCCACCCAGTCACCACCCATCCAGTCACCTCCCATCGAGTCACCTCCCTTCCAGTCACCACCCATCCAGTCACCACCCATCCTGTCACCTCCCATCCAGTCACCTCCCATCCAGTCACCACCCATCCAGTCACCTCCCATCCAGTCACCACCCATCCAGTCACCACCCATCCAGTCACCTCCCATCCAGTCACCACCCATCCAGTCACCTCCCATCCAGTCACCTCCCATCCAGTCACCACCCATCCAGTCATCAGCCATCCAGTCACCTCCCATCCAGTCACCTCCCATCCAGTCACCGTCCATCCAGTCACCTCCCATCCAGTCACCACCATTCCAGTAACCATCCATCCAGTCACCTCCCATCGAGTCAGCTCCCATCCAGTCACCTCCCATCCAGTCACCACCCATCCAGTCACCACCCAATACAGTCACCACCCATCCAGTCACCTCCCATCCAGTCACCACCCATCCAGTCACCTCCCATCCAGTCACCACCCATCCAGTCACCTCCCATCCAGTCACCACCCATCCAGTCACCACCCATCCAGGGTCCAGTCACCACCCATCCAGTCAGCTCCCATCCAGTCACCACCCATCCAGTACCACCCATCCAGTCACCTCCCATCGAGTCACCACCCATCCAGTCACCACCCATTCACCTCCCATCCAGTCACCACCCATCCAGTCACCTCCAATCCAGTCACGACCCATCCAGTCACCTCCCATCCAGTCACCTCCCATCCAGTCACCACCCATCCAGTCACCTCCCATCCAGTCACCACCCATCCAATCACCACCCATCCAGTCACCTCTCATCCAGTCACCTCCCATCCAGTCACCACCTATCCAGTCACCTCCCATCCAGTCACCACCCAATACACTCACCACCCATCCAGTCACCTCCCATCCAGTCACCTCCCATCCAGTCACCACCCATCCAGTCACCACCCATCCAGTCACCACCCAATACAGTCACCACCCATCCAGTCACCTCCCATCCAGTCACCACCCATCCAGTCACCTCCCATCCAGTCACCTCCCATCCAGTCATCAGCCATCCAGTCACCTCCCATCCAGTCACCTCCCATCCAGTCACCCCCATCCAGTCACCACCCATCCAGTCACCACCCATCCAGTCACCTCCCATCCAGTCACCTCCCATCCAGTCATCAGCCATCCAGTCACCTCCCATCCAGTCACCTCCCATCCAGTCACCACCCATCCAGTCACCTCCCATCCAGTCACCACCCATCCAGTCACCTCCCATCCAGTCACCACCCATCCAGTCACCTCCCATCGAGTCACCACCCATCCAGTCACCACCCATCCAGTCACCTCCCATCCAGTCACCTCCCATCCAGTCACCACCCATCCAGTCACCGCCCATCCAGTCACCTCCCATCCAGTCACCTCCCATTTAGTCACCACCCATCCAGTTACCACCCAATACACTCACCACCCATCCAGTCACCACCCATCGAGTCACCACCCATCCAGTCACCACCCATCCAGTCACCACCCATCCAGTCACCTCCCATCGAGTCACCACCCATCCAGTCACCACCCATTCAGTCACCTCCCATCCAGTCACCACCCATCCAGTCACCTCCCATCCAGTCACGACCCATCCAGTCACCTCCCATCCAGTCACCTCCCATCCAGTCACCACCCATCCAGTCACCTCCCATCCAGTCACCTCCCATCCAGTCACCACCCATCCAGTCACCTCCCATCCAGTCACCACCCATCCAGTCACCACCCAATACAGTCACTTCCCATCCAGTCACCTCCCATCCAGTCACCATCCATCCAGTCACCTCCCATCCAGTCACCTCCCATCCAGTCACCACCCATCCAGTCACCTCCCATCCAGTCACCCCCATCCAGTCACCTCCCATCCAGTCACTACCCATCCAGTCACCATCCATCCAGTCTACACCCATCCAGTCACCTCCCATCCAGTCACCTCCCATCCAGTCACCCCATCCAGTCACCACCCATCCAGTCACCACCCATCCAGTCGCCTCCCATCCAGTCACCTCCCATCCAGTCACCTCCTACCCAGTCACCACCCATCCAGTCACCACCCATCCAGTCACTCCATTCCAGTCACCACCCATCCTATCAACAGCCACCCAGTCACCACCCATCCTATCAACAGCCATCCAGTCATCACCCATCCAGTCACCACCCATCAAGTCACCTCCCATCCAGTCACCACCCATCCAGTCACCTCCCTTCCAGTCACCTCCCATTCAGTCACCTCCCATCCAGTCACCCCCCATCCAGTCACCTCCCATCCAGTCACCACCCAATACACTCTCCACCCACGCAGTCACCACCCATCCAGTCACCACCCATCCAGTCACCTCCCATCCAGTCACCACCCATCCAGTCACCTCCCATCCAGTCACCCCATCCAGTCACCTCCCATCCAGTCACCACCCAATACACTCACCACCCATCCAGTCACCACCCATCCAGTCACCACCCATCCAGTCACCTCCCATCCAGTCACCTCCCATCCAGTCACCTCCCATCCAGACACCACCCATCCAGTCACCACCCATCCAGTCAACAGCCATCCAGTCATCACCCATCCAGTCACCCCCATCCAGTCACCTCCCATCCAGTCATCACCCATCCTATCAACAGCCATCCAGTCACCACCCATCCTATCAACAGCCATCCAGTCATCACCCATCCAGTCACCACCCATCCAGTCACCTCCCATCCAGTCACCACCCATCCAGTCACCTCCCATCCAGTCACCACCCATCCAGTCACCTCCCATCCAGTCACCTCCCATCCAGTCACCACCCATCCAGTCACCTCCCATCCAGTCACCACCCATCCAGTCACCACCCATCCAGTCACCTCCCATCCAGTCACCACCCATCCAGTCACCTCCCATCCAGTCACCACCCATCCAGTAACCACCCATCCAGTCACCTCCCATCCAGGCACCTCCCATCCATTCACCTCCCATCCAGTCACCTCCCACCCAGTCACCACCCATCCAGTCACCTCCCATCCAGTCACCTCCCTTCCAGTCACAACCCATCCAGTCACCTCCCATCCAGTCACCACCCATCCAGTCACCTCCCATCCAGTCACCTCCCATCCAGTCACCACCCATCCAGTCACCTCCCATCCAGTCACCTCCCATCCAGTCACCACTCATCCAGTCACCACCCATCCAGTCACCTCCCATCCAGTCACCACCCATCCAGTCACCTCCCATCCAGTCACCTCCCATCTAGTCACCACCCATCCATTCACCACCCATCCAGTCACCTCCCATCGAGTCACCTCCCGTCCAGTCATCAGCCATCCAGTCACCTCCCATCCAGTCACCTCCCATCCAGTCACCGTCCATCCAGTCACCTCCCATCCAGTCACCACCCATCCAGTCACCTCCCATCCAGTCACCTCCCATCCAGTCACCACCCATCCAGTCACCTCCCATCCAGTCACCTCCCATCCAGTCACCACCCATCCAGTCACCACCCAATACAGTCACCACCCATCCAGTCACCTCCCATCCAGTCACCACCCATCCAGTCACCTCCCATCCAGTCACCTCCCATCCAGTCACCACCCATCCAGTCACCACCCATCCAGTCACCTCCCATCCAGTCACCACCCATCCAGTCACCACCCATCCAGTCACCTCCCATCGAGTCACCTCCCATCCAGTCACCAACCATCCAGTCACCTCCCATCCAGTCACCACCCATCCAGTCACCACCCATCCAGTCACCACCCATCCAGTCACCTCCCATCCAGTCACCATCCATCCAGTCACCTCCCATCCAGTCACGACCCATCCAGTCACCTCCCATCCAGTCACCTCCCATCCAGTCACCACCCATCCAGTCACCTCCCATCCAGTCACCACCCATCCAGTCACCACCCATCCAGTCACCTCTCATCCAGTCACCTCCCATACAGTCACCACCTATCCAGTCACCTCCCATCCAGTCACCACCCAATAAACTCACCACCCATCCAGTCACCTCCCATCCAGTCACCTCCCATCCAGTCACCACCCATCCAGTCACCACCCATCCAGTCACCACCCAATACAGTCACCACCCATCCAATCACCTCCCATCCAGTCACCACCCATCCAGTCACCTCCCATCCAGTCACCTCCCATCCAGTCATCAGCCATCCAGTCACCTCCCATCCAGTCACCTCCCATCCAGTCACCACCCATCCAGTCACCACCCATCCAGTCACCTCCCATCCAGTCACCACCCATCCAGTCACCTCCCATCCAGTCATCAGCCATCCAGTCACCTCTCATCCAGTCACCTCCCATCCAGTCACCACCCATCCAGTCACCTCCCATCCAGTCACCACCCATCCAGTCACCACCCATCCAGTCACCTCCCATCCAGTCACCTCCCATCGAGTCACCACCCATCCAGTCACCACCCATCCAGTCACCACCCATCCAGTCACCTCCCATCGAGTCACCTCCCATCCAGTCACCACCCATCCAGTCACCACCCATCCAGTCACCTCCCATCGAGTCACCTCCCATCCAGTCATCAGCCATCCAGTCACCTCCCATCCAGTCACCTCCCATCCAGTCACCACCCATCCAGTCACCTCCCATCCAGTCACCACCCATCCAGTCACCACCCATCCAGTCACCTCCCATCCAGTCACCACCCATCCAGTCACCTCCCATCGAGTCACCACCCATCCAGTCACCACCCATCCAGTCACCTCCCATCTAGTCACCACCCATCCAGTCACCTCCCATCCAGTCACCTCCCATCCAGTCACCACCCATCCAGCCACCTCCCATCCAGTCACCTCCCATCCAGTCACCACCCATCCAGTCACCTCCCGTCCAGTCACCTCACATCCAGTCACCTCCCATCCAGTCACCACCCATCCAGTCACCACCCATCGAGTCACCTCCCATCCAGTCACCTCCCATCCAGTCACCACCCATCCAGTCACCTCCCATCCAGTCACCTCCCATCCAGTCACCACCCATCCAGTCACCACCCAATACAGTCACCACCCATCCAGTCACCTCCCATCCAGTCACCACCCATCCAGTCACCTCCCATCCAGTCACCACCCATCCAGTCACCGCCCATCCAGTCACCTCCCATCCAGTCACCACCCATCCAGTCACCACCCATCCAGTCACCTCCCATCGAGTCACCACCCATCCAGTCACCACCCATCCAGTCACCTCCCATCCAGTCACCACCCATCCAGTCACCTCCCATCGAGTCACCACCCATCCAGTCACCACCCATTCAGTCACCTCCCATCCAGTCACCACCCATCCAGTCACCTCCCATCCAGTCACGACCCATCCAGTCACCTCCCATCCAGTCACCTCCCATCCAGTCACCACCCATCCAGTCACCTCCCATCCAGTCACCTCCCATCCAGTCACCACCCATCCAGTCACCTCCCATCCAGTCACCACCCATCCAGTCACCACCCAATACAGTCACTTCCCATCCAGTCACCTCCCATCCAGTCACCTCCCATCCAGTCACCTCCCATCCAGTCACCACCCAGTACACTCACCACCCATCCAGTCACCTCCCATCCAGTCACCACCCATCCAGTCACCTCCCATCCAGTGACCACCCATCCAGTCACCACCCATCCAGTCACCTCCCATCCAGTCACCACCCATCCAGTCACCTCCCATCCAGTCACCTCCCATCCAGTCACTGCCCATCCAGTCACCTCCCATCCAGTCACCTCCCACCCAGTCACCACCCATCCAGTCACCTCCCATCGAGTCACCTCCCTTCCAGTCACCACCCATCCAGTCACCTCCCATCCAGTCACCACCCATCCTGTCACCTCCCATCCAGTCACCTCCCATCCAGTCACCACCCATCCAGTCACCTCCCATCCAGTCACCACCCATCCAGTCACCACCCATCCAGTCACCTCCCATCCAGTCACCACCCATCCAGTCACCTCCCATCCAGTCATCTCCCATCCAGTCACCACCCATCCAGTCACCACCCATCCAGTCACCTCCCATCGAGTCACCTCCCATCCAGTCATCAGCCATCCAGTCACCTCCCATCCAGTCACCTCCCATCCAGTCACCGTCCATCCAGTCACCTCCCATCCAGTCACCACCCATCCAGTCACCACCCATCCAGTCACCTCCCATCGAGTCACCTCCCATCCAGTCACCTCCCATCCAGTCACCACCCATCCAGTCACCACCCATCCAGTCACCTCCCATCCAGTCACCACCCATCCAGTCACCTCCCATCCAGTCACCACCCATCCAGTCACCTCCCATCCAGTCACCACCCAGTACACTCACCACCCATCCAGTCACCTCCCATCCAGTCACCACCCATCCAGTCACCTCCCATCCAGTGACCACCCATCCAGTCACCACCCATCCAGTCACCTCCCATCCAGTCACCACCCATCCAGTCACCTCCCATCCAGTCACCTCCCATCCAGTCACCGCCCATCCAGTCACCTCCCATCCAGTCACCTCCCACCCAGTCACCACCCATCCAGTCACCTCCCATCGAGTCACCTCCCTTCCAGTCACCACCCATCCAGTCACCACCCATCCTGTCACCTCCCATCCAGTCACCTCCCATCCAGTCACCACCCATCCAGTCACCTCCCATCCAGTCACCACCCATCCAGTCACCACCCATCCAGTCACCTCCCATCCAGTCACCACCCATCCAGTCACCTCCCATCCAGTCACCTCCCATCCAGTCACCACCCATCCAGTCATCAGCCATCCAGTCACCTCCCATCCAGTCACCTCCCATCCAGTCACCGTCCATCCAGTCACCTCCCATCCAGTCACCACCATTCCAGTAACCATCCATCCAGTCACCTCCCATCCAGTCACCACCCATCCAGTCACCACCCAATACAGTCACCACCCATCCAGTCACCTCCCATCCAGTCACTACCCATCCAGTCACCTCCCATCCAGTCACCACCCATCCAGTCACCACCCATCCAGTCACCTCCCATCGAGTCACCACCCATCCAGTCACCACCCATTCACCTCCCATCCAGTCACCACCCATCCAGTCACCTCCAATCCAGTCACGACCCATCCAGTCACCTCCCATCCAGTCACCACCCAATACACTCACCACCCATCCAGTCACCTCCCATCCAGTCACCTCCCATCCAGTCACCACCCATCCAGTCACCACCCATCCAGTCACCACACAATACAGTCACCACCCATCCAGTCACCTCCCATCCAGTCACCACCCATCCAGTCACCTCCCATCCAGTCACCTCCCATCCAGTCATCAGCCATCCAGTCACCTCCCATCCAGTCACCTCCCATCCAGTCACCCCCATCCAGTCACCAGTCACCACCCATCCAGTCACCTCCCATCCAGTCACCTCCCATCCAGTCATCAGCCATCCAGTCACCTCCCATCCAGTCACCTCCCATCCAGTCACCACCCATCCAGTCACCTCCCATCCAGTCACCACCCATCCAGTCACCTCCCATCCAGTCACCACCCATCCAGTCACCTCCCATCGAGTCACCACCCATCCAGTCACCACCCATCCAGTCACCTCCCATCCAGTCACCACCCATCCAGTCACCGCCCATCCAGTCACCTTCCATCCAGTCACCTCCCATTTAGTCACCGCCCATCCAGTTACCACCCAATACACTCACCACCCATCCAGTCACCTCCCATCGAGTCACCTCCCATCCAGTCACCACCCATCCAGTCACCACCCATCCAGTCACCTCCCATCGAGTCACCTCCCATCCAGTCATCAGCCATCCAGTCACCTCCCATCCAGTCACCTCCCATCCAGTCACCACCCATCCAGTCACCTCCCATCCAGTCACCACCCATCCAGTCACCACCCATCCAGTCACCTCCCATCCAGTCACCGCCCATCCAGTCACCTCCCATCGAGTCACCACCCATCCAGTCACCACCCATCCAGTCACCTCCCATCCAGTCACCACCCATCCAATCACCTCCCATCCAGTCACCTCCGATCCAGTCACCATCCATCCAGTCACCTCCCATCCAGTCACCTCCCATCCAGTCACCACCCATCCAGTCACCTCCCATCCAGTCACCCCCATCCAGTCACCTCCCATCCAGTCACTACCCATCCAGTCACCACCCATCCAGTCTACACCCATCCAGTCACCTCCCATCCAGTCACCTCCCATCCAGTCACCCCATCCAGTCACCACCCATCCAGTCACCACCCATCCAGTCACCTCCCATCCAGTCACCTCCTACCCAGTCACCACCCATCCAGTCACCACCCATCCAGTCACTCCATTCCAGTCACCACCCATCCTATCAACAGCCACCCAGTCACCACCCATCCTATCAACAGCCATCCAGTCATCACCCATCCAGTCACCACCCATCAAGTCACCTCCCATCCAGTCACCACCCATCCAGTCACCTCCCATCCAGTCACCCCCATCCAGTCACCTCCCATCCAGTCACCACCCAATACACTCTCCACCCACGCAGTCACCACCCATCCAGTCACCACCCATCCAGTCACCTCCCATCCAGTCACCACCCATCCAGTCACCTCCCATCCAGTCACCCCCATCCAGTCACCTCCCATCCAGTCACCACCCAATACACTCACCACCCATCCAGTCACCACCCATCCAGTCACCTCCCATCCAGTCACCTCCCATCCAGTCACCACCCATCCAGTCACCACCCATCCAGTCAACAGCCATCCAGTCATCACCCATCCAGTCACCCCCATCCAGTCACCTCCCATCCAGTCATCACCCATCCTATCAACAGCCATCCAGTCACCACCCATCCTATCAACACCCATCCAGTCATCACCCATCCAGTCACCACCCATCCAGTCACCTCCCATCCAGTCACCTCCCATCCAGTCACCACCCATCCAGTCACCTCCCATCCAGTCACCACCCATCCAGTCACCTCCCATCCAGTCACCACCCATCCAGTCACCACCCATCCAGTCACCTCCCATCCAGTCACCACCCATCCAGTCACCTCCCATCCAGTCACCACCCATCCAGTCACCTCCCATCCAGTCACCTCCCATCCATTCACCGCCCATCCAGTCACCTCCCATCCAGTCACCTCCCACCCAGTCACCACCCATCCAGTCACCTCCCATCCAGTCACCTCCCTTCCAGTCACCACCCATCCAGTCACCTCCCATCCAGTCACCACCCATCCAGTCACCTCCCATCCAGTCACCTCCCATCCAGTCACCACCCATCCAGTCACCTCCCATCCAGTCACCTCCCATCCAGTCACCACTCATCCAGTCACCACCCATCCAGTCACCTCCCATCCAGTCACCACCCATCCAGTCACCTCCCATCCAGTCACCTCCCATCCAGTCACCACCCATCCAGTCACCACCCATCCAGTCACCTCCCATCGAGTCACCTCCCGTCCAGTCATCAGCCATCCAGTCACCTCCCATCCAGTCACCTCCCATCCAGTCACCGTCCATCCAGTCACCTCCCATCCAGTCACCACCCATCCAGTCACCTCCCATCCAGTCACCTCCCATCCAGTCACCACCCATCCAGTCACCTCCCATCCAGTCACCACCCATCCAGTCACCACCCATCCAGTCACCACCCAATACAGTCACCACCCATCGAGTCACCTCCCATCCAGTCACCACCCATCCAGTCACCTCCCATCCAGTCACCTCCCATCCAGTCACCACCCATCCAGTCACCACCCATCCAGTCACCTCCCATCCAGTCACCACCCATCCAGTCACCACCCATCCAGTCACCTCCCATCGAGTCACCTCCCATCCAGTCACCAACCATCCAGTCACCTCCCATCCAGTCACCACCCATCCAGTCACCACCCATCCAGTCACCTCCCATCCAGTCACCATCCATCCAGTCACCTCCCATCCAGTCACGACCCATCCAGTCACCTCCCATCCAGTCACCTCCCATCCAGTCACCACCCATCCAGTCACCTCCCATCCAGTCACGACCCATCCAATCACCACCCATCCAATCACCACCCATCCAGTCACCTCTCATCCAGTCACCTCCCATACAGTCACCACCTATCCAGTCACCTCCCATCCAGTCACCACCCAATAAACTCACCACCCATCCAGTCACCTCCCATCACCTCCCATCCAGTCACCACCCAATAAACTCACCACCCATCCAGTCACCTCCCATCCAGTCACCTCCCATCCAGTCACCACCCATCCAGTCACCACCCATCCAGTCACCACCCAATACAGTCACCACCCATCCAATCACCTCCCATCCAGTCACCACCCATCCAGTCACCTCCCATCCAGTCACCTCCCATCCAGTCATCAGCCATCCAGTCACCTCCCATCCAGTCACCTCCCATCCAGTCACCACCCATCCAGTCACCTCCCATCCAGTCACCACCCATCCAGTCACCTCCCATCCAGTCACCTCTCATCCAGTCACCTCTCATCCAGTCACCTCCCATCCAGTCACCTCCCATCCAGTCACCACCCATCCAGTCACCTCCCATCCAGTCACCACCCATCCAGTCACCACCCATCCAGTCACCTCCCATCCAGTCACCACCCATCGAGTCACCACCCATCCAGTCACCACCCATCCAGTCACCTCCCATCCAGTCACCTCCCATCCAGTCACCGCCCATCCAGTCACCACCCAATATACTCACCACCCATCCAGTCACCTCCCATCGAGTCACCTCCCATCCAGTCACCACCCATCCAGTCACCACCCATCCAGTCACCTCCCATCGAGTCACCTCCCATCCAGTCATCAGCCATCCAGTCACCTCCCATCCAGTCACCTCCAATCCAGTCACCACCCATCCAGTCACCTCCCATCCAGTCACCACCCATCCAGTCACCACCCATCCAGTCACCTCCCATCCAGTCACCACCCATCCAGTCACCTCCCATCGAGTCACCACCCATCCAGTCACCACCCATCCAGTCACCTCCCATCTAGTCACCACCCATCCAGTCACCTCCCATCCAGTCACCTCCCATCCAGTCACCACCCATCCAGCCACCTCCCATCCAGTCACCTCCCATCCAGTCACCTCCCATCCAGTCACCGCCCATCCAGTCACCGCCCATCCAGTCACCTCCCATCCAGTCACCACCCATCCAGTCACCACCCATCCAGTCACCTCCCATCGAGTCACCTCCCATCCAGTCACCACCCATCCAGTCACCACCCATCCAGTCACCTCCCATCCAGTCACCACCCATCCAGTCACCTCCCATCGAGTCACCACCCATCCAGTCACCACCCATTCAGTCACCTCCCATCCAGTCACCACCCATCCAGTCACCTCCCATCCAGTCACGACCCATCCAGTCACCTCCCATCCAGTCACCTCCCATCCAGTCACCACCCATCCAGTCACCTCCCATCCAGTCACCTCCCATCCAGTCACCACCCATCCAGTCACCTCCCATCCAGTCACCACCCATCCAGTCACCACCCAATACAGTCACTTCCCATCCAGTCACCTCCCATCCAGTCACCACCCATCCAGTCACCTCCCATCCAGTCACCACCCAGTACACTCACCACCCATCCAGTCACCTCCCATCCAGTCACCACCCATCCAGTCACCTCCCATCCAGTGACCACCCATCCAGTCACCACCCATCCAGTCACCTCCCATCCAGTCACCACCCATCCAGTCACCTCCCATCCAGTCACCTCCCATCCAGTCACTGCCCATCCAGTCACCTCCCATCCAGTCACCTCCCACCCAGTCACCACCCATCCAGTCACCTCCCATCGAGTCACCTCCCTTCCAGTCACCACCCATCCAGTCACCTCCCATCCAGTCACCACCCATCCTGTCACCTCCCATCCAGTCACCTCCCATCCAGTCACCACCCATCCAGTCACCTCCCATCCAGTCACCACCCATCCAGTCACCACCCATCCAGTCACCTCCCATCCAGTCACCACCCATCCAGTCACCTCCCATCCAGTCACCTCCCATTCAGTCACCACCCATCCAGTCACCACCCATCCAGTCACCTCCCATCGAGTCACCTCCCATCCAGTCATCAGCCATCCAGTCACCTCCCATCCAGTCACCTCCCATCCAGTCACCGTCCATCCAGTCACCTCCCATCCAGTCACCACCCATCCAGTCACCACCCATCCAGTCACCTCCCATCGAGTCACCTCCCATCCAGTCACCTCCCATCCAGTCACCACCCATCCAGTCACCACCCAATACAGTCACCACCCATCCAGTCACCTCCCATCCAGTCACCACCCATCCAGTCACCACCCATCCAGTCACCTCCCATCCAGTCACCACCCATCCAGTCACCTCCCATCCAGTCACCACCCAGTAAACTCACCACCCATCCAGTCACCTCCCATCCAGTCACCACCCATCCAGTCACCTCCCATCCAGTGACCACCCATCCAGTCACCACCCATCCAGTCACCTCCCATCCAGTCACCACCCATCCAGTCACCTCCCATCCAGTCACCTCCCATCCAGTCACCACCCATCCAGTCACCACCCATCCAGTCAACAGCCATCCAGTCATCACCCATCCAGTCACCCCCATCCAGTCACCTCCCATCCAGTCATCACCCATCCTATCAACAGCCATCCAGTCACCACCCATCCTATCAACACCCATCCAGTCATCACCCATCCAGTCACCACCCATCCAGTCACCTCCCATCCAGTCACCTCCCATCCAGTCACCACCCATCCAGTCACCTCCCATCCAGTCACCACCCATCCAGTCACCTCCCATCCAGTCACCACCCATCCAGTCACCACCCATCCAGTCACCTCCCATCCAGTCACCACCCATCCAGTCACCTCCCATCCAGTCACCACCCATCCAGTCACCACCCATCCAGTCACCTCCCATCCAGTCACCTCCCATCCATTCACCGCCCATCCAGTCACCTCCCATCCAGTCACCTCCCACCCAGTCACCACCCATCCAGTCACCTCCCATCCAGTCACCTCCCTTCCAGTCACCACCCATCCAGTCACCTCCCATCCAGTCACCACCCATCCAGTCACCTCCCATCCAGTCACCTCCCATCCAGTCACCACCCATCCAGTCACCTCCCATCCAGTCACCTCCCATCCAGTCACCACTCATCCAGTCACCACCCATCCAGTCACCTCCCATCCAGTCACCACCCATCCAGTCACCTCCCATCCAGTCACCTCCCATCCAGTCACCACCCATCCAGTCACCACCCATCCAGTCACCTCCCATCGAGTCACCTCCCGTCCAGTCATCAGCCATCCAGTCACCTCCCATCCAGTCACCTCCCATCCAGTCACCGTCCATCCAGTCACCTCCCATCCAGTCACCACCCATCCAGTCACCTCCCATCCAGTCACCTCCCATCCAGTCACCACCCATCCAGTCACCTCCCATCCAGTCACCACCCATCCAGTCACCACCCATCCAGTCACCACCCAATACAGTCACCACCCATCCAGTCACCTCCCATCCAGTCACCACCCATCCAGTCACCTCCCATCCAGTCACCTCCCATCCAGTCACCACCCATCCAGTCACCACCCATCCAGTCACCTCCCATCCAGTCACCACCCATCCAGTCACCACCCATCCAGTCACCTCCCATCGAGTCACCTCCCATCCAGTCACCAACCATCCAGTCACCTCCCATCCAGTCACCACCCATCCAGTCACCACCCATCCAGTCACCTCCCATCCAGTCACCATCCATCCAGTCACCTCCCATCCAGTCACGACCCATCCAGTCACCTCCCATCCAGTCACCTCCCATCCAGTCACCACCCATCCAGTCACCTCCCATCCAGTCACGACCCATCCAATCACCACCCATCCAGTCACCTCTCATCCAGTCACCTCCCATACAGTCACCACCTATCCAGTCACCTCCCATCCAGTCACCACCCAATAAACTCACCACCCATCCAGTCACCTCCCATCACCTCCCATCCAGTCACCACCCAATAAACTCACCACCCATCCAGTCACCTCCCATCCAGTCACCTCCCATCCAGTCACCACCCATCCAGTCACCACCCATCCAGTCACCACCCAATACAGTCACCACCCATCCAATCACCTCCCATCCAGTCACCACCCATCCAGTCACCTCCCATCCAGTCACCTCCCATCCAGTCATCAGCCATCCAGTCACCTCCCATCCAGTCACCTCCCATCCAGTCACCACCCATCCAGTCACCACCCATCCAGTCACCTCCCATCCAGTCACCACCCATCCAGTCACCTCCCATCCAGTCACCTCTCATCCAGTCACCTCTCATCCAGTCACCTCCCATCCAGTCACCACCCATCCAGTCACCTCCCATCCAGTCACCACCCATCCAGTCACCACCCATCCAGTCACCTCCCATCCAGTCACCACCCATCGAGTCACCACCCATCCAGTCACCACCCATCCAGTCACCTCCCATCCAGTCACCTCCCATCCAGTCACCGCCCATCCAGTCACCACCCAATATACTCACCACCCATCCAGTCACCTCCCATCGAGTCACCTCCCATCCAGTCACCACCCATCCAGTCACCACCCATCCAGTCACCTCCCATCGAGTCACCTCCCATCCAGTCATCAGCCATCCAGTCACCTCCCATCCAGTCACCTCCAATCCAGTCACCACCCATCCAGTCACCTCCCATCCAGTCACCACCCATCCAGTCACCACCCATCCAGTCACCTCCCATCCAGTCACCACCCATCCAGTCACCTCCCATCGAGTCACCACCCATCCAGTCACCACCCATCCAGTCACCTCCCATCTAGTCACCACCCATCCAGTCACCTCCCATCCAGTCACCTCCCATCCAGTCACCACCCATCCAGCCACCTCCCATCCAGTCACCTCCCATCCAGTCACCTCCCATCCAGTCACCGCCCATCCAGTCACCGCCCATCCAGTCACCTCCCATCCAGTCACCACCCATCCAGTCACCACCCATCCAGTCACCTCCCATCGAGTCACCTCCCATCCAGTCACCACCCATCCAGTCACCACCCATCCAGTCACCTCCCATCCAGTCACCACCCATCCAGTCACCTCCCATCGAGTCACCACCCATCCAGTCACCACCCATTCAGTCACCTCCCATCCAGTCACCACCCATCCAGTCACCTCCCATCCAGTCACGACCCATCCAGTCACCTCCCATCCAGTCACCTCCCATCCAGTCACCACCCATCCAGTCACCTCCCATCCAGTCACCTCCCATCCAGTCACCACCCATCCAGTCACCTCCCATCCAGTCACCACCCATCCAGTCACCACCCAATACAGTCACTTCCCATCCAGTCACCTCCCATCCAGTCACCACCCATCCAGTCACCTCCCATCCAGTCACCACCCAGTACACTCACCACCCATCCAGTCACCTCCCATCCAGTCACCACCCATCCAGTCACCTCCCATCCAGTGACCACCCATCCAGTCACCACCCATCCAGTCACCTCCCATCCAGTCACCACCCATCCAGTCACCTCCCATCCAGTCACCTCCCATCCAGTCACTGCCCATCCAGTCACCTCCCATCCAGTCACCTCCCACCCAGTCACCACCCATCCAGTCACCTCCCATCGAGTCACCTCCCTTCCAGTCACCACCCATCCAGTCACCTCCCATCCAGTCACCACCCATCCTGTCACCTCCCATCCAGTCACCTCCCATCCAGTCACCACCCATCCAGTCACCTCCCATCCAGTCACCACCCATCCAGTCACCACCCATCCAGTCACCTCCCATCCAGTCACCACCCATCCAGTCACCTCCCATCCAGTCACCTCCCATTCAGTCACCACCCATCCAGTCACCACCCATCCAGTCACCTCCCATCGAGTCACCTCCCATCCAGTCATCAGCCATCCAGTCACCTCCCATCCAGTCACCTCCCATCCAGTCACCGTCCATCCAGTCACCTCCCATCCAGTCACCACCCATCCAGTCACCACCCATCCAGTCACCTCCCATCGAGTCACCTCCCATCCAGTCACCTCCCATCCAGTCACCACCCATCCAGTCACCACCCAATACAGTCACCACCCATCCAGTCACCTCCCATCCAGTCACCACCCATCCAGTCACCACCCATCCAGTCACCTCCCATCCAGTCACCACCCATCCAGTCACCTCCCATCCAGTCACCACCCAGTACACTCACCACCCATCCAGTCACCTCCCATCCAGTCACCACCCATCCAGTCACCTCCCATCCAGTGACCACCCATCCAGTCACCACCCATCCAGTCACCTCCCATCCAGTCACCACCCATCCAGTCACCTCCCATCCAGTCACCTCCCATCCAGTCACTGCCCATCCAGTCACCTCCCATCCAGTCACCTCCCACCCAGTCACCACCCATCGAGCCACCTCCCTTCCAGTCACCACCCATCCAGTCACCACCCATCCAGTCACCACCCATCCTGTCACCTCCCATCCAGTCACCTCCCATCCAGTCACCACCCATCCAGTCACCTCCCATCCAGTCACCACCCATCCAGTCACCACCCATCCAGTCACCTCCCATCCAGTCACCACCCATCCAGTCACCTCCCATCCAGTCACCTCCCATCCAGTCACCACCCATCCAGTCATCAGCCATCCAGTCACCTCCCATCCAGTCACCTCCCATCCAGTCACCGTCCATCCAGTCACCTCCCATCCAGTCACCACCATTCCAGTAACCATCCATCCAGTCACCTCCCATCGAGTCACCTCCCATCCAGTCACCTCCCATCCAGTCACCACCCATCCAGTCACCACCCAATACAGTCACCACCCATCCAGTCACCTCCCATCCAGTCACCACCCATCCAGTCACCTCCCATCCAGTCACCACCCATCCAGTCACCTCCCATCCAGTCACCTCCCATCCAGTCACCACCCATCCAGTCACCACCCATCCAGGGTCCAGTCACCACCCATCCAGTCAGCTCCCATCCAGTCACCACCCATCCAGTCACCTCCCATCGAGTCACCACCCATCCAGTCACCACCCATTCACCTCCCATCCAGTCACCACCCATTCAGTCACCTCCAATCCAGTCACGACCCATCCAGTCACCTCCCATCCAGTCACCTCCCATCCAGTCACCACCCATCCAGTCACCTCCCATCCAGTCACCACCCATCCAATCACCACCCATCCAGTCACCTCTCATCCAGTCACCTCCCATCGAGTCACCACCTATCCAGTCACCTCCCATCCAGTCACCACCCAATACACTCACCACCCATCCAGTCACCTCCCATCCAGTCACCTCCCATCCAGTCACCACCCATCCAGTCACCACCGATCCAGTCACCACCCAATACAGTCACCTCCCATCCAGTCACCACCCATCCAGTCACCTCCCATCCAGTCACCTCCCATCCAGTCACCTCCCATCCAGTCATCAGCCATCCAGTCACCTCCCATCCAGTCACCTCCCATCCAGTCACCCCCATCCAGTCACCACCCATCCAGTCACCACCCATCCAGTCACCTCCGATCCAGTCACCTCCCATCCAGTCATCAGCCATCCAGTCACCTCCCATCCAGTCACCTCCCATCCAGTCACCACCCATCCAGTCACCTCCCATCCAGTCACCACCCATCCAGTCACCTCCCATCCAGTCACCACCCATCCAGTCACCTCCCATCGAGTCACCACCCATCCAGTCACCACCCATCCAGTCACCACCCATCCAGTCACCTCCCATCCAGTCACCACCCATCCAGTCACCGCCCATCCAGTCACCTCCCATCCAGTCACCTCCCATTTAGTCACCGCCCATCCAGTTACCACCCAATACACTCACCACCCATCCAGTCACCTCCCATCGAGTCACCTCCCATCCAGTCATCAGCCATCCAGTCACCACCCATCCAGTCACCTCCCATCGAGTCACCTCCCATCCAGTCATCAGCCATCCAGTCACCTCCCATCCAGTCACCTCCCATCCAGTCACCACCCATCCAGTCACCTCCCATCCAGTCACCACCCATCCAGTCACCACCCATCCAGTCACCTCCCATCCAGTCACCGCCCATCCAGTCACCTCCCATCGAGTCACCACCCATCCAGTCACCACCCATCCAGTCACCTCCCATCCAGTCACCACCCATCCAATCACCTCCCATCCAGTCACCTCCGATCCAGTCACCATCCATCCAGTCACCTCCCATCCAGTCACCTCCCATCCAGTCACCACCCATCCAGTCACCTCCCATCCAGTCACCCCCATCCAGTCACCTCCCATCCAGTCACTACCCATCCAGTCACCACCCATCCAGTCTACACCCATCCAGTCACCTCCCATCCAGTCACCTCCCATCCAGTCACCCCATCCAGTCACCACCCATCCAGTCACCACCCATCCAGTCACCTCCCATCCAGTCACCTCCAATCCAGACACCTCCTACCCAGTCACCACCCATCCAGTCACCACCCATCCAGTCACTCCATTCCAGTCACCACCCATCCTATCAACAGCCACCCAGTCACCACCCATCCTATCAACAGCCATCCAGTCATCACCCATCCAGTCACCACCCATCAAGTCACCTCCCATCCAGTCACCACCCATCCAGTCACCTCCCTTCCAGTCACCTCCCATCCAGTCACCACCCAATACACTCTCCACCCACGCAGTCACCACCCATCCAGTCACCACCCATCCAGTCACCTCCCATCCAGTCACCACCCATCCAGTCACCTCCCATCCAGTCACCCCCATCCAGTCACCTCCCATCCAGTCACCACCCAATACACTCACCACCCATCCAGTCACCACCCATCCAGTCACCACCCATCCAGTCACCTCCCATCCAGTCACCTCCCATCCAGTCACCTCCCATCCAGACACCACCCATCCAGTCATCACCCATCCAGTCACCACCCATCAAGTCACCTCCCATCCAGTCACCACCCATCCAGTCACCTCCCTTCCAGTCACCTCCCATCCAGTCACCTCCCATCCAGTCACCCCCCATCCAGTCACCTCCCATCCAGTCACCACCCAATACACTCTCCACCCACGCAGTCACCACCCATCCAGTCACCACCCATCCAGTCACCTCCCATCCAGTCACCACCCATCCAGTCACCTCCCATCCAGTCACCACCCAATACACTCACCACCCATCCAGTCACCACCCATCCAGTCACCACCCATCCAGTCACCTCCCATCCAGTCACCTCCCATCCAGTCACCTCCCATCCAGACACCACCCATCCAGTCACCACCCATCCAGTCAACAGCCATCCAGTCATCACCCATCCAGTCACCCCCATCCAGTCACCTCCCATCCAGTCATCACCCATCCTATCAACAGCCATCCAGTCACCACCCATCCTATCAACAGCCATCCAGTCATCACCCATCCAGTCACCACCCATCCAGTCACCTCCCATCCAGTCACCTCCCATCCAGTCACCACCCATCCAGTCACCTCCCATCCAGTCACCACCCATCCAGTCACCTCCCATCCAGTCACCACCCATCCAGTCACCTCCCATCCAGTCACCACCCATCCAGTCACCACCCATCCAGTCACCTCCCATCCAGTCACCACCCATCCAGTCACCTCCCATCCAGTCACCACCCATCCAGTCACCACCCATCCAGTCACCTCCCATCCAGTCACCTCCCATCCATTCACCGCCCATCCAGTCACCTCCCATCCAGTCACCTCCCACCCAGTCACCACCCACCCAGTCACCTCCCATCCAGTCACCTCCCTTCCAGTCACCACCCATCCAGTCACCTCCCATCCAGTCACCACCCATCCAGTCACCTCCCATCCAGTCACCTCCCATCCAGTCACCACCCATCCAGTCACCTCCCATCCAGTCACCTCCCATCCAGTCACCACTCATCCAGTCACCACCCATCCAGTCACCTCCCATCCAGTCACCTCCCATCCAGTCACCTCCCATCCAGTCACCACCCATCCAGTCACCACCCATCCAGTCACCTCCCATCGAGTCACCTCCCGTCCAGTCATCAGCCATCCAGTCACCTCCCATCCAGTCACCTCCCATCCAGTCACCGTCCATCCAGTCACCTCCCATCCAGTCACCACCCATCCAGTCACCTCTCATCCAGTCACCTCCCATCCAGTCACCACCCATCCAGTCACCTCCCATCCAGTCACCTCCCATCCAGTCACCACCCATCCAGTCACCACCCATCCAGTCACCACCCAATACAGTCACCACCCATCCAGTCACCTCCCATCCAGTCACCACCCATCCAGTCACCTCCCATCCAGTCACCTCCCATCCAGTCACCTCCCATCCAGTCACCACCCATCCAGTCACCACCCATCCAGTCACCTCCCATCCAGTCACCACCCATCCAGTCACCACCCATCCAGTCACCTCCCATCCAGTCACCTCCCATCCAGTCACCACCCATCCAGTCACCTCCCATCCAGTCACCACCCATCCAGTCACCACCCATCCAGTCACCACCCATCCAGTCACCTCCCATCCAGTCACCATCCATCCAGTCACCTCCCATCCAGTCACGACCCATCCAGTCACCTCCCATCCAGTCACCTCCCATCCAGTCACCACCCATCCAGTCACCTCCCATCCAGTCACCACCCATCCAATCACCACCCATCCAGTCACCTCTCATCCAGTCACCTCCCATACAGTCACCACCTATCCAGTCACCTCCCATCCAGTCACCACCCAATAAACTCACCACCCATCCAGTCACCTCCCATCCAGTCACCTCCCATCCAGTCACCACCCATCCAGTCACCACCCATCCAGTCACCACCCATCCAATCACCTCCCATCCAGTCACCACCCATCCAGTCACCTCCCATCCAGTCACCTCCCATCCAGTCATCAGCCATCCAGTCACCTCCCATCCAGTCACCTCCCATCCAGTCACCACCCATCCAGTCACCACCCATCCAGTCACCTCCCATCCAGTCACCACCCATCCAGTCACCTCCCATCCAGTCATCAGCCATCCAGTCACCGCTCATCCAGTCACCTCCCATCCAGTCACCTCCCATCCAGTCACCACCCATCCAGTCACCTCCCATCCAGTCACCACCCATCCAGTCACCACCCATCCAGTCACCTCCCATCCAGTCACCTCCCATCGAGTCACCACCCATCCAGTCACAACCCATCCAGTCACCACCCATCCAGTCACCTCCCATCCAGTCACCTCCCATCCAGTCACCTCCCATCCAGTCACCACCCATCCAGTCACCACCCAATATACTCACCACCCATCCAGTCACCTCCCATCGAGTCACCTCCCATCCAGTCACCACCCATCCAGTCACCACCCATCCAGTCACCTCCCATCGAGTCACCTCCCATCCAGTCACCACCCATCCAGTCACCACCCATCCAGTCACCTCCCATCGAGTCACCTCCCATCCAGTCATCAGCCATCCAGTCACCTCCCATCCAGTCACCTCCAATCCAGTCACCACCCATCCAGTCACCTCCCATCCAGTCACTACCCATCCAGTCACCACCCATCCAGTCACCTCCCATCCAGTCACCACCCATCCAGTCACCTCCCATCGAGTCACCACCCATCCAGTCACCACCCATCCAGTCACCTCCCATCTAGTCACCACCCATCCAGTCACCTCCCATCCAGTCACCTCCCATCCAGTCACCACCCATCCAGCCACCTCCCATCCAGTCACCTCCCATCCAGTCACCACCCATCCAGTCACCTCCCATCCAGTCACCTCCCATCCAGTCACCACCCATCCAGTCACCACCCATCGAGTCACCTCCCATCCAGTCACCTCCCATCCAGTCACCACCCATCCAATCACCTCCCATACAGTCACCTCCCATCCAGTCACCACCCATCCAGTCACCACCCATCCAGTCACCACCCAATACAGTCACCACCCATCCAGTCACCTCCCATCCAGTCACCACCCATCCAGTCACCTCCCATCCAGTCACCGCCCATCCAGTCACCGCCCATCCAGTCACCTCCCATCCAGTCACCACCCATCCAGTCACCACCCATCCAGTCACCTCCCATCGAGTCACCTCCCATCCAGTCACCACCCATCCAGTCACCACCCATCCAGTCACCTCCCATCCAGTCACCACCCATCCAGTCACCTCCCATCGAGTCACCACCCATCCAGTCACCACCCATTCAGTCACCTCCCATCCAGTCACCACCCATCCAGTCACCTCCCATCCAGTCACGACCCATCCAGTCACCTCCCATCCAGTCACCTCCCATCCAGTCACCACCCATCCAGTCACCTCCAATCCAGTCACCTCCCATCCAGTCACCACCCATCCAGTCACCTCCCATCCAGTCACCACCCATCCAGTCACCACCCAATACAGTCACTTCCCATCCAGTCACCTCCCATCCAGTCACCACCCATCCAGTCACCTCCCATCCAGTCACCACCCAGTACACTCACCACCCATCCAGTCACCTCCCATCCAGTCACCACCCATCCAGTCACCTCCCATCCAGTGGCCACCCATCCAGTCACCACCCATCCAGTCACCTCCCATCCAGTCACCACCCATCCAGTCACCTCCCATCCAGTCACCTCCCATCCAGTCACTGCCCATCCAGTCACCTCCCATCCAGTCACCTCCCACCCAGTCACCACCCATCCAGTCACCTCCCATCGAGTCACCTCCCTTCCAGTCACCACCCATCCAGTCACCTCCCATCCAGTCACCACCCATCCTGTCACCTCCCATCCAGTCACCTCCCATCCAGTCACCACCCATCCAGTCACCTCCCATCCAGTCACCACCCATCCAGTCACCACCCATCCAGTCACCTCCCATCCAGTCACCACCCATCCAGTCACCTCCCATCCAGTCACCTCCCATTCAGTCACCACCCATCCAGTCACCACCCATCCAGTCACCTCCCATCGAGTCACCTCCCATCCAGTCATCAGCCATCCAGTCACCTCCCATCCAGTCACCTCCCATCCAGTCACCGTCCATCCAGTCACCTCCCATCCAGTCACCACCCATCCAGTCACCACCCATCCAGTCACCTCCCATCGAGTCACCTCCCATCCAGTCACCTCCCATCCAGTCACCACCCATCCAGTCACCACCCAATACAGTCACCACCCATCCAGTCACCTCCCATCCAGTCACCACCCATCCAGTCACCTCCCATCCAGTCACCACCCATCCAGTCACCTCCCATCCACTCACCACCCAGTACACTCACCACCCATCCAGTCACCTCCCATCCAGTCACCACCCATCCAGTCACCTCCCATCCAGTGACCACCCATCCAGTCACCACCCATCCAGTCACCTCCCATCCAGTCACCACCCATCCAGTCACCTCCCATCCAGTCACCTCCCATCCAGTCACCGCCCATCCAGTCACCTCCCATCCAGTCACCTCCCACCCAGTCACCACCCATCGAGTCACCTCCCTTCCAGTCACCACCCATCCAGTCACCACCCATCCAGTCACCACCCATCCTGTCACCTCCCATCCAGTCACCTCCCATCCAGTCACCACCCATCCAGTCACCTCCCATCCAGTCACCACCCATCCAGTCACCACCCATCCAGTCACCTCCCATCCAGTCACCACCCATCCAGTCACCTCCCATCCAGTCACCTCCCATCCAGTCACCACCCATCCAGTCATCAGCCATCCAGTCACCTCCCATCCAGTCACCTCCCATCCAGTCACCGTCCATCCAGTCACCTCCCATCCAGTCACCACCATTCCAGTAACCATCCATCCAGTCACCTCCCATCGAGTCACCTCCCATCCAGTCACCTCCCATCCAGTCACCACCCATCCAGTCACCACCCAATACAGTCACCACCCATCCAGTCACCTCCCATCCAGTCACCACCCATCCAGTCACCTCCCATCCAGTCACCACCCATCCAGTCACCTCCCATCCAGTCACCTCCCATCCAGTCACCACCCATCCAGTCACCACCCATCCAGGGTCCAGTCACCACCCATCCAGTCAGCTCCCATCCAGTCACCACCCATCCAGTCACCTCCCATCGAGTCACCACCCATCCAGTCACCACCCATTCACCTCCCATCCAGTCACCACCCATCCAGTCACCTCCCATCCAGTCACGACCCATCCAGTCACCTCCCATCCAGTCACCTCCCATCCAGTCACCACCCATCCAGTCACCTCCCATCCAGTCACCACCCATCCAATCACCACCCATCCAGTCACCTCTCATCCAGTCACCTCCCATCCAGTCACCACCTATCCAGTCACCTCCCATCCAGTCACCACCCAATACACTCACCACCCATCCAGTCACCTCCCATCCAGTCACCTCCCATCCAGTCACCACCCATCCAGTCACCACCCATCCAGTCACCACCCAATACAGTCACCTCCCATCCAGTCACCACCCATCCAGTCACCTCCCATCCAGTCACCTCCCATCCAGTCACCTCCCATCCAGTCATCAGCCATCCAGTCACCTCCCATCCAGTCACCTCCCATCCAGTCACCCCCATCCAGTCACCACCCATCCAGTCACCACCCATCCAGTCACCTCCCATCCAGTCACCTCCCATCCAGTCATCAGCCATCCAGTCACCTCCCATCCAGTCACCTCCCATCCAGTCACCACCCATCCAGTCACCTCCCATCCAGTCACCACCCATCCAGTCACCTCCCATCCAGTCACCACCCATCCAGTCACCTCCCATCGAGTCACCACCCATCCAGTCACCACCCATCCAGTCACCACCCATCCAGTCACCTCCCATCCAGTCACCACCCATCCAGTCACCGCCCATCCAGTCACCTCCCATCCAGTCACCTCCCATTTAGTCACCGCCCATCCAGTTACCACCCAATACACTCACCACCCATCCAGTCACCTCCCATCGAGTCACCTCCCATCCAGTCATCAGCCATCCAGTCACCACCCATCCAGTCACCTCCCATCGAGTCACCTCCCATCCAGTCATCAGCCATCCAGTCACCTCCCATCCAGTCACCTCCCATCCAGTCACCACCCATCCAGTCACCTCCCATCCAGTCACCACCCATCCAGTCACCACCCATCCAGTCACCTCCCATCCAGTCACCGCCCATCCAGTCACCTCCCATCGAGTCACCACCCATCCAGTCACCACCCATCCAGTCACCACCCATCCAATCACCTCCCATCCAGTCACCTCCGATCCAGTCACCATCCAACCAGTCACCTCCCATCCAGTCACCTCCCATCCAGTCACCACCCATCCAGTCACCTCCCATCCAGTCACCCCCATCCAGTCACCTCCCATCCAGTCACTACCCATCCAGTCACCACCCATCCAGTCTACACCAATCCAGTAACCTCCCATCCAGTCACCTCCCATCCAGTCACCCCATCCAGTCACCACCCATCCAGTCACCACCCATCCAGTCACCTCCCATCCAGTCACCTCCCATCCAGTCACCTCCTACCCAGTCACCACCCATCCAGTCACCACCCATCCAGTCACTCCATTCCAGTCACCACCCATCCTATCAACAGCCACCCAGTCACCACCCATCCTATCAACAGCCATCCAGTCATCACCCATCCAGTCACCACCCATCAAGTCACCTCCCATCCAGTCACCACCCATCCAGTCACCTCCCTTCCAGTCACCTCCCATCCAGTCACCTCCCATCCAGTCACCCCCATCCAGTCACCTCCCATCCAGTCACCACCCAATACACTCTCCACCCACGGAGTCACCACCCATCCAGTCACCACCCATCCAGTCACCTCCCATCCAGTCACCACCCATCCAGTCACCTCCCATCCAGTCACCCCCATCCAGTCACCTCCCATCCAGTCACCACCCAATACACTCACCACCCATCCAGTCACCACCCATCCAGTCACCACCCATCCAGTCACCTCCCATCCAGTCACCTCCCATCCAGTCACCTCCCATCCAGACACCACCCATCCAGTCATCACCCATCCAGTCACCACCCATCAAGTCACCTCCCATCCAGTCACCACCCATCCAGTCACCTCCCTTCCAGTCACCTCCCATCCAGTCACCTCCCATCCAGTCACCCCCCATCCAGTCACCTCCCATCCAGTCACCACCCAATACACTCTCCACCCACGCAGTCACCACCCATCCAGTCACCACCCATCCAGTCACCTCCCATCCAGTCACCACCCATCCAGTCACCTCCCATCCAGTCACCACCCAATACACTCACCACCCATCCAGTCACCACCCATCCAGTCACCACCCATCCAGTCACCTCCCATCCAGTCACCTCCCATCCAGTCACCTCCCATCCAGACACCACCCATCCAGTCACCACCCATCCAGTCAACAGCCATCCAGTCATCACCCATCCAGTCACCCCCATCCAGTCACCTCCCATCCAGTCATCACCCATCCTATCAACAGCCATCCAGTCACCACCCATCCTATCAACAGCCATCCAGTCATCACCCATCCAGTCACCACCCATCCAGTCACCTCCCATCCAGTCACCTCCCATCCAGTCACCACCCATCCAGTCACCTCCCATCCAGTCACCACCCATCCAGTCACCTCCCATCCAGTCACCACCCATCCAGTCACCACCCATCCAGTCACCTCCCATCCAGTCACCACCCATCCAGTCACCTCCCATCCAGTCACCACCCATCCAGTCACCACCCTTCCAGTCACCTCCCATCCAGTCACCTCCCATCCATTCACCGCCCATCCAGTCACCTCCCATCCAGTCACCTCCCACCCAGTCACCACCCACCCAGTCACCTCCCATCCAGTCACCTCCCTTCCAGTCACCACCCATCCAGTCACCTCCCATCCAGTCACCACCCATCCAGTCACCTCCCATCCAGTCACCTCCCATCCAGTCACCACCCATCCAGTCACCTCCCATCCAGTCACCTCCCATCCAGTCACCACTCATCCAGTCACCACCCATCCAGTCACCTCCCATCCAGTCACCTCCCATCCAGTCACCTCCCATCCAGTCACCACCCATCCAGTCACCACCCATCCAGTCACCTCCCATCGAGTCACCTCCCGTCCAGTCATCAGCCATCCAGTCACCTCCCATCCAGTCACCTCCCATCCAGTCACCGTCCATCCAGTCACCTCCCATCCAGTCACCACCCATCCAGTCACCTCTCATCCAGTCACCTCCCATCCAGTCACCACCCATCCAGTCACCTCCCATCCAGTCACCACCCATCCAGTCACCTCCCATCCAGTCACCTCCCATCCAGTCACCACCCATCCAGTCACCTCCCATCCAGTCACCTCCCATCCAGTCACCACTCATCCAGTCACCACCCATCCAGTCACCTCCCATCCAGTCACCTCCCATCCAGTCACCTCCCATCCAGTCACCTCCCATCCAGTCACCACCCATCCAGTCACCACCCATCCAGTCACCTCCCATCGAGTCACCTCCCGTCCAGTCATCAGCCATCCAGTCACCTCCCATCCAGTCACCTCCCATCCAGTCACCGTCCATCCAGTCACCTCCCATCCAGTCACCACCCATCCAGTCACCTCTCATCCAGTCACCTCCCATCCAGTCACCACCCATCCAGTCACCTCCCATCCAGTCACCTCCCATCCAGTCACCACCCATCCAGTCACCACCCATCGAGTCACCTCCCATCCAGTCACCTCCCATCCAGTCACCACCCATCCAGTCACCACCCATCCAGTCACCACCCAATACAGTCACCACCCATCCAGTCACCACCCATCCAGTCACCTCCCATCCAGTCACCACCCATCCAGTCACCTCCCATCCAGTCACCACCCATCCAGTCACCTCCCATCCAGTCACCTCCCATCCAGTCACCACCCATCCAGTCACCTCCCATCCAGTCACCTCCCATCCAGTCACCACCCATCCAGTCACCTCCCATCCAGTCACCACCCATCCAGTCACCACCCATCCAGTCACCTCCCATCCAGTCACTACCCATCCAGTCACCACCCATCCAGTCTACACCCATCCAGTCACCTCCCATCCAGTCACCTCCCATCCAGTCACCCCATCCAGTCACCACCCATCCAGTCACCACCCATCCAGTCACCTCCCATCCAGTCACCTCCCATCCAGTCACCTCCTACCCAGTCACCACCCATCCAGTCACTCCCATCCAGTCACCACCCATCCAGTCACCACCCATCCTATCAACAGCCACCCAGTCACCACCCATCCTATCAACAGCCATCCAGTCATCACCCATCCAGTCACCACCCATCAAGTCACCTCCCATCCAGTCACCACCCATCCAGTCACCTCCCTTCCAGTCACCTCCCATCCAGTCACCTCCCATCCAGTCACCCCCCATCCAGTCACCTCCCATCCAGTCACCACCCAATACACTCTCCACCCACGCAGTCACCACCCATCCAGTCACCACCCATCCGGTCACCTCCCATCCAGTCACCACCCATCCAGTCACCTCCCATCCAGTCACCCCCCATCCAGTCACCTCCCATCCAGTCACCACCCAATACACTCACCACCCATCCAGTCACCACCCATCCAGTCACCTCCCATCCAGTCACCTCCCATCCAGTCACCTCCCATCCAGTCACCACCCATCCAGTCACCACCCATCCAGTCAACAGCCATCCAGTCATCACCCATCCAGTCACCCCCATCCAGTCACCTCCCATCCAGTCATCACCCATCCTATCAACAGCCATCCAGTCACCACCCATCCTATCAACAGCCATCCAGTCATCACCCATCCAGTCACCACCCATCCTATCAACAGCCATCCAGTCACCACCCATCCTATCAACAGCCATCCAGTCATCACCCATCCAGTCACCACCCATCCAGTCACCTCCCATCCAGTCACCACCCATCCAGTCACCTCCCATCCAGTCACCACCCATCCAGTCACAACCCATCCAGTCACCTCCCATCCAGTCACCACCCATCCAGTCACCTCCCATCCAGTCACCACCCATCCAGTCACCACCCATCCAGTCACCTCCCATCCAGTCACCGCCCATCCACTCACCGCCCATCCAGTCACCTCCCATCCAGTCACCTCCCATCCAGTCACCTCCCTTCCAGTCACCACCCATCCAGTCACCTCCCATCCAGTCACCACCCATCCAGTCACCTCCCATCCAGTCACCTCCCATCCAGTCACCACCCATCCAGTCACCTCCCATCCAGTCACCTCCCATCCAGTCACCTCCCATCCAGTCACCACTCATCCAGTCACCACCCATCCAGTCACCTCCCATCCAGTCACCACCCATCCAGGCACCTCCCATCCAGTCACCTCCCATCCAGTCACCACCCATCCAGTCACCACCCATCCAGTCACCTCCCATCGAGTCACCTCCCGTCCAGTCATCAGCCATCCAGTCACCTCCCATCCAGTCACCTCCCATCCAGTCACCGTCCATCCAGTCACCTCCCATCCAGTCACCACCCATCCAGTCACCTCCCATCCAGTCACCTCCCATCCAGTCACCACCCATCCAGTCACCTCCCATCCAGTCACCTCCCATCCAGTCACCTCCCATCCAGTCACCACCCATCCAGTCACCACCCATCCAGTCACCACCCAATACAGTCACCACCCATCCAGTCACCTCCCATCCAGTCACCACCCATCCAGTCACCTCCCATCCAGTCACCTCCCATCCAGTCACCTCCCATCCAGTCACCACCCATCCAGTCACCACCCATCCAGTCACCTCCCATCCAGTCCCCACCCATCCAGTCACCACCCATCCATTCACCTCCCATCAAGTCACCTCCCATCCAGTCACCTCCCATCCAGTCACCACCCATCCAGTCACCACCCATCCAGTCACCACCCATCCAGTCACCTCCCATCCAGTCACCATCCATCCAGTCACCTCCCATCCAGTCACGACCCATCCAGTCACCTCCCATCCAGTCACCTCCCATCCAGTCACCACCCATCCAGTCACCTCCCATCCAGTCACCACCCATCCAATCACCACCCATCCAGTCACCTCTCATCCAGTCACCTCCCATACAGTCACCACCTATCCAGTCACCTCCCATCCAGTCACCACCCAATAAACTCACCACCCATCCAGTCACCTCCCATCCAGTTACCTCCCATCCAGTCACCACCCATCCAGTCACCACCCAATACAGTCACCACCCATCCAATCACCTCCCATCCAGTCACCACCCATCCAGTCACCTCCCATCCAGTCACCTCCCATCCAGTCATCAGCCATCCAGTCACCTCCCATCCAGTCACCTCCCATCCAGTCACCACCCATCCAGTCACCACCCATCCAGTCACCTCACATCCAGTCACCAACCATCCAGTCACCTTCCATCCAGTCATCAGCCATCCAGTCACCTCTCATCCAGTCACCTCCCATCCAGTCACCTCCCATCCAGTCACCACCCATCCAGTCACCTCCCATCCAGTCACCACCCATCCAGTCACCACCCATCCAGTCACCTCCCATCCAGTCACCTCCCATCGAGTCACCACCCATCCAGTCACCACCCATCCAGTCACCACCCATCCAGTCACCACCCAATAAAGTCACCACCCATCCAATCACCTCCCATCCAGTCACCACCCATCCAGTCACCTCCCATCCAGTCACCTCCCATCCAGTCATCAGCCATCCAGTCACCTCCCATCCAGTCACCTCCCATCCAGTCACCACCCATCCAGTCACCACCCATCCAGTCACCTCACATCCAGTCACCACCCATCCAGTCACCTCCCATCCAGTCATCAGCCATCCAGTCACCTCTCATCCAGTCACCTCCCATCCAGTCACCTCCCATCCAGTCACCACCCATCCAGTCACCTCCCATCCAGTCACCTCCCATCCAGTCACCACCCATCCAGTCACCACCCATCCAGTCACCACCCATCCAGTCACCTCCCATCCAGTCACCTCCCATCGAGTCACCACCCATCCAGTCACCACCCATCCAGTCACCACCCATCCAGTCACCTCCCATCCAGTCACCTCCCATCCAGTCACCGCCCATCCAGTCACCACCCAATACACTCACCACCCATCCAGTC
Source organism: Ambystoma mexicanum (assembly GCF_040938575.1). Taxonomy (NCBI): domain Eukaryota; kingdom Metazoa; phylum Chordata; class Amphibia; order Caudata; family Ambystomatidae; genus Ambystoma; species Ambystoma mexicanum. The sequence goes on along the minus strand of NC_090931.1, from coordinate 5,647,724 downwards.
ACCTCCCATCGAGTCACCTCCCATCCAGTCACCACCCATCCAGTCACCACCCATCCAGTCACCTCCCATCGAGTCACCTCCCATCCAGTCATCAGCCATCCAGTCACCTCCCATCCAGTCACCTCCAATCCAGTCACCACCCATCCAGTCACCTCCCATCCAGTCACCACCCATCCAGTCACCACCCATCCAGTCACCTCCCATCCAGTCACCACCCATCCAGTCACCTCCCATCGAGTCACCACCCATCCAGTCACCACCCATCCAGTCACCTCCCATCTAGTCACCACCCATCCAGTCACCTCCCATCCAGTCACCTCCCATCCAGTCACCACCCATCCAGCCACCTCCCATCCAGTCACCTCCCATCCAGTCACCACCCATCCAGTCACCTCCCATCCAGTTACCCCATCCAGTCACCTCCCATCCAGTCACTACCCATCCAGTCACCACCCATCCAGTCTACACCATCCAGTCACCTCCCATCCAGTCACCTCCCATCCAGTCACCCCCATCCAGTCACCACCCATCCAGTCACCACCCATCCAGTCACCTCCCATCCAGTCACCTCCCATCCAGTCACCTCCTACCCAGTCACCACCCATCCAGTCACCACCCATCCAGTCACTCCCATCCAGTCACCTCCCATCCAGTCACCACCCATCCTATCAACAGCCATCCAGTCACCACCCATCCTATCAACAGCCATCCAGTTATCACCCATCCATCCAGTCACCACCCATCCAGTCACCTCCCATCCAGTCACCACCCATCCAGTCACCACCCATCCAGTCACCTCCCATCCAGTCACCTCCCATCCAGTCACCACCCATCCAGTCATCACCCATCCAGTCACCTCCCGTCCAGTCACCTCCCGTCCAGTCACCACCCGTCCAGTCATCTCCCATCCAGTCACCACCCATCCAGTCACCTCCCATCTAGTCACCCCCCATCCAGTCACCTTCCATCCAGTCACCGCCCATCCAGTCACCTCCCATCCAGTCACCTCCCATCCAGTCACCTCCCATCCAGTCACCACCATCCAGTCATCACCCATCCAGTCACCTCCCGTCCAGTCACCACCCATCCAGTCACCTCCCAATACATTCACCACCCATCCAGTCACCACCCATCCAGTCACCTCCCATCCAGTCACCTCCCATCCAGTCACCACCCATCCAGTCACCACCCAATACAGTCACCTCCCATCCAGTCACCTCCCATCCAGTCACCACCCATCCAGTCACCTCCCATCCAGTCACCACTCAGTACCCTCACCACCCATCCAGTCACCTCCCATCCAGTCACCTCCCATCCAGTCACCACCCATCCAGTCACCACCCAATACAGTCACCTCCCATCCAGTCACCTCCCATCCAGTCACCACCCATCCAGTCACCACCCATCCAGTCACCTCCCATCCAGTCACCTCCCATCGAGTCACCACCCATCCAGTCACCACCCATCCAGTCACCACCCATCCAGTCACCACCCAATACAGTCACCACCCATCCAATCACCTCCCATCCAGTCACCACCCATCCAGTCACCTCCCATCCAGTCACCTCCCATCCAGTCATCAGCCATCCAGTCACCTCCCATCCAGTCACCTCCCATCCAGTCACCACCCATCCAGTCACCACCCATCCAGTCACCTCACATCCAGTCACCACCCATCCAGTCACCTCCCATCCAGTCATCAGCCATCCAGTCACCTCTCATCCAGTCACCTCCCATCCAGTCACCTCCCATCCAGTCACCACCCATCCAGTCACCTCCCATCCAGTCACCTCCCATCCAGTCACCACCCATCCAGTCACCACCCATCCAGTCACCACCCATCCAGTCACCTCCCATCCAGTCACCTCCCATCGAGTCACCACCCATCCAGTCACCACCCATCCAGTCACCACCCATCCAGTCACCTCCCATCCAGTCACCTCCCATCCAGTCACCGCCCATCCAGTCACCACCCAATACACTCACCACCCATCCAGTCACCTCCCATCGAGTCACCTCCCATCCAGTCACCACCCATCCAGTCACCACCCATCCAGTCACCTCCCATCGAGTCACCTCCCATCCAGTCATCAGCCATCCAGTCACCTCCCATCCAGTCACCTCCAATCCAGTCACCACCCATCCAGTCACCTCCCATCCAGTCACCACCCATCCAGTCACCACCCATCCAGTCACCTCCCATCCAGTCACCACCCATCCAGTCACCTCCCATCGAGTCACCACCCATCCAGTCACCACCCATCCAGTCACCTCCCATCTAGTCACCACCCATCCAGTCACCTCCCATCCAGTCACCTCCCATCCAGTCACCACCCATCCAGCCACCTCCCATCCAGTCACCTCCCATCCAGTCACCACCCATCCAGTCACCTCCCATCCAGTTACCCCCATCCAGTCACCTCCCATCCAGTCACTACCCATCCAGTCACCACCCATCCAGTCTACACCATCCAGTCACCTCCCATCCAGTCACCTCCCATCCAGTCACCCCCATCCAGTCACCACCCATCCAGTCACCACCCATCCAGTCACCTCCCATCCAGTCACCTCCCATCCAGTCACCTCCTACCCAGTCACCACCCATCCAGTCACCCCCCATCCAGTCACTCCCATCCAGTCACCTCCCATCCAGTCACCACCCATCCTATCAACAGCCATCCAGTCACCACCCATCCTATCAACAGCCATCCAGTCATCACCCATCCAGTCACCTCCCATCCAGTCACCTCCCATCCAGTCACCTCCCATCCAGTCACCTCCCATCCAGTCACCCCCCATCCAGTCACCTCCCATCCAGTCACCACCCAATACACTCACCACCCACCCAGTCACCACCCATCCAGTCACCACCCATCCAGTCACCACCCATCCACTCACCTCCCATCCAGTCACCCCCCATCCAGTCACCTCCCATCCAGTCACCACCCAATACACTCACCACCCATCCAGTAACCACCCATCCAGTCACCACCCATCCAGTCACCTCCCATCCAGTCACCTCCCATCCAGTCACCACCCATCCAGTCACCACCCATCCTATCAACAGCCATCCAGTCACCACCCATCCTATCAACAGCCATCCAATCACCACCCATCCAGTCACCTCCCATCCAGTCACCTCCCATCCAGTCACCACCCATCCAGTCACCTCCCATCCAGTCACCACCCATCCAGTCACCTCCCATCCAGTCACCTCCCATCCAGTCACCCCCATCCAGTCACCTCCCATCCAGTCACCACCCAATACACTCACCACCCATCCAGTCACCACCCATCCAGTCACCACCCATCCAGTCACCTCCCATCCAGTCACCACCCAATACACTCACCACCCATCCAGTCACCACCCATCCAGTCACCACCCATCCAGTCACCTCCCATCCAGTCACTCCCATCCAGTCACCTCCCATCCAGTCACCACCCATCCAGTCACCACCCATCCAGTCAACAGCCATCCAGTCACCTCCCATCCAGTCACACCCATCCAGTCACCTCCCATCCAGTCACCACCCATCCAGTCACCACCCATCCAGTCACCTCCCATCCAGTCACCTCCCATCCAGTCACCACCCATCCAGTCATCACCCATCCAGTCACCTCCCGTCCAGTCACCTCCCGTCCAGTCACCACCCGTCCAGTCATCTCCCATCCAGTCACCACCCATCCAGTCACCTCCCATCTAGTCACCCCCCATCCAGTCACCTTCCATCCAGTCACCGCCCATCCAGTCACCTCCCATCCAGTCACCTCCCATCCAGTCACCTCCCATCCAGTCACCACCCATCCAGTCATCACCCATCCAGTCACCTCCCGTCCAGTCACCACCCATCCAGTCACCTCCCAATACATTCACCACCCATCCAGTCACCACCCATCCAGTCACCTCCCATCCAGTCACCTCCCATCCAGTCACCACCCATCCAGTCACCACCCAATACAGTCACCTCCCATCCAGTCACCTCCCATCCAGTCACCACCCATCCAGTCACCTCCCATCCAGTCACCACTCAGTACACTCACCACCCATCCAGTCACCTCCCATCCAGTCACCTCACATCCAGTCACCAACCATCCAGTCACCTTCCATCCAGTCATCAGCCATCCAGTCACCTCTCATCCAGTCACCTCCCATCCAGTCACCTCCCATCCAGTCACCACCCATCCAGTCACCTCCCATCCAGTCACCACCCATCCAGTCACCACCCATCCAGTCACCTCCCATCCAGTCACCTCCCATCGAGTCACCACCCATCCAGTCACCACCCATCCAGTCACCACCCATCCAGTCACCACCCAATACAGTCACCACCCATCCAATCACCTCCCATCCAGTCACCACCCATCCAGTCACCTCCCATCCAGTCACCTCCCATCCAGTCATCAGCCATCCAGTCACCTCCCATCCAGTCACCTCCCATCCAGTCACCACCCATCCAGTCACCACCCATCCAGTCACCTCACATCCAGTCACCACCCATCCAGTCACCTCCCATCCAGTCATCAGCCATCCAGTCACCTCTCATCCAGTCACCTCCCATCCAGTCACCTCCCATCCAGTCACCACCCATCCAGTCACCTCCCATCCAGTCACCTCCCATCCAGTCACCACCCATCCAGTCACCACCCATCCAGTCACCACCCATCCAGTCACCTCCCATCCAGTCACCTCCCATCGAGTCACCACCCATCCAGTCACCACCCATCCAGTCACCACCCATCCAGTCACCTCCCATCCAGTCACCTCCCATCCAGTCACCTCCCATCCAGTCACCGCCCATCCAGTCACCACCCAATACACTCACCACCCATCCAGTCACCTCCCATCGAGTCACCTCCCATCCAGTCACCACCCATCCAGTCACCACCCATCCAGTCACCTCCCATCGAGTCACCTCCCATCCAGTCATCAGCCATCCAGTCACCTCCCATCCAGTCACCTCCAATCCAGTCACCACCCATCCAGTCACCTCCCATCCAGTCACCACCCATCCAGTCACCACCCATCCAGTCACCTCCCATCCAGTCACCACCCATCCAGTCACCTCCCATCGAGTCACCACCCATCCAGTCACCACCCATCCAGTCACCTCCCATCTAGTCACCACCCATCCAGTCACCTCCCATCCAGTCACCTCCCATCCAGTCACCACCCATCCAGCCACCTCCCATCCAGTCACCTCCCATCCAGTCACCACCCATCCAGTCACCTCCCATCCAGTTACCCCCATCCAGTCACCTCCCATCCAGTCACTACCCATCCAGTCACCACCCATCCAGTCTACACCATCCAGTCACCTCCCATCCAGTCACCTCCCATCCAGTCACCCCCATCCAGTCACCACCCATCCAGTCACCACCCATCCAGTCACCTCCCATCCAGTCACCTCCCATCCAGTCACCTCCTACCCAGTCACCACCCATCCAGTCACCACCCATCCAGTCACTCCCATCCAGTCACCTCCCATCCAGTCACCACCCATCCTATCAACAGCCATCCAGTCACCACCCATCCTATCAACAGCCATCCAGTCATCACCCATCCATCCAGTCACCACCCATCCAGTCACCTCCCATCCAGTCACCACCCATCCAGTCACCACCCATCCAGTCACCTCCCATCCAGTCACCTCCCATCCAGTCACCACCCATCCAGTCATCACCCATCCAGTCACCTCCCGTCCAGTCACCTCCCGTCCAGTCACCACCCGTCCAGTCATCTCCCATCCAGTCACCACCCATCCAGTCACCTCCCATCTAGTCACCCCCCATCCAGTCACCTTCCATCCAGTCACCGCCCATCCAGTCACCTCCCATCCAGTCACCTCCCATCCAGTCACCTCCCATCCAGTCACCACCATCCAGTCATCACCCATCCAGTCACCTCCCGTCCAGTCACCACCCATCCAGTCACCTCCCAATACATTCACCACCCATCCAGTCACCACCCATCCAGTCACCTCCCATCCAGTCACCTCCCATCCAGTCACCACCCATCCAGTCACCACCCAATACAGTCACCTCCCATCCAGTCACCTCCCATCCAGTCACCACCCATCCAGTCACCTCCCATCCAGTCACCACTCAGTACCCTCACCACCCATCCAGTCACCTCCCATCCAGTCACCTCCCATCCAGTCACCACCCATCCAGTCACCACCTAATACAGTCACCTCCCATCCAGTCACCTCCCATCCAGTCACCACCCATCCAGTCACCACCCATCCAGTCACCTCCCATCCAGTCACCTCCCATCGAGTCACCACCCATCCAGTCACCACCCATCCAGTCACCACCCATCCAGTCACCACCCAATACAGTCACCACCCATCCAATCACCTCCCATCCAGTCACCACCCATCCAGTCACCTCCCATCCAGTCACCTCCCATCCAGTCATCAGCCATCCAGTCACCTCCCATCCAGTCACCTCCCATCCAGTCACCACCCATCCAGTCACCACCCATCCAGTCACCTCACATCCAGTCACCACCCATCCAGTCACCTCCCATCCAGTCATCAGCCATCCAGTCACCTCTCATCCAGTCACCTCCCATCCAGTCACCTCCCATCCAGTCACCACCCATCCAGTCACCTCCCATCCAGTCACCTCCCATCCAGTCACCACCCATCCAGTCACCACCCATCCAGTCACCACCCATCCAGTCACCTCCCATCCAGTCGCCTCCCATCGAGTCACCACCCATCCAGTCACCACCCATCCAGTCACCACCCATCCAGTCACCTCCCATCCAGTCACCTCCCATCCAGTCACCGCCCATCCAGTCACCACCCAATACACTCACCACCCATCCAGTCACCTCCCATCGAGTCACCTCCCATCCAGTCACCACCCATCCAGTCACCACCCATCCAGTCACCTCCCATCGAGTCACCTCCCATCCAGTCATCAGCCATCCAGTCACCTCCCATCCAGTCACCTCCAATCCAGTCACCACCCATCCAGTCACCTCCCATCCAGTCACCACCCATCCAGTCACCACCCATCCAGTCACCTCCCATCCAGTCACCACCCATCCAGTCACCTCCCATCGAGTCACCACCCATCCAGTCACCACCCATCCAGTCACCTCCCATCTAGTCACCACCCATCCAGTCACCTCCCATCCAGTCACCTCCCATCCAGTCACCACCCATCCAGCCACCTCCCATCCAGTCACCTCCCATCCAGTCACCACCCATCCAGTCACCTCCCATCCAGTTACCCCCATCCAGTCACCTCCCATCCAGTCACTACCCATCCAGTCACCACCCATCCAGTCTACACCATCCAGTCACCTCCCATCCAGTCACCTCCCATCCAGTCACCCCCATCCAGTCACCACCCATCCAGTCACCACCCATCCAGTCACCTCCCATCCAGTCACCTCCCATCCAGTCACCTCCTACCCAGTCACCACCCATCCAGTCACCCCCCATCCAGTCACTCCCATCCAGTCACCTCCCATCCAGTCACCACCCATCCTATCAACAGCCATCCAGTCACCACCCATCCTATCAACAGCCATCCAGTCATCACCCATCCAGTCACCTCCCATCCAGTCACCTCCCATCCAGTCACCTCCCATCCAGTCACCTCCCATCCAGTCACCTCCCATCCAGTCACCCCCCATCCAGTCACCTCCCATCCAGTCACCACCCAATACACTCACCACCCACCCAGTCACCACCCATCCAGTCACCACCCATCCAGTCACCACCCATCCACTCACCTCCCATCCAGTCACCCCCCATCCAGTCACCTCCCATCCAGTCACCACCCAATACACTCACCACCCATCCAGTAACCACCCATCCAGTCACCACCCATCCAGTCACCTCCCATCCAGTCACCTCCCATCCAGTCACCACCCATCCAGTCACCACCCATCCTATCAACAGCCATCCAGTCACCACCCATCCTATCAACAGCCATCCAATCACCACCCATCCAGTCACCTCCCATCCAGTCACCTCCCATCCAGTCACCACCCATCCAGTCACCTCCCATCCAGTCACCACCCATCCAGTCACCTCCCATCCAGTCACCTCCCATCCAGTCACCCCCATCCAGTCACCTCCCATCCAGTCACCACCCAATACACTCACCACCCATCCAGTCACCACCCATCCAGTCACCACCCATCCAGTCACCTCCCATCCAGTCACCACCCAATACACTCACCACCCATCCAGTCACCACCCATCCAGTCACCACCCATCCAGTCACCTCCCATCCAGTCACTCCCATCCAGTCACCTCCCATCCAGTCACCACCCATCCAGTCACCACCCATCCAGTCAACAGCCATCCAGTCACCTCCCATCCAGTCACCACCCATCCAGTCACCTCCCATCCAGTCACCACCCATCCAGTCACCACCCATCCAGTCACCTCCCATCCAGTCACCTCCCATCCAGTCACCACCCATCCAGTCATCACCCATCCAGTCACCTCCCGTCCAGTCACCTCCCGTCCAGTCACCACCCGTCCAGTCATCTCCCATCCAGTCACCACCCATCCAGTCACCTCCCATCTAGTCACCCCCCATCCAGTCACCTTCCATCCAGTCACCGCCCATCCAGTCACCTCCCATCCAGTCACCTCCCATCCAGTCACCTCCCATCCAGTCACCACCCATCCAGTCATCACCCATCCAGTCACCTCCCGTCCAGTCACCACCCATCCAGTCACCTCCCAATACATTCACCACCCATCCAGTCACCACCCATCCAGTCACCTCCCATCCAGTCACCTCCCATCCAGTCACCACCCATCCAGTCACCACCCAATACAGTCACCTCCCATCCAGTCACCTCCCATCCAGTCACCACCCATCCAGTCACCTCCCATCCAGTCACCACTCAGTACACTCACCACCCATCCAGTCACCTCCCATCCAGTCATCAGCCATCCAGTCATCTCCCATCCAGTCACCTCCCATCCAGTCACCTTCCATCCAGTCGTACTACGTCCACTGTACCCCCATCTCAAAAGCGCCCCAAATGGTGCCGTGAGATTAGACAAGGGAATAACCCTGGTGACCCCAATTGCACCTCCATGGGAACGTTTCACTGGATCCTGTCAGTGCCATCATTCCCGGCGGCATTAATGGAAACAACACTTAAATACCACAGCAGTAACATTAACACTGCTTTCTGCGTATCCCCTTCAAACAAGGCACCCCAACGGTCGGTAGGCAGGTAGGTGACTTACTTCGGCCAAAGCAACGTTACCCATCCTGGCTCCCCATGGCACTGCCCAGTCCCACTCGAAAAGCCCCTAGGTTTGCTTTAGTTTATCAGGAACTGTGCCACCGGGCCAGGTGCTGTGTCACTGGGCCAGGTGCTGTGTCAGGCACTGTGTCACTGGGCCAGGCGCAGTGTCACCGAGCCAGGTGCTGTGTCACCGGGCCAGGTGCTGTGTCAGGCACTGTGTCACTGGGCCAGGTGCAGTGTCACCGAGCCAGGTGCTGTGTCACCGGGCCAGGTGCTGTGTCAGGCACTGTGTCACTGGGCCAGGCGCAGTGTCACCGAGCCAGGTGCTGTGTCACCGGGCCAGGTGCTGTGTCAGGCACTGTGTCACCGGGCCAGGTGCTGTGTCAGGCACTGTGTCACCGGGCCAGGTGCTGTGTCAGGCACTGTGTCACTGGGCCAGGCGCTGTGTCACTGGGCCAGGCGCTGTGTCACTGGGCCAGGCATTGTCTCACGGGGCCAGGCATTGTGTCACTGGGCCAGGCGTTGTGTTACTAGGCCAGGCGCTGTATCACTGGGCCAGGCGCTATGTCACTGGGCCAGGCGCTGTGTCACTGGGCCCAACACTGTGTCACTGGGCCCGACATTGTGTCACTGGGCCCGACGCTGTGTCACCGGCCAGGTGCTGTGTCACCAGGCCAGGCGTTGAGTCACTGGGCCAGGCATTGTGTCACCAGGCCAGGCGCTGTCACTGGGCCAGGTGCTATGTCACCGGGCCAGGCGCTGTGTCACCGGGCCAGGCACTGCATCACGGGGCCAGGCATTGCGTCACTGGGCCAGGCATTGTGTCACTGGGCCAGGCATTGTGTCACCAGGGCTGGCACTGTGTCACCGGGCAGGTCATTGTGTCACCAGGCCTGGCACTGTGTCACAGGGCCAGGCGCTGTGTCACAGGGCCAGGCACTGCATCACAGGGCCAGGCACTGCGTCACGGGGCTGGCACTGTGTCACCGGGCCTGACACTGTGTCAGACTTTCAAGACATCTGCGGTAGTCTAGACAAATCATGGCTTAAATGATGTCTTCAACTCCAACTGCATTTCTAAAAGTATGCAGAGGGAAACAGAGTATGTTCTGGGCAAGTCAGAGGGGTCTCAACAGTTCTTACATTATCTGACTGGCTCAAGGCCACGAGTTCTCGTGATAACAATCAGGCAAGGCGATGGAGAAGCTATTTCTTCAACGGGTAAAGCCAATCGTTGTGACTTTTGTATAGGCCTGGGATAAGCAGTTTCGAAGCACTACCATTCCGGCCATAAGACTGCAACAGCTTGAAAATGGTGAAAATATATGGGAATATTATTAAGGTGCCATACACATGTATATACAAACTCTAAACTGTTGGCGTTGGCAATTCTTGTTTTTAAAAGCCATTTAGTGCAAGGACCAGGTGCAAGGACACGTGTACTGCTTATACATCAATTCTCTGAAGGTGCACTTAGTTAATGCATTGATATGACACCTGGTGCTGGTTCACACCTTCAATGAAGCCATTACCTTTCTGAAGACCGCTTAGAAATAACAGTGGCATCTCCTTAAAAGCAGAGAGCTAATTTCAGGTTATCTATGGGTGTCTGTTTTGGGCGGGAAGGGGAAGTTAGCGATTAGGAATGGCTCTAGGGACTAGCATGGACATTGGTGGAAAACAAGCTAAACAACTCCCACAGCTTGTAGTTCCCTCCTCACATCCCATCAGTCCCTTGCTCTAGACAGCTCTTACAATGCTGCCGCCTCTCAGCCACTGCTTCAAAGGATGTGATGTATAACTCACAAGACATCCTGCAGGGGGAAACATACTTGGCAGCATCCCCTCTCCCTGCTCCTCTTGCGGCTCACTTTAGACACTCACCTCTGCCACTAGTGACTCGAGCAGAAGATCCGTCCACGGCCGTCTCCCGTTCTGGGGTATCTTCTGGCGGACATTCTCGCGAAACCTTTCCGTCCAGGTGCCAATCTCCTAGGGGACAGAGAACACGTCACACTGAGGTTTCAGGGTAGCAACCCCACCACTCCCCCCCTCCCCCCCGCCCCGCTCAGCCCCAGTAGAGGGCGCGCCTTTTAGTATATTGTAGATGGGGCCTTCAGTGACCTCCTAGAGAGTGATGTCTCAGTGGGGGTTCGCACATCGCAGAGGTCAAAGGCCTATCAAGGCCGGCTCAGTGTGCTTTCACCTCAGTGACTCCTGGCTTTCCTTAGGCTAGTCTTTCCACAGGACTACCTGGGACGCCATTTCACCAAAATGGCAGGGGTAGCGCAAGTGACATCACCCAACCTTTGACCTCTTATGACATCACAGGAAGTGGCATCGCACAGCATTGTTCCCCAGTACACTAAGAAAAATAGGGTTACGATCTCACTGTAATGTGATATGCATTTCCTACAAGAATGGACCACCATATTACCAAATCACTGTGAATGTAACCAGAAGTCCAACACAAGAAGCTGGACTATTGTACATCACTCGGGCTAAACTCTATACAGAAAGAGCATCTCGAAGAGGCCTAGACCCCAAAGTGCAGACATCCAGTGTCTGCCAAGTGTCTGCCACAGACTGGAAACAGCAACTGACCAACACAAGTCCATCCAGAAAAGCGATGGCCTGGAGGGTTGCCCAGAGCTGTGCCAGTGGCTATGAATGATTTGAAACCTTCCAGCCGTCACCTTTCTGTTTTGCTTATTTGCTGAGTAACCCACAGTTTGTTTTCTTTGGTGGGGGTAGAGGGGACGGGTGTGTTGCAGGTCACACTAACTGCAGCAGCTCCATGACATCACCACTAAAAAGGCCTTTTTATCATTTTCTTTGATCCTATATCTTGCTTAATGCCAGCCCCCTCCAGCTTCTAAGCACTGGAACAGGAACTGAACCCATGTTGCACTGCATCCTCTTATTCCCAAAACAACTGCTCCTGAGCTATCCTTCCATATATATATATATATATATTTTTTTTTATTTTTGTTTTTGTTTTGCCTGAGGAAGCAACAGATGGTTTACTTGATAGGCAGATGGCAACTTCATGTAAATTAATTATCTCACCATGTGTCTATCTACAGTGTGCCTGTGATGCAGGCCTGGCAGATCTGTGTAAAGGTCACACAGTGCCCAGGCAGGATGGGTGGCAGAACCCACTGGGGCACATGGCTCTCATCACAGGCCCAGTGGCTCACTGGATGTGCAAAGCAGAGGAGAAACACATGGGAGATGTGCGTTCATGCTGTTCTGTCACTGAGTACTGCAGGATGCTCTTAACCATTCCCAGTGAGCTAGATCTAGCCCCCATGCCCTTCCTGTTGCCACAGTACTGGGTGGCCCCGCCTCTGAACCCAACCATTCGGGCATTCTTCACTAATGGGCTGCCAACCAGTTAGTGACGGCGGCGTCATGGCGTTTCCTGCATCCCTGCTATTTCTCCAGCTAAAGAGATCTTGGCACTACCTCTTCATTCAGCGGGCCAGGGATCCGCAAGGACAGGTCTAGGGGTGTGAGAGGGGGAGCCAGGGGTAGCAGCTGCTACCACTGGGAACCCCCAAATGACATCCCTGAGCACTACACACCTTTCACAAGCCCGCGTGCGGCTGATCCGTGCACGTCTCATTTGGCATCAAGTTACAGAGCCGCTCTCATAACAACTTTGAGAAGAGCTTGGTTCAGGTGAGACTTTCCTGTCACAAAGTGGACAAATAAACAAGTGTGGTGGAGGCAAACCAATGGCGGTGGAGGCAAAGCAAGGGCGGTGGAGGCAAAGCAAGGGTGGTGGAGGCAAAGCAAGGGTAGTGGAGGCAAAGCAAGGGCGGTGGAGGCAAAGCAAGGGCGGTGGAGGCAAAGCAACGGCAGTGGAGGCAAAGCAAGGGCGGTGGAGGCAAAGCAAGGGCGGTGGAGGCAAAGCAAGGGTAGTGGAGGCAAAGCAATGGCAGTGGAGGAAAAGCAAGGGCGGTGGAGGCAAAGCAAGGGTGGTGGAGGCAAAGCAAGGGCGGTGGAGGCAAAGCAAGGGTGTTGGAGGCAAAGCAATGGCGGTGGAGGCAAAGCAAGGGCGGTGGAGGCAAAGTTATGGTGGTGGAGGCAAACCAATGGCGGTGGAGGCAAAGCAAGGGCGGTGGAGGCAAAGCAAGGGTGGTGTCGTGATACAGATGGCATCGCCAACGAGTCTTGAAAATGAATATGTGCAAAGGTGTAACAGCTTCATGATCCGGGGGTTGGGGGGGCACACGTGAATCTCACCGGCTCATGACCGGAGCATGACGGTGATGGCTCCATCCATTCCCCGTCCACTCTGCACGGTCTATGGACATCATCTTGGTGATGTGGAATGGTGAAAGCCAGGGCACTATTACGTCATCAGAGGCATCACTTCAGACACCAGAGCCAAGATGACGTGCGCCCTGAGGCCTGCGGGCATGTGCCGCGGTATATGCAAATTCAAATAAATAAATAAATGGAAGATCTTCGGTAAGGCAGGGGCCTTTGAGAAGCTGCTTTCACCACTGAGACGTCTTGCTGGGAAGGCGTTTAACCCCAGGGATTATGGGAAGGCCAAAAGTTCAAAACATAAGTATGTGAGTTGGCTAATAGTGGCAGATAGGCTGGTCACGGCGTGGGTCCAACCTTAACAGGGTAGAAGAGAAAAGTGGCACACTCCAGAAAATACCCTTTTCATTTGTGCGCCATGGATGGAATTTTTGATCTTGGTTTAACCTTCTAATATTTTTTTGAAAACGTGTTTGAAAGTAAAAAAAACAAGTAACGCATGGCAGGTACCCTCTCAAACCTGAGTCGCCAGCCAGCCAATCCTTATCTTGGGTCTTGGCTTGTTTGAGTAAATCACTATTTTTGACTTCGCCCCTTGATCATCAGGTTGTTCAGTTTCCTTTGTATGACGAATGGGGTTTGGTCGGAAAATAGGAGATCTTCAGCGAAAGCGAGACAGTTTATGCTGGGGCGCCCAATTTGACTGGATTGGTTGTATCTAATGGCCAGAGTAAATCAGTCAGATAAAGATTGAAGAGAGTAGACGCGAAATTAGAGGCGAGGGCAGAGGCGAGAGTAGAGGCGAGAGCAGAGGCGAGAGCAGAGGCAGAGGCGAGAGTAGAGGCAGAGGCGAGAGTAGAGGTGAGAGTAGAGGCGAGAGCACAGGCAGAGGCGAGAGTAGAGGCAGAGGCGAGAGTAGAGGTGAGAGCACAGGCAGAGGCGAGAGTAGAGGCAGAGGCGAGAGTAGAGGCGAGAGTAGAGGCAGAGGCGAGAGTAGAGGTGAGAGTAGAGGCGAGAGCACAGGCAGAGGCGAGAGTAGAGGCAGAGGCGAGAGTAGAGGTGAGAGCACAGGCAGAGGCGAGAGTAGAGGCAGAGGCGAGAGTAGAGGCGAGAGTAGAGGCAGAGGCGAGAGTAGAGGCAGAGGCGAGAGCAGAGGCAAGAGCAGAGGTAGAGGCAGAGGCGAGAGTAGAGGCAGAGGCGAGAGTAGAGGTGAGAGTAGAGGCAGAGGCGAGAGCAGAGGCAAGAGCAGAGTCAGAGGCAGAGGCGAGAGTAGAGGCAGAGGCGAGAGTAGAGGTGAGAGCACAGGCAGAGGCGAGAGTAGAGGCGAGAGTAGAGGCAGAGGCGAGAGTAGAGGCAGAGGCGAGAGCAGAGGCAAGAGCAGAGGCAGAGGCAGAGGCGAGAGTAGAGGCAGAGGCGAGAGTAGAGGTGAGAGTAGAGGCGAGAGCAGAGGCAGAGGCGAGAGCAGAGGCGAGAGCAGAGGCAGAGGCAAGAGCTGAGGCGAGAGTAGAGGTGAGAGTAGAGGCAGAGGCGAGAGTAGAGGCGAGAGCAGAGGCGAGAGCAGAGGCAGAGGCGAGAGCTGAGGCGAGAGTAGAGGCGAGAGTAGAGGCAGAGGCGAGAGTAGAGGCAGAGGCGAGAGTAGAGGTGAGAGTAGAGGCGAGAGCACAGGCAGAGGCGAGAGTAGAGGCAGAGGCGAGAGTAGAGGCGAGAGTAGAGGCAGAGGCGAGAGTAGAGGCAGAGGCGAGAGCAGAGGCAAGAGCAGAGGCAGAGGCAGAGGCGAGAGTAGAGGCAGAGGCGAGAGTAGAGGTGAGAGTAGAGGCGAGAGCAGAGGCAGAGGCGAGAGCAGAGGTGAGAGCAGAGGCAGAGGCGAGAGCTGAGGCGAGAGTAGAGGCGAGAGTAGAGGCAGAGGCGAGAGTAGAGGCGAGGGCAGAGGCGAGAGCAGAGGCAGAGGCGAGAGCTGAGGCGAGAGTAGAGGCAGAGGCGAGAGTAGAGGCAGAGGCGAGAGTAGAGGCAAGAGCAGAGGCAGAGGCGAGAGCTGAGGCGAGAGTAGAGGCGAGAGTAGAGGCAGAGGCGAGAGTAGAGGCGAGAGCAGAGGCGAGAGCAGAGGCAGAGGCGAGAGCTGAGGCGAGAGTAGAGGCAAGAGTAGAGGCAGAGGCGAAAGTAGAGGCAGAGGCGAGAGTAGAGGTAAGAGCACAGGCAGAGGCGAGAGTAGAGGCAGAGGCGAGAGTAGAGGCGAGAGTAGAGGCAGAGGCGAGAGTAGAGGCAGAGGCGAGAGCAGAGGCAAGAGCAGAGGCAGAGGCAGAGGCGAGAGTAGAGGCAGAGGCGAGAGTAGAGGTGAGAGTAGAGGAGAGAGCAGAGGCAGAGGCGAGAGCAGAGGCGAGAGCAGAGGCAGAGGCAAGAGCTGAGGCGAGAGTAGAGGCGAGAGTAGAGGCAGAGGCGAGAGTAGAGGCAGAGGCGAGAGTAGAGGTGAGAGCACAGGCAGAGGCGAGAGTAGAGGCAGAGGCAAGAGTAGAGGCGAGAGTAGAGGCAGAGGCGAGAGTAGAGGCAGAGGCGAGAGCAGAGGCAAGAGCAGAGGCAGAGGCAGAGGCGAGAGTAGAGGCAGAGGCGAGAGTAGAGGTGAGAGTAGAGGCGAGAGCAGAGGCAGAGGCGAGAGCAGAGGCGAGAGCAGAGGCAGAGGCGAGAGCTGAGGCGAGAGTAGAGGCGAGAGTAGAGGCAGAGTCGAGAGTAGAGGCGAGAGCAGAGGCGAGAGCAGAGGCAGAGGCGAGAGCTGAGGCGACAGTGGAGGCGAGAGTAGAGGCAGAGGCGAGAGTAGAGGCAGAGGCGAGAGTAGAGGTGAGAGTAGAGGCGAGAGCACAGGTAGAGGCGAGAGTAGAGGCAGAGGCGAGAGTAGAGGTGAGAGTAGAGGCGAGAGCACAGGCAGAGGCGAGAGTAGAGGCAGAGGCGAGAGTAGAGGCAGAGGCGAGAGTAGAGGCGAGAGTAGAGGCAGAGGCGAGAGTAGAGGCAAAGGCAAGAGCAGAGGCAAGAGCAGAGGCAAGAGCAGAGGCAGAGGCAGAGGCGAGAGTAGAGGCAGAGGCGAGAGTAGAGGTGAGAGTAGAGGTGAGAGCAGAGGCAGAGGCGAGAGCAGAGGCAGAGGCGAGAGCTGAGGCGAGAGTAGAAGCGAGAGTAGAGGCAGAGGCGAGAGTAGAGGCGAGAGCAGAGGAGAGCAGAGGCAGAGGCGAGAGCTGAGGCGAGAGTAGAGGCGAGAGTAGAGGCAGAGGCGAGAGTAGAGGCAGAGGCGAGAGTAGAGGTGAGAGTAGAGGCGAGAGCACAGGCAGAGGCGAGAGTAGAGGCAGAGGTGAGAGTAGAGGCAGAGGCGAGAGCAGAGGCAAGAGCAGAGGCAGAGGCAGAGGCGAGAGTAGAGGCAGAGGCG
Source organism: Ambystoma mexicanum (assembly GCF_040938575.1). Classification (NCBI taxonomy): domain Eukaryota; kingdom Metazoa; phylum Chordata; class Amphibia; order Caudata; family Ambystomatidae; genus Ambystoma; species Ambystoma mexicanum. The sequence goes on along the minus strand of NC_090931.1, from coordinate 5,630,805 downwards.
AGAGTAGAGGTGAGACTAGAGGCGAGAGCAGAGGCAGAGGCGAGAGCAGAGGCGAGAGCTGAGGCGAGAGTAGAGGCGAGAGTAGAGGCGAGAGCAGAGGTGAGAGCAGAGGCAGAGGCGAGAGCTGAGGCGAGAGTAGAGGCAGAGGCGAGAGTAGAGGCAGAGGCGAGAGTAGAGGCAGAGGCGAGAGTAGAGGCGAGAGCAGAGGCAGAGGCGAGAGCTGAGGCGAGAGTAGAGGCGAGAGTAGAGGCAGAGGCGAGAGTAGAGGCGAGAGCAGAGGCGAGAGCAGAGGCAGAGGCGAGAGCTGAGGCGAGAGTAGAGGCGAGAGTAGAGGCAGAGGCGAGAGTAGAGGCAGAGGCGAGAGTAGAGGTGAGAGTAGAGGCGAGAGCACAGGCAGAGGCGAGAGTAGAGGCAGAGGCGAGAGTAGAGGCGAGAGTAGAGGCAGAGGCGAGAGTAGAGGCAGAGGCGAGAGCAGAGACAAGAGCAGAGGCAGAGGCAGAGGCGAGAGTAGAGGCAGAGGCGAGAGTAGAGGTGAGAGTAGAGGCGAGAGCAGAGGCAGAGGCGAGAGCAGAGGCGAGAGCAGAGGCTGAGGCGAGAGCTGAGGCGAGAGTAGAGGCGAGAGTAGAGGCAGAGGCGAGAGTAGAGGCGAGAGCAGAGGCGAGAGCAGAGGCAGAGGCGAGAGCTGAGGCGAGAGTAGAGGCAGAGGCGAGAGTAGAGGCAGAGGCGAGAGTAGAGGCGAGAGCAGAGGCGAGAGCAGAGGCAGAGGCGAGAGTAGAGGCGAGAGTAGAGGCAGAGGTGAGAGTAGAGGCAGAGGCGAGAGTAGAGGCAGAGGCGAGAGTACAGGCGAGAGTAGAGGCAGAGGCAAGAGTAGAGGTGAGAGTAGAGGCGAGAGCAGAGGCGAGAGTAGAGGCAGAGGCGAGAGTAGAAGTGAGAGTAGAGGCGAGAGCACAGGCAGAGGCGAGAGTAGAGGCAGAGGCGAGAGTAGAGGCGAGAGTAGAGGCAGAGGCGAGAGTAGAGGCAGAGGCGAGAGTACAGGCGAGAGTAGAGGTGAGAGTAGAGGCTAGAGCAGAGGCGAGAGCAGAGGCAGAGGCGAGAGCTGAGGCAAGAGTAGAGGCGAGAGTAGAGGCAGAGGCGAGAGTAGAGGCAGAGGCGAGAGTAGAGGCGAGAGCAGAGGCGAGACTAGAGGCAGAGGCGAGAGCTGAGGCGAGAGTAGAGGCAGAGGCGAGAGTAGAGGCAGAGGCGAGAGTAGAGGTGAGAGTAGAGGCGAGAGCAGAGGCGAGAGCAGAGCCAGAGGCGAGAGTAGAGGCAGAGGCGAGAGTAGAAGTGAGAGTAGAGGCGAGAGCACAGGCAGAGGCGAGAGTAGAGGCAGAGGCGAGAGTAGAGGTGAGAGTAGAGGCAGAGCCGAGAGTAGAGGCAGAGGCGAGAGTAGAGGCAGAGGCGAGAGGTGAGAGTAGAGGCTAGAGCAGAGGCGAGAGCAGAGGCAGAGGTGAGAGCTGAGGCGAGAGTAGAGGCAGAGGCGAGAGTAGAGGCAGAGGCGAGAGTAGAGGTGAGAGTAGAGGCGAGAGCAGAGGCGAGAGCAGAGGCAGAGGCGAGAGTAGAGGCAGAGGCGAGAGCAGAGGCAGAGGCGAGAGCAGAGGCAGAGGCGAGAGCAGAGGCAGAGGCGAGAGCTGAGGCGAGAGTAGAGGCAGAGGCGAGAGCTGAGGCGAGAGTAGAGGCAGAGGCGAGAGTAGAGGCGAGAGCAGAGGCGAGAGCAGAGGCAGAGGCGAGAGCTGAGGCGAGAGTAGAGGCGAGAGTAGAGGCAGAGGCGAGAGTAGAGGCAGAGGCGAGAGTAGAGGTGAGAGTAGAGGCGAGAGCAGAGGCGAGAGCAGAGGCAGAGGTGAGAGTAGAGGCAGAGGCGAGAGTAGAGGCGAGAGCAGGGGCGAGAGCTGAGGCGAGAGTAGAGGCGAGAGCAGAGGTGAGAGCAGAGGCAGAGGCGAGAGCTGAGGTGAGAGTAGAGGCGAGAGTAGAGGCAGAGGCGAGAGTAGAGGCAGAGGCGGGAGTAGAGGTGAGAGTAGAGGCGAAAGCAGAGGCGAGAGTAGAGGCAGAGGCGAGAGTAGAGGCAGAGGCGAGAGTAGAGGTGAGAGTAGAGGCGAGAGCACAGGCAGAGGCGAGAGTAGAGGCAGAGGCGAGAGTAGAGGTGAGAGTAGAGGCGAGAGCACAGGCAGAGGCGAGAGCAGAGGCAGAGGCGAGAGTAGAGGCGGGAGTAGAGGCGAGAGCAGAGGCGAGAGCAGAGGCGAGAGCTGAGGCGAGAGTAGAGGCGAGAGCAGAGGCAGAGGCGAGAGTAGAGGCGAGAGCAGAGGCGAGAGCTGAGGCGAGAGTAGAGGCGAGAGTAGAGGCAGAGGCGAGAGTAGAGGCAGAGGCGAGAGTAGAGGTGAGAGTAGAGGCGAGAGCAGAGGCGAGAGCAGAGGCAGAGGCGAGAGTAGAGGCAGAGGCGAGAGTAGAGGCAGAGGCGAGAGTAGAGGCAGAGGCGAGAGTAGAGGTGAGAGTAGAGGCGAGAGCACAGGCAGAGGCGAGAGTAGAGGCAGAGGCGAGAGTAGAGGCAGAGGCGAGAGTAGAGGCGAGAGTAGAGGCGAGAGCAGAGGCGAGAGCTGAGGCGAGAGTAGAGGCGAGAGCTGAGGCAGAGGCGAGAGTAGAGGCGAGAGTAGAGGCGAGAGTAGAGGCAGAGGCGAGAGTAGAGGTGAGAGTAGAGGCGAGAGCACAGGCAGAGGCGAGAGTAGAGGCAGAGGCGAGAGTAGAGGTGAGAGCACAGGCAGAGGCGAGAGCACAGGCAGAGGCGAGAGTAGAGGCAGAGGCGAGAGTAGAGGCAGAGGCGAGAGCAGAGGCAAGAGCAGAGGCAGAGGCAGAGGCGAGAGTAGAGGCAGAGGCGAGAGTAGAGGTGAGAGTAGAGGCGAGAGCAGAGGCAGAGGCGAGAGCAGAGGCGAGAGCAGAGGCGAGAGCAGAGGCAGAGGCGAGAGCTGAGGCGAGAGTAGAGGTGAAAGTAGAGGCAGAGGTGAGAGTAGAGGTGAGAGCAGAGGCGAGAGCAGAGGCAGAGGCGAGAGCTGAGGCGAGAGTAGAGGCGAGAGTAGAGGCAGAGGCGAGAGTAGAGGCAGAGGCGAGAGTAGAGGTGAGAGTAGAGGCGAGAGCACAGGCAGAGGCGAGAGTAGAGGCAGAGGCGAGAGTAGAGGCGAGAGTAGAGGCAGAGGCGAGAGCTGAGGCGAGAGTAGAGGCGATAGCAGAGGCGAGAGCAGAGGCAGAGGCGAGAGCTGAGGCGAGAGTAGAGGCAGAGGCGAGAGTAGAGGCAGAGGCGAGAGTAGAGGCGAGAGCAGAGGCAGAGGCGAGAGCTGAGGCGAAAGTAGAGGCGAGAGTAGAGGCAGAGGCGAGAGTAGAGGCAAGAGCAGAGGCGAGAGCAGAGGCAGAGGTGAGAGCTGAGGCGAGAGTAGAGGCGAGAGTAGAGGCAGAGGCGAGAGTAGAGGCAGAGGCGAGAGCAGAGGCAAGAGCAGAGGCAGAGGCAGAGGCGAGAGTAGAGGCAGAGGCGAGAGTACAGGCGAGAGTAGAGGTGAGAGTAGCGGTGAGAGTAGAGGCTAGAGCAGAGGCAGAGGCGAGAGTAGAGGTGAGAGTAGAGGTGACTGCAGAGGCGAGAGCAGAGGCAGAGGCGAGAGTAGAGGCAGAGGCGAGAGCAGAGGTGAGAGCAGAGGCAGAGGCGAGAGTAGAGGCAGAGGTGAGAGTAGAGGCGAGAGCAGAGGCGAGAGCAGAGGCGAGAGTAGAGGCAGAGGCGAAAGTAGAGGCGAGAGTAGAGGCAGAGGTGAGAGTAGAGGCAGAGGTGAGAGCTGAGGCGAGAGTAGAGGCAGAGGCGAGAGTAGAGGCAGAGGCGAGAGTAGAGGCGAGCACGCAGCCGTTTCGGAGTAAGCACCGGTTGTGTCAACGCACCGTCTCTTTCTATCGAACCCTGATGGAGCTCTTTTGATGCAGAAATGATAACATTTGAACCAAAGTCTCAGGGATTCCCCTAAGCAAGGGTATAACTCGATAAAACACATTGTTCATATCGATCGAGGCAAGGTAAGCAGTTCCTATTGAGGATTTTTTAACTTCTGCCAACGAGTGCCCAATGAGAGTGCCATTTAGAGTGGTCCCTGGAGCTCTTCTAAAGCCAATCTGAGAGCGGGAGAGAAGATGTCACGTGTCTAGCTATGAATTTAGATCCTGTAATGCCAAGGAGGCAAACCTCTTACTTGACACATCTAGGATGGCTGTAGGTCTGTAATTAGATGGTAAATAGTGCCCCCTTTTCAAATATTGAAATAATATAAGAAATATTTCAGGACAATGGAAGGATCCAAGTGTCCAGGATTTCGATAAACAGAGGGAATAGAACCTTATACCATCATGCCGGATCTAACGTAATAGTAGCGGGGGCGAGACAGTCGGCCCCGCCCCAGATGCTTTTACTTTCAAACTTTCAAACAATGTGGGCAGCCAAATCCTTTCTACAGCACAGTGTCTGGTGTGCAGGCGTGGGCAAGCTGAGTTATACACCCCCTGCTTGGTTTTGGGGGCCAATACGGTGATATCTCAGGGGTGTGGTTGCCACCTCAAGCCAGTGAATGTTGGGCTCGAGGATGGTTACGGTCACTCCATGTTGGCCCCCCACCATCGTCCACACGTGGGGGGCTGGGTGCTCCCCACCCTTCAGCCTAGTAGATCCAACCATCACTGGAAAAGCAGACCCAACCAAGACCTTCATGAGGGCAATATCTGTGCAACGCTTCCAATATTGAGGGAGCCTAAAACTCGCTCTTAGCAACACCAAACCCCTGAGAGTCAACTGTACAGCTTCCCCTTGAATGGAAAATGTTCCCTTTGACTCTGCAATGGTGTCAGTTGCAACCTTATCCAACAGTTTCAAGGAGTCATTTCACACCACAGTCCACCTGACACAAGATTGCCTGCTAGTGATTTCCGGAATGCTGGAGCTTCAGAGTGGGACACACATTCAACAACACATTGTTTCCCAGCAAGAGGTTCCCACGTGAGGGATACAATGTTACACTTCCCCCCTTCCCCCACATCCACAAGGGAATATCCAAGACAAACAGTGCAGGCAGTTTACCTAAGGTGTATTCGGCTGTATCTAGCATGCACGCTAGAACACCACAGCCGCCTATTCAATACAGGCAGCACACAGGTAGGTCAGAGGTGAAGAACTACCATCCAAAATGTTGGACTGATGGACTAATGTTTTATAAGATTTCTCTGCCCCTGGAGCCCTCAAAGAGAACATCCAATCACAACCGTCACTCAATTACCCATCACAGGTCCAGACCCACAATGGGAATCCAACCCAATGGGGGGAATGAACACTGTATGAAAGCTCCCAGTCCCAATGGCTCTGTGTGGGTTTTAGCAGCAGGAGGTGTGTGTTTGATGATGGTGGGACTCTGGAGAGCAGTGGAAAGACCAGATTCTGGAGAGGTGGAGGCGAGTGGGGAGGGGGCAACAGGGGAGAGCAGGAGAAGATGGTAAGGAGGAGATGATAACCTCAGAGGTCGAGAGTGAACAGAGGGAAGCAGTGGCAGGGATTAAGAAAGTGGAGGCAGAGGTGGTAATCAGGGAGGGACTAGAACCATCTGAGGGAGAAAAGGGCAGGAAGTGAGAATGAAAGGGCAAAGATAGGAGGTGACACATCAGGAGAAGGATAGTGGTGACAGGAGAGAATAACACCAAAACAGGGAGGTAGACGTCTACGAGTAGGAGTGGAAGAGGAGGTGGTGGTGGGATCCCGGGTGAAGCAGGTGACCACATTAGGCATGGATAGTGACACAGAGGAAGTAAACATCAGGGGAAGAGAACGATCTTGAAGTCCCGGGGAAGAAGGTGTGAGGTGTGAAAGGGTAGTATAAAGAAGGGAGCGTGAACACGATGAGCCACACTAGCAATGTAGAGTAGTAAGGAAATCTACCACACCAACGATCTACATCGGCACATGGGGATCAGCGAGATCTCCTCAGCTAGTTTGTTTGTTTGTTTGTTTTATTATTTGTAAAGCACGTCAGACCCGAGGTATCAAGGCGCAGCAGTACATGAATATGCGAAGCTTAGTTACATGACTCTGCCAAGGTAAAAGGTGCCTTCGAGCAAAGTAATATTTACAGAGAATAAAATATACTGGTTCAAATCAAACCTTGCTTATCGACACCAGTTTCAAGGAATGGATCCTTCCAGATCACCATCTCTACCCATCACCCGTAGAGCCCTGTGATCTTCAAACTTTACTGCTTGGCCCCCCCCCTCCCTTCACACAACCACCACTAATACGCAGATGACCCACCGTTCTACCTAAAGACATCCTCCATCACAGACACCCACAGGCTCAAAGCTTGCCTCTCATGGATCCAGATGGGTATGTCCAGTGCACAGAGACCATTGAGAAACAGCTAATGGACCACCGTGCCCAAGACAAGTGACAGGGTTAGCAGGGCGCTACCATCAGCCAAACAGGCTCGGTGCTCATGCAAGCTCTGAATGCCAGCTGTTGGGATTGGAGAAAACCCTGGGCCCAGCATAAGGTCCAAGGTGAGGTGTCACTACTCTCTCAAAAGTCATCCCGGGATAGAGGCAAGATTGGATAATACTCCAGAGGTATCGAGGGCTGCGACCAGGGTTTCCTAGGCGGCGGCATGAGAACAGCTTTTGCCAGCCTATCAGAGAAGTCTAAACTGGATGCCAGAGGTAGTGGTAGGAACTGGTAGAAGTTGACTGAATATGTTTGAGGGACGAGGATCTTGAAAAGATCCCGATGCTTTGGGATTGCAATACTGCATCCCGTTGGTGAGTTAGAATTCAGAGAGCTGAGTGAGAGAGGTCTGCGATCAACCCCCCAGAGGTGATCATGTCTAATACTCCACCAGGGATGAGCAGAACGTAAGAGTCTAGGAGCTGAAGACGCAGCACAGCTTTACACCCTCCGGAGATGGGATCATAGATGCCGATTCACTGGGCAGAGACTACATCAACTCAGGACTGCAGACACTTCTCTCACAGGTGTGAGTAAGAGAAGGTACAGGAAGTATGTACTGTCCCTTTAGTGGCCTCCTGAGCTGGCGACACAGAAGGAAGAGCACCGCTTCCACCCGGCGGAGGGAAGAAGTCAGCGTTTCTTTGCAAAGGCCTCTATGAGACATTTAGGAGGATTCGGCGTGGGTAAACAGGATGCCAGCTGGAGTGTGGGTGCCAGCTGGAGCTGGAGTGTCAGTGCCTGCTGGAGTGTCGGTGAACGCTGGAGTGTCAGTGCCAGCTGGAGTGTGGGTGCCAGCTGGAGTGTGGGTTGGTGCCTGCTGGAGTGTCGGTGCCTGCTGGAGTGTGTGTCGGTGCCAGCTGGAGTGTGGGTGCCAGCTGGAGTGTCGGTGCCTGCTGGAGTGTGTGTCGGTGCCAACTGAAGTGTGTGTCGGTGCCAGCTGGAGTGTCGGTGCCTGCTGGAGTGTCGTGCCAGCTGGAGGGGCGCAACCTGACCCTTGCAGATGACAGATCACTGATGGGAGCCTTTAAAACCACGGGGATAAGAGCAGTCACACCATCCTTCTTAAAGGCTGCTGCTAACTAAAATAATATGTTACCTAGTTTAACCTCAGTTTGTAATTAAGCTATTTCATTTTTGAGATTGGTTTTACATCAATGATGTCACTTCCTGTGATGTCACCTATGTCAAAGTAAATGTGACATAACTGTTTGTGGTATGATCAGGATCAACGGTCATATCGCGTCAAGTGATGTCACCAGGCATCTGATGTTACTTCCACTCTGCCTGGCATTTGGGTGAATTGACAACCCCAAAAGGGGGTAGCCAGGAGGTTTCTTTCTGTCAGTGAGAAAGGATGTACCCCAATTGTAGCATACTCTTACCCAATCCAGGTTATTCCAGTCTTTTTATTATTGTTGTGAGCTAATGGTGTTGGAAGCTGCTGTGATATCAAGACGTATGAGTGGTGAGGTAACGTTGCCGTGATATCAAGACATATAAATTGACGAGGTAACATTGCTGTGATATCAAGACATATGAGTGGTGAGATAACGTTGCTGTGATATCAAGACGTATGAGTATTGAGGTAACATTGCCGTGATATCAAGATGTATGAGTGGTGACGTAACGTTGCAGTGATATCAAGAATTATGAGCGGTGAGATAATGTTGCTGTGATATCCAGATGTATGAGTGGTGAGGTAACGTTGCAGTGATATCAAGAATTATGAGCGGTGAGATAATGTTGCTGTGATATCCAGATGTATGAGTGGTGAGGTAACGTTGCAGTGATATCAAGAAGTATGCGTGGTGAGGTAACGTTGCTGTGATATCCAGATGTATGAGTAGTGAGGTAACGTGGCAGTGATATCAAGAAGTATGCGTGGTGAGGTAACGTTGCCGTTATATCCAGATGTATGAGTGGTGAGGTAACGTTGCCATGATATCAAGACATATGAGCGGTGAAGTAACGTTGCCGTTATATCCAGATGTATGAGTGGTGAGGTAACGTGGCAGTGATATCAAGAAGTATGAGCGGTGAGGTAACGTTGCCGTTATATCCAGATGTATGAGTGGTGAGGTAACGTGGCAGTGATATCAAGAAGTATGAGCGGTGAGGTAACGTTGCCGTTATATCCAGATGTATGAGTGGTGAGGTAACGTGGCAGTGATATCAAGAAGTATGAGCGGTGAGGTAACGTTGCCGTTATATCCAGATGTATGAGTGGTGAGGTAACGTGGCAGTGATATCAAGAAGTATGCGTGGTGAGGTAACGTTGCCGTTATATCCAGATGTATGAGTGGTGAGGTAACGTTGCCGTGATATCAAGACATATAAATTGACGAGGTAACATTGCTGTGATATCAAGACATATGAGTGGTGAGATAACGTTGCTGTGATATCAAGACGTATGAGTATTGAGGTAACATTGCCGTGATATCAAGATGTATGAGTGGTGACGTAACGTTGCAGTGATATCAAGAATTATGAGCGGTGAGATAATGTTGCTGTGATATCCAGATGTATGAGTGGTGAGGTAACGTTGCAGTGATATCAAGAATTATGAGCGGTGAGATAATGTTGCTGTGATATCCAGATGTATGAGTGGTGAGGTAACGTTGCAGTGATATCAAGAAGTATGCGTGGTGAGGTAACGTTGCTGTGATATCCAGATGTATGAGTAGTGAGGTAACGTGGCAGTGATATCAAGAAGTATGCGTGGTGAGGTAACGTTGCCGTTATATCCAGATGTATGAGTGGTGAGGTAACGTTGCCATGATATCAAGACATATGAGCGGTGAAGTAACGTTGCCGTTATATCCAGATGTATGAGTGGTGAGGTAACGTGGCAGTGATATCAAGAAGTATGAGCGGTGAGGTAACGTTGCCGTTATATCCAGATGTATGAGTGGTGAGGTAACGTGGCAGTGATATCAAGAAGTATGAGCGGTGAGGTAACGTTGCCGTTATATCCAGATGTATGAGTGGTGAGGTAACGTGGCAGTGATATCAAGAAGTATGAGCGGTGAGGTAACGTTGCCGTTATATCCAGATGTATGAGTGGTGAGGTAACGTGGCAGTGATATCAAGAAGTATGCGTGGTGAGGTAACGTTGCCGTTATATCCAGATGTATGAGTGGTGAGGTAACGTTGCCGTGATATCAAGACATATAAATTGACGAGGTAACATTGCTGTGATATCAAGACATATGAGTGGTGAGATAACGTTGCTGTGATATCAAGACGTATGAGTATTGAGGTAACATTGCCGTGATATCAAGATGTATGAGTGGTGACGTAACGTTGCAGTGATATCAAGAATTATGAGCGGTGAGATAATGTTGCTGTGATATCCAGATGTATGAGTGGTGAGGTAACGTTGCAGTGATATCAAGAATTATGAGCGGTGAGATAATGTTGCTGTGATATCCAGATGTATGAGTGGTGAGGTAACGTTGCAGTGATATCAAGAAGTATGCGTGGTGAGGTAACGTTGCTGTGATATCCAGATGTATGAGTAGTGAGGTAACGTGGCAGTGATATCAAGAAGTATGCGTGGTGAGGTAACGTTGCCGTTATATCCAGATGTATGAGTGGTGAGGTAACGTTGCCATGATATCAAGACATATGAGCGGTGAAGTAACGTTGCCGTTATATCCAGATGTATGAGTGGTGAGGTAACGTGGCAGTGATATCAAGAAGTATGAGCGGTGAGGTAACGTTGCCGTTATATCCAGATGTATGAGTGGTGAGGTAACGTGGCAGTGATATCAAGAAGTATGAGCGGTGAGGTAACGTTGCCGTTATATCCAGATGTATGAGTGGTGAGGTAACGTGGCAGTGATATCAAGAAGTATGAGCGGTGAGGTAACGTTGCCGTTATATCCAGATGTATGAGTGGTGAGGTAACGTGGCAGTGATATCAAGAAGTATGCGTGGTGAGGTAACGTTGCCGTTATATCCAGATGTATGAGTGGTGAGGTAACGTTGCCATGATATCAAGACATATGAGCGGTGAAGTAACGTTGCCTTTATATCCAGATGTATGAGTGGTGAGGTAACGTGGCAGTGATATCAAGAAGTATGAGCGGTGAGGTAACGTTGCCGTTATATCCAGATGTATGAGTGGTGAGGTAACGTGGCAGTGATATCAAGAAGTATGAGCGGTGAGGTAACGTTGCCGTTATATCCAGATGTATGAGTGGTGAGGTAACGTGGCAGTGATATCAAGAAGTATGAGTGGTGAGATAACGTTGCTGTGATATCCAGATGTATGAGTGGTGAGGTAACGTTGCAGTGATATCAAGAAGTATGAGCGGTGAGGTAACGTTGCCGTTATATCCAGATGTATGAGTGGTGAGGTAACGTGGCAGTGATATCAAGAAGTATGAGCGGTGAGGTAACGTTGCCGTTATATCCAGATGTATGAGTGGTGAGGTAACGTGGCAGTGATATCAAGAAGTATGAGTGGTGAGATAACGTTGCTGTGATATCCAGATGTATGAGTGGTGAGGTAACGTTGCAGTGATATCAAGAAGTATGAGCGGTGAGGTAACGTTGCCGTTATATCCAGATGTATGAGTGGTGAGGTAACGTGGCAGTGATATCAAGAAGTATGAGCGGTGAGGTAACGTTGCCGTTATATCCAGATGTATGAGTGGTGAGGTAACGTGGCAGTGATATCAAGAAGTATGAGTGGTGAGATAACGTTGCTGTGATATCCAGATGTATGAGTGGTGAGGTAACGTTGCAGTGATATCAAGAAGTATGAGCGGTGAGGTAACGTTGCCGTTATATCCAGATGTATGAGTGGTGAGGTAACGTGGCAGTGATATCAAGAAGTATGAGCGGTGAGGTAACGTTGCCGTTATATCCAGATGTATGAGTGGTGAGGTAACGTGGCAGTGATATCAAGACATATGAGCGGTGAAGTAACGTTGGCATCGGCTTTCATTGAACAATCATATCAAATGGTTAGATCAGCAGATTCCAGTCCTTTCAGAGGCCTAAACCCTACTTGCATGTGTTCTGGGATGTTGTTGCACTTGTCACATGACTGTAAACATAGCTTTCCAGGATTGCAGCTGGCTATGGTGCATTGGAAATTTACCAGTAGTTTGTGCATTAGTCCATGTTTCCAGTGATGTTTGTGAAGGCGGGTTAACAGCAGTCTTGCAAAGTCTTGGAATGGTTGCAGGTGGTCAGGTGGTCACATGTAGATAGGCTGGAGCTTTCCATACGTGTCTTTCCATGTGTTCGGCGAGCAGGTGTCCATTAGCAAGCCCGCTTTCTTGCTCTTCTTCACCATTTTAGAGAAATGGGCTTCAGAAATGAGCTTGAAACTGTTAAGTCCTGCAGTTGTTGGTGAAGATTTGTTGTGAAGAGCGTCATCACTGCTCTCAATTAGTGCAATTTGCTGAACGTTTTATCCTATCTTCTGAAATGATTCGACATGTGGCACCAGAGATTTTAAGAGGGGTTAGGGGGTTTTGTTCCAGGAAGCTAGGTTTCTCATCTCTTCGGTGATTTTGAACCATTTCTTTTTAATGTGCACCTTCTGTGGGCCTTAATGGGGATGTCAAGCCCCTCCCCCATACACGGTCATTTCCATACTTGTGTTTTATTTAAATTCTTCCTTCCAAATTTTGATGGCAAAGGACATTTTTTGCTTGTTGACGGAGTCACTCACTTTTCTTTTTAGCTATGTGTTGCTTGTCTCTGTGATGCTGGAAATGCATCGGAGGGACAGGGCCTCCGTATCCTTGTCCTTTACTGCTTTTTATCGTGTGTTCTGTCGTGTTTTCCGCGCAGGAGTTCGTGTGGGACTCCTGGCGGTGCAGCTCTCTTTCTTTTGGTTTGGTGAACGGACCCTTATGGCACCCATGGGTGGGGGTACAACTCTGTGCCACTAGTGTATGTTTTTGGGCACCTGTGGGTGGCCCGCAGAGCAGGGTATGGGCTGGTGGCAGCTCCATGCTGAATTTGACAGGTGCGCGGTGTATCCTCCATTTTGGGATACCCTGGCCCTGCCATTGGGATCAGTTGATTCCTGATAGGAGACAAGATGGCCCCGGTGGCCTCTTGCTTTCTATTACCCATTACCTTGTTTTCCCAAAGTCCTGGGAAGCCCTGACTCTGTCCCTTCCCCCTGACTGGTTGTTGGGTGGAAGTGGCATGTATGGTGTTGTTGTGAAGGCCCGGCCAGACGAGTTGGAGCCTTCCCGGTGATGTATGTTGTGGGTACCTCCTGTGGGTGGGACCTGGGTGAATAGAGTGTGTGACGAATATGCATTCTGCGTTGTGGGTATCTAGTATCTGGTGGTTGACACAATGACTGAGACAACCCTGCCCGAAACTGGTATGAATGCAGCTTGGAGTGTTGAATGGCTCGGTACTTGTCCCAATACACATAACTTGTTGTGAGTGTCTGGAGAGAAGTGAATGGCCTGAATACCTTGTGTGCCTGATTGGCTGCCTGCCTGCATGAATGCCCTTAGTCGTGATTGGATGCTTGAGTGTGACCCAGCAGAATGAATGGGAGATCAACAGTATATCTGGGGACCTCACACTGCTAGGAATCTTGTTCAGAAGCTGAAGTCCACTACGACAAGTAACTGGATTAACTGACGCTTGACCTTGAAGCCCTGCTGGACGAGAAGAATTGCTGTTGCTCTCCTTCACAATCCGAAAGCTGCTGTGCCTCCAAGGACTGACCCAGAGAGGACCTGGTAAGGCGCCCTCTTCCCGAGCTACGAGGGACCATCGTGCACAGCTGATCTTTGCCAACGCTCCCTGGTAGACAGACCTTCGACAGGCTGCCGACCCAATACGGGGACTGCTGCGGAACTCCAAGGAGAAGCCCCCGGACTGTTGTCCGCCACTGTCGACGACCGCCGTCGCCGACCGGAGCCGCCGTGCTCCCGTTTGCCTAAGAACTTCAATTGATCATCGGACGCTCTCGTCTGCATCGGCATCCGCTTGTCTCCCGCTGGAGAAGGCCCAACCGTCGACGCGCCGAGGAGCATCCACCGGTGGGTTTCCTGCCACCTACAGACCGCAGAGACGCCGACGACTCGACGCCCTTGCTGGGCCACAGTTCTTCATCATCTCTTTGCGGTCCAGAATTATTGTCACCGAGGTGCCCCGCACGCCTCTTCCTTGCAGGACGCCAACGCTCTGTCGTCGACGAGCACCGCTAGGAACGAAGCTGCCACTTCCCTGCCGTAGTTCACCCTGTTCACCGTAGGACGTTCGATGACCCGTGACTCCCGCCTTAAAGGGAGGGCACTCAAGAAGGGCTGTCGATTCCCCGACACCGAACACCAAGATCCCCGACACCTCTCGACGATCCGTGGCTCCCGCCTGAAAGGGAGGCACTCAAGAAGGATCGGTCGGTGCATTGTCGGAGAACTCTACTCCTCCAGGTACATTGGGGGGGTAAAAACCTTAATAGGAAGAAGTGAGACTATTGAACATATGGACTGGGCTTGTGCTATATATCTTTTATCTACAGGTTGCCCAGGTGGGGGGATCTCCACACAGAACTGCGCCTAGCGGTAGGGGTCAGTGTTCTGCCAATTGTTCCAACCATTTTACGTTCCTGCCTATCTCTATTGCTGGTTTCCTCGTTATTAATATGTGTGACATTTTAACCGTACCGTTGATGCACTTTAATGAGATTCGATAACACTAGTGGTACCACTTTAGAATTGTATATATTTATCATTCTTGACTTCCGAGTACAAAGTGCGTTGTTGTGATCGTGTACATACCTTTGAATATTAATTATATAAAGACTGTGTTTTCAGTAATACAGTGTGTGGACATTCCTTTGTGGGGGTTCGGGGACTACACTGTACTTAAGAACCAGCCTGCATCACCTCCTGAGAAGCTAGGCCTTGATTGCTCGTCCATTGCTACCTTATAGAGAATCTTGGCTGGGGTCTTCTGTGCCTCTCCTCTACCATATAGAGAGCAGAAGTACAGACACCCCCTACCAGTCTTTACAATCTCCACTTCACATTTTTAGGCAGGAACATGATCATGCATTGTGGTACGCCATGCTGTATTATTTCACATTTTGTTATGTCATATTTGCCACGTCATGTCACTTTGTACAAAGACAACAAGGGATGGAAGTGGAAGGAAGGTGACATGAAGCCCTACACACACACACACGTGAGTGCACACACGCATGAACACGCTTGCACATATAAATAATTCAATAATGCACAGTAGCTGCACTCATTTCAGGTAAAGGGTCACATCACCCAATGCAGAGCTGCAGAATGAGACTAGACCCCTTCTGTACCCGGGATCACCCTGCAGTCTGCTATTAACAGGATGAGGTAACTGCCGCACAGGTAGGGAAGGGGAGTCAAGGCTAGGCTATGCAGATTTAACTCCCAATGTTAAAACATAATCACTTAATATCGCATTGTTATGAATATTGACCTAAGCCCATTCGCATTACACAGAAAACCGCATTCATAATGTTCCGACTTTCGATTGATGTCGCCACCATTTTAAGAATTGTCTGCCATTTTCATTTTAACTCTTGTTTCTGTGTTCTAAAATGGTGGACTGTGTTTTCAACTTGCAGTCGAGCCGAACAACCTTTGAGTTCTGTTAATGTTTAGGCTGATCGAAAGAGCAGACTGTTTGACCAATGTAAAGAAACCTTGTAACTCGAATGAACTGCCATCCAAGTGTTGTCTACGCTCACAAGCCTCATCCTTAAATAAACAAAGAGACAATGGAAAACAAACTCAGAACATGTTTTCTGGCTGAACTGCATTGTAGCGATTCATGGAATAAGGCTTACTGTGGAGCAGAAAACCAACAGCATCATTGTGACTTCATGGACATGCAAACTTGTTTAATCCTTTGTATAATATTGTAACATCTGCCATATGAACTAGGCACGAACTCTAGCCAGTGAATTATTAGTTTGGAGAGAGGCTGGACAATGTTTCAAAAATGATATAAATATGTCTGTGTTTAGATGTCCAGCACTCTCACCCCTCACTGTGTCTGCTGGTAGACACTGCAGGGTGTTGGGAGCCAGATAGCTATCTGTTTTGCTTTGAACTGTACAGTATTAAAAGACACGTGTATCTTATCAACCCGTGATTGGCGTATTTCATTTGTGGTACTAAGCCTCGATATTTCTTTGGTCTTTCACCAGAAGGAGCCATCCTCTTCTGAAGGGGAACCCAACCTTCCATACCAGCATTACCTTCCCAATTAAGCTCCTATTAGGCCTCAAGAACTTACATGTAACCCGGTCTAGGGTCTTGCACCCAGTTGAGCCGCAGGACCCTCCCAGCCCCCTCATTTAAGGGTGCCCGTGATTGCTACCAGGTTTCCTGTCTATCAAACCTGGCCATTCGTGGCTGATCGGGGGATGGTGGCAGAGGGTGTGCCTACGGAGCAAGTGAAATAGGGTGTGCCTTGTGAGAAACCAAAGAGTGTCTCACTAGTCCCCGGGGATCTCTCTCTCAGATGGCCAGGGCAGAGCCATCGCCTTTGGATCCAGACCCTGGAGGTGGACCAGTGCGGGAGGCTCACAAGAGTGAGGGATCTTCTCGGAGTGGGGCAGCCGATGGTGAGACACAGTATCCCCCCTTTCCTGTGCCCATAGCCCATCCTATTTTATAGGCTTCTCCCATGCTCCAGCTCCCCACCTTTCTACACAAACACGGGGGGGGGGAGAAAACGACTGAGAGCAAAGAGGCTAACACTTACATATCTCATTGGACAGGTCCTGTTAATCAGGTCAAGCACTTGAGCTTAATCACATACATCTGATACCCATTAAATCGTCCCAAACAGATAAAAGGCGGAACATAGAGACACACTCTGAGCAAGGTGGAACACGAGAAGGAGGAGATCATCTGCGGTGAAGGCAAACCCACTGGAGCAGTACGGCAGATCGAGGAACTAGATCGAAGGGTAGGGAAACCCTGAAAATTCCTGCAGGAGGTGGGTGCCTCTGGCAAACCGTGAAGGATACACAGAGAAAGCCAAATCCCAGAAAAGAAGAAAGCTGCATTGTGTTTCAAGGACATCAGCGACCCTCCCGGATGAACGACAGAGTTGGGGATTTGAGGCAAAGCCTGTGGTATCAACCTTGCCTCATGAATCATAGCCACAAAGACAAGAAACGAATGCACACACGGTAAATTAGCGAAAGACATGAAAGGTTGTTTTGTCTCAAGGAAAGATTGAAGCCGAAACAGTGTATATCACAATTGAAGGTTGCATGCATGCCGATGAGACGCAAAAGAAAGCAAACCAGTAGTGAACTTTAAGTTACTGATAAGTGTGAAGCCAGTGATAGAGTGGCAGAGTGGTCCGGTGAAAGGAAGTAGCCGACTCAAAAGTCTCCCTGAAATGTTGTATGTCTTGTTGTAAAGCGACAAAGTGAACAAACTCTGAAATGTGCAATGGTCAATATCAACCCCGGCAAAAGGGGAAGTTAAAAGGTGATTGCTTTAAGAGAAAGATTTCTTTGAACTTTTCTGATTGTGGTATGGAACTACGAAGACCAAGAGACACTGAGGCAAATAACATAAGGGAGCACTGAAGTGAAAGTCAGAGTGGTCCTGTGAAGGTCTATGATAAAAGCCTTGCACATTCAAAAGTCTTTGACATCAGTGAAAGGTCAGAGCCTGGCTGAGGGAGACCTGGAATATGAGATAACGCTAGGGGAAGGCAACCTCAAACGAATGTGAATGAAGCTTGGGGAAGGGAACCCCCTGCAAGTGCTGTGGTTGCGGGATCCGTGCCCGGCTGAGGGAGATCTACGTTGAATCAGGTACTTTTTTTAGGTCCGAGCCCAGCAGAGCGAGACCTACGTGAACTGTTGATGCCTTAAACGGTCCGAGCCCGAAAGACGGAGACCTTTGTTGAACTGTGAAAGAACTGTTGGTGAATTGGAAACAAGTTACTTGAACGTGGAAGGCCAAGCGAGCCTCGACCCACGTTCTGAACTGCCTTTTTTTTTAAATAAACTGAGCCAGAGTGTGTCATCCTATTTCCAGGGGCAGCCTTAATCCGTGCTGTCCAACATGGGGAGGAGAGCTGACTCAGCCATCTTGATCTTTTATGTTATAACACTGACTTTCCTTTGCATACACATTCACCTTTGCACACTTTTTGTATGAGAGATAGGGCAGGCATTAGGTTGTTTTCTTTATTGTTTGATGGTAGAATCTACACCCATCATAGCAATAGGGCAGAGTAGGAGTTTTTCCAAACCTCAAGAAATGTATAAAAGATTTGAAACTTGTAACTCTTGTGTCAGTGTCATACCTGTGATACCATGGCTCCATTACAGCTTAGGCAACAAGTGAAGGAGTGTGTGCCTATTGACAGGTGAAAGAGTGTGTTCTTAGGGAGCCAGTGAAGGAGTGTGTGCCTAGTGTGAGAAACCAGAAGGTGTCACACCCGCTAGTCCTCAGGGATCTGTCATCAAGGTGGCCAGGACACGGCCATCACTTTTGGATCCAGTTCCTGGGGGTGGAACAGTGCAGGAGGATCACCTGGGTGAGGGGTCTTCGGGGAGTGGGACACCTGATGGTGAGACACGGTATCCCCCTCCCTCTAACACTGTTACCCCATCCTACCCAATACAATATTTAGAAAGTCTACCCCCCTTTCCCTTTACAAACACTTTCACACAGATAGCCCGCTCTGGGAGAAAACAGACTCACACCCAATCATTGTACCTGACATGTCCGACTATTTAACTACTATGGTCAGGAAAGGTCAGGCAATTACTGGTAATCACTCACACCTGACTTCCATTAACTGTCTCCGCACAGATAAAAGGCAGAGCACAAGAGCACACTCTTAGGGAGGCAAAGCACATGAAGGAACAGTACTTTCCCGACGGCAGCTGAACGAGGGAAGAAAGACAGTAAACCGAGAAGGGTACACAAGGAGGGAAGTACCCTTGACCTTTTTGCCGAGAAACCACTACTTTCCAGAACCCTTCAGATTAGAAAGCGTAAGGCCAGGAAACCAGACTGAAGAATCCTGTATTGTGTGTCAGAGATACCCAGGGCCCTCCTGCATGGCTGACTGAGTCAGGGAAGAACAACAACTGATGTGGTGCCATCCTTGGCTCCAAAATCAAAGCAGCGCCAGACAGATGAACAGAGCCAGTGAGTTGGGGAGACCGATGCAAGACCAGTCTGTGTTGAAGTCAAGGTTGTAAGTGGCAATATTGTATAAAGAGCGCAAGAATGAAGATTGAAACGTGTGTGATGAAAGACGCGGGGAACGCTTAATTTCTGATGGATGTTTGAACATTTATGGAGAAAGATACAGTACCAGTAACAGAGTGGTCCGGCACTATGAGGGTGCTCAATCGAAGGTCTCTGTAGGTATCCAGCCAAGAAGTGGCAGAAACAAAATGTTAATGTTAAATGTTAAATGTTAACATATTTATACCATCACCAACAGAGTTGGTCCCCAAGCGCTCAGGCAGATCTGTAAAACAAGAGGCGTGTGGGTTGGGTTAGTTGGGTGAAGAGGGAGTAGGAGAGTGAGAGAAGTGGTGTGCTGATGGCGGCGTCAGTTCGATTTCCACTGTGCGCTGAGCTTTGGTGCGAGTATCAGACCGGAGCGAGACCTTGCGTGCTGTTGGTGTGGTTTATGTGTTGTTTGTTGTTGTTGCGATGTGGTGAAGTGCATGCGGTTTGCTGGGCGAGAAATGGTTGTGTGGATTTTCAGGTGGATTAGGTATGCAAAGATTTGAAGTTGGGTTAGTGGGTTGTATGTCCTGCTTCTAGCAGATCTTGCTATATTTAACTAGCATTCCTGTGGGTAGGCTTAGTTGCTACTTTCCTTTCTTGACCATCTAACCGTTGTGGGTGATGGTGTGGCGCATTCTCGGCTGTATTGTATTTGAACTAAGTGTAATGGGACGGGGTATGCATAGACTCCCCCTCTGGCATTGGAGCTGTGGGTTGGCTGCCCTCTATTCCCTCGCTATCTACAAAAGTAGAAGATTGATAAGAACAATGTGTGGAGTGAATCAAAATGGTCCTGCAACAGTTTAAGCAAAACCCATCACACATTCGAAAGTCTTTGATCTTAGATATCAAGAGGAAAATGTAGACAGTGAGATTACATGGTTCGAGCCTGAACGATGGAGACCAATTGTGAACATTCTGCTAAAGGGGTTGTAGCCCAAAGGAGGGAGATCCATGGTCCGAGCCCGAACGAGGGAGATGATATGTGACTATTGTGCTAAATGGGTTCGAGTCTGAAGGAGAGAGATCCATGGTCCGAGTCCGAACAAGGGAGACCAAATGTGAATATTGTGCTAAAGGGGTTCGAGCCCGAAGGAGGGCGATTCAAGGTCAGAGACCATACAAGGGAGACCAAATGTGAATATTTTGCTAAAGAGGTCCAAGCCCGAACGAAGGAGACACACTGTGAAAATTGTGATAAAAAGGGGTCCGAGCTTGAAAGAGGGAGACCCATGATGAACACTGGAAGCGAGAACTTCTGAATGTGAAAATTGTGATAAGAAAGGAACTTTGGTGCTTATTTGTAACGACAGGCCCTCTGCAGAAAGACGGGAAAGAGGCTTTGGCAGAATATGTGCGAAGCTCGAACGTGCCGCCTTACCCCGTGCTGAAAACATGGGTAAGGGAAGCCAACTGCTTAACCGTCCTGCCATATTATTTCTTGAACACTTTTCTTTTTGCATACATCATTGTAAGGATTGGCAATAGGTTTATTAGTATAGGCCCTTTTGTTTTGACAGAGACTCGACTAGGACTGCGTTATTATTATTTGATGGTTGTAGCCTGCTCCCATCCATAGATTTAGGTTTAGATAGGTGTTTAACCATCCCACTGAAGTTCAATAAACACCCTTGAACTGTGATCACTTGTGTCTGTCTTCACTGTTTGATACCATGCCTTACTTACACTAGGGAGCAAGTGAAAGAGGGTGTGCCAAGGGAGCAAGTGAAAGTGTGTTCCTATGGAGAAAGTGAAGGAGTGTGTAACTATGGAGCCAGTGAAAGAGTGGGTACCTAGGGAGCAAGTGAAATGGTGTGTTCCTAGGGAGCCAGTGAAGGAGTGTGTGCCTAGGGAGCAAGTGAATAAGTGTGTGCCTAGGGAGCAAATGAAAGAGTGTGTGCCTAGGGAGCAAGTGAAGGAGTGTATGCCTAGGGAGCAAGTGAAGGAGTGTGTTCCTAAGGAGCAAGTGAGAGTGTGCCTACAGCACAAGTGAAAGAGCATGTGTCTAGAGAGAAAGTGAAAGAGGGTGTGCCTAGGGATAAAGTGAAAGAGTATTCTTTGAGAGCAAGTGAAATAGTGTGTGCCTAGGAAGCAAGTGAAGGAGTGTGTTGCTAGGGAGCAAGTGAAGGAGTGTGTTGCTAGGGAGCAAGTGAAGGAGTGTGTTCCTAGGGAGCAAGTGAAAGAGTGGATTCCTAGGGAGCAAGGGAAAGAGTGTGTGCCTAGGGAGCACGTTAAGGGGTGTGTTCCTAAGGAGCAAGTGAAAGAATGTGTTCCTAGAGAGCAAGGGAAAGTGTGTATGCCTAGGGAGCAGGTGAAGGGGTGTGTTGCTAGGGAGCAAGTGAATGAGTGTGTTCCTAGGGAGCAAGTGAAAGAGGGTGTGCCTATGGAATAATTGAAGGATGGTGTTCCTAGGAAGCAAGTGAAGGAGTGTGTTCCTATTGAGGAAGTGAAAGTGTGTTCCTAGGCAGCAAGTGAAATAGGGTGTGCCTAGGGAGCAAGTGAAGGTGTGTATTCCTAGGGAGCAAGTCAAGGAGTGTGTTCCTAGAGAGCAAGTGAAGGAGTGTGTTCCTAGGTATCCAGTGAAAAAGTGTTCCTTGAGAGCAAGTGAACTAGTGTGTCCCTAGCGAGCGAGTTAAAGAGTGTGTTACTAGGGAGAAAGTGAAGGAGTGTGTTCCTAGGAAGCAAGTGAAAGAGGGTGTTCCTAGGGAGCAAGTGAAAGGGTGTGTTCCTGTCACGATCCGCCGTCCCTGGAAACTATGGCGGAAATGGAAGAAGGGCTACTGAGTGGAAAATTATGTAGCGCTGTAGTTGTTTACGGCACGTCACATATAAATACGCATCACACCTAAGCGACGATGCGTTGCAACCCTCCTTCTTTGGGTATAGACGCTTGTTCTCCGTCCACTGTTCTGGTGGTTCACGCTGCCTTCCCGCCTTCATTGCTTCGTCTATTCCATGCCTTCTACCTCACTTTCTCCTAGCGGTTCGTTCTATTCTACCGACCGCCATTCTACCCTTCCTCTACGCTCCGCCTTCCTTTGGAGCGTTCTTCCACTCCGAGCCTACTACTCTTACCTTGCATTTCTACTACTCATCTGTTAACACGCATTTGCGTTTCCTCTTCAATACCTTCTGGAAAAACTGGATACGCCAATTTCGTCTCACGAAGTCAACTGCATTCAAGAACCGCAGTTTAACATCGTCCCAGGGTTTTTCAGCTTTGCTTTTCCCTGTTCGTGGGGCGGTCCCCCTGGAGGTCCCCGCTGACGGGCTGGCTGCTAGTAGGCAGGGTGGCCTCCGGCGGGGCTCTTGCTAAGACTCATCCAAAAAGGCCGGCAACACGCCTCGAGAAGCAGAAGGGAGATTTCTTCCGAAGACTCATCCGAGGAATCACGGACAGGTGAGGAGGAAGGGGAATCTGGGTCAGAAGAATTGTTCTTGGATAGTTTACCCCACATTCCTGAGAGTTTGCAACGCCAAGAGATGGCCAGTTTAGAACAATACCAAGAGCTTGTTAAAGCTATACAAGGTATTACAGTCGAACTACAGACTTTGAAGTCAGAGAACAATGCATTAAAGGCAGACAATGCTGCATTAAGACAATAGTTCTTACGTAGAGAGGAAGATCGGGGAGATCTCCCACCAGTATCTTTACCTTGCGGCAAATACGATGGGAATCCCAAAAGACTTAAAGAATTTCTGGACGCCTGTCAGATTTACTTTACTTCTCGACCCAAGATGTTTGAATTAGACCGGGCCAAAGTCGGATTTGTTGTCTCAAACTTAACGGGTAATTCCCTGGCCTGGGCAACCCCGCTGGTCACCGATGCCGATCCAGCGCTCAATGTTTATGGAACTTTTATCCAACAGTTCCAGACCAGGTTTGAAAGACCAGAGGTGTTGTTTACGTCTTATGAAAGTCTCTTAGACACCAAACAAGGCACATCTGACGTTCAGACATACGTGACCAATTTTCAGAGGATAGCCCAAGAGACTGGATGGCTAGACTCTGCAAGACAGACTTTATTCAGAAGGGGTTTACAAGAGGAGATAAAAGACGAACTGTCAAGAATTGCTAGACCTGCATCATTTCAGGAACTGATTTCCCTAGCTCTACAAATTGAATTCCGACTGTTGGATCGCCGGGCAGAAAGAAGACGACCCAGGTTACTTGCTCCTCACCTTACTTCTCCCAGTGTGCAGACCACCCCAGAAAGGAATAAACCTTCAACGGAAGAACCCATGCAAATCGGAACTACCAGAGGACCCCTATCGGCTGCAGAGAGAAAACACCGAAAGGACTTGAGCCTGTGCCTGTATTGCGCATCCGATGAGCATCTCCTGAGGGATTGTCCCTCCTAAGAGGTCGGGAAACGAACAACCCCGTCCGTGAACAGGGACACGGAAGGGGTCTATCGGGCCAATCCCTGTGTTTCAAAAAACCCCATAGTAGAGGAAGTCTCACACCAGCTCATGATCCTCAAAGTGGTATTAGAATGGAAGAAGAACTGTAAGGTGGAATGCCTGGCCATGCTAGACTGTGGAGCGGCTGGTAATTTCATGGGCGATGAATGGGCAACAAAGCACGCCTTACCTAGAAGAAGTAAGCATCTACCAATACCTGTGGAAGGGGTAGATGGCTCCCCCCTATCTTCGGGTCCCATCAAACAAGAGACTCATGAATTAACAGTCAAGATGGACACCCATCGAGAAAGAATTGCATTTGACTTGATAAAGGCAGCCCACTTCCTAGTGATTCTGGGAATCCCTTGGCTAAGAAGACACAATCCCGGTATTGACTGGGGCGCAAATACGCTGGAATTCCGCTCTAACCTGTGTTTACACAACTGTTTGTCTCAAGAGACAGAGCCGATTCAAGATAATAACACGATGCCCATCAAGAGCGTGATTGGTACTCCGGAAGAATACCAGGAGTATTCAGATGTTTTTTCCGACATCCAACCCAAGCCTCTCCCACCTCATAGAACAGAAGACTGTAGAATTGAATTAAAACCAGAGGCAGAGGTTCCGTTCGGAAGAATGTTCCCGTTGTCCCTACCAGAGAAAGACGCCCTGAGGGAATATCTAGCCACCAATCTACAGAATGGTCTCATCTGAGAATCAACCTCTTCTGCAGGGGCTTCTCTGTTCTTTATCCCCAAGAAGGGTACCACAGAGCTCAGGCCCTGTATTGACTATCGAGGTCTGAACAGTCAAACAACCAGAGATCGCTACCCGATGCCTCTTATCAAGGACATTCTGGAGGCTGTTCAAGGAGCAAAATGGTTTACAAAATTGGATCTCAGGGGTGCTTATCATTTACTAAGAATACATAAAGGAGACAAATGGAAGACGGCTTTTTCGGCCTTTTGGCTTAGTTAATGCTCCCGCTCAATTCCAAAGATTTATGGACAAGATTTTCTCTGATCTGTTGTTCAGCAAGGTGGTAGTGTATCTAGACGATTTACTGGTCTTCTCAAAGACTCTAGAGCAGCATCGTTTGGACGTAAAGGAAGTCTTGGAACGGCTAAGACATAATCATCTCTTTGCTAAACCTGAAAAGAGCCAGTTTGAAGCCTCTTCTGTTCCTTATCTGGGATTTATACTTTCGGAAGACCAACTGACTATGGATCCGAACAAGGTGAAGGCAATATCCTAGTGGCCCACTCCAGCTTCGGTCAAGGATGTTCAACGATTTTTAGGCTTAGCCAACTTGTACCAGAAATTCATCATCGGGTTTTCCAACATTGTCCTACCAATAACTGCCCTGTTAAAAATGGGTGTAAAGTTCACATGGTCAATCGAAGTAGATCAAGCCTTCCATCAATTAAAGGAAGCTTTTACCACCGCTCCAATACTTAGCCAACCTGACCAGACTCAGCCTTTTATCATTGTGACTGACGCTTCGTATGGGGCCCTTGGAGCCACTCTTTTACAGAAAAAGGAAGACCAGTTGGAAAACCCAATTGCTTACTATTCAAGAACCCTCAAATCTAGTGAGAAGAATTACTCGGTGATCGAAAAAGAACTCCTTGCCATTCAACAAGCTTGCGAGGAGTGGAGACATCTTCTGCAGGGAGCAAGGTTTCCTTTTCAAGTCTGCACGGATCATAGAAACCTTAGTATTCTACAACAAATGGAATGCAGGAATTCCCGCCATGCCAGATGGGCATATTACTTTTCCCAATTTGACTTCAAACTAACCTATCTACCAGGGTAGGAAAATCATTTAGCCGATGCTCTTTCTAGAAGTCATGGGGAAGAATCAGGAAAGTACTCGGGTCACGAATACTTACTGCAGGGTAAAGCCTTTATCAACTCCATAAACACTTTTTTACAAGATGTTCTGGAAGCCCAGAAAGACCCATCCACCACCCTTATTCCTCTCTTGACTCAAAGGGGGAATCTTTGGTTTCGGGAGGAAGGATTGTATCTTCCAACTCAGGAGCTCAGGACCAAGGCACTTACATGGTGCCATGATATACCTACCGCTGGCCACAAGGGTCAGTCTGCCACTCTGGAACTATTACGTAGACATTTCTGGTGGCCGAGGATGGCTAAAGATACCAAGGAGTATGTCTCCTCATGTCCCACCTGTGCAAGAAACAAATATAACACAGCAAAGCCCTTGGGACTTCTGCAACAAGACGGTCCTCCTTCAGGAACCTGGCAACACCTCTCGATGGATTTCATTGTAGAATTACCAGACTCGGCAGGATACACGGCAATCATGGTGGTAGTCGATTCCTTTAGCAAATTGGCTCATTTCACTCCTATGAAGGGTAATCCATCAGCTTCGGAGACAGCCCTTGCCTTTCTCAGAGACATTGTGCGTCTTCATGGAATTCCGTCTACTATAGTTTCTGACAGAGGTACCTAATTCACATCGAAATTCTGGACTGCTCTTTGCAAACAACTTCAGATCCAAAGAGCTTTATCTTCAGGTTTCCATCCTGAGTCCAATGGACAAACGGAGCATCTTAATGCTACTCTCGAGCAATACATAAGATGTTTTTGTCACCAAACACAAGATGATTGGCATCAGCTATTACCAGTGGCTGAGTTTTCTTATAACAACACAGTACACTCAGCAATCGGAATGAGTCCATTCAAGTGCACCTATGGATACCATCCTCGTCACATCCCTTTTTCTACTAAGCAACCCACCTTGATACCTACCATCTATCAGCTTTTACACACACTCAGAGACACGCATAAGGAGGTTCAAGAGAATCTGTCGGACAGCCTCCAGAAGAATAAAAGATGGCTGACAAGGGTAGAAGACCCAATACTAAATGGAAGGTCAGTGATAAAGTGTGGTTGTCTACCAAGCATCTTCCAAGATTAGTCCATCCTGGGAAGTTTGCCCCAAGATACATTGGTCCTTACTCAATTGAAAAATGTGTCAATCCGGTAGCCTTCCGACTCTCTTTGCCATCTTCCTTACGGAGAGTCCACCCTGTATTTCATAAATCCCTGCTCAAGGAATACAAATTTAACCCATACAAAAGGCAACTGAGAAAGAAGACACTGACTCCAGAAGACACTTAAGAATATGAGGTTTCCAAATATTGGACTCCAGGTACAAACAAGGCAGAGTCCAATACCGCATACTGTGGAAAGGGTATCCCTGGTCCGAAAGATCGTGGGAACCTGAAAGGAATGTGAAGGCACCCAGGCTCCTACGTTCGTTTCATATAAATCATCCAGGCAAACCAGGAGGGGTGCCCATAAGAAGGGGTCATACTGTCACGATCCGCCGTCCCTGGAAACTATGGCGGAAATGGAAGAAGGGCTACTGAGTGGAAACGTATGCAGCGCTCTAGTTGTTTACGGCGCGTCACGTATAAATACGCATCACGCCTAAGCGACGATGAGTTGCAACCCTCCTTCTTAGGGTATACACGCTTGTTCTCCGTCCACTGTTCTGGTGGTTCACGCTGCCTTCCCGCCTTCATTGCTTCGTCTATTCCATGCCTTCTACCTCACTTTCTCCTAGCGGTTCGTTCTGTTCTACTGACTGCCATTCTATCCTTCCTCTACGCTCCGCCTTCCTTCGGAGCGTTCTTCCACTCCGAGTCTACTACTCTTACCTTGCATTTCTACTACTCATCTGTTAACACGCATTTGCGTTTCCTCTTCAATACCTTCTGGAAAGACTGGATACGCCAATTTCGTCTCACAAAGTCAACTACATTCAAGAACCGCAGTTTAACATCGTCCCAGGGTTTCTCAGCTTTGCTTTTCCCTGGTCGTGGGGCGGTTCCCTTGGAGGTCCCCGCTGCCGGGCTGGCAGCTAGTAGGCAGGGTGGCCTACGGCGGGGCTCTTCCTAAGACTCATCCAAAAAGGCCGGAACACGCCTGGAGAAGCCGAAGGGAGATTTCTTCCGAAGACTCATCCGAGGAATCACGGACAGGTGAGGAGGAAGGGGAATCTGGGTCAGAAGAATTGTTCTTGGATAGTTTACCCCACATTCCTGAGAGTTCCTAGGGAGCAAGTGAAAGAGGGTGTGCCTAGGAATCAAGTGAAGTAGTGTGTCCCTAAAGAGCAAGTGTAAGAGTGTGTGCCTAGGGGGGAATCGAAAGAGAGTGTTCCTAAGCAGTAAGTGAAAGAGTGTGTTCCTAGGGAGGAAGTGAAAGAGTGTGTTCCTAGGGAGCAAGTGAAGGCATGTGTTCTTAGGGAGGAAGTGAAAGCGTGTGTTCTAGGGAGCAGGTGAAAGAGGGTGTGCCTAGGGAGCAAGTGAAGTAGTGTGTTCCTAGGGAGCAAGTGAAGGAGTGTGTTCCTAGGGAGCAAGTGAAAGAGTGGATTCCTAGGGAGCAAGGGAAAGAGTGTGTACCTAGGGAGCACATTAAGGGGTGTGTTCCTAGGGAGCAAGTGAAAGAGTGTGTTCCTAGAGAGCAAGGGAAAGCGTGTATGCCTAGGGAGCAAGTGAAGGAGTGTGTTGCTAGGGAGCAAGTGAAGGAGTGTGTTGCTAGGGAGAAAGTGAATGAATGTGTTCCTAGGGAGCAAGTGAAAGAGGGTGTGCCTGTGGAGCAAGTGAAGGAGTGTGTTCCTTGAGAGCAAGTGAAGGAGTGTGTTCCTAGGGAGGAAGTGAAGGAAGTTGTGCCTAGGGTGCAAGTGAAGGAGTGTGTGCCTGGGAGCAAGTGAAAGAGTGTGTTCCTAGGGAGCAAGTGAAGGAGTGTGTTCCTAGGGAGCCAGTGACAGAGTGTGTGCCTAGGGGGCACGTGAAAATGTGTTCCCTGAGAGCAAGTGAAGGAGTGTGTTCCTAGGGAGGAAGTGAAGGAGTGTGTTCCTAGTCAGCAAGTGAAAGAGGGTGTGCCTAGGGAGCAAGTGAAGGAGTGTATTTATAGGGAGCAAGTGAAAGGGTGTGTTCTAGGGAGCAGGTGAAAGAGGGTGTGCCTAGGGAGCAAGTGAAGGAGTGTGTTCCTAGGGAGCAAGGGAAGGAGTGTGTTCCTAGGGAGCAAGTGAATGAGTGGATTCCTAGGGAGAAAGGAAAAGAGTGTGTGCCTAGGGAGCATTTTAAAGGGTGTGTTCTTAGGGAGCAAGTGAAAGAGTGTGTTCCTAGAGAGCAAGGGAAAGAGTGTATGTCTAGGGAGCAAGTGAAGGAGTGTGTTGCTAGGGAGCAAGTGAATTAATGTGTTCCTAGGGAGCAAGTGAAAGAGGGTGTGCCTATGGAGCATGTGAAGGAGTGTGTTCTTTGAGAGCAAGTGAAGGAGTGTGTTCCTAGGGAGGAAGTGAAGGAGTGTGTTCCTAGTCAGCAAGTGAAAGAGGGTGTGCCTAGGAAGCAAGTGAAGGACTATATTCCCAGGGAGCAAGTGAAAGGGTGTGTTCCTATGGAGCAAGTGTAGGAGTGTGTTCCTAGGGAGCCAGTGACAGAGTTTGTGCCTAGGGAGCAAGTGAAAATGTGTTCCTTGAGAGCAAGTGAATGAGTGTGTTCCTAGGGAGGGAGTGGAGGAGTGTGTTCCTAGTCAGCAAGTGAAAGAGGGTGTGCCTAGGGAGCAAGTGAAGGAGTGTATTCATAGGGAGCAAGTGAAAGGGTGTGTTCCTAGGGAGCAAGTGAAAGAGTGTGTTCCTAGGGAGAAAGTGAAGGAATGTGTTCCTAGCAAGCGAGTGAAAGAGTGTGTTCCTAGGGAGCAAGTGTTAGGGAGAATTCTCTCTTTAGGCTGAATTTCCTAACCTAATGAGTCCCCCAGCAGCTATGCTGGATTTCTGGAGTTTGTTTTTTTCCTCTTGCCAAGAGTGAGACTCTTTTTTTCCCACTCTTGGACATGATTAATGGTGTTCCTTTGATTGGTAATGTGTTTTATGGGCTATGTGGTCCTTTACTCCATAGGGTCTCATGTGTTTTTCCTATGTGTGTTGCACAGCACCCTCCGTGCAGTAACACAGGGGTGTCCTAGTGACACCCCACCATAGACTCCATACCCTGGGACTGACTACTGTCTCCCAGGGCATGTAAAGTCACCATTGGTTTTACTAGTCCCAAATTATTAACAGAAGCCAGTACAAACCATCATGTTGTGGACATACTGGTCGGGGCAATTCGATTGCTCCGGGGTCTGTTAGTCGAGGGGGCACGTCTCCGTCCCCCCTGATCGAGCTTTGGCTGGTGGCAGTGGAAACTACTTTTTATATTCAACCGCAAATATTTCCCTATGGGATTTTCCCATTGTTCGGGGCTACCAACTTTAATTATTTAATTCTTATAGCCTCGAACATACCACCGGTTTATTTAATTAATATTAATTCTCCGGTTGGTATTTTTTGCCAAGACTCGATTCTAAAATGGCGTTTGTGTTCTCTTCTGTGACTCCAACCCAAGTCGAGCCCTTTGTTCCACTTTTTGGCGGGCTTCTCCATAGAAGCCTCCAAAAGTGGTGCCACTCTGTCTGGGTACCGCAGGGGGTGTGGGAGGGGGTTTAGGCACCCTTGACTGAGTTACCTTGGTAACTCAAGTCACACTCTTGTGTGATTGGCCCAAGTGGTGAGCCGGCCGGCTCACCACTTAGCATGTTTGAGTGACAGCTAGGCTGAGTGAATGGGGGTATGCTGCATAAAAGCAGGGCTTTGGGGACTGGAACTTCAGAAGTCACCACAGGACCTGAGAATCCGACGAGGGAGAAGCTGAGCCGACCTACCACGACGACACCACCGGTGGAGCCCTGCGGAACCGACTCACCACTTCCCGACGACAGAGAAGATGTCCCGGCTGGAGAGGCTTCTTCCCCTGACTGGTGGGCACAACCAGTTTTCCTTTATTTTCTTCGCAACCCAGACCGGTTTGTGGTCGAACTGCCCGTGCCAAGGATCCCGGCAGCCGGATAGCCACTCACCACTGAACCGCGAATCACCGGACCGCTCCTTGTACCTGAGAAACTCTGCGGCTGGTTCCTTCCCTGGCAGTGCAACAAACTCCTGACTTCCTCCGCGACGAGATCCTCTCTTCCCCCGGACGAAGCGCCGACTTGCATCCGCTGCCAGGAACAACTGCCCCCGCTGGAGCGTTCTCACCACTTTAAGGTACCGTGTCCGCCAGGCCTCCCTTTCTAAAGATTGCAACAAGGTAAGAATAACTCCTTAACCTTCTGGACTGGGCGGGCCGCCTTGACCCTCTAACTGGTCCCTTTGTTTGGTTCAACTCCTTTTTGAATCATTACAAGACTTTTGTGCACTGCAACCGTGTGACCTTGGACACATTTCGTTTCGATCCCCTTAAAGTGGATCCGGCCTACTGACTCTGAATTCACGGTTTTACTTTGTCTTCCTCTCTTGTTATGTTCTTGTAAAAGTATTGGGATCTGTTGCTCTGCTTTGCTCTCCCTTTTTAAAACGAGCTATTAGAGTGCCATCTATGTTAAGCGCTCACCGCTGTCTGAAAATAAGTGGGGCTTTACTTAATGCTTGTCTAATATTCTTTTAAGGGAGTGTATATCTTTTAGTGACCGTGTTTTTGAATTGCTTACTATTAGTGCCTGTGTGTTTTTCTAGATGTGGTTTTAAATAAATAATTATATCTCTTTTACACCAAGCCCTGGTCAGTGCTTACTTGTTCCATTGTGTGCTCTTGACCTATTGTGAATACTCTGTATACTGCCTAACTCTTCTTGCGGGACGTCTGACTGCTCAGCCACAGCTACCAAGTGAATCTGTGTGGTACAGACTGCTACCAAGTGGGTTTACTGCCAAACACCTGTAGTCCTAAATCTTTTGCAGTGGTCCCAGAGGGAACTGCACAGGTTTCTGCCTAACAGCAAGTGAAAGAGGGTGTGCCTAGGAAGCAAGTGAAGTAGTGTGATCCTAGAGAGCAAGTGAAAGAGTGTGTGCCTAGGGAGCAAGTGAAGGACTGTGTTCCTAGGGAGGAATTGAAAGAGTGTGTTCCTAGGCAGCACATGAAAGAGTGTGTGCCTAGGGAGCAAGTGAAGGAATGTGTTCCTAGGGAGCATGTGAAGGAGTGTGTTCCTGCGGAGCAAGTGAAGGAGTGTGTTCCTAGGGAGCAAGTGAAGGAGTGTGTGCCTAGTGAGAAAGTGAAGGAGTCTGTGCCTAGGGAGCAAGTGACGAGTGTGTTCCTAGGGAGCAAGTAGTGAAGGAGTGTGTTCCTAGGAAGCAAGTGAAGGAGTGTGTTCCTAGGGAGCACGTGAAGGAGTGTGTTCCTAAGGAGCAATTAAAGGAGTATGTACCTAGGGAGCAAGTGAAGGAGTGTGTTCCTAGGGAGCAAGTGAAGGAGTGTGTGAGTATGGAGCAAGTGAAGGCGTGTATTCCTATGGAGCAAGTGAAGGCGTGTATTCCTAGGGAGCAAGTGAAGGCGTGTATTCCTATGGAGCAAGTGAAGGAGTGTGTTCCTAGGGAGCAAGTGAAGGAGTGTGTGCCTAGGGAGCAAGTGAAGGAGTGTATTCCTATGGAGCAAGTGAAGGCGTGTATTCCTAGGGAGCAAGTGAAGGCGTGTATTCCTATGGAGCAAGTGAAGGCGTGTATTCCTATGGAGCAAGTGAAGGAGTGTGTTCCTATGGAGCAAGTGAAGGAGTGTGTTCCTAGGGAGCAAGTGAAGGCGTGTATTCCTAGGGAGCAAGTGAAGGAGTGTGTTCCTAGGGAGCAAGTGAAGGCGTGTATTCCTATGGAGCAAGTGAAGGAGTGTGTTCCTAGGGAGCAAGTGAAGGAGTGTGTGCCTAGGGAGCAAGTGAAGGAGTGTATTCCTATGGAGCAAGTGAAGGCGTGTATTCCTAGGGAGCAAGTGAAGGCGTGTATTCCTATGGAGCAAGTGAAGGCGTGTATTCCTATGGAGCAAGTGAAGGAGTGTGTTCCTATGGAGCAAGTGAAGGAGTGTATTCCTAGGGAGCAAGTGAAGGAGTGTGTTCCTAGGGAGCAAGTGAAGGCGTGTATTCCTATGGAGCAAGTGAAGGCGTGTATTCCTATGGAGCAAGTGAAGGAGTGTGTTCCTATGGAGCAAGTGAAGGAGTGTATTCCTAGGGAGCAAGTGAAGGAGTGTGTTCCTAGGGAGCAAGTGAAGGCGTGTATTCCTATGGAGCAAGTGAAGGCGTGTATTCCTATGGAGCAAGTGAAGGCGTGTATTCCTATGGAGCAAGTGAAGGAGTGTGTTCCTATTGAGCAAGTGAAGGAGTGTATTCCTAGGGAGCAAGTGAAGGAGTGTGTTCCTAGGGAGCAAGTGAAGGCGTGTATTCCTATGGAGCAAGTGAAGGCGTGAATTCCTATGGAGCAAGTGAAGGAGTGTGTTCCTAGGGAGCAAGTGAAGGAGTGTATTCCTAGGGAGCAAGTGAAGGAGTGTGTTCCTAGGGAGCAAGTGAAGGAGTGTGTGCCTAGGGAGCAAGTGAAGGAGTGTGTTCCTAGGGAGCAAGTGAAGGAGTGTGTGCCTATGGAGCAAGTGAAGGAGTGTGTGCCTGGGAGCAAGTGAAGGAATGTGTGCTCGTTTTGGCATCAATTGAACAGTGCAGGAAAGCTTCAACGCTTGCTCTTAAAGTGCTAGACAGCGTTTGTATAATCGCCACATAATGAACAATTGCCCTCCTAGAGTGCTGTCCTCAATATGAAAGTCTCATTTTACCCAGCTAGCAAGCACGTGCTATTTTACCACCCTTTCGCTCATTTAATGATCTCATGCTGCAACCCCTGACTGTTGTACCGATGCATCATGCACTAAATCCAGGGGCAAGCCTCTCCCTCTCTGGTCCATAAGAGGCTAGGTTGCCATGGCTCTTGCTGGAGGGGGTAGGGGGTCCTCTTTGTGTCCCCAGGCACTCATTCCACACACAGCCAATTCCTAGCTCTGACACCTCCTCCAGTGGGCTCGGCTTTATCAGAGCTCCAGCGCCCCCCTTAGGCCAATGAGGGAAGCTCTTCTCCCGTCTTTTGATTATATTCCCTCGTTGCTCATTCGCCACTAGCACTCACCTTTATACTGTAACGCCCCTTCATGTCCAGAGTCAAGCATTTTCTTCCCCTTGACTCTTCCCCTTTCCTGCTCTCCTTGGTCACATTTCCCATGGCCGAGGCCCAAATCTGCCTCTACGGTGGCAAGGCTCGGGCTTGAAGACCACTGGGGGGTGGAGGTGTGGGGGGGTGCAGACAACATCACAGCATGTCTGGGACGCCTTCCTGAGGCGGCTCTTGTGGGGCTCCATTTATCAGCTTGAAGTCGTCCTTCTCCCTGCCTGGTAGCCCTCTCAGACGCCTTGCTCTCATTCATTGGATTCGCCATTTGGGGTTCTCTTGCCCCCTGGGTGTCTTTATCTGGTCCTGGGGCTCTGGGGGCGTCCTTCACAGGCTCGTGTTCCTTTTTGAATAGTTCAAGTAGGGCACATTTTTGAATCGGTGTGTCCATCGAACTTGTATTTTTTCGGGAGGGTTTGAGGGGGCGATGCTGCATTATCAATGTGTGCTGCTTGGATGTGATGGGTGTTCCTGTTGTGCCACTTGGATGTGTGCCGCTTGGATGTGATGGGTGTTTCCTATTGTGCCGTTTGGATGTGATGGGTGTTCCTGTTGTGCTGCTTGGATGTGTGCCGCTTGGATGTGATGGGTGTTTCCTATTGTGGCGCTTGGATGTGATGGGCGGTCCTGTTGTGCCGCTTGGATGTGATGGGCGTTCCTGTTGTGGCGCTTGGATGTGATGGGCGTTCCTGTTGTGCCACTTGGATGTGATGGGCGTTCCTGTTGTGCCACTTGGATGTGATGGGCGGTCCTGTCCTGCCACTTGGATGTGATGGGCGTTCCTGTTGTGCCGCTTGGATGTGATGGGTGTTCCTGTTGTGGCGCTTGGATGTTATGGGTGTTCCTGTTGTGCTGCTTGGATGTTATGGGTGTTTCCTATTGTGCCGCTTGGATGTGATGGGCGTTCCTGTTGTGCCACTTGGATGTGTGCCACTTGGATGTGATGGGTGTTCCTGTTGTGGCGCGTGGATGTTATGGGTGTTCCTGTTGTGCTGCTTGGATGTGATGGGTGTTTCCTATTGTGCCGCTTGGATGTGATGGGCGTTCCTGTTGTGGCGCCTGGATGTTATGGGTGTTCCTGTTGTGCTGCTTGGATGTGATGGGTGTTTCCTATTGTGCCGCTTGGATGTGATGGGCGTTCCTGTTGTGGTGCTTGGATGTGATGCGCGTTCCTGTTGTGCTGCTTGGATGTGATGGGTGTTCCTGTTGTGGCGCTTGGATGTGATGGGCGTTCCTGTTGTGGCGCTTGGATGTGATGGGCGTTCCTGTTGTGCTGCTTGGATGTGATGAGCGTTCCTGTTGTGGCGCTTGGATGTGTGCCGCTTGGATGTGATGGGCGTTCCTGTTGTGCCGCTTGGATGTGATGGGCGTTCCTGTTGTGCTGCTTAGATGTGATGGGCGTTCCTGTTGTGCCGCTTGGATGTGATGGGCTTTCCTGTTGTGGCGCTTGGATGTGATGGGCGTTCCTGTTGTGCTGCTTGGATGTGATGAGCGTTCCTGTTGTGCCACTTGGATGTGCGCCGCTTGGATGCGATCGGCGTTCCTGTTGTGGCGCTTGGATGTGTGCCGCTTGGATGTGATGGGTGTTCCTGTTGTGGTGCTTGGATGTGATGCGCGTTCCTGTTGTGCTGCTTGGATGTGATGGGTGTTCCTGTTGTGGCGCTTGGATGTGATGGGCGTTCCTGTTGTGGCGCTTGGATGTGGTGGGCGTTCCTGTTGTGCTGCTTGGATGTGATGAGCGTTCCTGTTGTGGCGCTTGGATGTGTGCCGCTTGGATGTGATGGGCGTTCCTGTTGTGCCGCTTGGATGTGATGGGCGTTCCTGTTGTGCTGCTTAGATGTGATGGGCGTTCCTGTTGTGCCGCTTGGATGTGATGGGCTTTCCTGTTGTGGCGCTTGGATGTGATGGGCGTTCCTGTTGTGCTGCTTGGATGTGATGAGCGTTCCTGTTGTGCCACTTGGATGTGCGCCGCTTGGATGCGATCGGCGTTCCTGTTGTGGCGCTTGGATGTGTGCCGCTTGGATGTGATGGGTGTTCCTGTTGTGGCGCTTGGATGTGATGGGCGTTCCTGTTGTGCTGCTTAGATGTGATGGGCTTTCCTGTTGTGCCACTTGGATGTGATGGGCGTTCCTGTTGTGCCACTTGGATGTGATGGGCGGTCCTGTTGTGCTGCTTAGATGTGATGGGCGTTCCTGTTGTGGCGCTTGGATGTGATGGGCGTTCCTGTTGTGGTGCTTGGATGTGATGGGCGTTCCTGTTGTGCCGCTTGGATGTGATGGGCGTTCCTGTTGTGCCACTTGGATGTGATGGGCGTTCCTGTTGTGCCACTTGGATGTGATGGGCGGTCCTGTTGTGCTGCTTAGATGTGATGGGCTTTCCTGTTGTGCCACTTGGATGTGATGGGCGTTCCTGTTGTGCCGCTTGGATGTGATGGGCGTTCCTGTTGTGGTGCTTGGATGTGATGAGCGTTCCTGTTGTGCTGCTTGGATGTGATGGGTGTTCCTGTTGTGCTGCTTGGATGTGATGGGCGTTCCTGTTGTGGTGCTTGGATGTGATGAGCGTTCCTGTTGTGCTGCTTGGATGTGATGGGTGTTCCTGTTGTGCTGCTTGGATGTGATGGGTGTTCCTATTGTGCCGCTTGGATGTGATGGGCGTTCCTGTTGTGGCGCTTGCATGTGATGGGCGTTCCTGTTGTGCTGCTTGGATGTGATGGGCGTTCCTGTTGTGCCACTTCGATGTGTGGCGCTTGGATGCGATCGGCGTTCCTGTTGTGGCGCTTGGATGTGATGGACATTCCTGTTCTGGCGCTTGGATGTTATGAGCTTTCCTGTTGTGCCACTTGGATGTGATGGGCGGTCCTGTTGTGCTGCTTAGATGTGATGGGCGTTCCTGTTGTGCCGCTTGGATGTGATGGGCGTTCCTGTTGTGGTGCTTGGATGTGATGGGCGTTCCTGTTGTGGCGCTTGCATGTGATGGGCGTTCCTGTTGTGCTGCTTGGATGTGATGGGCGTTCCTGTTGTGCCACTTGGATGTGTGCCGCTTGGATGCGATCGGCGTTCCTGTTGTGGCGCTTGGATGTGTGCCGCTTGGATGTGATGGGTGTTCCTGTTGTGCCTCTTGGATGTGATGGGCGTTCCTGTTGTGGCGCTTGGATGTGATGGGCGTTCCTGTTGTGGCGCTTGCATGTGATGGGCGTTCCTGTTGTGGCGCTTGCATGTGATGGGCGTTCCTGTTGTGCTGCTTGGATGTGATGGGCGTTCCTGTTGTGCCACTTGGATGTGTGCCGCTTGGATGCGATCGGCGTTCCTGTTGTGGCGCTTGGATGTGTGCCGCTTGGATGTGATGGGTGTTCCTGTTGTGGCGCTTGGATGTGATGGGCGTTCCTGTTGTGTCGCTTGGATGTGATGGGCGTTCCTGTTGTGCCGCTTGGATGTGATGGGCGTTCCTGTTGTGCTGCTTGGATGCGATGGGCGTTCCTGTAGTGCTGCGGGTCTGTTTGTAGTGCACTCTTGGGAGTATTGAAGTGTTGCACTAGTGTTTGTAAATTGGGTGCCACCCTCCTCCTCCATGATTAGGGGAGTTTTCCTAAAGTCCTTCTGACAGTAAGACTTTAGTAAACTATCCCAGTGGTTTGTAGATCCCCAACTCTTAGTATCTGTCTGTACTAGCTCAGGACCTTGGTAGTGTGGCAGAGCAGTCAGGCTGATCTTAAGAGGAAGATGTGCACTCTAGGTAAGTACACTGAACCTAGTTAGACATGCACAACAAAGAAACACACTTACAATTTATATTAAATTATATATTTATTATATTTACACCAGAATCACTTCAAATACATTATACATTTACACTGTAACACTCCGGAATACTTATACACTTCAAAGGACACTTCCACCTTTGGGTTTGTTTGCTGTTACATTTGTTGCAACGTTAGAAAGGGAAAAGACAATGCTATCATATTAACGGTAATTATGCGCACATCCTGGTTCGAGCAGATTTACGGTAAGACATTTACTCTGCAAATAAATCTAAGAAAGTAACTTAAAGGAAAGAAAATGGTTAGTTAGTGTAATACTAGTCTGGTTCAAGGTTCTAGAAAGGGTTTCTTCGCACAGCAAGTCTTTTAAGTCCAAAAACGTAACCCTCGCTACAGGCAGTTTGGAGAGGGCTTGAAGTCTTGACAAGCAGCAGAATATGAAGAGTCCCAGAGGATTTCTTCCTGTCTCAAACGTTACAGAACAGCAAGTTAACAATGAAAAAGGAAGAGCTGTTAAGGACTCAATGAATGGACGCAAGCAGCGGCTTGAGTCAGAGGTAAAAGGGGGTTGTCCTGGACACCACTACGTGCACGCCAACGCTCAAGCGACTTTCTGGGACCAGGTGAGCAATACCTCTTTCCCCACAGTACCTTAGGTTAGAAGAAGATTTTCGTGCTGGATGCTCCACGATGTTGCAGCTCAGGGCCTGACCTCCAGATTCCTGGGTCTGATGATGAAAGGCAGGACAATGGACGGGAACTCTCAGCAGCAGTCTCGAGGGAGGACCTGGGGCGCGACTTTCAGCAACTTTGCTATTTACTCTGCAGTTTTGGCACGTTTTCTGCAGCACCAACAAAGGACACAGATCGCCCGGTCAATCTTCTTTGCTTCCTGCAGTCCCATGCTCTGATGAGGGGGCCTGGGTGAGATGGAATGGATCTCTGGAGTGGCCTTACAGGTTCAGCAAAGATATGGACGGATTTGGCCTTTCCATGATGATGCACTTGAAATGGGCAGCAAATCTCCTGCTATTGGGCTCCCGCAGCTGTGGAAACTCCGAGGAGCTCGGGAGATGGCTGAAGTCAAAGTTCATCTTGGGGCTGGTTGGTCCCACCAACCAGAGGCAAGGAGTCATCATCTTTGCAGCTCCTCTGTTGCACAGAAAACAGGGTCAGGACAGCAGTGGTCGCTTCACGGTGTTGCAAAGGGTCTGAAGGAGTCTATGGTCGTCATCTTCTTCGGTTACTTCAGCTTCCAGTGGTCCAGAAGCCTCATCTTCTATACAGTTCAAGCACACAATACTCTGCAATCGCTCTCGGAATTTTACAGAAAGGGGCGCTAGGCTGTCCAATCAGGACAGCCAGAATCCCGGTGGGCGGTTGTCCTATTCAGGCGCTCTAGCAAAGGACAGGGGTGTGGAAAACTCCTCCCCCACTTCCTGCCTGCCAGTGTGTGAAACACAGCGGCATGCCAATAAATCTAGAGCACCAATGAACAAACACAGTGGAGCAGGCCTGAGTCTGGAACAAACAGGGAATGCATGCAATCTGGCAATGTAAGGAATGACTACTGCTCTGCACAAGTACAGGGATACGTAGTGGCTAAACCGCCTACTCAGACCACACTACTACTAAACCAGCAGTGACCCCAATCAAGGTAAAACAGGCACAGCCAGACAGGTACCTCTTTTGCCTCTTTTGGTAACGATGGCGAGGGCCGGCTACACTCTCCAAGAGGGGCGTGAGCTGATACAGTAGCAATCCAAACAGTACCGCTGCACCAAATCAAAAGAATGTCCAACCAAGTTGCCCTTCTACCCTTTGCAGGGATTTTTAATGAAACCAACAAAAATGCACACAAACAATAAAAACACTACTGACCCACCCCTGTAGGAGAAAACAGAGAGAAACCAGGCTTTGAAATAAAGGGCACTCTGTGTTTGGAGACAAGGGTGCTCACACAAAGATCTCTGTAGCAAAAAGTCAAGGTTATTGAATATGTCCATGAAAAAGTGGAGAAGGGGGCGCTTAAAGGTCACTAATGACCTTTTTACGGTATACCAGATCAGCATAGCCACTTCAAAATGCTTTTACATCTTGTTATATGTTATGGCACTAAACCAGGTGTCTGGGCAAGTTTGGTGCAGAGCAGGGATCAAGTAGTGGGGTGGTGTCCACAGGATGCAGACACTGAGAAACGTTGGGTGGTACGGTTGGATCAGCAGAACTGGAAGGCTCACTGGGCTGGGATTTAGAGAAGCATAGACTTGCCTTCGGCAGTGAAAGGTCTCAACTAGCCCAACACAGCGTCACAGCACTGCCGCAGCGACGGCTTGGAGCCCAAAGCATTTGGTAACAAGGCAGGCAGTGTCAAGTTGAGGATGTTAAAAGACTTGGAGGGTCTCAGATGTGGAGGTGGTGTAGCTTTGATATCAACATTGAACTGACTGCAGTGGTTCCCTTGAAACATTTTGGACAGTGGGGAAAGTGTCCAAACTGGCGTCAAGGTAGGTTGGAGATGCAGGGAGGGTCAGATGTCACTTCCATGGTTCTGTGGTTGATGGGAGACCCAGCTCAGGGTCTCAGGGGCAATGTGAGCCCTTCTACCCTTTGCAACCAGGATGGTTTGTAGAGAGCACTTGTCAGGTTCTGTCACCTCAAGTGAAGAGGGTCATGGAAACTAGTGTCTCAGTTGGAGTACCCCGATGTAGCCACGGGATTATCCCAAATAGGTCCTTTGGCGTGTAAAGGAGCAAAAGAGTCATCAGGAAACAATAGAAGACCTGGCGCTTCTCCAGGACTGCTTCAGACCTGGTGCACCTCAATGAACTCTGAGCAACCCGCCGACACCTAATCAATACAGCCAAGGTCACCTACTATCAGAGCACCATAGCAGAAAACAACAACGAAAGCAGAGCCCTCCTCAAAACAGTCAAGCACTTTATCAACCCACTACGCAACCTTGCCATTGCAGACTCCATAAGAAAATACACCGCCATCAACACCTTCTTCATCGACAAAATCAGCAAAATTCCCCAGCACATAGACACCAGCATTTATACACATTCCCACCTCACGCCCCTCCTCACGAAATCTCCCCACCCTGGACAACATTCAAGACACTCTCAACAGAGGACCTGGTAGAAACCCCAGCCACATCGTGTACAGATGCCATTCTCCCAGCATACATCCTCAAGACCCTCCCCACAGAAGCTCTCCTTCCCTACCTGGAGATCATCAACCGCTCCCTAACTCAAAGCACCATCCCATCGACCCTAAAAACAGGACAAATCCACCCTCTACTAAAGAAGTCCACCCTGGATCCCGACAAACTAGGTAACTATCCCCCCCATGACCCGTCTTGCCTTCTTATGCAAGATCATCAGGAAAGCGTTAGCCGCACAATGTCAGCAACACATCAACACCAACAATCTCCCCCAAACCTACCAATCCAGGTTCAGACCCAGATGCAGCACAGAGACGGCATCCATACAGGCGGTCAATGATGCCTTCAACATCCTTGATGACAGCCACCCTTGCATCCTGGTTCTACTCAACCTCTCGGCCGCTTTCGACACACTAGACCACGAGGCGCTCATGGACACCCTACATTGGCGCATGGGGATCAGCTACCTTGTCCTATGCTGGTTCAAGTCCTATCTCACCATCAGTTTGTTCATAAGGACTCCTGTAGATCACCAATGCTACCCATCATCGGTGGAGTCCCGCAGGGTGTTAGGCAGAAACCTGTGCAGTTCCCTCTGGGACCACTGCAAAAGATTTAAGACTACAGGTGTTTGGCAGTAAACCCACTTGGTAGCAGTCTGTACCACCCAGATTTACCTGGTAGCTGTGGCTGAGCAGTCAGACTTCCCTCAAGAAGAGGTAAGCAGTATAGAGAGTATTCACAATAGGTCAAAAGAACACAGTAGAACAAGCAAACACTGACCAGAGCTTGGTGTAAAAGAGATATAGTTATTTATTTAAAACCACATCTAGTAAAACACACTGGCACTAATATCAAGCAGTTCAAAAACACAGCCAGTAAAAGATATACACTCCCTTCAACGATTAGTTAGACAAGTCTTAAGTAAAGCAACACTTATTTTCAGACAGCGGTGAGCGCTTAACGAAGATGGCACTCTAATCAATCGGTTTACAAGGGAGAGAAAGGCAGAGCAAAGATAGAAACAGATCCCAACACTTTCAGAAGAACACAGTAGGAGGAGAAGGCAGGTTAAAACCATAAAGTCAAAGTTAACAAGGCCGGACCCACTTTAAGAGGCTCCGGTCGAAATGTGTCCAAGGTCACACGGTTAAAAGTGC
Organism: Ambystoma mexicanum; assembly: GCF_040938575.1. Lineage (NCBI taxonomy): Eukaryota > Metazoa > Chordata > Amphibia > Caudata > Ambystomatidae > Ambystoma > Ambystoma mexicanum. Next base: position 5,589,481 of record NC_090931.1, on the reverse strand, counting down.
CCAAAAGTCTCGCAATAAGTTCAGAAAGAGTTGGACCAAAAAGAAAGGGACCAGTTAGATGGTCAAGGCGGCCAGCCCAGTCCAGAAGGTTAAGGGGTTATTGTTACCTTGTAGCAATCTTTAGAAAGGGAGGCCTGGCGGACACGGTACCTTAAAATGGTGAGAACGCTCCAGCGGGGGCAGTTGTTCCTGGCAGCGGGTGCAAGTCGGTGCTTCGTCGGGAGGAAGAGAGGATCTCGTCGGGGAGGAAAGCAGGAGTCTGTTGCACTGCCAGGGAAGAAACCAGCCGCGGAGTTCTCAATTAAAAGGAGCGGTCCTTTTATTTGCGGTCCAGTGGTAAGTGGCTATCCGGTTGCCGGGGTGCTTGGCACGGGCAATTCGACCACAAGACGTCCTGGGATGCGAGAAAAGAAGGTAAACTGGTTGTGCCCACCAGTCAGGGGAAGAAGACTCTCCAGCAGGGAGATCTCCTCTGTCGTTGGGAAGTGGTGAGTCAGTTCAGCAGGGCTCCACTGGTGGTGTCATCGTAGCAGGTTGGCTCAGCTTCTCCCTTGTCAGATTTTCAGGTCCTGTGGCGACTTCTGAAGTTTCAGTCCAAAAAGCCCTGCTTTTATGCAGCACACCCCCATTCACTCAGCCTAGCTGTCAATCAAACATGCTAAGTGGTGCGTCGGCCGGCTCACCACTTGGGCCAATCACACCAGAGTGCGACTTGAGTTACCAAGGTAACTCAGTCCAGGGTGCCTAAACCCCCTCCCACACCCCCTGTGGTACCCAGACAGAGTGGCACCACTTTTGGAGGCTTCTGTGGAGAAGCCTGCCAAAACGTGGAACAAAGGGCTCGACCTTTGGTTTGGAGTTACAGAGGCGAACACAAACGCCATTTAGTTCTGGCAGAAAATACCAACCGGTGAATTAATATTAAATAAATAAACCGGCGGTATGTTAGAGGCTATGTTAAAAAGTATTTGCCTCGAACAATGGAAAAATCCCATAGAGATATATTCGTGGTTGAATATAAAAAGTAGTATCCACTGCCACCAGCCAAAACTCAACGAGGGGGGATGGGACAGTGCCCCCTCGAACAACAGACCCAGGGGCAATCGAATTGCCCCTACCGGTACGTCCACAATATGATGGTTGTACTGGTTCTGTTAGTAATTTGGGACTAGTAAAGCCAATGGTGACTTTACATGCCCTGGGAGACAGTAGTCAGTCCCAGGGTATGGCGTCTATGGTAGGGGGTCACTATGACACCCCGGTGTTACTGCACAGAGAGTGCTGTGTAACACATATAGGAAAAACACATGAGACCCTATGGAGTAAAGGATCCCATAGCCCATAAAACACATTAACATTCAAAGGAACACCACAAATCATGTCCAAGAGTGGGAGAAAAAGAGTCTCACTCTTGGCAGGAGAAAAAAACAAACTCCAGAAATCCAGCAAAGCTGCTGGGGGACTCACTAGGTTAGGAAATTCAGCCTAAACAGAGAATTCTCCCTAACACAGGGTTCATCCTCTCCCCAGTGATCTTCAATCTATACATGGAGCCGCTGTGAGCCCTCCTAGCCACACACAACATCCACATCCACCAATACGTCAACAACACACCTGGAGATCGACTCCATCAACGACATACTTAGACTTAATCCTGCCTCTCGCTGATTGAGTCTTGGATGTCCAGTGCATACTTGAAGCTCAACCCCTCCAAGACCGAATTCCTACTCCTCACCAACAACACAGAACACACAGCATACAGACCTGGCTATCAACCATGAACGCTGAGGGCTTCACAACTGAGCTCATCTCTTGCGCCAAATCCCTTGGGTTCCACATCGACAAACACTGCTCTTTCAAGACCCACATTGCTAAGAAAACTCAGACAGCTTGGTACCAGCACTCCCTCCTGTGGAAAGTCAAGTCCTCCCTCCGGGCAGCTTTAGATCCACCGTTCAAGCACTGGTCCTATCCCACCTGGATGGGGGCAATGCACTCCTCGAAGGCCTCCCGCCATCCTCCCTTGTGTCCCCTGAGAATTGTCTTGCACGCGGCTGCACGCCTCAACTAGGGTCTACGCAGATATGACCACATCAACCTGGCCCTCATCGACCTTCACTGGCTCCCCACTGCACGCACAAATCACCTTCAAGTCTTGCTGCATTATCTATAAGGCAGTCGCCCTCAAGCCACACGTCTACCTCGCAGAGAAACTCAGCATCTCCAGTGGACAGCGCACCACCAGAAGCCAGGACATGTGCAAACTTGAAATCTGCTGCTGAAAAAAGGAAAGGACCAGAAAACAAGGCTTCTCTGCCTACGCCCCAAGACTGTGGAACCTCCTCCCAGTCAGCATCAGTCTCGCCCCCACGCTCTTACAATTCATAAATTAACTCAAGGTTCACCTCTTCAAGGAGTCTCTCCTCCTCAGCACCTATGCTATCATCTTTCCCTCCTTGTCACCTTGCTCGCTAGATGCAGTCTACCCGTCTCCTCGCCACCACCCTCTAAGGCTGTACCCCTCCTCTGTGCCCCTCTGTATGCTCCCCCCGCTGTATATCTGTTCTGTTGTTACCTCTGAAAAGTGCTCTCTTGCTTCTCAAAGCCAGCCCCCCTCAATAAATCCCATAGTAATAAGGGAGAGAAGCTTTGCTCTTGGTTGGAACTTCTGGTCTCCTCCTCTCTAGCAGAAGACGTTGCTGTGGACTGTTCTCGCAATCAGTTTCCAGTGACTTGTCTTCAAAAGGGTTCTCAAAATGTATCAACTAAGAGGAGGGTCTCCCCCTCATATAAGACAAATGCCACAATGGATTGGTCCACAGCAAGCCTGTTAGGTGTCCAATCCAGGCTTCTGTGACAAGTGCCCCTTGCCTGCTGATGACATACCTAGTGTACCTTGTCTTCATGCAGTGCTGAGCGGGGGCAGGAAATTCAGGAGCCCCAGCAAACTCCAAGATGGTGAGACCCCTCCTCTGCGGGTTGAACCTCCCTTCTGTCCTATTCAAACCCCATCCCCTTCCTCTGTCCTCTGTCTGCCTACTTTAAAAGAACTCCAGTAATCAGCCCCCTGGTTTGAGATCGCCATTGACATGACAGAACAGTATTTGAAGCATCAGTTCTCAGGGGACCTCACGGGGAGGATTCCTTTTTCTTTGGACGAAGGTGTCAACCATCCTCAGGAGGGTCAAAGCTAGGTTTACATTCAGGCCAGATAGTTAATAGGCACTGTTATGAATGAGTCATCTCAACAAGCTGTCAATAATATGACACCCAATGCTCGTGGCTTTATACTTGTGTGATCTTAGTAGCCACCATGTCATGGCTAGACATGGCTTATATGTAGAAGTTAATAACTGCTACTAGGCTGCTGGGATACACAATTATAATATTTTGAGCCAGAAGTGCTGATATAAAAAGCCACCCTTGCCTGCTGGAACTTTGAGTTTGAGCAGTTGTTTTCAGGAACACACATTTGAGTTTTGGACATGCTCCGCTGAGTTGTCCGATATTTGCTTCATTGTTCGACTGGAGTGATATCGAATCTATTCACTTATTTCCAGTAGATTAGGTTCGATGCCCATGCGTTCTTCTGGCCTTGGTGAGTCTGCACTTGCCCTGATGAAGGCTTGGCCTCTGAAGTTGCTGTGGCCATTTAAGCCAGTTGACATTTCATTGATCACTCACGCTATTTCTCACTGCCATTTATTATTTAATACAAGCTTAAGTATATTGCATAGCACCTTGGTGTAGAGTAGGCCAACACACAGGTCTGGTCTCGGATGTAAACTCGCCGGGTTGTACATCAACACGGCTACATTTTTGCACATTTATTTTCTGCGGGGCACGCAGTTTTAGTGCACCGACTGCTTTTCCTTTGCACTTTATGTCAAGCATTTTTTGGGCAGCACGGTTTGGCTTTCTTCTTTTTCTTCTTTCAACCCCCTTTTGTGGTCACAAGGTTTGCTCTCAACACTCATTTTATTGTCTATTTATTCTTCTATATCTTCTTGACTGTTCTGATACTTGGTGGTGGATAGTTTATATGTAGCTTTTTTCTAAATACTTTTCTTAGTATTTGGTTTATTTTCACTCCATTAAGTGTTTTATTTTCCGATTGGATCTCTTGTTTTTGTGTTTCGCTTTACTGTTCCCACTCGATTCATTTTTAGGTGGGGTTCCTTCTGTGCTGTTGGTTCTGCTGCCACTGCATGGCAGGTCCAAAGATCCTGCCATTCAAGAGGGAGCACAATGAAAGGGGGTCTGATTAGCGGATCCCACTTTCAGAAACAGAATCACCAGCAGCATTGTACTACATTTCACCCTCACAGGTGGCCTTCCATTTCTGAGATCACACGTCCAGGCCAACCAGGAAGCAAGACATAGCCAGGGAGCGGGATGCAATGGAATGCCCAAGTGTGCACTGGCAGCAATTCATCTAGAACATCCAGGGAGTAAATGCAGTGGAGGAAACAACCCGTGTCGGACACTCATGGAGATTAAATGAATGTGTGAATACTGGAGAAAATAGTTTCCTTGGCACATGCATGTGCATTCTAGTCTATTCTAGTATTAATGCAGGGATTCTGGATAGTTCAATGCAATCACTGAAGTGGCTGCTATGCCCCTACATCAGCGTTTCTCATGGATGGATGGATGGATGGATGGATGGATGGATGGATGGATGGATGGATGGATGGATGGATGGATGGATGGATGGATGGATGGATGGATGGATGGATGGATGGATGGATGGATGGATGGATGGATGGATGGATGGATGGATGGATGGATGGATGGATGGATGGATGGATGGATGGATGGATGGATGGATGGATGGATGAAGGGTGGCTGGATGGAGGAAGGATGGGTGGGTTAACGGATGGATGGGTGGGCGGATGAGTTGGAGGATGGGTGGGTTGGGTGATGGGTGGGTAGGTGTCTGGGTGGATGGGTAGCTTGATCGATGGATGGATGGACGGACGGACGGACGGACGGATGGATGGATGGATGGATTGGTGGGTGGGTGGGTGGATGGGTGGATGGATGGGTGGGCTGATGAGTTGGAGGATGGGTGGGTTGGGCGATGGGTGGGTGGAAGGGTAGCTGGATGGATGGATGGATGGATGGATGGATGGATGGATGGATGGATGGATGGATGGATGGATGGATGGATGGATGGAAGGAAGGGTGGGTGGGTGGCTGGATGATGGGTATGATGAATGTTCCATGATGGTAGAAGAGGACAGTATGTTTTAGCATCCTTGAATTATGCAACAGTGTGTCTGTTGCCGTGCACTCCACCCTTTGCTGGATATAATGCTAGAGACCGCCCTCACTGTGCAAACCATCAATTGCAGCTTCCTCCAGTGCCCTCACGTGATTCATGCCCGTGTGATTACAATGCAAGCCTACTCCTCCTTTGAATGCCTTGTTTGCAGGCTCTCTCTCTCTCTCTCCTGGCCACTCTCTCACCATTGCTACTATCTATCGGCCACACGGTCAGACTACCTCGTTCCTCTTCGAGTGGGCGGACCTCTGCTCCTCCCTTCTGGTCTCGACCACTCCTCCTTGGAGTCCTCAACATCCACCTGGATGCTTCATGTCCCTCCTCTGGACTCTTTCACGACATCTGCGACTCTCTCTCTCTCTTTCTATTCTCCCCTCCGGCCCGAGTCACTCTGCAGGGCACACTCTGGATATTCTCATCTCCTCTGACCTCCACCTCTCTAACCCCCTCACCACTCCTCTCGCCTGGAGCGATCACTTTCTTCTTTCGTCCCATCTCTACCTCTCCACCCCACAGGCCAAGCCATTTCCAGCACTGCCACCTACCTTCTCGGTCATCCGGCCCATGAAGTGTGTGTCAGTTGAGGCTTTTGCCGCCACTTTCTCTCCCCATCCTCCCCCTCTGGCTGACTCTCATCCTGACAGCCCTTGCCAAGCTCCGCTCTTCTATCTCTGATACTCTTGATGTCCTTGCCCCTGTCATGAGTATCCGCTTGAAGCCCAAAGCCAAGTGCTTCTCCTGGTACCATTCTGACCTCGTCACCCTTAAACGCAAGAGTAGGGTGGCGGAGAGGAAATGGCGGGCATCCTGTACATCCTCTGGCAAACTGGCCTGCCGCCTGCTCCAAAGGCAATACCGCCTCTCTGCCTGCACTAAGAAGAGATCCCACATCTAAGGCCGCATCTCTGCAGCATCTAACAACTCGGCCGAACTCTTCAAAATCTGCAAGGAGCTGGCCAACCCTGCTGCAGTCTCTACTTCTCCTGTCCCCTCCCAAGTCCTCTGCATGGACCTGGCTTCTCATTTCATCTCTAAATCCCAAGACATCCTGTTCACCCTCTCGTCATCTCCTCCTCCTCCAACTTCTCTCTCTGCTACCTCCTGCCCCCCTGCAGCCGCCTCTCCTCCCTCGTTCTCTTCCTTTCCTCAGTTCTCCCCTGATGAGATTTCTAGACAAGTCTGATCTATGAAAATCTCGTCAAAACAGGTTCTCCCCTGTTTGTCCAAAACCATCAAGGACCATATTGACACGCTCACTCCCACCATGGCTGACTTCTGCAATGACGCCTTCATCACTGGAGCCTTCCCCTCTCTTCTGAAGCACTGTCTTGTGCACCCTCTTCTCAATAAACCCTCAGCCGGCCCCTCATGCCTAGCTAACTATAACCCAATCTCGATCACTCCTTTCCTGGGCAAACTCCTGAAAAAGCTGCCCATTTCCCAGCTTAATCTTCACACTGATTCTATTGGTTGTGTCCATGACCATCAGTCTGGCTTCAGAGCAGCCAGAGGTACGGAAACTGTTCTCCTGAACATCTGTGAAGACCTGCTCTCCAACTTTGACTCTAATCTCCCCTGCATCCTCATCCTTCTCGATCTTTCTTCTGCCTTTGACATGGTCAACCATTCCATCCTGCTCAACCGCCTCTGTGACAACCTGGGTATCACTGATCAGGCCCTGGCCTGGCTGATCTCCTTCCTCTCCATCTGACCCTCCCAGGTCGAACTTGGGTCCTTCCTCTCCTCTATCTCACTTTACACTTGTGGTGTCCCCCAAGAGTCTAACTTCTCTAACTGGCTTTTCAACCAATACCTGGCACCCCTCGCCCACTGCATTGCTGCTCTCTGCTCTAACATCCAGTGCTATGCGGATGACACTCAGCACATCTTCAGGCTGCGTTCTGCCGCCTCTTCTCCCTCTCTCTTCTCTGACTGTCTGTCTGCTATCCAGGAGTGGTGTGCCACCAACGACCTCTGCCTTAATGGCAGTAAGACTGAGATTCTCCTGATTGGCACTCCTGCACCATCCTTTCCTGTCACCCGCTGGCCGGCCTCCCTTGGCCCTCTCCCTGCTCCCACCTGCAATGCCAAGAACCTTGGGGTCTTCTTCGACACCACTCTTTCCTTTTCTCCACACATCTCTGATGTCTCTGAGAAGTCACACTACCAATTGCACCTCCTCAGAGGTATTCTTCTTTTCCTCTCCTTCCCCAAGAAGCTCACTGTCTCCAGAGTTCTGGTTCTCTCTAGGCTGGACTACTGCAACAGCCTCTTTCTAAATCTGCCTGCTTCTACTCTCCGCCCTGTGCAACTTATCCATAATAGGACTGCGAGACTTGTCCTTGGCCTCATGGCCAGGGATCATATCTCTCCAGCCTTGAAATCTCTTCATTGGCTGCCAGTGGCTGCAAGGATTAAGTTTAAGACCCTCTGCATTGTCCACAAGTCCTTCTGAGGCCTGGTTCCGCAATACCTTCAACTCCCCCTTCATAAATACCTTCCTACCCGAGCTCTTCGCTCCTCCACCTCCAACTACCTCAGGGTCAGTCGCTTCTCCAAGCAACGAGTTGGGGGCAGATCTCTTTCTTTGGCTGGGGCCTCCCTCTGGAACAGCCTTCCTGCCTCCCTGACACTTGAGGAGAACCATCTTCGGTTCCGGGAGCACTTCAAGACCTTCCTCTTTGCTTCCGCCTTCTCTCTTCCTCTCCCCTGCTGATCTCTATATTTTCTGCACCAGGCATCAGGCTACCCTCTGACTACAGGCCCAGACCCTGCCCTCCCTGCTGCATAACCGCACTGCCTCCTGGCAACCCCTGAACTTGGGGGTCTGTATCTGCATCCCTACAGCCTCACTACCTGCACTTATTGACACCTGTTGTCAGAGCTTAATTCTGGCACTTGCCACCTGCTGGCTGCACTACCAGCTTTTGTTGGATTACCTGTTCAGCACTCTCCACTCCTCCCCTGCACTTACACGTTCTCAGTGTCACTGGGCCTAGTAAGAGCGTTGTTTTGTCTTCCCTTGTACCCCTCCCTTGCCTCGTCGCACCTTGAAACAATTGTGTATGGGCGCGATACAAATAAAATACCATATCATAAAACCCACCTTCAATAGCGCTGTTATCTCACTGACCGTTTTCTGCCAGGCGTGCACCGTCAGTTCCATGACACATGCTTCTTCAGTAATCTTCTGGAGGTAAAAGGACACGTGATCAACAGGGATGTGACGAAACATTCATCATCAAAATATCAATCCTTCAAAATGCAAGAAAAGCGACTATTCACGACATTCCTCAGGTCTGGAAATCCCCCGTCATCCTAGAGAGTGGCCGAGTGCCCACTCTGAACAGTCCCCTCCTGCCCTCTGTGTGTTCCCTTCCATGGGGGATTTCAGCTCTTACCCTGCATTGGCGTCCCTTCTCCTCCACTGCTGCCCCCGCTCTGGTGGTGCACTTTGGTGAAAGCACAGGTTACAGGCCGGCTGAAGATATGTGGGGGCCCCCAGCTTAGATGGAACACATTCGAGGCATCCCTGGGGTGCATACATTTCACTGGCGATAAAGTAAGGGGTGTCCAGCCAAAGGATCGAAAACAAAAGGATTGAAGGCCTTTTGTTCGACATCAAAAGGACAGGAAAAAAAGGGTTCAATGTTTTTTTATTTATATATATTTTTGTGTTTGGTATGCATAAAAAAAGTTCAAAATAAAATGGGGGGTTCGGGGGGAACCCCCCCATTAAAAGAAAATTCACCTACAACCAGATAAGGTTGATAAGACACTGATTATCACGAGGCGGCGAGCCAGTAGGGAGCTTAAACACTAAATGCCCCCCGAAGAACTTTAAACCCTTCTTTGTAATCAAATGGCCGATGTGGAGGAACCAATAAGGTGATAACACGTCTTTATATCCCATGTGAAGAGATGGCTGGAAGGATACCAGGAAACGCAGCATTTAATGCGAGTGCTGCAAAGCCGACATTTTAATCCCCAGAACGAAAATTCAGAAATGTTAATGGGTCTTGTACAACGCACTGTCACCACTGGCGTGGTCTCTTGGCGCTCTGGCAGATCAGCAATGGAAGGGGGATTGCGGGGTCTGTTAGTGGGATTGAGCGGGAGAAGAGCAGGAGAGCTTTGATGTGCTGTTGGCAGCTTCAGTTTGAAGAAACGGTTACTGAGCGTTGGTGCGTTTTCGGTGTCTGTAAAACTGCAAGACGGCCCGTGTCTGTAACACTGCAACATGGCCTATGTCTGTAACACTGCAACACGGCTCGTGTCTGTAACACTGCAACGCGGACCGTGTCTCTAACACTGCAATGTAACCCGTGCCTGTAACACTGCAACGCGGCCTGTGTCTGTAGCACTGCAACACGGCCCGTATCTGTAACACTGCAACGCGGCCCGTGTCTGTAACACTGCAACACGGCTCGTGTCTGTAACACTGCAATGTAACCCGTGTCTGTAGCACTGCAACACTGCCCGTGTCTGTAACACTGCAACACGGCTCGTGTCTGTAACACTGCAACACGGCCCGTGTCTGTAACACTGCAACTCAGCTCGTGTCTGTAACACTGCAATGTAACCCGTGTCTGTAACACTGCAACGCGGCCTGTGTCTGTAGCACTGCAACACGGCCGGTATCTGTAACACTGCAACACAGCCCGTATCTGTAACACTGCAATGTGACCCATGGCTGTAACACTGCAACACTTGTAACCAGTAGCCTGCCCCTTGCCATCAGAATGCCCTGTGCCCAGTATAGACGTGCTCCCATATCCACCAGGACTACTTGTCCCAGAGTGCACTGGGCCTTGGTACAGAAGACTACCAACAATATGTCATGCCACAAATCTCACGAAGGTTCCTTGCAAATGTTTTCATTTTGTTGTTCTGTAAATAAGTTGCTGAACTAAATAGTACTTAGAAATGCCCCTGCTTGATAGGAGCACATGGGGGATTGGAGCCTGTGACATGCAGGTCGCACATGCGCACATCTCAGCATTCAGCATTCGGCTTATTGACCTAACTCCTCAATGTTCTCTCCAAACGTAGTGGATGATTTGCCCAAATCTTGCGGACATACCTGGAAATTCTCCCCCGTGTGCAGGAATTGTACCAGGTAAGTCCTTCCAGGCTCCTTATCGTTCCTTGCTGATGTTCCTAGTGCCTGTGCACATGCGCAGTGTCTGGGGTTCATGTGCACAGATTGCAGGAGCATGATCATGGTGAGTGCGGGCACCTGGGAGATGGCTCCATGGGGGGAAATAGAGAAGAGGGCCTGATCATGGCGAGTGTGGGCACCTGTGAGATGGCTCCATGGAGGGAAATCAAGAAGAGTGCCTGATCATGGCGAGTGTGGGCACCTATGAGATGGCTCCATGGGGGGAAGTAGAGAAGAGTGCCTGATCATGGTGAGAGCGGGCACCTGTGAGATGGCTCCATGGGGGGAAATAGAGAAGAGTGCCTAATCATGGCGAGTGTGGGCACCTGGGGCATGGTTCCATGGAGGGAAATCGAGCAGAGGGCATGATCATGGCAAGTGTGGGCACCTGTGAGATGGCTCCATGGAGGGAAATCAAGAAGAGTGCCTGATCATGGCGAGTGTGGGCACCTGTGAGATGGCTCCATGGAGGGAAATCAAGAAGAGTGCCTGATCATGGCGAGTGCGGGCACCTGGGACATGGCTCCATGGAGGGAAATCAAGAACAGTGCCTGATCATGGCGAGTGTGGGCAACTGTGAGGTGGTTCCATGGGGGGAAATTGAGAAGAGGGCCTGATCATGGCGAGTGTGGGCACCTGTGAGTTGGCTCCATGGGGGGAAGTAGAGAAGAGTGCCTGATCATGGTGAGAGCGGGCACCTGGGAGATGGCTCCATGGGGGGAAATTGAGAAGAGGGCCTGATCATGGCGAGTGTGGGCACCTGGGACATGGCTCCATGGAGGGAAGTAGAGAAGAGTGCCTGATCATGGCGAGTGTGGGCAACTGTGAGATGGCTCCATGGAGGGAAATAGAGAAGAGTGCCTGATCATGGCGATTGCGGGCACCCGTGAGATGGCTCCATGGGGGGAAATTGAAAAGAGGGCCTGATCATGGCGAGTGTGGGCACCTGGGACGTGGCTCCATGGAGGGAAGTAGAGAAGAGTGCCTGATCATGGCGAGTGTGAGCAACTGTGAGATGACTCCATGGAGGGAAATAGAGAAGAGTGCCTGATCATGGCGAGAGCGGGCACCTGTGACATGGCTCCATGGGTGGAAATTGAGAAGAGGGCCTGATCATGGCGAGTGTGTGCACCTGGGACATGGCTCCATGGAGGGAAGTAGAGAAGAGTGCCTGATCATGGCGAGTGTGGGCACCTGGCACATGGCTCCATGGAGGGAAATCGAGAAGAGGGCCTGATCATGGCGAGTGTGGGCACCTGGGAGATGGCTCCATGGGGGGAAATAGAGAAGAGGGCCTGATCATGGAGAGTGTGGGCACCTGTGAGATGGCTCCATGGGGGAAAAGCGAGAAGGGGGCCTGATCATGGAGAGTGTGGGCACCTGTGAGATGGTTCCATGGGGGGAAATCGAGAAGAGTGCCTGATCATGGCGAGTGTGGGCACCTGGGACATGGCTCCATGGAGGGAAGTAGAGAAGAGTGCCTGATCATGGCGAGTGTGGGCAACTGTGAGATGGCTCCATGGGGGGAAATTGAGAAGAGGGATCCATGGAGGGAAATCGAGAAGAGGGCCTGATCATGGCTTGTGTGGGCACCTGGGACATGGCTCCATGGCGGTAAATAGAGAAGAGGGTCTGATCATGGCGAGTGTGGGCACCTGTGAGATGGCTCCATGGGGGGAAATCGAGAAGAGGGCGTGATCATGGCGAGTGTGGGCACCTGGGGCATGGTTCCATGGAGGGAAATCGAGCAGAGGGCATGATCATGGCAAGTGTGGGCACCTGGGACATGGCTCCATGGAGGGAAATCAAGAAGAGTGCCTGATCATGGCGAGTGTGGGCAACTTTGAGATGGCCCCATGGGGGAAAATTGAGAAGAGGGCCTGATCATGGCGAGTGTGGGCACCTGTGAGATGGCTCCATGGAGGGAAGTAGAGAAGAGTGCCTGATCATGGCAAGAGCGGGCACCTGTGAGATGGCTCCATGGGGGGAAATTGAGAAGAGGGTCTGATCATGGCGAGTGTGGGCACCTGGGACATGGCTCCATGGAGGGAAGTAGAGAAGAGTGCCTGATCATGGCGAGTGTGGGCAACTGTGAGATGGCTCCATGGGGGGAAATTGAGAAGAGGGCCTGATCATGGCGAGTGTGGGCACCTGGGACATGGATCCATGGAGGGAAGTAGAGAAGAGTGCCTGATCATGGCGAATGTGGGCAACTGTGAGGTGGTTCCATGGGGGGAAATTGAGAAGAGGGCCTGATCATGGCGAGTGTGGGCACCTGGGACATGGCTCCATGGAGGGAAGTAGAGAAGAGTGCCTGATCATGGCGAATGTGGGCAACTGTGAGGTGGTTCCATGGGGGGAAATTGAGAAGAGGGCCTGATCATGGCGAGTGTGGGCACCTGGGACATGGCTCCATGGAGGGAAGTAGAGAAGAGTGCCTGATCATGGCGAGAGCGGGCACCTGTGAGATGGCACCATGGGGAGAAATTGAGAAGAGGGCCTGATCATGGCGAGAGCGGGCACCTGTGAAATGGCTCCATGGGGGGAAATTGAAAAGAGGGCCTGATCATGGCAAGTGTGGGCACCTGGGACATGGCTCCATGGAGGGAAGTAGAGAAGAGTGCCTGATCATGGCGAGTGTGAGCAACTGTGAGATGATTCCATGGAGGGAAATAGAGAAGAGTGCCTGATCATGGCGAGAGCGGGCACCTGTGACATGGCTCCATGGGTGGAAATTGAGAAGAGGGCCTGATCATGGCGAGTGTGTGCACCTGGGACATGGCTCCATGGAGGGAAGTAGAGAAGAGTGCCTGATCATGGCGAGTGTGGGCACCTGGCACATGGCTCCATGGAGGGAAATCGAGAAGAGGGCCTGATCATGGCGAGTGTGGGCAACTGTGAGATGGCTCCATGGAGGGAAATAGAGAAGAGGGCCTGATCATGGCGAGAGCGGGCACCTGTGAAATGCTCCATGGGGGGAAATTGAAAAGAGGGCCTGATCATGGCGAGTGTGGGCACCTGGGACATGGCTCCATGGAGGGAAGTAGAGAAGAGTGCCTGATCATGGCGAGTGTGGGCAACTGTGAGATGGCTCCATGGAGGGAAATAGAGAAGAGTGCCTGATCATGGTGAGAGCGGGCACCTGTGAAATGGCTCCATGGGGGGAAATTGAAAAGAGGGCCTGATCATGGCGAGTGTGGGCACCTGGGACATGGCTCCATGGAGGGAAGTAGAGAAGAGTGCCTGATCATGGCGAGTGTGAGCAACTGTGAGATGATTCCATGGAGGGAAATAGAGAAGAGTGCCTGATCATGGCGAGAGCGGGCACCTGTGACATGGCTCCATGGGTGGAAATTGAGAAGAGGACCTGATCATGGCGAGTGTGTGCACCTGGGACATGGCTCCATGGAGGGAAGTAGAGAAGAGTGCCTGATCATGGCGAGTGTGGGCACCTGGCACATGGCTCCATGGAGGGAAATCGAGAAGAGGGCCTGATCATGGCGAGTGTGGGCACCGGTGAGATGGCTCCATGGGGGAAAATCGAGAAGCGGGCCTGATCATGGAGAGTGCGGGCACCTGTGAGATGGTTCCATGGGGGGAAATAGAGAAGAGGGCTCAATCATGGCGAGTGTGGGCACCTGGGAGATGGCTCCATGGGGGGAAATAGAGAAGAGGGCCTGATCATGGCGAGTGTGGGCACCTGTGAGATGGCTCCATGGATGGAAATCGAGAAGAGGGCCTGATTATGGCGAGTGTGGGCACCTGTGAGATGGCTCCATGGAGGGAAATCGAGAAGAGGTCCTGATCATGGCGAGTGTGGGCACCTGTGAGATGGCTCCATGGAGGGAAATCGAGAAGAGGGCCTGATCATGGCGAGTGCGGGCACCTGTGAGATGGCTCCATGGAGGGAGATCGAGAAGAGGGCATGATCATGGCGAGTGCGGGCGCCTGGGACATGGCTCCATGGAGGGCAGTAGAGAAGAATGCCTGATCATGGCGATTGCTGGCACCTGGGACATGGCTCCATGGAGGAAAATCGAGAAGAGGGCCTTATCATGGCGAGTGTGGGCACCTGGGACATCGCTCCATGGGGGGAAATAGAGAAGAGGGCCTATTCATGGGCAGTGTGGGCAACTGTGAGATGGCTCCATGGAGGGAAATCGAGAAGAGTGCCTGATCATGACGAGTGTGGGGACCTGGGACATGGCTCCATGGAGGGCAGTAGAGAAGAGTGCCTGATCATGGCGATTGCGGGCACCTGGGACATGGCTCCATGAAGGGAAATAGAGAAGAGTGCCTGATCATGGCGAGTGCCCGCACCTGTGAAATGGCTCCATGGAGGGAAATCGAGAAGAGGGCCTGATCATGGCGAGTGTGGGCACCTGGGACATCGCTCCATGGGGGGAAATAGAGAAGAGGGCCTGATCATGGCGAGTGTGGGCACCTGTGAGATGGCTCCATGGAGGGAAATCGAGAAGAGTGCCTGATCATGACGAATGTGGGCACCTGTGAGATGGCTCTATGGGGGGAAATAGAGAAGAGTGCCTGATCACGGCGAGTGTGGCACCTGGGACATGGCTCCATGGAGGGCAAAAGCGAAGAGTGCCTGATCATGGCGAGTGTGGGCACCTGTGAGATGGCTCCATGGGGGGAAATAGAGAAGAGGGCCTGATCATGGCGAGTGCGGGCACCTGTGAGATGGCTCCATGGAGGGAGATAGAGAAGAGGGCATGATCATGGCGAGTGCGGGCTCCTGGGACATGGCTCCATGTGGGGCAGTAGAGAAGAGTGCCTGATCATGGCAATTGCGGGCACCTGGGACATGGCTCCATGGAGGGAAATAGAGAAGAGTGCCTGATCATGGCGAGTGCCCGCACCTATGAAATGGCTCCATGGAGGGAAATCGAGAAGAGTGCCTGATCATGGCAATTGCGGGCACCTGTGAGATGGCTCCATGGAGGGAGATAGAGAAGAGGGCACGATCATGGCGAGTGCGGGCACCTGGGACATGACTCCATGGAGGGCAGTAGGGAAGAGTGCCTGATCATGGCAATTGCGGGCACCTGGGACATGGCTCCATGGAGGGAAATAGAGAAGAGTGCCTGATCATGGCGAGTGCCCGCACCTGTGAAATGGCTCCATGGAGGGAAATCGAGAAGAGGGCCTGATCATTGCGAGTGTGGGCACTTGGGACATGGCTCCATGGGCGGAAATAGAGAAGAGGGCCTGATCATGGCGAGAGTGGCACCTGGGACATGGCTCCATGGGGGGAAATAGGGAAGAGGGCCTGATCTTGGCGAGTGTGGGCACCTGTGAGATGGCTCCATGGAGGGAAATCGAGAAGAGTGCCTGATCATGGCGAGTGTGGGCACCTGTGAGATGGCTCCATGGGGGGAAATAGAGAAGAGTGCCTGATCACGGCGAGTGTGTGCACCTGGGAAATGGCTCCATGGGGGGGAAATGGAGAAGAGGGCCTATTCATGGGCAGTGTGGGCAACTGTGAGATGGCTCCATGGAGGGAAATCGAGAAGAGTGCCTGATCATGACGAGTGTGGGCACCTGGGACATGGCTCCATGGAGGGCAGTAGAGAAGAGTGCCTGATCATGGCGATTGAGGGCACCTGGAACATGGCTCCATGAAGGGAAATAGAGAAGAGTGCCTGATCATGGCGAGTGCCCGCACCTCTGAAATGGCTCCATGGAGGGGAATCGAGAAGAGGGCCTGATCATGGCGAGTGTGGGCACCTGGGACATCGCTCCATGGGGGGAAATAGAGAAGAGGGCCTGATCATGGCGAGTGTGGGCACCTGTGAGATGGCTCCATGGAGGGAAATCGAGAAGAGTGTCTGATCATGACGAGTGTGGGCACCTGTGAGATGGCTCTATGGGGGGAAATAGAGAAGAGTGCCTGATCACGGCGAGTGTGGCACCTGGGACATGGCTCCATGGAGGGCAAAAGCGAAGAGTGCCTGATCATGGCGAGTGTGGGCACCTGGGACATGGCTCCATGGACGGCAGTAGAGAAGAGTGCCTGATCATGGCGATTGCGGGCACCTGGGACATGGCTCCATGAAGGGAAATAGAGAAGAGTGCCTGATCATGGCGAGTGCCCGCACCTGTGAAATGGCTCCATGGAGGGAAATCGAGAAGAGGGCCTGATCATGGCGAGTGTGGGCACCTGGGACATCGCTCCATGGGGGGAAATAGAGAAGAGGGCCTGATCATGGCGAGTGTGGGCACCTGTGAGATGGCTCCATGGAGGGAAATCGAGAAGAGTGCCTGATCATGACGAGTGTGGGCACCTGTGAGATGGCTCTATGGGGGAAATAGAGAAGAGTGCCTGATCACGGCGAGTGTGGCACCTGGGGCATGGCTCCATGGAGGGCAAAAGCGAAGAATGCCTGATCATGGCGAGTGTGGGCACCTGTGAGATGGCTCCATGGGGGGAAATAGAGAAGAGGGCCTGATCATGGCGAGTGCGGGCACCTGTGAGATGGCTCCATGGAGGGAGATAGAGAAGAGGGCATGATCATGGCGAGTGCGGGCACCTGGGACATGGCTCCATGTGGGGCAGTAGAGAAGAGTGCCTGATCATGGCAATTGCGGGCACCTCGGACATGGCTCCATGGAGGGAAATAGAGAAGAGTGCCTGATCATGGCGAGTGCCCGCACCTATGAAATGGCTCCATGGAGGGAAATCGAGAAGAGTGCCTGATCATGGCAATTGCGGGCACCTGTGAGATGGCTCCATGGAGGGAGATAGAGAAGAGGGCACGATCATGGCGAGTGCGGGCACCTGGGACATGACTCCATGGAGGGCAGTAGGGAAGAGTGCCTGATCATGGCAATTGTGGGCACCTGGGACATGGCTCCATGGAGGGAAATAGAGAAGAGTGCCTGATCATGGCGATTGCCCGCACCTGTGAAATGGCTCCATGGAGGGAAATCGAGAAGAGGGCCTGATCATGGCGAGTGTGGGCACCTGGGACATGGCTCCATGGGGGAAAATAGAGAAGAGGGAATGATCATGGCGAGTGTGGCACCTGGGAAATGGCTCCATGGGGGGAAATAGAGAAGAGGGCCTGATCATGGCGAGTGTGGGCACCTGTGAGATGGCTCCATGGAGGGAAATCGAGAAGAGTGCCTGATCATGGCGAGTGTGGGCACCTGTGAGATGGCTCCATGGGGGGAAATAGAGAAGAGTGCCTGATCACGGCGAGTGTGGCACCTGGGACATGGCTCCATGGAGGGCAAAAGCGAAGAGTGCCTGATCATGGCGAGTGTGTGCACCTGGGAAATGGCTCCATGGGGGGGGAAATGGAGAAGAGGGCATGATCATGGCGAGTGCCCAAGGGCATGTGGACAAAGGAAAACAGGCCACCTCAAAGGAATCTGTTGCCAGGATACGCTCTGCTTAGTTCAGAACAGGGGCCTTAATAACATTTCAGGAGTCATTGATGCCAGCTCATGCCACTGACGGTGGCTACCATGGGGTTTACAGTGAGACTGACTCCGAGCTCTGGGTTCGAGGGGTTCTAGAAGACCAGGAGAGTGTGATGGAGGTAGTGCTGAAATTGCATATTCCAGTTCAAAGTGCTCCATTAGATCAGAGCAATGCATTATGGGGGAAAAGCTCTAGGTCATTGAACTAGAAAAATGAAAAATGGGTGCGGGGTGGGGGGTTAGTGATGGAAAGGACATAATAACGTTTAAAGTCTTGTAGTAGACCAGCACAGTCCATTCTGGGAGATGTTGAACATGCGCACGTTGGTGAGATTTGGGGAAATCATCAGGGTTGGAGAGAATGGAGGCTTCTGGGGGAAATTACCTTGGCTTTGCTGTCCTGACCCTCAGCTGTCATCAGAGATTCTAGCACATAGGCCTAATTATCCCAGAATTCACTCTGCCTTGCTCAGTAGGCAGATCCCTGCACAGCCACATATCTCACTATGCACTTGGCTCATTGGTGAGAATAGTGACCTCAGCAGCTCTTCTGGTCGTATCAAAAAGCCCAACCCACACTCTAAGTGGTTGAGGACTGTGCAGGCCTGAGGGGGGCTGTGAGAGCAGAAGAAAAAGCAGATTCATCAGAAAAGTCAGGGGTGTCAGCCAAGCACAGTGGGGAGACATGGCTGCTCTTCTCCTTACTATTCTTATGCTGTTAATGATTTACCCTCCACAATCCGGAAGATGCCCATGTGGCTAAACCGCACCGTTGGTACCAACCACAAAAAACAGAGATGGCCGTAGGACATGGCTAGGGGCCAGGTAGTGTTTTAAAATATACAGTGGGCACAGCCGAGAGCCGTGCTCAATGGCCAGGGCCAGAGGCACTGCCTAGTGGCCCCGAAGAAAGACATGTATAGTGGCCACAGCTGAAGGCCGTGGCTAGTGGTATAAAAATTATGGTATAACAAAACCCTTGAAATTCACTGAAAAAAACCTTGGTTAAGGTCGAGTTAAGTTGTGGAGATTTAACGAAACGAAACCATTGAAATTCAGCAGATGTTGGAAGTCATGACCAGCTTAACTCTGCGAGTTCCTGTTGCAAAGCCCGTGAGCACATACATGTTATAAGAGGAGGGATTCACAATGACAAACTGGCATTATGGGGGGCATGGCATTATGGGGGACATGACATTATGGGGACATCATCAGGAGCTCACCGAGTTAAGCTGGTCATGACTTCCCACATCTGCTGAATATCAAGGGTTTCCTTGTGTTAAATCTGGGCAATGTAACTGCACCTCAACCAAGGTATTCTCAGTGAATAGGGCGGCGATTGGCACACTGCAGTAAAGGTGTGTAGCTAGTTTCACAGGAAAGCCAAAGGTTGAATTGCTAATAACTGTTGGCTTGCATGACAGATTTGGCTAATATGCAAAAATAAATGACCCCCCCCCTCCACCCCCGAGCAAGATTTGTTAAAACATTTTAAAGTTATCATTTTTTTAAAACACTTTTCTGCCGGCTCTCTTCCATTTTCCATGTAAGGGAGGCCTGGCATCAACAGTAGGACAGACACTAGTGAGCACAGTTCAAGGGTGTTTATTGCGAGATAAACCCCCATCTAATCCTAAATCTACAGACGGGAGCACGCTACGACCATCAAATAATAATAATGCAGTCCTAGTGGTGTCTTGTCAAAATAAAAGGGCCTTTACTAATAAACCTATTGGTGTGCAGTCATAAAATTGAGAATCAAAATGTCGAAAGTCGAAAAAAATCAAAAAAAAAATGTCGAAAAAAAAAAGTCGAATGATTTCTTTTTTATTTATTTTTTTATTTATATTTATTTTTTGGCTCTCGCATGTAAAAATAAAGGTAAAAAAAAGGGGGGTTGGGGAGGAACCCCCCCATTTTGAATAAAAAACGTAATAAAAAAGAAATTCGACTTTTTTTTCTGATTTTTTTTCTCGACTTTTTGACTTTCGACTTTTTTATTTTCGATTTTATGACTATAAACCAAACCTATTGCCAATCCTTACCTCTAAATACAAACAGTGTGGTGGTAGTGTTTATGAAAAGAAAATAAGTGTTCACTAAAATGATATGTCAGGAGGCTCAGGCTGTTGGCCCCCCTTTCCCATGTTTTCAGCATGGGACAGGGGGGTTCACTCAAGCGTAGGACAACCTCTGGCTTCTTCGGCACGAGGATACAGTTCAATCACTAGCATCAGGGCCTTCTGTGCCCAAGTCTCTTTACTTATCAAAGTCTCTTGATTCAGAGGGCCTGATGTACCCAAACAAATGAAGTTATGTTCTTCTTACAAGCACTCAGTTCAGGTGATTCACTCTTCACCCCGGACCCCCCTCAGCCGGGCTTTGATCCCTTCATACAATGTCATAGAATATTCTTTCTCAGGTGACTCATGGTTCACCCAGTATCCCCTCAGCCGGGCTCAGATCCTCCTATAGAATATTCAATACTTTGGATCCCACTCTTCTGGGCTCAGAACCCCTTTTATTCAATTAGTCTCCCCCAGCTGGGCTCAGACCAATTTCCTTGAATATTAACTATCAAAGACTTTTGAATGTACACAGTATTTAGCTTGACCGGTTGCAGGACCACTTCGATTTCACAATTCTTTTTCACATCTTTCACTTGGATACCTGACAGACACCTTCGAATGAGCACCCACGTGGAGCTGGACCACCCCATTTATGGTATCTGTCTTGGCATCAAAAGTTCAGTCACTCATCTGCTGTTTATTATTCACTTCGCTCGTCACATACATTTCCCACACTGTTCTCTTTAGTTTTGTCTATACAATGTTGCTGCTTGCAACCTTGGCACTAACACAGCCCAGTCTGGTATCAGTCTCCCCAACTCAATGGTTGTACTGACTTTACTGGCGGTGCTTTGTTGTAGGAGCCAAGGACAGTACCACAACGGCAAATGCTTCATCCCGCCTTGGTTATCGATGCAGGAAAGCCCCGGGTACCTCCGACACACAATGCAGGTCCTTTCAGCTTTAATTCAAGGTCTTATGTTTCTTATTCTCGAAGGCTTGTGTGTCATAAATCACCAATGTATCAATTGAAAAGGATACGGTAACCAAAAAAGGATACAATTTGGTAGGGCTCTTCCGGATCCTTTTTCACACGACTTGATTGTAGATAAGTCAAATTAGACCTTCCAAATGATACAACTCTCTGACTGATGAAACAGGCAGAGAGATGGATCACTGGAAAGGGCGTGGGTATTAAATTGGAAGTCAGCCTAGGATAGATAAAGTATCATAAGAGACTGTCCCAAACTCAACTCACTATGATAGCACAGTATTAGCATTAAATCAAAACACTGACCTTATGGCAAAAACTGAAGTATTCAACGAAAGTCTCTTGAAGAAAACCAGGAGTTGAACCAACGACAAAGGAGGGGAAGATTAGTAAGGGAGACTTATCCCGAACGGCACGAGGCTCACGCTAGATACCGGGTTGGTGCACCACAGGATAGCGTCCAAAGTACTGTGCACAATCACCTTCCAATAGTTCATGAAATACTTCCTATCCCATGAAGAACAAAAAATAGAAGTTCACCTGTTAACTATCACAGGTGCCAAAGGTTCAATGTAGTTCAGAAAACCACGTGCAGGATTGCACGCGACAGTGTACACGCAGCCAGGACAGCCACGCTTGGAGACAGCGTTTCCACATGGAGATTTGGCACGCGAACAGGGTACACGCAGCCCAGGCCAGCCGCGCTTGAAGACAGCGTCCACGTGTGGAGATTTGGCACGCGAACAGGATACACGCAGCCCAAGACAGCCGCGCTTGAAGACAGCATCCGCCTGTGGAGATTTGGCACGTGAACAGGATACACGCAGCCCAGGACAGCCGCGCATGAAGACAGCGTCCGCATGTGGAGATTTGGCACGCGAACAGGATACACGCAGCCCAGGACAGCCGCACTTGAAGGCAGCGTCCGCGTGTGGAGATTTGGCACGCAAACAGGATACACGCAGCTCAGGACAGCCGCGCTTGGAGACAGCGTCCACGTGGAGATTTGGCACGCGAACAGGATACACGCAGCTCAGGACAGCCACGCTTGGAGACAGCGTCCGCGTGGAGATTTGGCACGCGAACAGCATACACGGCTCCAGGAATTAGCGTGTGGAGGAAAACACGCTACAAAAGGCCAAAGAAGTTGCTGAAGGGAATGCGAGGACGCAGGTCCAGAGTTCAGCTACAAAACGCCAAAAAATGAATTAATCAGAAGCAGCGATCAACGTTTCCACGCTGCTTATGTACGTACTGCCGTGACACACGTGACGGAACTAAGTCACGTGAATTTAACGACGTGAAAAATGCAGACGTCGTTTTCCTGGCAATGCATCGAACAACCTCCATTTCGAATAGAACGGTCTAGCGGTTCTATGGGCGTAACTCATTTTGTATGGAGAGGTTGTTCCCGGTCCAGAGATATGTCCAGCAGGCATGACATCGTGAAAGTAACGGTCTTTCTCTAAAAAGGTCAAGGGCACTTCCCTCCTTGCAACCCTCTCCGGTCTTGCCGTCTTTCTCCTCGTATTAAACTATAATCTTGGAACTGCTGCTTCCTCGTGTGCTTTGCCTTGCTCAGTATGTGCTTTCGTGCTCCGCCTTATATCCATGTGGGGAAGTGTGATGGAAGTCAGGTTATGTAATTATCGGTAATTGCCTCACTCTCTGACCATTGTGTTGGGACATGTCAGGTATACGGCTCAGGTGTTAGTCCGTTTTCTCTCACAGTGAGCTGTCCATGAAAAAGTTTTTGTGTCTGGAAAGGGGGTTGGAGGGGTTGAGTTCCTAAGTATCCTATCTGGTAGGATGGTGAAAAGGTGTTACAGAGAAGGGGATACCGCATCTCGCCATCCCACTTCCACTCCCCGAAGACCCCTCATCCAGGTGATCCTCCTGCACTGCTCCACCCCCAGGAACTGGATCCAAAAGTGATGGCCGTGTCCTGGCCACCTGGATGGCATATCCCAGCGGACTAGCGGGTGAGAGACACCCTCAGGTTTCTCACAGAGGGAAGAAAAAAAGTAATTTTACACCTGCAGTGATCACATCACAAAGGCAGTGGGTAACGAATCTCTGTGCCTAAGGGCATGGCTAGTGGACCCCAAGGAAAGCTTTAGTGCAACATTTACAGTGGTATATCTAGAGGGCCCCAAAAAAAACCTATTGGCTAGTAGGCCGTGTAGAAACCTATTGGTGCAACATGTACAGTGGCCACGACCGAAGGCCGTGGCATGTGGGCCCCGAAGAAATGATAGTATAACAAAACCTTTGAAGTTCAGTGAAAGAAGTTTAGTTAGGAGATAGTTAAGGTGATTGGATTTAACATGAAAAATACATAGCAACAAATTCAGTGAAAAAAACTTTGGGTAAGAGGGAGCCAAGGTGATCACATTGAACGCAACAAAACCCCTGAAGTTCAGAAATCATATTTTTGAGCAAGTCCACCTTGTTAGGGAGAATTCTCTGTTTAGGCTGAATTTCCTAACCTAGTGAGTCCCCCAGCAGCTTTGCTGGATTTCTGGAGTTTGTTTTTTTCTCCTGCCAAGAGTGAGACTCTTTTCTTCACACTCTTGGACATGATTTGAGGGGTTCCTTTGACTATTAATGTGTTTTATAGGCTATGGGGTCCTTTACTCAATAGGGTCTCATGTGTTTTTACTATGTGTGTTACACAGCACCCTCCGTGCAGTGACACAGGGGTGTCATAGTGACACCCCACCATAGACTCCATACCCTGGGACTGACTACTGTCTCCCAGGGCATGTAAAGTCAGCATTGGCTTTACTAGTCCCAAATTATGAACAGAAACCAGTACAAACCATCATATTGTGGATGTACTGGTCGGGGCAATTTGATTGCCCCGGGGTCTGTTAGTCGAGGGGGCACGTCTCCATCCCCCCTGATCGAGTTTTGGCTGGTGGCAGTGGATACTACTTTTTATATTCGACCGCAAATATATCTCTATGGGATTTTCCCATTGTTCGAGGCTACCAACTTTAATTATTTAATTCTCATAGCCTCGAACATACCGCCGGTTTATTTATTTAATATTAATTCGCCGGTTGGTATTTTTTGCCAGGACTCGATTCTAAAATGGCATTTGCGTTCTCTTCTGTGACTCCAACCCAAGTCGAGCCCTTTGTTCCACTTTTTGGTGGGCTTCTCAACAGAAGCCTCCAAAAGTGGTGCCACTCTGTCTGGGTACCACAGGGGGTGCGGAAGGGGGTTTAAGCACCCTGGACTGAGTGACCTTGGTAACTCAAGTCGCACTCTGGTGTGATTGGCCCAAGTGGTGAGCCGGCCGGCTCACCACTTAGCATGTTTGACTGACAGCTAGGCTGAGTGAATGGGGGTGTGCTGCATAAAAGCAGGGCTTTTGGGACTGGAACTTCTGAAGTCGCCACAGGACCTGAGAATCCAACGAGGGAGAAGGTGAGCCGACCTGCTACGATGACACCCCCGGTGGAGCCCTGCGGAACCGACTCACCACTTCCCGACGACAGAGAAGATCTCCCGGCTGGAGAGTCTTCTCCCCCTGACTGGTGGGCACAACCAGTTTACCTTCTTTTCCTCACATCCCAGGACGTCTTATGGTCGAATTGCCCGTGCCAAGCACCCCGGCAACCGGATAGCCACTTACCACTGGACCGCAAATAAAAGGACCGCTCCTTTTTAACTGAGAACTCTGCGGCTGGTTTCTTCCCTGTCAGTGCAATGGACTCCTGCTTTCCTCCCCGACGAGATCCTCTCTTCCTCCGGGCGAAGCACCAACTTGCAACCGCTGCCAGGAACAACTGCTCCCGCTGGAGTATTCTCACCACTTTAAGGTACCGTGTCCGCCAGGCCTCCCTTTCTAAAGATTGCTACAAAGTAATAATAATCCCTTAACCTTCTGGACTGGGCTGGCCGCCTTGACCATCTAACTGGTCCCTTTCTTTTGGTCCAACTCTTTCTGAACCTTCAAGACTTTTGTGCACTTTTCAACCGTGTGACCTTGGGCACATTTCGTTCTGATCCTCTTAAAGTGGATCCGGCTTTCTGACTCTAACTTCACGGTTTTACTTTGCCTTCCTTTCTTGTTGTGTTCTTGTGAAAGTGTTGGGATCTGTTTCAATTTATACGCTGCCTTTCTCTCCCTTTTAAACCGAATTATTAGAGTGCCATCTCCGTTAAGCGCTCACCGCTGTCTGAAAATAAGTGGGGCTTTACTTAAGACTTGTCTAATATTCTTTTAAGGGAGTGTATATCTTTTAGTGACCGTGTTTTTGAACTGCTTAATATTAGTGCCTGTGTCTTTTATTAGATGTGGTTTTAAATAAATAATTATATCTCTTATACACCAAGCTCTGGTCAGTGTTTGCTTGTCCTACTGTGTTCTTTTTGAGCTATTGTGAATACTCAGTATACTGCCTAACTCTTCTTGAGGGAAGTCTGACTGCTCAGCCACAGCTACCAAGTGAATCTGTGTGGTACAGACTGCTACCAAGTGGGTTTACTGCCAAACACCTGTAGTCCTAAATCTTTTGCAGTGGTCCCAGAGGGAACTGCACAGGTTTCTGCCTAACACACCTTAACTATGCATCCCATGTTGCACAGCATATGACCACAATGATGATATCACAGATGACATCATATATGGCATCACTGGTGACATCACTAATTACATCATGCTTAACATCACTGATGTCACTGGTTTGATCATTACATTTTGAAATATGACAACTCTGTTTTATAACATATATGTGCATCTTTCGTACTTACACAATACAATGTATTGTGCCCTTGTTTCTTTAATTGTTATGCACAGTATACAATTGTAAGTACATACAGACATTTTTACAATGAAGAATAGCATGGGAGCATTTAGGTACTTTGGTAGGCAATCTGTTATACTGGAATAAAAATGAATCATTTTTTTTCAAAAGAAATGACTACAAATATTAGTAATACCATTTCTAGGTCTATAATTAAATATTTACTTTCTAATCTTCATTTCTTTTCTATGAATGTAATTATGTAGTATTAGTACCCGGCGAGGGACAATGAGATTGTAACATGCAATCTCATTGGCCCTTGCCAGGGCGTTACCTGACAGGTAATCCCTCTCCTAACGTTCCTTTCCTTTCTGTCCCTGGCGGGAGGGGGTGGGTTGCCAGCCACTCAGCCAATGAGGAGGCTCAGAACAGGGTAATCCCTGCTCCAAGTGTAGAGAAGGAGCCAAGTACCCCCACCTCAACCACTTCGCCCATAGTGCCTATATGTTGGGAACCAGAGTGTGAGACACGTGCAGTACCAATGAAAATACTGATAGCTAGGAGAATCTGGGAAGCAAGGTTCCCATTGAGAAAACCATACCTGCATACAAGACAGTATGATGGCCATTTGAATGAAATTCCGGAAGAAACAGGACGGTTGAATGACGAAGAAGAATGGTGACATCATGCAAAGAAGAGCTGACAAACATAGAAGAGATGCAGAGACTAGAGAATGCAGATACTCTATAAGGCATCAAGAAAGTATTGAATATAAGAGACATTTTGGGAACAAGATGAAGAACCCTATGCTACAAAATGGATGAAGACATCAAGCTGTTTTACACGTGTACACATGCAAGGAAACGCAATCAAAGGAAGTATTCCTACAGGCTAGCTTTACAGTAAATAGTTTGCAGCATGTGCCAACATGTACATATATATTGGAGCCAGTAAAGAATGAATGTTTCCACTACGTACAATAGCAGAGCTGAACAAGAAAAAGAAGGCCTCTTTTCAGTAGGTCGCAGTTAGAAAACAAGTGAATTAAAAGTGAATCTCGGAAAGGCGAGGCTGGATGAGCCAAGAAGCCAAGGCCAAATCAGGCAGGAGTAAGCTGACATTGGATACAAATCGTGTGAAAGAATGAAGCTCCTATTCAGGAGGCATGGACAAAAACAAGAAGACGTCAGAGGTCTAGAAGAAAAATAGTATTTTAATACACTAGAAACTCGATTTTGTGGTCTTCAGTCACGTGGGGAGAAGAAGTTGTACGAACATGATGGTCACACCTACGCATGAGGGCAGGGCTCGCCTTCACTCCCCTGAATTCTCCAGAGCAAAGAACACTCCCAAGGACGAGTTCAAAGTATTAATTGACGTGCAGACCACTGAGGTGATGATTGATGAATATGCTAATTGGCGGGAAGCTATGGTTATGACCAGCTCACCAGCACCTGGAAGTCTAGCCTGCACGCTGCTAATGTAGGTGGGAAAGTACTGACAGAGGTTAGAAGCCAACCAATGGTAGGGGACCGCATGATTAAGGGTCCTATAGTTTGAGTAGCCAATGGAACGTTGTGTATTTAGTGACGCTCATAGTGACCTGTTTTAGGGCAGGGCTTAGTTGCCCCACCTGATGTTAAGAAAAAAATCATTTTCTTCCACTGCCTAGACAAATATGGATTGTGTACTTAGATGACCCATTTAGACCCTTTCATTTTCTTCAATACATTTTTGTAGTTTGCCATGTAGGATGATGTTAGTAATACGCAGGTTAACGTCACCTATGATGATTTATTTTTATAAAAGTTTTTTTTTTTAAATGCATTGAGAGAGAATTTACGCAGCGACATCCGTTGTCCTCCCTGTTTTAGATAATTGATATTAAAAAAGTTATCATTTTGCCAACTCCCTGAGTCGTTTCGATTATTGATGTTTGAATAATTTCTGCATCCCCATCCATCTCCAGGGTATTGCTACCTCATCTTAAAGGGCTGGAGAAACCCCAGTTCACAATTCACCACAAGGCTGGAGGCTGCCATCTTCCCCACCAGGGATCGAGGGAAGTGATGTTCCCTCCCCGCGCATTTACCCTAATTCAAAGAATTCCCTCCCCACCCTCCCAACCCCACTTACCTTCTTTTTTGCCCTTTTCGGGAGAGGACGCGCTGAGGACACTTCTGTCCCTAGCACGTCCACTCCTGATCATTGACAGGCCATCGTGGAAAGGAAGAAGGGACTACATGTAGTCCCTTGACTCCTTTCCATGGTGTCCGTGTTCTTTGTTTACATTTTTCCCTATTTTTATAATTGCCACCATGGAAAGGAATTTGTAGTCCCTTCTCCCTTTCCATGGTGGCCATTTTGTTTGTGTACCGTTTTATATTAATTTTCAATGGCTGCCATGGAAAGGGAAAACTGACTTTGATTGCCGGAGCGTTTTGGAAGAGAAAAAAATTGCTCTTAGTACCTCAGTCTTACGGACCGGGGTACTAATAGCAAGAGGCCCCTCGCATGGGGAGTATTACCACTTCAGGTAATGTCCCAGGGCCTTGGTTATGCCCTCCCCCCCCGCTTGGGGCCTATTGCTTAATAAGTAACTGATTTTTTTTGCATATTAACCAAACTTCACATTCTTAGATTATATATTATCACAATGACCACGGGCACGTGCTTTCTTCTGTATCTGGCTATTTTTTAGAAAACTTGTTATTCAGAAAAGAATGTGTTCATGAATGTCATTACAGTGAGGAGAATTGCAAATTTAAATGTGAACATTGACTATTTTCATATCACTTATTTTTTTTAAACATTTTTTTACTTATGTTTGAAATACCTGAAACGGATTTACCAGAATCAGGTACTTTCCCTGAAATGAAGAATTGTAAGTGTTACTAATGCATGAAAATGAAACCATATATATATAACATTACATATTTATATTTTAAGTTTATACGCTGATAAGCACTACAAATGAATGCTACACATGTGCATATCATACTTCTGTATCCGTGTATTGCTCCATGTCATGTCGTTATTATTGTTAAGTGTAATAAAAATGAAATATGTTTCGAAAGAGGTCCACAAAAATATTCGAACTTATTTAATCAGTAATGTCACATTTGATGCAATTATTGATTTCATTGGTAATGTCACGTATGATATAAATAGTGACACTAATTATATATCACTGGTGACATCACTGATGTCATGAATGATGTAATTAGTAGGGGTAAGTATTCGGCCAATTCCAGCTGAAAATGAGATCTTCAGCTTTGGCCAAATACTTAATTAATTTTCACCCGAAGCTGAATAGTTTCCCCTACAAAATACACAAAGTCCTGCTTTAACTGTGCCTGGAAAGATGCAGGCATGTCATGTTTATCCTTTAAAGGGATCATTAAAAAATGCTGCTGTCACCTTTGTGATTGGCTGCAGAGAGAGCAGGGATGTGAAAGTGCACACAAAGTCTCAGCCCTTGATGTGCTGCACAGACAGACTTTAATCTGGTCGTCTGAGGGGAGGGGTGGGCTGAAGCAAAACTTTTAATATTTTAATTGTGCAATGAGATGTCTCTGGTCTCCCTGTATTTTGCAGTTGAAAACCATTGAGCAGGAACAATAGTTCACAAAGTCGCTATTGGAAAACGGTATGTTCTTTAGGGGCTTATTGATTTGCTGAAGACCTGTTTGATTAATCTGAAGGTTACAGGTTCCAATCCAACCCATTCCCATCCAAGTAATATAATTAAGTGGATTAAGTTAAGTGCTGCCGATATACTGGAAAGCTCTAATGCCTCAGTAACATAACTCAGGAGGTACAGTCCCTGCAGCAAAGAGCTGTATTCAGCCTGCAGGCTAAGGTTATGAAGCAAGTAAAATGGCTCAGTGGGAAGGGTGCCTGCGGCAGAGATGTGCTTGCAGTATCAAAACATAGGTTACAATTCCTGCCCTCCAAATGTCTAATGTTGCCAAAATGAGTGCCTTTAAATTTGGTAAAAGTGGCAGATGTTACTGAAGAATGTGGCTTTCTAAAGGATCGAGAGTTTTACAAAGAAATTTGTTAACCAACATGACCCAGTCTGTGGCAGCAGAAATACTCCTACCAACATTAGAGAGTTAAAAAAGAGGGATATTTGTAATAATGGTGAGGAAATAAAAGTTTAGAATTTAGAAACATTGCGCCAAATGGATATACAAGTTAAACAGATAAGTAAAAAAAACATGCACACGCCAATTAAAAATCTAAAAATCAGCACTGTCCCTTCCCAGTAGGGTCAGCCGAGAACCATGGAGGACTCTGCATTCCCTGTATGTTTTTGTCTTTCATCTTTTAACATGCCCCAATTCACCACACACATCCCCCACCCAAAAAACAAAGAAAAATACTATCTATAAATCAAAATACATTTTTCAAATGCCTCCACCCCACTCAGTGCCACAGGTAGAAAGCATGGCTTTAGCACCCCACAGGTGTGTGTATTCAGTAGCACTTCAGTAGTCCGCAGGGCGCTAATTGATGTAATCACTCCTTTTGTGTTTCAGTGCCTTAATGGAGCCAGAAGGATGGGCATGCCCGAAAGGATCATTTAAAAGTACAAGTCGACGCACTGCCCTCTCCCCTCCCAGTGATTGCATACATGCATTCTATACTTTGGGCTGGTCTTAGGTACTTTGGTCCTGCCCAACAAAAGACGCCCATGAATGCACAAAAATACAACTGTGCTGTTTTTAACAGTTTATTTTCTGATAATGTATTCCTTTCATGGTTCACACAAACATCTTCTGTAGACAACAAAGAAGAGAAATGCAATACAAAAAAAATGCATTCTATATTTAAAAGTGTGTTTTTAATTTATAATGTGTTTTTCTTGTCTACATAACTTTATTTATTAAAAAGGCAACTATTCGACTCCATACTCGGCTCCGGCCGAATGCTTAAATCTACTATTCAGTACACCCCTAGTAATCAGTGATGTCATCAGTGATGTTTTAAAGGATGGCAGCAGTGATGCCATCTCTCATGACATTGCTGTGGTCATACGCTGCACAGCAGGGGGCACATAGTTACTGTGGACTTGCTCGAAATGCGATTGCTGAAGTTCAGGGTGTTTGTTGTATTAAATTTGATCAGTTTAAATCTCTGTTAACCAAGGCATTTTTCACTGAATTTCAAAGGATTTGTAAATCTGTTTCTTTTTCACGCTAAATGTGATCACCTTAACTCTCCTCGGTACATGTTGCACCAGTAGGTTTCTTTGGGGCCCACTAGCCATGGCCTTCAGCTGTGGTCACAGTACATTTTGCACCAGTAGGTTTCTTTGGAGTCCAGTAGCCATGGCCTTCGACTATGGTCACTTTACATGTTGCACCAGTAGGTTTCTTTGGGGCCCACTAGCCATGGCCTTCGGCTGTGGTCACTGTACATTTTGCAACAGTAGGTTTCTTTGGGGCCCACTAGACATGGCCTTCGGCTGTGGTCACTGTACATGTTGCACCAGTAGGTTTCTTTGGGGCCCACTAGCCATGGCCTTCGGTTGTGGTCACTGTACATGTTGCACCAGTAGGCTTCTTTGGACCCCACCAGCCATGGCCTTCGGCTGTGGTCACTGTACATGTTGCACCAGTAGGCTTCTTTGGGGCCCACCAGCCATAGCCTTCGGCTGTGGTCACTGTACATGTTGCACCAGTAGGTTTCTTTGGAGCCCAGTAGCCATGGCCTTCGGCTGTGGTCACTATACATGTTGCACCAGTAGGTTTCTTTGGAGCCCAGTAGCCATGGCTTTCGGCTGTGGTCACTGTACATGTTGCACCAGTAGGTTTCTTTGGGGCCCACTAGCCATGGCCTTCGGCTGTGGTCACTGTACATGTTGCACCAGTAGGTTTCTTTGGGGCCCACCAGCCATGGCCTTCATCCGTGGTCACTGTACATGTTGCACCAGTAGGTTTCTTTGGGGCCCACTAGCCATGGCCTTCATCCGTGGTCACTGTACATGTTGCGCCAGTAGGATTTCTTTGAGGCCCACTAGCCATGGCCTTCATTCGTGGTCACTGTACATGTTGCACCAGTAGGTTTCTTTGGGGCCCACTAGCCATGGCCTTTGGCCGCGGCCTCTGTACATGTTGCACCAATAGGTTTCTTTGGGGCCCAATAGCCATGCCCTTGTTCACTGGGATCCATTATCCCATGCTTAAGAGATGTGATCACTGCAGGTGTAAAATAACTTTTTTTCCACTCTCTCCCCATTCCCGTCTGATTCCCCCGATAACAGCTACAAACCACACATACAGCGGCATTGAACTACCAATGCCTGTGGGATTTCTCTGGTGTTCCCCCAATAATGCTTGAAAATCCAGAACTTGTCCCCATCCTCACAGGCACTCACAAAGAGCCCCCTTCCTCTTTACATAGTCCCCTCACTCCCCTCAATAGATGTAATCCTCCCTGCTCCTCTCCTGGCCATTACGCCGATCACTGTTTGGTTCGTGTGAAGCATTTTCTTCTTTTTCAATGAATTTCAAGGGTTTTGCTATTCCTTAGTTTCCGCAAGGCCCACGAGCCATGGCCTTCACCGATAGCCAGTGGCCACGGCCGAACATGCTGCATAGTGTCTTGAAGTCTCAGTAGCGATGGCCTTCCGCTGTGGCCTCTGTACGTGTTGCACCAATATATTTCTTTTGAGCCCATCACACCATTCAGTCTTACCAAACACTCTTTGCCCCCTGTCCAGTAGATGTAGGCACTGAAGATGTTAAACCTTTTTTTGAACTCCTTATTTTTGCGATAATTTCACAGGAATCATTTCCAGTAACATAAATTCCTGCGGTAAAGGGCAGGTCGCGGATTCCTGCGTGTAAATGGGAAAAATTGCTCAGAATTAAAGTCTCCCACAACCTCACAAGCACTCAAAATGTGTCCCCCTTCTTTTTTCCGGGTCCCCTCACTCCACTCAATTGCTTTTTCCCTCCCTTACCCTTTCCCATTACCCCCTGTCAATCATCACTTTGTGTGATGAAGATTTGTTTCTGAGGGCGTCTTGCAGCATTGCTGCTGCATACTTGTGAGATTCCAACAGGCTTCCCCTGATAAACAGAACATTTGCTACCCGTAACTGGCTCCCCAACCCACCCCAAATACCCAAATCCATACAGTGCCTTCTTTCCCACGCCCGACCCCTACCTGCTGTGATTGCTATTGTTTTTGGTACCAGGCCATTTAAGCGTTATGGTTCAAAACAATCAGTGTTCCGATAGGAGTGACTACATAAACAGAAGAGTTTTTAGACTCTTTCTGTAGTCAAGACTGTTATTAGACTCTGTAAGGTCAGAAGGAGTTAATTCCAAAGTTTGATGGCATCCTTTTTGCTTCTCTAAATTGCGTTTTGAGTTTTTTCATTTGCAGCTTCTCCAGGTAATATTGCGGGAATCAAACAGATTGAGCAATAAAAATAAAGCCGGACTTTCATTTGTGAAAAGCCTCTCTGCTGCAAAGCACCAAGGCCAATATATATATATAAGGTTTTAGGAATCGGGGGCACCCCCATCTCTCTGTCGAATATTTTTCAAATTACTGGATAGATTTACCTCAAACCAGCCAACAAAATTAAGTCAATGGTTTGTGCCCAAATTGTTTCTTATTTGGTTAAAATCTGCTCAGTGGTTTTCGTATTATGGCTCTTCAAAAACTGCACTTTTCCTCTATGGGAAAACAAATGGGGCTAGGCTGAAATCTGAGCTTTTATGCTTTATTATTAACTTTCATTTTTTAAAGAATTGTTCCCAAAAAGTCCAGTTTGGTTGGCCTCTGACAAACTTTTGGTTTAGAAACTTTCATCCAAATCCATCCAGCAAGTCAAATGTTATTGGCCTTCTGGGATGTTCACGAACTTGACAAAAGTTTAAGAATATCCATGCATATTTCTCCATTATAGGGTCAGTGAAGAGCAGTTTTTGGATGGCTTATAACTTTGGCGCCATTCAACGAAACTGCATGAAATTTTGCAATATAATTTTAACCCAACACAAATGCTTTTGCAAAGTTTGGTGCCTTTTTGCCAAGAGGGGTCAAAATTAGAGGGGGGTCCCAAAATGTTTGAACGGCTTATAAATTTGGTGTGGTTTAATGAATCTATGTAAAAGTTTGCAAAAAGAATTTAGACCCAAATTTGAAAGATGTTACAAAGTTTATTGGGATTTTGTCAAGAGGGGGCAAAATGAGGGGGGTTCGCAACATTTTTAGGAGGCTTATAATATTGGTGCTGTTTAACAAATCTGTGCAAAACTTTACAAAACGATTACAGACCCAACTTTGAATGTTTGTGCAACGTTTGAATGGATTTTGTGAAGTGGGGCTAGGTTATTTCCCAATTTCTTTGTACCTATATTTTCACGCTTTTCCAAAAATTGGAAAATGGATGGATATCCAGCAAACTTGTGCGAGGAGCATTGGCAAGGACCCAAAAGCACGGTTTCGCAAATGTGTCTGTGTTTTATTTTTTTGAAAAGTGATAATATGGGTACAAATAATGGTGACTGAGGTATAGCTTTTGGCCATGGCCAGGAAGCCCCGGACAGGGACTGGCAATGAGATTAAAGTGGGCATGGCCCCCAGGAACTGGCTATATGGTAATGATTTCCGAAATCGGAATAGGTTTGAATGAGCAAATAAATTCTGCTCATGGTACAGCCTGTAGTGCTGGATGGGATTGCAGCAAACATTCACGTGGGCATCAGCAAGGACCTGAAAGCGTGGGTTTTTCAAATCTGTCCTGTGTTTTATTGTTCCAAAGTGTCAAAATCTAAGTACAAAAAATAGTGACATAACTTGTGGTGCCTGGGAAGTGGGCATGGACCTAGGCAAGGACACATGTCTACTCTGAATTGCATATTGGGGCATGCGGCATGACTGAAGCCCATGCCCCATGGATTGTGGACACTGGCCATGGCCACATTATGGAGGTAGAGTGGCCACTGGACTAGGATG
Source organism: Ambystoma mexicanum (assembly GCF_040938575.1). Taxonomy (NCBI): domain Eukaryota; kingdom Metazoa; phylum Chordata; class Amphibia; order Caudata; family Ambystomatidae; genus Ambystoma; species Ambystoma mexicanum. The sequence continues at coordinate 5,554,791 of NC_090931.1, read as the reverse complement.
TAGGCTTGGTGCAGTGGATAACAGGGGTGGTTTGGTGGGGCTGGTGCCCGAGGCAACTCAACCATGACATGACTTGCATCCCCAGCGTGCGCTGCTGATAACGACACACATCAGGATGCGCTGCAAAAAATATGTTTGTTAAAGGAGGTTTATAGTTCTTTCATACATGGTAAAAGGAATGATTAATAACTTATATACAGTGCTGTAACATTATGAAAAAGTTTCACTAATAAAAACCTATGAAATTCACTCAACTCTGTGAAAGGGAAGTTATGGTTACAGGTAAAATCGAAACACCCAAGAAATTCACCAGTTATGGAAGCTATGCAACCATAACTCATGCCACGACCATGCACTGCTAAAACTAACACCCAAACCATCAAAGATGACATCACAAATGCCATCTTGATGACATCACATATCCGAGGTGGTTGTTTTTGTTCAGTGACAGTGAGAGTTTTAAGCAGATAACTTAATCTGGTCATACTGCATTGAAAACATGATAAACATGCTCTAAAGGTGCTGCATCATGTAAGGGAGACATGGGGCCCCATTACGAGGTTGGAGGTAGCCTTGCCGGTTTTACCCGCAAGGCTACCTCCAAACTCGCATCGGAGTCCGGCACCAGCGAATGGGCAATTAACAGGCTATTCCTGCCCAGCCAGAACTGGTAATTGCCCTTTTGCGGGTGCCGGGCCCGGTACATCTCCATTCCCATTTAAGGAGGGCTCAATGGGAATGGAGAGGGTGGTGGCACCAGTACCGTTAATATTGGTACCGGTGCTACCATCATGTTCTGCTCGCGGGTGCCGGTACGGCCACCAGGTCAGACCTGGTGGCTGCAAGGGCATCCGCAAGCAGAACTCCTAGTATGGCAGTATGATAGCAACGGTGCCGGTGGCGATACCGGTGCCGTTGTTGCCTTACCGCCATACTTGTAATGAGGACCATGGTATCAAAATAAGACAGACACAAGTGATCACAGTTCAAGGGTGTTTATTGCACAATATGGATTAGAAAAACATTTGTCTGCTGCTATATCTAAAGATAGGAGCCCGCTATGATATGATATGGCATTTATAACGCGCAAGTGTTTCAAGGCGCGACGAGGCAAGGGAGGGTGAACAAGGGAAGACAGACAACGATCTTATTAGGCCAGGTATCATTCAGATCGCGCAAGTGCATGGGAAGGGGGAAATGGAAAAGTGCGAGGGGGAAGGGAGAGGGGAAAGTGCAGTACATGGATGGGATAGTAGAAAAAATAAGATAGTAAAACGGCCAGAAGGTGGCAAGTGCAAGGTAAGTGCAGACATAAGTGCTGGTGGGGGGACTGTAAGTGATACAGAAAACAGTCCCAAGGTGCAGGGGTTGCTAGGGAGGCAGTGCAGGTGGGCAACTGGTGGGGCCTAGGCCCGAGATCAGAAGGGTGGCCAGGTAACCAGTGCAGTATCAGCCAGGAATTCAGCAGGGGAGAGGGGGAGAGAAGGCAGATGCAAAGAGGAAGGTTTTGAGGTGCTTCCGGAACCGGAGATGGTTCTCCTTAAGTGTCAGGGAGGCAGGAAGGCTGTTCCAGAGGGAGGCCCCTTATGCGGAGAGAGATCTGCCACCAATTCGTTGTTTGGAGAAGCGGCTGACCCTGAGGGAGTTGGAGGCGGATGAGTGAAGAGCTCGAGAAGGAAGATATTTAGGAAGAGAGAGTTCAAGTTATTGAAGCCCTGGCCCCAGTAGACCTTGTGGACAATTCAGAGGGTTTTTAACTTAATCCTCGCAGCCACTGGGAGCCAGTGCAGAGATTTCAGTCCTGGAGAGATACGATCCCTGGGCTTGAGGCCAAGGACAAGTCTTGCAGTCCTGTTCTGGATAAATTGCAGAGGGCATAGAGTAGAGGCAGACAGATTTAGATAGAGGCTGTTACAATAGTTCAGCCTAGAGAGAACTAGTGCTCTGGAGACAGTGAGCTTCTGGGGGAAGGAGAGGAAAGGAAGAATACCTCTGAGGAGGTGCCGTTGGTAGTGTGACTTCTTAGAGATGTCAGAGATGTGAGGAGAGAAGGAGAGTGTGGAGTCGAAGATGACCCCAAGGTTTTTAGCCTTTCAGGTGGGAGCAGGAAGAGGGCCAAAAGGGGCCGACCAGAGAGCTACAGGAAAGGAAGGAGCGGGTGTGCCTATGAGAAGAATCTCAGTCTTACTGGCATTAAGGCAGAGGTCACTGGCGGCACACCACTCCTGGATAGCAGACAGACAGTCAGAGATGAGGGAAGAAGAGGAGAAGGCCGAGGGTAGCCTGAAAATGAGCTGGGTATCATCGCATAACACTGAAAATTGGGGCAGAGAGCGGCAATGCGGTGGGCAAGGAGTGCCAGGTATTGGTTGAACAGCCAGGGAGAGAGGTTAGACCCCTCGGGGACACTACAAGTAGAGAAAAAGATATCGGAGAGGAAGGACCCAAGTTGGACCTGGGAGGGTCGATCAGCGAGGAAAGAAGTCAGCCACGCCAGGGCATGACCATTGATACCCAGGTTATCACGGAGACAGTTGAGCAGGATGGCATGGTTGACAGTGTCAAAGGCAGAAGAGAGATCAAGTAAGATGAGGATGCACGGGGTGTTAGAGTCAAGATTGGAGAGCAGGTCTTCACGGATGTTCAGGAGAGCAGTTTCCATGCTTCTGGCAGCTCTGAAGCCAGACTGATGGTCATGAAGACACACAACAGATTTGGTATGGAGATTAAGTTGGGAGATGGCCAGGTTCTCCAGGAGCTTGCCCAGGAAGGGAGTGATGGAGATTGGGCGATAGTTAGCCGGGCAGGAAGGGTCGGAAGAGGGTTTCTTAAGAAGAGGGTGCACAAGGGAGTGCTTCACGGGGGATGGGAAGACTCCAGTGGCGAAGGAGTGGTTACAGAAGTCATCCAGGGCAGGAGCCAGGGAGTCAATGTGGTCCTTGATAGTTTTGGAGGAACAAGGGTGAACCTGTTTCGACGAGACTTTCATAGATCGGACTTGTCTAGAAACCTTGTGTGCAGAAAAAAAGGGGAAAGGCAGAGAAGGAGGGTGGGGGGTGGTTGCAGAAGGGCCAGAGGAAGAGCTGGGAATAGACGGATGGAGGGGATAGGAGAGTGAGGACAGGATGTCCTGAGTTTTAGAAATGAAGTGAGAGGCCAGTGCTGTGCAGAAGGCCTGGGAAGGGACAGGAGAGGTAGAGACTGCGGCAGGATTGGCCAGTTCCTTGCAGATTTTAAAGAGTTCAGCCGAGTTGTTAGATGCCGCAGAGATGCAGGCTTGGATATGAGCTCTCTTCTTGGTGAGGGCGGAGAGCCGGTATTGCCTTTGCAGCAGGCGGCAGGTCAGTTTGTCAGAAGATGAACATGAAGCATGCTACTTCCTCTCAGCCACCCTGCACTTGCGTTTTAGGGTGACGAGGTCTGAGTCATACCAGGAGTTGCACTTGGCTTTGGGCTTCAGGCGGATTCTCATGACAGGGGCAAGGATATCAAGAGTATCAGAGATGGAGGAGTGGAGCGTGGAGAGGGCTCTGTCAGGGTGAGAGTCAGCCAAAGGGGGAGGAGGGGGTGAGAAGGTGGCAGCGAAAGCCTCAACTGACACGCGCTTCATGGGTCGGATGACCGAGAAGGTGGGTGGCAGTGATGTAGGTGGCTTGGCCTGAGGGGTAGGGAGGGTGAGGTGGGAGGAGAGGAGACCGTGATCACTCCAGGAGAGAGGAGTGGCGAGGGGAACATAGAGAGTGTGCCCTGCAGAATGAGTCGGGCCAGAGGGGAGAATGGTGAGTGAGAGAAAGTCGCAGAGGTCACGAAAGAGTCCAGAGGGGGGACAGGAGGCATCCAGGTGGATGTTGAAGTCTCCCAGAAGGAAGAGTTTAGTGGTTGAGGCCAGGAGTGAGGAGGAGAGGTCCGCCCACTCAGAGAGGAAGGAAGAAATCTGGACAGGTGGTCAATAGATAGTAGCCGCAGTAATGGAACGGCTAGGGGAGAGAGAGAGCCTGCAGATGAGGCATTCAAACGAGGAGTAGGCCTGCATAGGAGTGACAGAAGCAGGAATCCACTCAGTGAAGATAAGGGCTACACCCCCACCAGAACGGTTGGGCCTGGGCGTGGAGAGGATCTTGTAGCCGTTCGGTAGGAGCGTGTCAAAGCTGGTGACAGAGCTGGCCGTGAACCATGTCTCTGTGAGACCGAGGACATTGGGGTCAAGTTCTTCAAGAGGGCGGCAGATATCAGAGGAATGTTTGACAGCAGAGCGAGAGTTAAGCGTGTCAATGTGGAGAAGGTTGCCACCCTTGAAGGACTTCCGGGGATGGGTTCAGATCAGAGGTACGCCCTGCGGAAGTGTAGAAGGAGCCCGAGCGTGGGCAGAGATGGAGGGAGAAGGCAAGGTAGCCAAGGAAAGGGGAGGGGGGACAGCAGGAGAGGAAAGGAAATTGATGAGGCGCGGGAAGCGTCTATCAAAGAGGTGCAGGTTGGCCTGAGGGCCTTGGACTAAGACAGTCCCATTAGAGAAACATTAATGATGACCTTAGAGGAATGGAAGGAGGTTAGGCGGGCGTCCCAATGGGTGCCACCATTAATGGGAGAAGAGGAGAAAGGAGAGAGCACAGAGACCATATGAAGGGTCCATATGTAGGTGAAGGCACGACAAAGAGGATGTCGGTGAGAGTTTCCTTGGAGGAGGCACTGGTGTAGGTGTCAGCGATAGGGAGGCTCAACCAAAAACTAATAACTAAAACAGTCCTTGTGATGTCTGTCAAAATAAATGGCCTAAACTAACAAAACATATATCCTGCGCATAGACTACTACAACAAATGAGTGTGGGAAAAATGTGTATGCCAAAAGAAAGCGTGTTCAAAATGATATATGTCAGAATGACTGAGTAATGAGATTCCCTTCCCCACGTTCTCAGCACGGGACAAGGTGGCACACTCGGCCTCCAGAATACTCTGGCTTCTTTAGCTCGCAGGTGCAGCACAAGACACAGTTCGGGGCTTTCCACAACAAAGTCTCGTGTTCACCTAGCAAGTCTCTTGGTTGCAGGATGCCTTGTGTGTATACAAAACAAAGTTCCTTTCAAAGTCCAACACAAAACAATGTTCCTTCTTTCCAGGATTTAAGATTCACTACCTTTGAGGTTTCACAATTCAAGTAGACCTCCCTCTGCCGGGGTCGGGCCTTCTTATTTCACAATTTCTCACAAGTTCACAGATCTCCCTCAGCTGGGCTCGGACCTGTAATTCACTATCCCTTTCCATCTTCCTGCAATCGAAGACATTCAAATGTGCAAGGAGTTCTACTAATACCCCGCATGCGCACTCTGATTTCTTATTCCTTTTTCCCTTTCACCGTCTCTCGCTGTCACACAAAACACAATCCCAAAGCGGTATACGTTGAATCGGAGACCTTCGACTGGGTACTTTCACTATGCCGGACCACTCTGTCAACTTTGTATTCCTCACCGTTTGTTTTTGTGCACAGCTTATCAAAGTTCCATTCAAACATTCATTCTCTCTTCTTACTATTTTGCCGCTAGCAACATTCGCTTCATCACAGACGGCCTTGCAGAGTGTATAGAAGTTGATTATGCCTCCCCTGCCTCAAACTGAATGTAGTGGAGATAGATCCCCTCCACCTCAAACCGAATGCTGATAACTTATTAGGTTGAGCAATGACTCTAAATGTTGCAGAAAGTAGAATTATAGTGCTTTGCAGAAAAGCGCTTTTGAAGGACGATCTATTTCATGAGATCAGAATGTATTGAATGATAGAAGCCTTGTTAAGTAGTATATGCTAATTATATTTTACTGAAAAACTAGATTCGAATCGGACCATGTATCAAAATATGACCAGAAATAGGGTAATCTGTCATTTTGTGATAGGTCAGACGATTCACAAAATGGTGGATTTCTGTGATATCAGTGGAGGTCTTTTTTATAAAAATTCATCCACAGGACACTGGTAGGGGAATGAGTGAGGAAAAACCTGTTTAGACTAGTTCTGAGTGACAGATAGGCTGACGAATCAGGAAGAGGGGTTGAACATTGATCATGCCATTATAGGCAATGAATCACAGACAGGAAAGAGGTTGTACTTTTGATCAGGTCATCACGTCACCTCCCTAGAGTGTATATAAGACAGGAAAATGCTTGGAATTATGGCAGAGTCCCAGAGATATCTTGGAAGCTGTATGATGAGACCTGCCTGCTGGAAGAAAATAAAAAACATGTATTTTTGAAAAGCCTGCTTCAGGTTCCTGATTTGCTCCAGAGTGTCTTCTTTGCCCAGAGGTGCCAATGACCAGTTTGGGGATGATGGGACCCCAGTTTACAACAGTTTTCCACTAACTCACCGGCTGTGTTGACTTCTGCATTTGCGTCTTGGTTCTTGGAGCCAAGGAGGATACTGCAGCGGCTGCTTCACCTCCCCAAAGGTTCTCCCTCCATCGGGCTCGGACCCCACCTAAATGTTCACACATTGGTCTCATTCAGCCGGACTCAGACCCCTCTCAATTGTCCAAAAGAAATGTCTTTGGACTTCCAATCCCAAAATGCACTTTCTTTTATTTCGCTCCCACTTTGCTAGCTCCCCGAAAACGGCTTTCCCGTGTTTTGGAGCAGCAAGAGCACAAGTGGATGTTTGTTGAGGTCAGGGTCCTACCACCTGCCCCTCAAAGACCTGGGCTTCCCCGTTTTGCCCAGGGGAGGAGCTCTGGTATGGGCACTGCCAGGAAACCCCGAGTTGCCCCTGGTTTTGGCACTCCATCGCCACACTGCAGCCTCCACTGTACTCACAGGTCCAGCAATTAGACAGTCTTTGGTCCTCCAGGCCTTCAAGGGTCTCTCCAGCTCGAATGTTCCTCCTGGCCGTCGTGCTCCAACCAGCAGTCCCAGCTTGCTCCCAGTATGCCTCTGTGTTCCACCTTTTATACTCCCTGGGAGAGTCAACTAAAATCAGGTGTGAGTGGTTGAAAGGGGAGGCCGGACCTCCCCTGACCTCGTTAACAGGACAAAATGGCAACTGCCCATAGGGATCCTTGGTGAATTGATCCCTATAAATAATCTTCCTGGCTCTTGTTCTCTTCTTCCTCATCCTAGTGGTTTCTGGAAAATGCAATGTGGGGGAATTATGGGAGGTGCAGTCTTTTCTAGGGATGGTGGAAAAAATGGGAAACTTACTGTCAGAAAAAGGGGGGCAATCACCTTGTTGTAAATGACGGGGTAATATGTGTAATTCCCTTTTCCTTGTTCTCGTATACCTCTTTTTTGTCTTGGTACAGTTTGGAATTGGAGAGGGGGTAACGAGATAGGACTCATAACACCCTATGCAGGTGGAGGGAATGTCAGGTAGGGGTGTGTCGGAAAGGGGGGAATACCGCGTCTCGCCATCAGATGTCATTTGTGATATCATCTTTGAAGTCCTGGGTGTTAGTCATAGAAGTGCATGGTGGTGGTGTGAGGTATGGTTGCATAGGTTACCATAACTGGCAAATTTCTTTGGGTTTCCGGTTTTATCTTGCAACCATAACGTTCATTTAACAATGCTTTTCAGTGAATATATATATATGTGAGGAGCCAGGAATGAGACGGGGACAAAGAGGGTTCATGATTTTGGCCATAAACATTTATTGATATCCAAAAGTGGTTGGAAAATGCCTCTCTGTCCCTACTCTAAGAGGACTGTTCCTACCTAACATGAAACTAAGGGTCTGTCCGAAGTCAAGATGTCCAAAGCAAACTGTCCTGTATCCAAAGTACTATTCTAGCAAAAGGAACATTAAGATGAAAAGGGTAATGTCTTTGTCCTTGAGTGGTGTATACATGTTCAAAAAGGAACTGCGTACCTCCAACACTAACGTTTCAGAAGGATATAGTTCCTCGTTCCAGAGGGTGGTTCCCATCTCCTGGATTTCTCCTCACTCTATTTTATGCTTTCAAGAATATCAGTTCCTGAGGTTTCTCTTGATCAACAACACAATTGATATACAAAACAACTTGGCTGTTAGTCTGTATCTTTGTAGGATACCTGGTGGACTCTCCTGACAGGTGTACTCTCCTCTTGGGTGTATTTTAACTCAGCCTTTTGCCAGACCTGCTGTATCCTTACCAAGACTTCCTTAGCTGATGTATTTTACACACTGCTCAACTTGACCTCGCCTGGTATGCTTCCTTACCAGGACTTCTTATATCAATACCTTTGCAGCTTTCATCTGCCTGGTATACTCTCCTGCCAGGGCTTTTCTCTATAAACACACTTGCAACTTGCATCTGCCTGGTATAATCTCCTGCAGGGCTTTTCTCATATATATTTATCTATTTATTAATTGGGCACTTATAAAGCACCTATACATCAAATGGTGTTTCAAGGCGTCACATGATTAAAAAGGGGCTGGGGGACAGGGGAGAAAACAACAATAATGGTTCTACTAGGGCTTGTGTCATTCAGTTCATGCAAGTGCAGTAACAAGAAGTGCAGGGGTGGAGGGGAGTGGGGAGGGGGTGGGAGCACCAGTCAGGGTGGAGGGGAAAAATGCTAGGGTGGGAGAGAAGTGGGTGGCAGAAGTGGTGGCATGCAAGCGCATGGGGGCAGGTGGGGGAGGAAGAGGGCCCCTGTGGCAAGGCAAGTGCTAAGGGGAGGCCAGGTGGGCAAGTGCCAGGGTAGGCAGTGAGTGCAAGGAGTGAGGGCCACATCCTAAGTGCGAGGACAGGAATGGACCAGGCTTGGTAGGGATGTACAACACACCTGGCTAATAAGGGGAAAAGCAGGTTGGGGATGTCAGGGAGACAGGGTGCTGGGGTAGACCGGGTGAGGAGGGTCTGGTGCCCTGTAGAACTCAGGAGAGACCAGGCAGCCAGTCAATGCGGCAGAGGAGGGCATTAGCAGGGGAAGGGGAGAGGGAAGGAAGAAGAGAAAAGGAGGGTCATGAGAAGCTTCTGGAATTTAAGGAGATCTGGCTCAAGCCTGAGAGGGGCAGAGAGGCCATTCCCGAGTGAGGCTCCTGCCGAAGAGAGAAATCTAACCCCCACTCTCTGCTTGGAAAAGCATCTGATCTGCAGAGCGTTGAAGTTAGAAGACTGAAAGGCTCAAGCAGGGAGTTATTTATGGAGAGAGAGTCAGATGTAGTGGGGTCCCAGGCCCCAAACAGCCTTGTGGATGATGTATATATATATGTTCTTGTGACTTGAATCTGCCTGGTATACTCTCCTGCCAGGGCTGTCCTCATATGTGCACTGCGCACACTTCAAGACGTAATATTCTCTTAGATCTATTCTGTTCTCTCTTGACTCTGCCTGGTATACTATCCTGCCAGGGCTTTCCTTATAGGTATACAGCATATAATTATAAACTTGACCATCTTTTACATTTCCTTTGTTTTGTCTTTTTAGGTAATATTCACTTGCTCTGTCTTTCTCATAACCTTCCATTCAATGGTATTTGCTTTTGGAGGGATTGCCCCAGTGTCCCTGCTTCCCTTCAGTGGACTCACTTGCTCTTGGTGGCTTCTATAGGCTTTCCTGCGATAAGCCTGCAGCTGTTCGGCGTTCCGTACCTTCTTGCTGCCTGTGCCTTGCAGCTTCTGTGCCTTTCGCGACTACAGCTCTTCAGTTCGGCATCTCTCTGGGCTCAGGCAGTGAGTAGGCTGCTTTTCAGCACCTACGAACACTCTGAAGCTTCTCCTCTGCTTTTGGCGTACTCGCAGTTTGTCTTTCCTCGCAGTCCTCTCCTCTCGATTCCTTCAGTGAGCCGGTTGGCTCCATGGACCTCGCACCAGCCCTGCAGTCCCTCGGTCGTCACGAGAGGACTAGAGTTCTCCAGCCAGCGTCTGCCTGTCAGCTGGTCTGTGGTTTAAATCTCCCATAAACTTGCTTTTCCCTGCATCAACTAGAGCGCAGCTTGTGCTCTTGACCTCCATTCATCTTCATTACTCATCACCTCTTCCTTGTCCCAGTACTTTTCGCATTTAGGAAAAAGGAAGTCAATTCTTTATGACTTGTATGGAACATCTGGAAAAGTATGTTCAGTTATTTTGAAAGGCAAGTTAGGTTTTGGCGATTTGTGTACAGAGTATGGGAAGGGTTTTCAGTAACCTTTCTAGGTGGGTTAGGGGAGGTACGACAATATGCCCTTGAGGCATATGGAATGGATGGGGTATCCGCAAAATAAAAAGGTGGATACCATGTCTTGTTCCGATGATGTCATGTCACTCCCTCATGGTTGGCCTCCCCCATGTGATCCTCTCTCATATAGCCACCGCCAGGATCAGGATCAGACAGCGGCTGCCGTCGCCTGGCCACATGGGGAGAGATCACCACTGGGAAAAGAGTGATAACTCCATTGGATTTATCACATATATGTGCATCAGTATATTTATTGTCTTTTACTAAAAAACAAATTTCCACGACTTACGTAGAATGTGTTAAAGAATTGACCTCTCCATATGAAAGGCAGGTAAGACTTCAGTAAAAGCGCCTCATTATGACCATGCCAGTCCGGTAACAACAGAGCCGGTAAGCCTACGGGCACTGTTGTTATCAGACCGGCACAGTACGAGGCTGCAGGTTGCCGTCCCGCCCGCCAGGGTCAGACTTGGCGGGCTGGAACGGCACCCGCCTGCAGAGTTTCACAGAAAGAAGCACTGACACCATTATTAACGGTGCTGGTGCTTCCGTGGACCCCATTCCCATTGAGTCTCATGACACTCAGTGTGAATGGGGATTAACATTTACTGGCGCCTGACTTCCCGGAACGGTTATAATCCCCCAGTGTTTCCCACAAGCCAGGCGCCGGTAAATATTGCAAGTGCGGCGGCAACCCGCAGGTAACACCGGCAGGGTTACCACCGGACTTGTAATGAGGCCCAATGACGGGGCCAAAACAATTACTTTGTGTGAAAACAACCACTCTAGATCCTATGGAGGGCCCCCCTAAACACCAATATGCCACACTTAAATAGTGGCTTAATACTGCCTTGTAATTGTCCACATTAGTGCTCCAACGCAGCTATAGAGTCTCAAACATGTACATTTGCAATCACGTAGAGGAACAGGGTGTCGTACCAAGGTTTATCCTCTTGCCCCAGTCCATTCCTTGGACTATCCTTCAGAAGCTAGAAATGGCAGTTGTTCACTAAAAGGGTGCAGATCACACACACATGGCATTCCGTACCTTTTGATGCGCCAGGTGTTGTGCAATAACTGCGTTGGCATCGCATCTTGTGGCGTGGAGCGTTTCCTGCAGGGCTTGCGTCTCCTCTACCCACACGCTCACCTTTTTCTGCTGCATTTCCGAAGTTGCCAATAACATCAAGAGGGTCTTCAATAAACAGAGCCTGAAAAGAGAGGAGAGCGCTCAGCCAGGACGGTGCCAACATTGAGTTACAAGAGAGAAGAGCACTCAGCCAGGACAGTGCCAACATTGAGTTACAAGAGAGAAGAGCGCTCAACCAGGACGGTGCCAACATTGAGTTACAAGAGAGAAGAGCGCTCATCCAGGACGGTGCCAACATTGAGTTACAAGAGAAAAGAGCGCTCAGCCAGGACGGTGCTAACATTCAGTTAAACGAGAGTGACCATTCAGGACGGTGTCATCATTGAGTTAAAAGAAAGAAGAGTGCTCAGCCAAGACATTGAGTTGATCGAGACAAGAGCACTCAGCCAGGACGTTGTCAACATTTAGTTACAACAGAGAAGAACACTTAGCCAGGACGGTGTCATCATTGAGTTAAAAGAGAGAAGAGCGCTCAGCATGGACGGTGTCAACATGAGTTAAAAGAGTGAAGAGCGCTCAGCCAGGACGGTGTCAACATTGAGTTAAAAGAGAGTGACCATTCAGGACAGCATCAACATTGAGTTAAAAGAGAGAAGAGAGCTCAGCCAGGACAGTGTCATCATTGAGATAAAAGAGCAAAGAGCGCTCAGCCAAGATGGTGTCAACATTGAGTTAAAAGAGAGTGACAATTCAGGACGGTATCAACATTGAGTTAAAAGAGAGAAGAGCGCTCAGCCAGGATGGTGTCACCATTGAGTTAAAAGAGAGAAGACCTCGCAGCCAGGATGGTGTCAACATTTAGTTAAAAGAGAGAAGAGCACTCAGACAGGATGGTGTCAACATTGAGTTACAAGAGAGAAGAGTGCTCAGCCAGGATGGTGTCAACATTGTGTTAAAAGAGAGAAGACCGCTCAGCCAAGACGGTGTCTACAGTGAGTTACAAGAGAGAACAATGATTTAGCCAGGGCGGTGTCAACATTGAGTTAAAAGAGAGGAGAGCAGTAAGCCTGGACGGTCTCAACAGTGTGTCAAAAGAGAGACGAGCGCTCGCCAGGACTGTGTCAACATTGAGTTAAAAGAGGGAAGAGCGCTCAGCCAGGATGGTGTCAACATTGAGTTAAAAGAGAGAAGAGCGCTCAGCCAGGATGGTGTCAACATTGAGTTAAAAGAGAGGAGAGCGCTCAGCCAGGAAGGTGTCAACAGTGAGTTACAAGAGAAGTGAAGAGCGCTCAGGCAGGACAGTGTCAAAAGTGAGTTAAAAGAGAGGAGAGCACTCAGCCAGGTCGGTGTCAACATTGAGTAAAAAGAGAGGAGAGCGCTCAGCCAGCATGGTGTCAACATTGAGTTAAAAGTGAGGAGAGCGCTCAGCCAGCATGGTGTCAACATTGAGTTAAAAGATAGAAGAGCACTCAGCCAGGATGGTGGCAAATTTGAGCTAAAAGAGAGGAGAGCACACAGCCAGGATGATGTCATCACTGAGTTAAATGAGAGAAGACCTGTTAGCCAGGACGGTGTCAACATTGAGTTAAAAGAGAGAAGAGCGATCAGCCAGGATGGTGTCAACATTGAGTTACAAGAGAGAAGAGTGCTCAGCCAGGACAGTGTCAACATTGAGCTACAAGAGAGGAGAGCACTCAGCCTGGACGGTGTCAACATTGAGATACAAGAGAGAAGACTGCTCAGCCAGGACGGTGTCTACAGTGAGTTACAAGAGAGAACAATGATTTAGCCAGGGCGGTGTCAATATTGAGTTAAAAGAGAGGAGAGCAGTAAGCATGGACGGTGTCAACAGTGAGTTAAAAGAGAGAAGAGCGCTCACCAGGACGGTCTCAACATTGAGTTAAAAGAGAGAAGAGCGCTCAGCCAGGATGGTGTCAACATTGAGTTAAAAGAGAAGTGAGCGCGCAGTCAGGACGGTGTCAACAGTGAGTTACAAGAGAGGCGAAGAGCGCTCAGCCAGGATAGTGTCAACATTGAGTTACAAGAGAGAAGAGCGCTCATCCAGGATGGTGTCAACATTGAGTTAAAAGAGAGAAGAGTACTCAGCCTGGACGGTGTCAACATTAAGTTAAAAGAGAGTGACTATTCAGGATGGTATCAACATTGATATAAAAGAGAGAAGAGCGCTCAGCCAGGTCGGTGTCAACATTGAGTTAAAAGAGAGTGACCATTCAGCACAGCATCAACATTGAGTTAAAAGAGAGAAGAGTGCTCAGCCAGACCGGTGTCAACAATGAGTTTAAAGAGAGAAGAGCGCTCAGCCAGGACGGTGCCAACATTGAGTTAAAAGAGAGTGACCATTCAAGACGGCATCAACATTGAGTTAAAAGAGAGGAGAGCGCTCAGCCAGGACGGTGTCAACATTGAGTTAAAAGAGAGTGACCTTTCAGGACGCCATCAACATTGAGTTAAAAGAGAGAAGAGAGCTCAGCCAGGACAGTGTCATCATTGAGATAAAAGAGCAAAGAGCGCTCAGCCAAGATGGTGTCAACATGGAGTTAAAAGAGAGTGACAATTCAGGACGGTATCAACATTGAGTTAAAAGAGAGAAGAGCGCTCAGCCAGGATGGTGTCACCATTGAGTTAAAAGAGAGAAGACCTCGCAGCCAGGATGGTGTCAACATTGAGTTAAAAGAGAGAAGAGCACTCAGACAGGATGGTGTCAACATTGAGTTAAAAGAGAGAAGAGCGCTCAGCATGGACAGTGTCAACATGAGTTAAAAGAGTGAAGAGCGCTCAGCCAGGACGGTGTCAACATTGAGTTAAAAGAGAGTGACCATTCAGGACAGCATCAACATTGAGTTAAAAGAGAGAAGAGAGCTCAGCCAGGACAGTGTCATCATTGAGATAAAAGAGCAAAGAGCGCTCAGCCAAGATGGTGTCAACATTGAGTTAAAAGAGAGTGACAATTCAGGACGCTATCAACATTGAGTTAAAAGAGAGAATAGCGCTCAGCCAGGATGGTGTCAACATTTAGTTAAAAGAGAGAAGAGCACTCAGACAGGATGGTGTCAACATTGAGTTACAAGGGAGAAGAGTGCTCAGCCAGGACGGTGTCAACATTGTGTTAAAAGAGAGAAGACCGCTCAGCCAAGACGGTGTCTACAGTGAGTTACAAGAGAGAACAATGATTTAGCCAGGGCGGTGTCAACATTGAGTTAAAAGAGAGGAGAGCAGTAAGCCTGGACGGTCTCAACAGTGTGTCAAAAGAGAGACGAGCGCTCGCCAGGACTGTGTCAACATTGAGTTAAAAGAGGGAAGAGCGCTCAGCCAGGATGGTGTCAACATTGAGTTAAAAGAGAGAAGAGCGCTCAGCCAGGATGGTGTCAACATTGAGTTAAAAGAGAGGAGAGCGCTCAGCCAGGAAGGTGTCAACAGTGAGTTACAAGAGAAGTGAAGAGCGCTCAGGCAGGACAGTGTCAAAAGTGAGTTAAAAGAGAGGAGAGCACTCAGCCAGGTCGGTGTCAACATTGAGTAAAAAGAGAGGAGAGCGCTCAGCCAGCATGGTGTCAACATTGAGTTAAAAGTGAGGAGAGCGCTCAGCCAGCATGGTGTCAACATTGAGTTAAAAGATAGAAGAGCACTCAGCCAGGATGGTGGCAAATTTGAGCTAAAAGAGAGGAGAGCACACAGCCAGGATGATGTCATCACTGAGTTAAATGAGAGAAGACCTGTTAGCCAGGACGGTGTCAACATTGAGTTAAAAGAGAGAAGAGCGATCAGCCAGGATGGTGTCAACATTGAGTTACAAGAGAGAAGAGTGCTCAGCCAGGACGGTGTCAACATTGAGCTACAAGAGAGAACAATGATTTAGCCAGGGCGGTGTCAATATTGAGTTAAAAGAGAGGAGAGCAGTAAGCATGGACGGTGTCAACAGTGAGTTAAAAGAGAGAAGAGCGCTCACCAGGATGGTCTCAACATTGAGTTAAAAGAGAGAAGAGCGCTCAGCCAGGATGGTGTCAACATTGAGTTAAAAGAGAAGTGAGCGCGCAGTCAGGACGGTGTCAACAGTGAGTTACAAGAGAGGCGAAGAGCGCTCAGCCAGGATAGTGTCAACATTGAGTTACAAGAGAGAAGAGCGCTCAGTCAGGATGGTGTCAACATTGAGTTAAAAGAGAGAAGAGTACTCAGCCTGGACGGTGTCAACATTAAGTTAAAAGAGAGTGACTATTCAGGATGGTATCAACATTGATATAAAAGAGAGAAGAGCGCTCAGCCAGGTCGGTGTCAACATTGAGTTAAAAGAGAGTGACCATTCAGCACAGCATCAACATTGAGTTAAAAGAGAGAAGAGTGCTCAGCCAGACCGGTGTCAACAATGAGTTTAAAGAGAGAAGAGCGCTCAGCCAGGACGGTGCCAACATTGAGTTAAAAGAGAGTGACCATTCAAGACGGCATCAACATTGAGTTAAAAGAGAGGAGAACGCTCAGCCAGGACGGTGTCAACATTGAGTTAAAAGAGAGTGACCTTTCAGGACGGCATCAACATTGAGTTAAAAGAGAGAAGAGTGCTCAGCCAGGATGGTGTCAACATTGAGCTAAAAGAGAGAAGAGCGCTCAGCCAGGACGGTGCCAACATTGAGTTAAAAGAGAGTGACCATTCAGGACGACATCAAGATTGAGTTAAAGTACAGAAGAGCGCTCAGCCAGGATGGTGTCAATATTGAGCTAAATGAGAGAAGAGCGCTCAGCAAGGCCGGTGCCAACATTGAGTTAAAAGAGAGTGACCATTCAGGACAGCATCAACATTGAGTCAAAAGAGAGAAGAGAGCTCAGCCAGGACAGTGTCAACATTGAGTTAAAAGAGAGAAGAGAGCTCAGCCAGGACAGTGTCAACATTGAGTTAAAAGATAGAAGAGTGCTCAGCCAGGACGGTGTCCTTTTGAATTAAAAGAAATAAGAGCGCCGTTTCAGGGTGGTCGCAACATTGAGGAAGGTTGGGCAGCTGGCACTCCCTTGCACACTGGTTTACCCACCTCATCTCCACGTAGGTCTTCATATATTCAAATCTGTCCGTCAGCTGCTGAATTCGTGTGGCTTCTTCCTTTAACTGTGGGTTGTAGCTCTCCATCCACAGGCGCCGTCTCATCTGAAAGGACTCTATAACCAGGTGAACACGCTGCAGCTCTTTGCCTGCGTCCTGCAACAGACAACCACGCACAACACCCCTGAGAGACTGCATGCAGCATCAAAGACATACTGAGGGAACCAGCATGCACATCACCCCTGAGAGAGACTGCATGCGGCATCGCAGACATGCTGAGGGAACCAGCACGCACAACACCCCTGAGAGAGACTGCATGCGGCATCAAAGACATACTGAGGGAACCAGCACGCACATCACCCCTGAGAGAGACTGCATGCGGCATCGCAGACATGCTGAGGGAACCAGCATGCACAACACCCCTGAGAGAGACTGCATGCGGCATCAAAGACATACTGAGGGAACCAGCATGCACAACACCCCTGAGAGAGACTGCATGCGGCATCAAAGACATGCTGAGGGAACCAGCACGCACAACACCCCTGAGAGAGACTGCATGCGGCATCGCAGACATGCTGAGGGAACCAGCACGCACAACACCCCTGAGAGAGACTGCATGCGGCATCAAAGACATACTGAGGGAACCAGCACGCACATCACCCCTGAGAGAGACTGCATGCGGCATCGCAGACATGCTGAGGGAACCAGCATGCACAACACCCCTGAGAGAGACTGCATGCGGCATCAAAGACATACTGAGGGAACCAGCATGCACAACACCCCTGAGAGAGACTGCATGCGGCATCGCAGACATGCTGAGGGAACCAGCATGCACATCACCCCTGAGAGAGACTGCATGCGGCATCGCAGACATGCTGAGGGAACCAGCATGCACATCACCCCTGAGAGACTGCATGCAGCATCAAAGACATACTGAGGGAACCAGCAAGCACATCACCCCTGAGAGAGACTGCATGTGGCATCGCAGACATACAGACATACTGAGGGAACCATCATGCACAACACCCCTGAGAGAGACTGCATGCGGCATCGCAGACATGCTGAGGGAACCAGCATGCACATCACCCCTGAGAGAGACTGCATGCGGCATCGCAGACATGCTGAGGGAACCGGCATGCACATCACCCCTGAGAGAGACTGCATGCGGCATCGCAGACATGCTGAGGGAACCAGCACGCACAACACCCCTGAGAGAGACTGCATGCGGCATCAAAGACATACTGAGGGAACCAGCACGCACATCACCCCTGAGAGAGACTGCATGCGGCATCGCAGACATGCTGAGGGAACCAGCATGCACAACACCCCTGAGAGAGACTGCATGCGGCATCAAAGACATACTGAGGGAACCAGCATGCACAACACCCCTGAGAGAGACTGCATGCGGCATCAAAGACATGCTGAGGGAACCAGCACGCACAACACCCCTGAGAGAGACTGCATGCGGCATCGCAGACATGCTGAGGGAACCAGCACGCACAACACCCCTGAGAGAGACTGCATGCGGCATCAAAGACATACTGAGGGAACCAGCACGCACATCACCCCTGAGAGAGACTGCATGCGGCATCGCAGACATGCTGAGGGAACCAGCATGCACAACACCCCTGAGAGAGACTGCATGCGGCATCAAAGACATACTGAGGGAACCAGCATGCACAACACCCCTGAGAGAGACTGCATGCGGCATCGCAGACATGCTGAGGGAACCAGCATGCACATCACCCCTGAGAGAGACTGCATGCGGCATCGCAGACATGCTGAGGGAACCAGCATGCACATCACCCCTGAGAGACTGCATGCAGCATCAAAGACATACTGAGGGAACCAGCAAGCACATCACCCCTGAGAGAGACTGCATGTGGCATCGCAGACATACAGACATACTGAGGGAACCATCATGCACAACACCCCTGAGAGAGACTGCATGCGGCATCGCAGACATGCTGAGGGAACCAGCATGCACATCACCCCTGAGAGAGACTGCATGCGGCATCGCAGACATGCTGAGGGAACCGGCATGCACATCACCCCTGAGAGAGACTGCATGCGGCATCGCAGACATGCTGAGGGAACCAGCATGCACATCACCCCTGAGAGAGACTGCATGCGGCATCGCAGACATGCTGAGGGAACCGGCATGCACATCACCCCAGAGAGAGACTGCATGCGGCATCGAAGACATGCTGAGGGAACCAGCATGCACATCACCCCTGAGAGACTGCATGCGGCATCGCAGACATGCTGAGGGAACCAGCATGCACATCACCCCTGAGAGAGACTGCATGCGGCATCGCAGACATGCTGAGGGAACCGGCATGCACATCACCCCTGAGAGAGACTGCATGCGGCATCGCAGACATGCTGAGGGAACCAGCATGCACATCACCCCTGAGAGAGACTGCATGCGGCATCGCAGACATGCTGAGGGAACCAGCATGCACATCACCCCTGAGAGAGACTGCACGCGGCATCGCAGACATGCTGAGGGAACCAGCATGCACAACACCCCTGAGAGAGACTGCATGCGGCATCGCAGACATACAGACATACTGAGGGAACCAGCAAAACCCCTGAGAGAGACTGCATGCGGCATCGCAGACATGCTGAGGGAACCAGCATGCACAACACCCCTGAGAGAGACTGCATGCGGCATCGCAGACATGCTGAGGGAACCAGCACGCACAACACCCCTGAGAGAGACTGCATGCGGCATCGCAGACATGCTGAGGGAACCAGCACGCACAACACCCCTGAGAGAGACTGCATGCGGCATCGCAGACATGCTGAGGGAACCAGCACGCACAACACCCCTGAGAGAGACTGCATGCGGCATCGTAGACATGCTGAGGGAACCAGCACGCACAACACCCCTGAGAGAGACTGCATGCAGCATCGCAGACATGCTGAGGGAACCAGCACGCACATCACCCCTGAGAGAGACTGCATGAGGCATCGCAGACATGCTGAGGGAACCAGCACGCACAACACCCCTGAGAGAGACTGCATGCGGCATCGCAGACATGCTGAGGGAACCAGCACGCACAACACCCCTGAGAGAGACTGCATGCGGCATCACAGACATGCTGAGGGAACCAGCACGCACAACACCCCTGAGAGACTGCATGCGGCATCAAAGACATACTGAGGGAACCAGCACGCACAACACCCCTGAGAGAGACTGCATGCGGCATCGCAGACATGCTGAGGGAACCAGCATGCACATCACCCCTGAGAGAGACTGCATGAGGCATCGCAGACATGCTGAGGGAACCAGCATGCACAACACCCCTGAGAGAGACTGCATGAGGCATCGCAGACATGCTGAGGGAACCAGCATGCACAACACCCCTGAGAGAGACTGCATGCGGCATCGCAGACATGCTGAGGGAACCAGCATGCACAACACCCCTGAGAGAGACTGCATGCGGCATCGCAGACATGCTGAGGGAACCAGCATGCACAACACCCCTGAGAGAGACTGCATGCGGCATCGCAGACATACAGACATACTGAGGGAACCATCATGCACAACACCCCTGAGAGAGACTGCATGCGGCATCGCAGACATGCTGAGGGAACCAGCATGCACATCACCCCTGAGAGAGACTGCATGCGGCATCGCAGACATGCTGAGGGAACCAGCATGCACATCACCCCTGAGAGAGACTGCATGCGGCATCGCAGACATGCTGAGAGAACCGGCATGCACATCACCCCTGAGAGAGACTGCATGCGGCATCGCAGACATGCTGAGGGAACCAGCATGCACATCACCCCTGAGAGAGACTGCACGCGGCATCGCAGACATGCTGAGGGAACCAGCATGCACAACACCCCTGAGAGAGACTGCATGCGGCATCGCAGACATACAGACATACTGAGGGAACCAGCAACACCCCTGAGAGAGACTGCATGCGGCATCGCAGACATGCTGAGGGAACCAGCATGCACAACACCCCTGAGAGAGACCGCATGCGGCATCGCAGACATGCCGAGGGAACCAGCATGCACAACACACCTGAGAGAGACCGCATGCGGCATAGCAGACATGCCGAGGGAACCAGCACGCACAACACCCCTGAGAGAGACTGCATGCGGCATAGCAGACATGCCGAGGGAACCAGCACGCACAACACCCCTGAGAGAGACTGCATGCGGCATCACAGACATAGCGAGGGAACCAGCACGCACAACACACCTGAGAGAGACTGCATGCGGCATCACAGACATGCCGAGGGAACCAGCACGCACAACACCCCTGAGAGAGACTGCATGCGGCATCACAGACATGCCGAGGGAACCAGCACGCACAACACCCCTGAGAGAGACTGCATGCGGCATCACAGACATGCCGAGGGAACCAGCACGCACAACACCCCTGAGAGAGACTGCATGCGGAATCACAGACATGCCGAGGGAACCAGCATGGACACATGTTGGTCATTCAGAAACCATAAGTAACCCTGGCCGACCCCAGAGAAATGATGGATATCAATGGCAGCCAACATGGACACACCATGGCCACCCAAGGAGAAACCCCGGGTACCCCTGGCTGGCAAGCGTCGCACAGAAAACCAAGTTACCTGTAGCTGGCGAAGGATCATGTTAAGGCTAAACGTTCTTTGGTGTTCTGAGTTATAATCACCATTAACTGACCGTATTAACTCCTCTGCTACTGTTTCCTGGTACTGAGACCTGTTGCCAATGTTCCTAATTACAGAATTCCCTTTAAGAAGAGTGCCCCTCCAGGCAATAGGTTTGGGAACTCCTTTGCCTTTCCATCATAAGATAATACTACAGGTCTGCAATCAATTCTTTTGCTCCTCACTCTGGATCCAGCAAAAAATCTCACCACTACAATGTACAATCCTAAAAGCACGTGCATCGTCCAAGACCTGGCAGCATGCACGTGTATTGTCCAAGACCTGGCAGCAAGCACGTGCACTGCCCAAGACCTGGCAGCATGCACGTGCATTGCCCAAGACCTGGCAGCAAGCACGTGCATTGCCCAAGACCTGGCAGCATGCACGTGCATTGCCCAAGACCTGGCAGCAAGCAAGTGCATTGCCCAAGACCTGGCAGCAAGCAAACACATGGTGTAAAAGGACCCATTGATCGCTTAAGAATATGGGAGTCAATAGGATCTTTCAGGGAGTGGGCATTAGAACCTTTCTGGAAGTAATCTCAAATTGGTATTGGATCTGCCAGGGAACAGCCCTGCTGAAAGACTTCGGATGAAACCTTACAACACAAGTGTATAAAGCAAGTGTCTGCAACCTGTGGCTCTCCAGATGTTTTGGTCTATGCCTTCCATGATCCTTCACCATTGACTTTGCTGGCAATGGCTGATGGGAGTTGCAGCTCAAACCATCGGGAGAAAGAAAAATAGCAGACCCCTGGTGTAAGGCTTCAGATATTCTAGGAGTTTTATTCAGGAGGTTGCTTTGATATAGTTCATGGCAGTGGGGTGTACTTTTAGCCTTTTTGTCAGTGCTGGGTGGAGGGGTTGGCATAGAACAGGTGACCCCCTGCATCCTTGGGTGAGATTGGGAGTTTCAGACACCTGGGTGGGGTGGGGGGCTTACTGTCGTTGTCTGGACAGCATTGATGAGACAGAAACCCAGTCACCAGAGTGTACATGATGGCCCAGTGACCCTAATGTCCCCTAAACATGCTGGGTCCTTCGCTCTCTCTAGTCAAACCATTTCACAAGGAGGGCCCACCTTGGAGGCTCCCTTTCGTGACCTTTTATGGCTCCTTAGAGCCATCTTGAAGGGCCCAATATCTCCACCTTGGAGGGCCCCAGAGTGTCACCCTGGGGATCTCCAAAGCTCCACCTTGGAGGCCCTTTAAAACAACCTTGCAGACCTCATTAGCTTCGCCTTCGAGGGCCCCTTAGACGCACCTTGGATGGTCCGTTACCAGCACACCGAAGGGGCCCTCAGCACCATCTTGCAGAGCAACTTACCTCTGCCTTACTGGGGCCCTTAAACACCTTGTGGGTTCTTGGGGGTACTATTTTGGCATTAGGCTGGGATTCACTGGAGGCACTGTGATGGTGCTTGGCTGGGATTCACAGGAGGTACTGTGATGGCACTTGGATAGGGTTCACTGGAGGTACTGTAATAGCACCTGGCTGGGGTTTACTGGAGGTACTGTGATGGCACCTGGCTGGGGTTCACTGGAGGTACTGTGATGGTGCTTGGCTGTTATCCACCGGAGGTACTGTTATGGCACTTGGCTGGGATTCACTGGAGGTACTGTGATGGCACTTGGCTGGGATTCACCGTAGGTACTGTTATGGCACCTGGCTGGGATTCACAAGAGGTACTGTGATTGCACATGGCTGCTATTCACCAGAGGTACTGTGATGGCACTTGGATGGGATTCACAGGAGGTACTGTGATGACACTTGGCTGGGATTCACAGGAGGTACTGTGATGGCACTTGGCTGGGATTCACAGGAGGTACTGTGATGGCATTTGGCTGTTATTCAGTGGAGGTACTGTGATGGCACTTGCCTGGAACTCACCAGGGGTGCTATGATGGCACTCGGCTGGGATTCACCAGAGGCACTGTAATGGCAAGAGGCTGGGATTCACCAGAGGTACTGTGATGGCACTTGGCTGGGATTCACTAGAGATACTATGATGGCACATGGCTATTATACACTGGATGTGCTATGTTGGCACTTGGCTGGGATTCCCTGGAGGTGCTATGATGGCACTTTGTGGATATTCACCGGAGGTGCAATGATGGCACTTGGCTGGGATTCACCGGATGGGCTATGATGCCACTTGGCTGGGATTCCCTGGAGGTGCTATGATGGCACTAGGCTGGGATTCACTGGGAGGTACTATGATGGCACTAGGCTGGGATTCACTGGGAGGTGCTATGATGAAACTAGGGTGGGATTCACTGGGAGGTGATATGCTGGCACTAGGGTGGGATTCACTGGGAGGTGATATGCTGGCACTAGGGTGGGATTCATCGGAGGTGCTATGATGGCACTAGGCTGGGATTCACTGGAGGTACTGTGATGGCACTTGGCTAGGGTTCACTGGAGATGCTATGATGGCACTAGGCTGGGATTCACTGGGAGGTACTATGATGACACTAGGCTGGGATTCACTGGGAGGTGCTATGATGGCATTATGGTGGGATTCACAGGGAGGTGCCATGATGTCACTAGTCTGGGATTCACTGGGAGGTACTGTGATGGGACTAGGCTGGGATTGCTATGATGGCACTAGGATTGGATTTACCGGATGTGCTATGATGGCACTAGGCTGGGAATGCTATGATGGCACTAGGCTGGGATTCACCGGAGGTGCTTTGATGGCACTAGACTGGGAATGCTATGATGGCACTAGGCTGGGAATGCTATGATGACACTAGGATGGGATTTACCGGATGTGCTATGATGTCACTAGGCTGGGATTCACTAGAGGTGCTATGATGGCACTAGGCTGGGAATGCTATGATGGCACTAGGCTGGCAATGCTATAATGGCACTAGTCTGGGATTCCCCGGAGGTGCTATGATGGCACTAAGGTGGGATTCATCAGAGGTGCTATGATGACACTAGGCTGGGATTCACCGGAGGTACTTTGATGGCACTTGGCTGGGGTTCACTGGAGGTGCTATGATGGCACTAGGCTGGGATTCACTGGGAGGTACTATGATGGCACTAGGCTGGGATTCACTGGGAAGTGCTATGATAGCACTAGGGTGGGATTCACTGGGAGGTGCTATGATGGCACTAAGGTGGGATTCATCGGAGGTGCTATGATGGCACTAGGCTGGGATTCACCAGGGGTACTGTGATGGTGCTTGGCTGGGGTTCACTGGAGGTGCTATGATGGTGCTTGGCTGGGATTCACTGGAGGTACTGTGATGGTGCTTGGCTGGGGTTCACTGGAGGTGCTATGATGGCACTAGGCTGGGATTCACTGGGAGGTGCTATGATGGCACTAGGCTGGGATTCACTGGGAGGTGTTATGATGGCACTAGGGTGGGATTCCCTGGGAGGTGCTATGATGGCACTAGCCTGGG
The DNA here is from genome assembly GCF_040938575.1 of Ambystoma mexicanum. Classification (NCBI taxonomy): domain Eukaryota; kingdom Metazoa; phylum Chordata; class Amphibia; order Caudata; family Ambystomatidae; genus Ambystoma; species Ambystoma mexicanum. Next base: position 5,530,459 of record NC_090931.1, on the reverse strand, counting down.
ATTCACTGGGAAGTGCTATGATGGCACCAGGGTGGGATTCACTGGGAGGTGCTATGATGGCACTAGGGTGGGATTCACTGGGAGGTGCTATGGTGGCACTAGGCTGGGATTCACTGGGAGGTGTTATGATGGCACTAGGGTGGGATTCACTGGGAGGTGTTATTATGGCACTAGGGTGGGATTCACTGGGAGGTGCTATGATGGCACTAGGGTGGGATTCACTGTGAGGTGCTATGGTGGCACTAGGCTGGGATTCACTGGGAGGTGTTATGATGGCACTAGGGTGGGATTCACTGGGAGATGTTATGATGGCACTAGGGTGGGATTCACTGGGAGGTGCTATGATGGCACTAGGGTGGGATTCACTGGGAGATGTTATGATGGCACTAGGGTGGGATTCACTGGGAGGTGTTATTATGGCACTAGGGTGGGATTCACTGGGAGGTGCTATGATGGCACTAGGGTGGGATTCACTGCGAGGTGCTATGGTGGCACTAGGCTGGGATTCACTGGGAGGTGTTATGATGGCACTAGGGTGGGATTCACTGGGAGGTGCTATGGTGGCACTAGGCTGGGATTCACTGGGAGGTGTTATGATGGCACTAGGGTGGGATTCACTGGGAGGTGTTATTATGGCACTAGGGTGGGATTCACTGGGAGGTGCTATGATGGCACTAAGGTGGGATTCATCGGAGGTGCTATGATGGCACTAGGCTGGGATTCACCAGGGGTACTGTGATGGTGCTTGGCTGGGGTTCACTGGAGGTGCTATGATGGTGCTTGGCTGGGATTCACTGGAGGTGCTATGATGGCACTAGGCTGGGATTCACTGGGAGGTGCTATGATGGCACTAGGCTGGGATTCAATGGGAGGTGTTATGATGGCACTAGGGTGGGATTCACTGGGAGATGTTATGATGGCACTAGGGTGGGATTCATCTGAGGTGCTATGATGCCACTTGGCTGGGAAGGCTATGATGGCACTTGGCTGGGATTCCTGACTAGACCACACTTCCTAACTCCTGACACACTGCATTCTAATGGTTAGGGACTGGAACTTCAAACTATGGTGTTTGTGGTTCCGGAATGTAAGGGTGGGAGCGCCTACATCATCGGAACTTGTTTCACGACACTTGGGATGTCCGGCTGCTGATGTTCTGGCGTGATGGCGACTTACCTGCAGCTTCTTTACATAGGTTACAACTGACTGATATGTTTCCGACTTCACATCTTCAGCACAGAACCAGGCCTCGAAGAGCTGCACAAACTCTTCAGCGTCTTCCACGCGCGGGGCGGGAGCTTTTGTCGTGTTCTGCAGCCTGCAACCAGAAGGCGGAAGAGTATCAGTGCACCCTCAAATGTGAAGGTAGCGGGCACCAGGGCAGACAGCGGGCACCAGGGCAGACAGCGGACACCAGGGAAGACACCAGGCACCAGGGCAGACAGCGGGGACCAGGGCAGACAGCAGGGACCAGGGCAGACAGCGGGCACCAGGGCAGACAGCGGGCACCAGGGCAGACAGCGGGCACCAGGGCAGACAGCAGGGACCAGGGCAGACAGCGGGCACCAGGGCAGACAGCGGGCACCAGGGCAGACAGCGGGGACCAGGGCAGACAGCGGGCACCAGGGCAGACAGCCGGGACCAGGGCAGACAGCGGGACCAGGGCAGACAGCCGGGACCAGGGCAGACAGTGGGCACCAGTGCAGACAGCCAGGACCAGGGCAGACAGCCGGGACCAGGGCAGACAGTGGGCACCAGGGTAGACAGCAGGGAGCGGGGCAGACAACGGGCACCAGGGCAGACAGCGGGCACCAGGGCAGACAGCGGACACCAGGGAAGACACCAGGCACCAGGGCAGACAGCGGGCACCAGGGCAGACAGCGGGCACCAGGGCAGACAGCGGGGACCAGGGAAGACAGCGGAGAGCAGGGCAGACAGCGGGCATCAGGGCAGACAGCAGGCACCAGGGCAGACAGCGGGCACCAGGGCATACAGCGGGCACCAGGGCAGACAGCGGGCACCAGGGCATACAGCGGGCACCAGGGCAGACAGCGGGCACCAGGGCAGACAGCGGGGACCAGGGCAGACAGCGGGCACCAGGGCAGACAGCGGGGACCCGGGCAGACAGCGGGCACCAGGGCAGACAGACACCAGGGCAGACAGCGGGCACCAGGGCAGACAGCAGGCACCAGGGAAGACAGCGGAGAGCAGGGCAGACAGACACCAGGGCAGACAGCGGGCACCAGGGCAGACAGCAGGCACCAGGGAAGACAGCGGAGAGCAGGGCAGACAGCGGGCACCGGGGCAGACAGTGGGCACCAGGGCAGACAGCGGGGACCAGGGCAGACAGCCGGGACCAGGGCAGACAGCGGGCATCAGGGCAGACAGCGGGGACCAGGGCAGACAGCCGGAACCAGGGCAGACAGCGGGCACCAGGGCAGACAGCCGGGACCAGGGCAGACAGCGGGGACCAGGGCAGACAGCGGGCACCAGGGCAGACAGCGGGCACCAGGGCAGACAGCGGGGACCAGGGCAGACAGCCGGGACCAGGGCAGACAGCCGGGACCAGGGCAGACAGCGGGCACCAGGGCAGACAGCAGGCACCAGGGCAGACAGCCGGGACCAGGGCAGACAGCCGGGACCAGGGCAGAGAGCGGGCATCAGGGCAGACAGCGGGGACCAGGGCAGACAGCCGGGACCAGGGCAGACAGCGGGCACCAGGGCAGACAGCCGGGACCAGGGCAGACAGCGGGGACCAGGGCAGACAGCGGGCACCAGGGCAGACAGCCGGGACTAGGGCAGACAGCCGGGACCAGGGCAGACAGCGGGCACCAGGGCAGACAGCGGGCACCAGGGCAGACAGCGGGGACCAGGGCAGACAGCGGGCACCAGGGCAGACAGCGGATAGCAGGGCAGACAGTGGGCACCAGTGCAGACAGCGGGCACCAGGGCAGACAGCGGGGACCAGGGCAGACAGCGGGCACCAGGGCAGACAGCGGGAACCAGGGCAGACAGCCGGGACCAGGGCAGACAGCGGGGACCAGGGAAGACAGCGGAGAGCAGGGCAGACAGCCGGGACCAGGGCAGACAGCGGGCATCAGGGTAGACAGCGGGCACCAGGGCAGACAGCGGGGACCAGGGCAGACAGCCGGGACCAGGGCAGACAGCGGGGACCAGGGCAGACAGCGGGCACCAGGGCAGACAGCGGGCACCAGGGCAGACAGCCGGGACCAGGGCAGACAGCTGGGACCAGGGCAGACAGCGGGCATCAGGGTAGACAGCGGGCACCAGGGCAGACAGCGGGGACCAGGGCAGACAGCAGGGACCAGGGCAGACAGCGGGGACCAGGGCAGACAGCGGGGACCAGGGCAGACAGCGGGCACCAGGGCAGACAGCGGGGACCAGGGAAGACAGCGGGCACCAGGGCAGACAGCCGGGACCAGGGCAGACAGCGGGCACCAGGGCAGACAGCAGGCACCAGGGCAGACAGCGGGCACCAGGGCAGACAGCGGGCACCAGGGCAGACAGCGGGGACCAGGGCAGACAGCGGAGAGCAGGGCAGACAGCGGGCACCAGGGCAGACACCGGGCACCAGGGCAGACAGCCAGGACCAGGGCAGACAGTGGGAACCAGTGCAGACAGCCAGGACCAGGGCAGACAGTGGGCACCAGTGCAGACAGCCAGGACCAGGGCAGACAGTGGGCACCAGTGCAGACAGCCAGGACCAGGGCAGACAGCGGGCACCAGGGTAGACAGCGGGGACCAGGGCAGACAGCGGGGACCAGGGCAGACAGCGGGCACCAGGGCAGACAGCAGACACCAGGGAAGACAGCGGAGAGCAGGGCAGACAGCGGGGACCAGGGAAGACAGCGGAGAGCAGGGCAGACAGCCGGGACCAGGGCAGACAGCGGGCATCAGGGTAGACAGTGGGCACCAGGGCAGACAGACACCAGGGCAGACAGCCGGGACCAGGGCAGACAGTGGGCACCAGGGCAGACAGACACCAGGGCAGACAGCCGGGACCAGGGCAGACAGCGGGCACCAGAGCAGACAGCCAGGACCAGGGCAGACAGTGGGCACCAGTGCAGACAGCCAGGACCAGGGCAGACAGTGGGCACCAGTGCAGACAGCCAGGACCAGGGCAGACAGCAGGCACCAGGGTAGACAGCGGGGACCAGGGCAGACAGCGGGGACCAGGGCAGACAGCGGGCACCAGGGCAGACAGCGGACACCAGGGAAGACAGCGGAGAGCAGGGCAGACAGCGGGGACCAGGGAAGACAGCGGAGAGCAGGGCAGACAGCCGGGACCAGGGCAGACAGCGGGCATCAGGGTAGACAGTGGGCACCAGGGCAGACAGACACCAGGGCAGACAGCCGGGACCAGGGCAGAAAGTGGGCACCAGGGCAGACAGACACCAGGGCAGACAGCCGGGACCAGGGCAGACAGTGGGCACCAGGGCAGACAGACACCAGGGCAGACAGCCGGGACCAGGGCAGACAGCGGACACCAGGGAAGACAGCGGAGAGCAGGGCAGACAGCGGGGACCAGGGAAGACAGCGGAGAGCAAGGCAGACAGCCGGGACCAGGGCAGACAGCGGGCATCAGGGTAGACAGTGGGCACCAGGGCAGACAGACACCAGGGCAGACAGCCGGGACCAGGGCAGACAGTGGGCACCAGGGCAGACAGACACCAGGGCAGACAGCCGGGACCAGGGCAGACAGTGGGCACCAGGGCAGACAGACACCAGGGCAGACAGCCGGGACCAGGGCAGACAGCGGGCACCAGAGCAGACAGCCGGGACCAGGGCAGACAGCGGGGAGAAGGGCAGACAGTAGGAACCAGGGCAGACAGCAGGCACCAGGGCAGACAGCAGCACCAGGGGAGACAGCAGGGACCAGGGCAGACAGCAGCACCAGGGGAGACAGCAGGGACCAGGGCAGACAGCAGGGACCAGGGCAGACAGCGTGTACCAGGGCAGACAGCCGGGAGCACGGTAGACAGAAGGGAGCAGGGCAGACTGCGGGGACCAGGGCAGACAGCGGGCACCAGGGTAGTCAGCGGGGGAGGGGCAGGCAGCAGGGACCAGGTCAGAGAGCGGGCCCCAGGGCAGAGAGTGGGCACCGGGGGAGACAGTGGGGGCCAGGGAAGACAGCGGGCACTAGGGCAGACAGCAGGGAGCAGGAAAGACAGCAGGGCAGACAGCAGGTACTAGGGCAAAGAGCATGACCAGGGCGGACAGTGGGCGCCAGGGCAGGCAGCGAACACCAGGGATTGACTGTGCACTAGGTCTGTCTGAGAAGGAAGACCCCTGGCAAACACTGAGCTTCCTTCTTTGCTCTAATCTAGAGACATACAGGTAGACTGCACTCAAAGGTCGTTAAGTAAATCCAATGGACCGTTTTCTGACTCGATCAGAATATCTCAGGCATGAGATATTTTGCGTGTTTTTCCCTCTCTCAACAGTATTGATTTCTCTCTGGGCCTTTTCAATTCTAATCTCACGTGAGCCCCCTCCAGCAATGCAAGCACAAACATGTCCTTATTAGCAAGGAAATAGAAAAGAGACGAGGGCCATGTGTGGCTGGCGGTTTGTGGCCTCCAAGCTTGGCTCTCCAGATATTGTGGACTGCAACTCCAGTCAGCCCCGGTCAACATAGCCAATGCTGAGGGATCACGGGAGATGTAGTCAAATCCACCTGGAGAGACTCAGGCTGCAGACCCTCGTCAGTGGGACCATTGGCTTGACTTGCACGTGGTGCTTCTCTGGAAACCACACACAGTAATGACCGCCTTTTTGACAGTTGAAACCATCGCCACGTGTTGACAAGACCCCCATCGCAGGGTTCCTGCGCCCTCTGTGGCTATATACCGTCTTCCCATGATGTCCCATGATGGTGAACACGTATGACACACGCGTGTTCTCTGGCACAGCCTCGCGGCGCCATTTCACTCACACAGAAACATACAATCATAAAACTGCTGCATAGTTTAGAGAGTGGAACCCGTGAGGAATAACCCGAGAGGGTGCACGAGGGAGGGCAAAATGCACAGCTCCCAGAGGCTGGGATAAGAGGGTGCCTTCTGGGCACCTCACTGCTGGAGCAGCAAGTCAAGGGGTCCATGTGGCCTCATGCCATCCACCTTCCTATGCATTTCTGGTATTTGAATGTGCATTCCCCCCTCCACTGGCGTTTGGTGGGGGTGGGGGGTGGGCATTTCCCCATATCTCACTGCACGCCCCTTTCCCATTGTCCCTCATTGCACCGTTCACCAGATCACCCCATATATAGAGAGAGTTTCAGGCCCTTTAGCAATAGAAGGTGCAGGGCGACTCCAAATCATGCCCCGCCATGAGGACGGGGAGTCAGTCTGTCTCCAAGCACTGAACCTCGAGGGGGGAGGGGGGAGGGGCTTTGCCCAATACTCGGACATAGAATTGGCCTCACGAGATCACAGCATTGACTTGAGTCCGAGGGTTCAACCAACTTGAGCATAGCACAGACCTGCCCACACAGACCACCCCCACACAGACCACCCCCATGTGTGACCAGGGAAGCGAGCTCAGTCTCGAGGTTGCATGGGCAGGAGACACTTCAGGTGTGCTGCTGCATCACACATTTCAGCTATCTGGACTTGCCTTCCCATCAGCCCTAGCTAGCATAATCAGTGGAGAAGGATCATGGGGATTGTAGTCCAGAAAATCCAGAGGGCCCCGGCATATGATATCCCTGAACAGCTTCTGACACACGGGTTCATGTCCCAAGACACCAGGCCAAGGACAGTCTCCTACTACGAGGGGTGACTATTACTGACCTCCACTGACAGCGAGCAAGCACCAGTTCAGGTCCCCAGGCTGATGGGTTTTCTGGTAGCTGGACCGAGCTCAAGGCTTCTGTCCAGAAGAGCAGTGAGAGGAAGGATAAGTGCTGCCACTGATCTCAGAATTCAGTAACAACTAACATGGTTCAAAGTGAGGAACAGATGTATTCACATACAAAGTCCTTCACTTGCGGTTTGGAGGTTTACGGGATAAGAAATACCCATTCAGAGCCTGGAGTTAAGGCGAGGGGCATACCCCCCCACTCCCATTCTGGAAAGAGACTCCTGATTCGTCAGCCCAGACTAACTGTCTCCCAACTGGAATTCACTTTACTCCAATGCAAGTCAAGCCAAATCAAGAACAAGCAATCCCCCTTCAGCGTTCTAAAATGTTGGACCTCAAGGTTTTACGTTGTACCGCGTACCACGCTGCTTCGATGATCCGGCAAAACGCCCCTCTCCGGAGCCGCGTGCCCAGTGACTTCATTCTGGAAGATTCCGAAAGCACTTTCCTGTCAGGATGTTCACTCAGGAGATAGCTGCTTCATGATCTAGTTTTATAGTCTGAGGGAGGAGTCATTATCGCAGGATAATGACCCACTCCCAAGTTATGATCCAAGGTGAAGCCGATGGCATTTAGCTGGGAAAGGTCATGATCCCACGACAATTACCCCCTCCCCACTCCCCCCACCCGGCCACCCCCCTCCCTTGGTCTTTTAGGCTATTAGCAAAGATTGTTAGTAGCAATAAAGGTTTTGGAGATGTGGTGATGAAGTAAAAAATATGAGTTTAATCACGAGTATAGAACACATAGGCGCTGATGTAGAGTTCGGCGGAAGTTCAAATCCACCGGTTTTCCACCGGCGCAATGAAGGCTATTTAAGACCGCACACCGGTTTTCCGCCTGCAGAAAGCTGGAAGAAAACCCACTGTTCTTCATACTTTGCAATGGGGACCAGTGGATTTTCCACCCGCTTTCTGTTGGTGCAAACTCCAACGGGGGTTTGAGCAACCGCCGAACTCTAAATGAACCCTACAATGTGTTAATAAATTAAACATGGTTTCAACTGGTAATACATGAATAACTAGGTTGTCTTTCTAAGTTAAGCATTTCATTGTAAACTTGGTTGAACTGTTTAATGTGGAATGTTAAAGGGAATGAAGTGGAAGCATTGTTCCATGTTTTAGCTTACAATTTATGGAGTTAAATAATGTTGGAGTGTCTTGTTGAAAGACATCTTGCTGGGATATTGCACTGCTGTTCTTGAAGTCAGGAAACTGCTTTCTGTTGTCTCCCTGATGGTGTTTGAAGTCAGAATGTTTGGAATGCAGTCAATACCAGCAGTTACTGACTGCATACTGAACATTCCGATTGGCTGAGAGAAAGTTGTAGAGAAGGAGCCAAATACCTCCACCCAAAGCTCCACTCTCTTGTTGCCTATCTGCTGGGAGCCAGAGTGTGAGACATGTGCAGTACCAGTGCGGATGCCTGTACTGCAAAGAATCATGGAAGTAAGGTACCCATTAAGGAAACCATATATGCACTCACAAAAATATGATGGCCATTTGAATGAAATCCCAGAGGAAGTGTGAAAATGAACAAGAAAGGAGACTGGTGACATCATACGAAGCAGAGCTGAAGCACCCAGAAAAGAGGCAAGAGGCCCAAGACTATAGACATTCTATAGGATATTAAAGATGAGCAACATTTCGGGCTCCAGATGAAGTTGCTCATGCTGCAGAAACGATGAAGAAAATGCAAACAATTATTTTACACTTGTACAGACGCAGTAACGCAAGCAGACAAAGTATTCTTAAGGCTGGGTACGTCGTGAATAGATTGCTGCGGTGCACCAATGTATACTCATAGTAATGGGTGGAATATGGATGTTCCATAACGCACTTTAGCAGAGTCTAGACCCCATGAACAGAAAGGCTTTTCAGTGTGGCGCAGTTAGAAAACAACTAAATGGCGGCAGTGAATTCAAGAAAGGCTCGGCTGGCCCAGCACCAAGAAGTCAAGTCCGCCGCGAGCCTGGGTGTTCATTCAGTAGCTACAAAACGTGTGAAAAAAACAAACCCCTGTCTGAGGTGAGGTGGAAGAACATTGAAGACGTCAGAGGTTCATCATTTAATAAGATTTAATGCAGCAAAAAGCTCTGAAACATGGTCTCCAGTCACATGGTCAGACGGAAATAGACAATGGGGCAAGCTACTCTGAAACTGGGAGACAAAGTATGCCTAGACTCCCTTTTATCCTCAGACACGGAGAACATTTAAAAAGCCATGTTCAAAGGCTAATTGACTGGCAGACAGCAAGAGTGATGATAGATGTCAGGCTAATTAGGCAGGAAGCAATGGTCAAGACCAGCCCACCAGCACCTGGGGTGCCAGCCTGCGTGCTGCTGGCGTGTGTGGAATATTACAGAGGGGTACGAGGGTGCCAACCAATTATAGAGGAGGGCTTAGTTACGCACCTGATTTTAGAGACCCAACCACTTTCCCTAACAAGTATGGAACATATACCTAGATGTTCCTTGTAAGCCTATTACTTTCCCAAGTAGGTTTTTGTAGTTTGCCACGTAGACTGACGTCAGTGATGACAAGTTTTTACTATATAAACTGTGTTTTTTTCTGAAACTTGCTGATTGAGAAGATCAAGCGTACGTTCGTTTAGACAATTGCTAATAAAACAGACTTACTTTGCCAACTTCCTGAGTCAGTTTGATTATTGATGTTTGAGTATCTTCTGCATCCCTGTCCATCTCAAAGTATTGCTACCTCGTCTTAAGGGGCCTTGTGTTGGGTACACGGGTTCACATGGTAGCAAAGAGATGATGGTTAAAATCCCATCGACCGAGTAGGCTTTTAGGGTCTCGGAATATCGAATGTCATCTGCCATTTAGCTGGAGGAACATGAGGCTCCCTGTAGATAGTGGCCAGTAGTAAAGCCTTGCAAATCACTAAAGAGATAGGTGGGACGGGTCCCGGTTTCTACAGGCAGCTTGTGTATTTCTGAGAGATTCCAGGAATAGACCTGCAATACATTGGCTGCTACACAAGATCATCAAGCAGATTCGTCTACTACCCGAGCATCTGATAAACTTGCCTGATTAAAAGTCACTGTTTCCTTCCTTAAAAGTAATAACAGGAAAGATGGGGAATATTGATAGCAATAATAATGTAGCAAACAAGGAGAGAGCACAGAGAGGTACGAGAAGCCATTGATGTTGGAGTTTGATCTACTGGTGTATAATATATACATGTATTATATTTATTATTATTATTCTGTTCCTCACGATACACACTGTTTATTATGTTGGTTCAAAGAGAGCAGTGGTTCCTGTGTTTCTTCCTATGCAGAAGGAAGGTACAGATATAGCAATCTTACAAATCCCAAGGCCCTATGTGATTGTTCCTACACCAGTAGCTCATGTCAGGTCACCCAGTCTTGCGACAAATGTTTCTGAAGATCCCATTGAAAGGAGGTCATTCGAAGTGCCTCACAAGTGCCTGTGCGGCTGCGATAGCCACGAGACGCTGTCTGCGCAAGAAGAAGGATTGCTCCATCTGACTGAGGCAAAAAGCCCTAAGGACTCAAACTCCCAAAGTCATTATAACTTTGGTCTTACTTTGGACTTGGTGTTGTTCTCAGTGGCGTGCAGGGATTTCTGGGCTGGCTTTCTACTTTCATCATACGCAGCTCACGTTACTTACGTTGCTCTATTCTTTCTTTTTATCACAGATCCTGATTGCGCGCTGAGGCTGCGCCCCTCTGCTTCCCAGAAACCCTACTTAGAGCAAGGTGCACGCGCATCTCGCGCGCGCATTCAAAGTGCCTTACAAGTGCCGGTGCTGTTGCGCTGTTAGGGTGTGGGGGTCGGGGGACCGTTCCTAGTGGTAGTGAAATGCATATTGCATAGAAGGAAAGGTGAATGGCCAGGTGATGACCGTGACGTATGATTGCAGAAACCTCTCACTTAAGGGTGAGCGTTTGCTCAATTGCATCTATATGTATGTCCTGAATAATGCAGCTATTTCGTGTATCAGCGATTGTACATTATAGCTGTGTTCAGATATGTGTGGAACGCCCTTGTTTTTGTTGCTACGTTAGCGCGCGTCCTATCAGTTTGTGAATGTCCTGAAAGCAAGGAAGTTCATTGTATTGCTGTGCGCTGCTATGTGAGGAGGTATTGGTGTGGACGCCTGTGCGCCGGGAGCTATCTTCTTCTAGGTGCCCCTGTCTAAGGTCCGTCTGCTTCAGTTTATTACAATGCTAGGATCTGTGGCAGTACTGTGCCGGCTTGCTTACAAAGAAAAGGGTGGGAGTTACTGGGTTTAGATCATGGTGAATGGCCCAAGAAGTGGTAGAAAGCTACATTTGCCCCAGTCTGCCGCATCTGTCTCATCAATCATGACTACACAAGAGCCAGAGGTGGAGGATTCAGGACTGTGGAACTTCTCTGATGATGAAGAGGCCGGCGCCGTGGGGCGCACCAAAGGACAGATCCCGCCAAATAACCCCCTTATGGCCTCTAAGTTTCCGGCCAGACGACTAACGGCAGCCTTAGTGCATGGTCAGGGCATTGTCTTGAGTCCACCAACTACGTATGCGCTGCGTGAAGGTGACGATATTGAGAATTAATGCTTTTGCGGCGGACAACGTTGACAATGTGGAACGATGGAGGTGGAATTTCCGATATCTCAATGTTGGCACCTGCGATTGAGGCAGAATTAGGTAAACGTATGAGGCTATCCCTCGGCCTGTCAACGCTGGTCAAGCAAAGGCGGATAGGTGTTGAAAACGTTTTCATGTTCAATAATCACCCCAATTATACTAATTTGATGTCAACATGGAGCGATGTGGCTTCTGCTGGGGGGTGGGGGGAGCTCATGCGGTTCCACTTAATGACTAAATATCTATAGCTGGTGATTACCTGCAGAAATCTAGTTCTCCTACTACAGAAATCCTGAACATGAAACCATATCAGCAAATGAGGTTGCTAGAACATGACACAGGAGCTCTACTTCACAAGAGTGGGTTGAGTGAGCCTGAATTTGGGTCTCCAGTTATTCCCCCCCAGCTAGAAGCTACATGTATGAAGTATAATTTCCCAGTGATGACTTGCATATTGAACCTGCTAGACAAGGGGCATGAGCAGACTCACTGGGAAGTTAGTATCATGAAGACAACATTGATGGAGAT